>NC_136433.1:142414573-143039073 GCF_052849685.1 Lactuca virosa
TCTGCCATAAAAGTTAGTGAGAAGCTGGATAGTGAATTGACCCGTCTTAGATTACGTTTTGAAGACCGCAAGCTTAAGATTGAATATTTAGAAAGAGAACTTGTAATGACTAAGGATGAATGTATTATTTTGAAAGACAAATGTGAAATTAATTTCAGTGAAAGAAACATCCTAGTTACTAATAACAAATGTCTTAATGTCAAAATTGATGCTTTGCATAAATCTATTGATATTATTGAAGCAAACGAACGGATGAAATATAACTTCTGTCACCCATGGTCCAAAGTACCAGGTCTCAGAAGCGAGTTTACGAAACCTGTTGTTCGTCCCTTGAAGGAACTTCAAAACCTAGCGTTTATGGGAGACATTCTGAACCATACATATTTTGATACCTCTGTCTCGCCATTTTCGTCCCTTCCTAAGACTTCAGATAAATTCCAATCTTTGATTCCTGAGTTCAAACCTATCATTGTTAAATGTCCTAATTCCACGCCTCTTCTGCCTTTGATATCCCTGGACCTGAATCAGTCTTCGGTATCTTTCCCTGACACCGGTTGGACTGGAGTTTAGTTTCCGAGCTCCAGCCCACCAAATAATTGTGTTGTTGAGGAAATCACTCCTAAGACAAATGGACATGACTCTGACAAATCCAACTTTGTTTGAGCTTTATTTGATAGTGATGTAGATGAAGAAATTTTGTGTGACGATTCATCTGACTCTTGTATCTCTAACTCTGATGTGATTTCAAAATCCACTCTAGTGTCGAGTAAGCCTCGTTTCAACAATCCATCAACTAGACAAACGTCTAAGTCATCATATGACTCTCGGAAGAAACCTTGGCCGAATAAGAAATTCATTTTTCACCCAAAGACCGAAGCTAAGAATGCCTTTAAGAAGGAAACTAGGTCTAGTCAAGATTCTAAATTCATTGAGAAGTCTGAAAAGAAAGTGTCTTGAACAGTTAGTCCAGCTACTAAGAACCACAATACCTTCATGCCGTTTACGATCCTTAAGAGGCCATCTAATCCCGCTAGTTCGGTTGCTCAAAACAAATCTGTCAATAATTGTACAAAAAAGGTCACTGTTGAGACTCCTTCTGTGAAAAATGACTCTCCTCGGACAGTTTCTTCTTCTGTGTTTATTGCTAAATCCGATGGCACGGTTTTCAAACAAAAACAATTTCCAAAATCTAATGTGCCTTCGAAAGCAGCAAACAAATGACAAGTTGATAGGAACAATGTTGTTAAGAAACCTTCAAAAGATTCAAAACAAAAGTTTAAATGGAAAGTGAAAAAGTCTGAAAACATATTTGTAACATCTGTGAACACAATCGTTCCTACAACATCTCAGCAAACTGTTGCTCCGAGAAAAGCAGTATCCAACAACCATTGGTTGAATACGATTTTTGGATAAATGAAAAGACCATGACTTTCTGCTTCTTTTCAAAAGGATCTCGGAATAAGCCTTCCGATATGCCAATTACTCAAAAGTCACAATCCAAGTCCAAAGCCCATGCCAAAGTCCCTAAGTCTAACTGGGAGCCTAAAAACTCCAAAATTCACTGATTTTGCAGGCACTTTGTGCTTTGGAACAAGATACACTATGGTATATTTACAGTGCTTGTTCCATGTAGATGACTGGGCAGAAAGACTTTCTGCGTGATCTGAAACTCGCTCCTAACGCTGGTGACGTGACATATGGCAACAATTCAAATTCACAAATTCGAGGTTATGGCGTCTTGACCAACGGAAATTATCTTTGTGTCCAACGTGGCGTATGTGGCTGATTTCAAGCATAATCTAATCAGTGTAGCTCAACTCACTGATGCAAAGCGAAGAGTTGAATTCTACAAGAAGCACAACTACGTTATGACAAAAGACCAGAAAGAATATCTTATCAAATATGATTGCATAAAAAACATGTATACTTTAGATATCAACATGATCATTGGAAAGCCTCAAATTTGTCTTCTTTTAAAGGTCATTTCTGACGTAAGTTGGCTATGGCATCGGAGGCTCTCGTCTCAACTAACTGATACATTAATGATCTTGTTTCTGGCGAAATGGTCTGAGATCTGCCATTCCTCAAATTCAAAAATGATCATCTCTGTGATGCGTGTGAATGTGGGAAGAAATCCAATAAAGGTCATCCTATAATCATTGAAAAGTCCATTTCGGATCCATTAGAACTTCTTCATATCGATCTCTGTGGACCATCCATCGTAGAAAATTTGTATCACAAAAAGTATATTCTTGTGATCGTTGATGACTACACAATGTTCACTTTGGTCTTCTTCCTTAGGTTAAAATCTGAAACAACCTCTGAACTCATTAATTTCATTAAAGGAATTAAAGTTCTTGTCAAACTCCCTATTCGAAGAATTCGAAGTGACGATGGCTCTGAATTCACCAATGCCACCATTGAGAAAATCATCTCCGACAAAGGCATCGGCCATAATTTCTCTGATCCCTATACTCCTCATCAAAATGGTGTAGTTGAAAGAAGAAACCAAACACTCGTTGAATCGGCTCGATTGATGTTGAAATTTGCAAACCTTCCTCTCTATCTTTGGTCTGAAGCCGTCTCCACTTCCTGCTTCACTCAAAATCGAAGCATCATCTGTAACACTTGAAATGGGTATGTTTCCTTTTAGCCCTTCATAATTAAAATGTTGCATTTTGGTCCTTGGGGTTAGTATGCAGAGCGTACCATAGGGTATGCTTAGCGTACTAGTTGAGAAGCTAGTACGCGGGGAGTACCACATGTTACACTTAGCGTACTAATGCAGAAGTTGATCATGGGTTCGCGTCTTGTACGTTGGGCGTACGAAGGTTACGCTGGGTGTACGAGGGGTTTAATGAAACCCTAATTTTGGGGTGTTGCACCCTATATATTCACCTTAAGTCCCAAGAGGTGGCCTCTTTATCATCCTCCATTGTCCTAAAACCCAAATCTCGAACCCTAATAGCATCTTTGAGTGTTCTTGAGCCTTGGTCTTGATTTTCGTGGTTTGTTCTCCTTGAAGTGATAGAAGAAGAAGTTGGAAGACTCATTTGTTGGAGGAAAGCTTATAGATCTAGATTTAGCTCCATCGTTTGGTGATTTTTTAGGTATAAATTTCATACCTTGTCTACTCTTTGCTTTAATCTACTCTTTAGCTTGTTATGGTCCTTTTTGGTCCCTTTTGGTTGGTCTTGATGAGTTAAGACCGTTTTAGAAGCTAAATCTTGTAGATCTAGATGTTTGGAGGGTTCCTTAATCTTAAAGGTGCAAAGTTTATGGTTTTTATCTTCTCATGCATGTATTAAGTCATTTATTAAGCTCTTTTGAGCTCTAGAGCCTCATTAAGCCATGCATGCACGTAAAGTTGGCAAATTTACGTGGTAAACTATCTTGAGGAAGTCCGATACGAGTTTGGGTTGAATTCTTAATCGGTTAAGAGCTGGAAAGTGGAAGTTGGCCAAATAGGGGAGTACGTTGGGCGTACAAGCAGGTACGCTTAGCATACAAGCCCTAAAGCGAGTACGTTGTGCATACAAGCTGAGTACGCTCTGCGTACTTAGCAGGTTGGGCTTCAAACTCTTAGCTTTTGGTTTGGGCCGTGTTTGGGCTTAGATGTTTAGGGCCTTGTGGGTCATCAGGTTTTTGGGTTGATGCTTATTTTGGGTTCGCTTGGAAAAGGCCCACAAAGGGATTTGGGCCCAATTTGGAAAATTGGGTCATGATTTGGGTGATTAATTTGGAATTGGGCCTTTTGGATGGTTGGTTTGGGCCTTAGTCTTGGACCAAGCTAGGTAAGGGGTAAAATGATCCTTTACCCTAATTTAGACTAATGATTATGGATTGGAATCCAATTATTAGTTGGATGTTATTTGTATTGATAGCTCGGGGATTTGTCGAACCAGTAGCCAGAGATTTATCAAAGTGATTTACCAGTTCGAGGTGAGTTTCCTCACCATGTTTAGTGGGTCGAAAGCACCAATGCGGGCCCATGATTTTTTTATGTTATGATGCTAGATGTCTGTGTGACTCTTGCATGTGTTATGTACTCGTATGCTTACCGGGCGGGGACCGATGCCGGGTGGGGCTCGATGACCATTTTGTATGATATGTATCTTCGTGCTTATTGCATGTGTTATGTGTTTACATTTTTATATGTTTATATGTATGTCGGGCAGGGCCCGATGACTGATAGATATGTATACCGAGCGGGGCTCGATGTTGGTCAGGGCCCGATGAAGGGCGGGGCCCATTATATGTTTATTTATGTATGTATGGTATGTGTTATTTAGGGAACTCACTAAGATTTGTGCTTATGGTTTTCAGTTTATGTTTTAGGAACTTCGGGTTCCAAAGGGAAGAGCTCAGGATGATTGTAGAGCACACACCACTCGATTCTGCATTTTGTGATTTACTCTGATATTGATGATGTATCGATACATTTTGATAACTTTGGTTTTATGACAATGATATGGTTAAATGTTTTGTTAATCTAAAAATAAATATTTGTTACAAGTTGGTATCAGAGCCTTGGTTTGAGGGATTCAGACATACTCTCAGGTGTGTCTGAACTCAAACTGAGGATTTATTAAAGTTTTTCAAAAAGAAATGTATTTTTAAGAAAAAGAGTTTTCTAAGAAAAGAAAGGGTGTGGTGCATGCAATCGACCGAGCTCAAGTAAGTTTTCCCAAAATACCCATACATGTTATCTGATATGATTTGATCTGTGAATCTGTGAATCGCATCCTAGTTAGAACTAAGGATCTGTTCAGTTTTTGCATGATAGAATGCTAGGAGAGATGCCTTTGTATGCCTATTGTATGAGCTTGTAGACTTGCATGCTAGTATTGATTAGTCAGTGATAGGATGGCCTGATTAGGTGACGCTTGGTTTAGATTAATTAATGCTCGAATGCTGCTTGCTTTGTGCTTTTAGGAGTTCTTACTAGCTACAGCTAACTAGTAAGCAAATATACTAGGTTACATATTATGGGAACTAAATAATTTTAGAAGGTTAGGTTTTAACTCTATTGCGCAGCTCTTGTTTTAGTCCAACCGTTGTATTGTGAGACCTCTCATTCGATGAATTATCTGGTTTAGTGATATGTAATTGTATTTGTGAGCTAGTTAGAGGAAGTTAGTGGGAGTTCCTTCTGCGGCTGATGACAGAGAGTGGTATGGAGTTCGCCCTAGGAAACCTAGGATGAGATCTAGTGCTGGGAGCCTTATTTTGATGAGGGTTAATGGTTTTGATATAAAGTGACTTGGCGGATTCAAGGCAATTTTTCTGCAGAGAAATTGGCTGAGATTTATATCAGGGAGGTTGTGGCACGTCATGGGAGGCCGATCTGGGTCATCGTGGACCAAGAGCACACATTTCATTCCAATTCAAGAGACTATTTATGCAGACAAATTAGCTAAGATTTATATCAGGGAGGTTGTGGCACGTCATGGGGTGCCGATTTTGGTGGTTTCTGACAGAGATGTCCCGTGTTCGGTTTACTTCCAGGTCGGTCAGCGAGTTATAGGGAGTACCAATGTGGTACTCAAGACCACTGAGCTGATTCAGCAGGTTCGGAGTAGGCTCTAGACAACTCAGAGTCGGCAGAGGAGTTATGCTGAGAAACACTGGTCAGACGTAGAGTTCCAGGTGGGGGATATGGTTCTCTTGAAGTTGTTACCTTGGAAAGGTGTCATCTGATTCAGGAAGATGGGCATCTTGGACCCCAGTATATTGGTCATTTCAGGGTTTTGGCTCGGGTGGGACGAATTGCATGTTGCTTGGATCTTCTAGATGAGCTCAGTCAGATTCATAGCCCATTCCATGTCTCTCAACTATGGAATTGCTTAGTGGATGATTCCGCAATGGTGCCATTGGAGGACATTCAGGTGGATGACCACCTGAATTATATTGAGAGACCAGTGTCGATTCTTGATCGGAAGACGAAAACCACGAGGAACAAGGTTATTGAGTTGGTACAATTTTAGTGGCAGCACCGTAAGGTTTCTAAGTAGACTTGGGAGCTGGAAGATGAGATGAGGGAGCACTATCCAGAGTTATTTGGGACAGCAGACTTCGAGGACGAAGTCTGATTCAAGTGGGGGAGAATTTATAGATATATATATCGAGCGAGGCTCGATGTCGGGCAGGTCCCGATGAAGGGGAGCCCATTAAATGTTTATTTATGTATGTATGGTATGTGGTATTTGGGGAACTCAGTAAGCTTTCTGCTTACAGATTTCAGTTTATGTTTCAGGTACTTCTGGTTCCAAAGGGAAGAGCTCGGTATGATTACAGAGCACTCACCACTCAATTCCGCATTTTGTGAGTTACTTTGATATTGATGATGTATCGATACATTTTGATAACTTTGGTTTTATGACAATGATATGGTTTGATTCTTTGTTAATCTAAAAATGAAAAATTTTATGGCATTATTTTTAGGACGTTACATCATCAATCACTGTCTCAACATGACACCGTATGAAGCCATGAATGGCCGAAAGTCGAGTATCTCGTTCTTACACGTTTTTGGTTGTAGATGCTTTATCAAAAATAACCGTGATCAACTCACCAAGTTTCAACCAAAAGCCGATGAAGCAATCTTTCTGGGATACTCAGCCAAATCCAAAGCCTACAGAGTTCTGAATCGCAGAACTTGTGTACTTCAAGAAAACTTTGAATGTCACTTTTGATGATAATTTTGTTCGAAACTCAGATCCTAATCATGTTACAACACACATCATGGAGTCTGATGCTCCACATCCTGGGTCTCCGAATACCCAAATTATCCATGAAGTTGATTTCGAAAGTCTGTTCGAACTAATACTACTTTTGATTCAGAATCTCAATCAAGACTTTCCTCATCAACTAAATCTCCTATTTCTCAAAATGTCTCTGCTCTGACCCCAACTTTTCCTCCATCTAATTCCAATCTATTTCAAACTTCTCAGGTTAAGGGGGATAATAGTCATCTAACCCTCGAATCAAATGTTGATGGATATCAAGATGTAGCAGACCAATTCACTGAATTTGATCCCATTCCGAACAACAATGAAGACGATGCCAACTTCTTTGACTTTCCAAACGATGATGACGTTGAAATATCCGGTTCCGAAGTTCAGGGGGAGCATCATCCTTAAATTCAAACTGTTCAGGGGGAGCAACATAACCCCATTGTTGATATCGGATCATCAGTTGCACAAGAACTTCTGAGATTGCATATTTGGACAAAGGATCATCCTCCAAATCAAGTCATTGGAAATCTCAATTCTTGTATTCAAACTCGCTATGCTACTAACATTCAAAATGAGTGTTACTTCTCGGCATTCATATCAACATTTGAACCCTAATCCATCAAGGAAGCCTTAGAACATGTTGATTGGATTACAGCCATGAAAGAAGAGTTAGCAGAATTCAATAGAAATCAAGTTTGGATTCTTGTCCCTCTTTGTAACATCCGGATTTTCAGGTATATTATTGTGTATTTTAGTGGCGAGACTCGACGACTTGAGGATCCAACTCGCCGAGTCGAATCGAGTTGCTCACGTGGAATTAATGAGTGAACTCGACGAGTCTGAGAGTCGACTCGCCGAGTAGGCGCTGGGCAGAGAAACCCTAATTTCCCAGGGTTGAGACCTATATAAGGGAACTTATAGCCCCATTTGCGCCTCACCAGTTACCCTACACCCCTGAGAGCAAACCCTAATCGCCATTAGAGTTAAAGAGTGAGTGAGGAGCTAATTTGAGTGGTTTTGTGCATCCGTTGAAGGAGATTCGAAGAGCTTGGTGTGTTTGATCAAGGAGGGGTTGTAGATCCAGAGTTCCTCAGTGGTGAGCTTCAGTGCAAAGGTAAAAAGCTCCTATCTTGACCTTTCCTTTGTGAGATCCTAGTTTAGGGAGATTTTGACGGTTTTCTCCCATCCATTCTTGGCAATGAGTTACTTGAGCATATCATGAGGTTGAAACCTCAGATCTGGACTGTAGAAGGACTTGTGAAACCAAAGATCCAAGCTTTATTGAGCTAGAGTCTAGCTTTTGTGCATCTAGCCCTTGTGGGAGCATGTATTGGCATTATGAGTCTTATATGCCATGTTTAAACGTAAAGCGTGCAGCTTTACGTGACAATCGACCCTTAGGATGGTAGATCTAGTATTTGGAGTGATGGATCTGCCTTAAATCGTTTGAATGAGGAATCTGATTGAAGAGACTCGCCGAGTCCATGGCCTGACTCGACGAGTCGGTGAGGATTATCCCGATGGGTTTGATTGTACGATAACTCGGCGAGTTGGGGGTCAAATCGACGAGTTGAGCTGGACTTTCTTGAGACTTCTGAGGAAACGAGGGGATTCGACGAGTCGCAAGAATGCACTCGACGAGTCTGGTCTAACATGGACTGTTGACTCGAGCTTGACTTCTGTTGACTTTAGGATTTGGTCAACATGAGTAATGGAGACCATAAAGGGGGTAAAATGGTATTTTACCCAATTCAAGAGTTAGAGAGAGAAAGAATGACCTTTGGTATACTTAGAGTCGAGAATCGAGTATTTATTGAGATAACTACCCTATGTGTTAGGCGGTGGCTAGTTCGAGATTCGCGTGCGAGGATGCTTGCTTGCTGTCGAGGTGAGTATTCTCACTATACTTTACCTAGAGTGGTATTTATGTGTGACCGGAAGGTCTTTATGTGCTTACTTGAGTTGTGCAATTGTCTGTGTGATATATGTTATATTATGACCGGACCAGAGGGTCCAACGAGCCATGGGACTGGAGGGCCCCAACCAGACCGGACCGGAGGGTCCAACGAGCCATGGAACTAGAGGATCCCAACCAGACCAGATCGGAGAGTCCAACGAGCCGTGGGACTGGAGGGTCCCACTGAGATACATTGACTAGAGGGTCTTACAGAGTTATAGCCTCGAGTGGCTAATGTGTTGTATGTTGTATTTTGGGGAACTCACTAAGCTTTGTGCTTACCGTGTTATGTGTTATGTGTTTCAGGTAGTTCCGAGGATCGCGGGAAGGCACCGGCATGATTAACACACTGGCGAGAGATTATTTTATGATTCTCGGATTGTGATTTACACTTGTGGATTGTTGACATTTGAGACACTTGTGATTTTTATGAAATATAATATATGAGTTTTATGTGTTTTACAAATGAAAAATTGGTTTGAAAAATTATGTCGTTACAAGTTGGTATCAGAGCCTTGGTTTGAGGGATTCGGATGCACCTCCGGGTGTGTTTGAACCCAAACTGAGGATTTGAGAAAGATTTTCAAAAGAGATAAATTTTTCTAAAAATGAGAAAGAGTTTAAGAGAAAACGAGTTGGAGCAGTGTGTACAATCAGCCAGAGCCCGAACGGTGATTTCCCGAAATACCCTTAGTTTTGTGTTATGAGATATTTATGAGATATTTTATGAGATATTATGCATGCTAGAGATAGGCTAAGTATTTCATAATTTAGGACTAGAGTGGCCTGACTTGTGATGGCTTAGCCTAGGAATTGCTGCTATTTGTGATTTGCTTTTGAGTATGTGCGGAGTAAGAGTATCCGGCAGGAATCCTTTTTGGGGAGGGATCGGAGTAGAGGAGTAATCTAGGAGAGATACCTAGATGAGCATTTGAGGAGCCTACTGAGGGAGTAGTCAGATGCCCGTGTGGGGTAAAGTTGCTTGAGTTCGGTGATATCCTTTGAGTATGAGGAGAGCAAGTGGGTAATAACCTAGAGGGGTTTTACGTGATGGTAGAGATTACTCGATGATGGGAGTCAGCTACTGAGCGTATATGATGATATTAAGGAGGTAGATGGTTGGCATCATAAGGAGTTCTTCAGCAGCTGATGGTGAACTTGCATAGGGAGAGCCTAGGGAGTGAACTTAGCCAAATGAGTACGCTGACGGAGGAGAGTATTCGCTGGAGGGCGAACTTGCATAACGGGATTGGTGATCAAGAAAGTTGAACAGCTACTTAGGAAATCTGGGACGATCCGTGTGGAAAGTATGGGTAGATGTGGAAGGTAGTATGGGCCCATACTACTGAAAGCAGAGGACCCATACTCAAAACATGGAGAATTCTAGGAGTTCTACGTAGCAGGTTGAGAAGAGAGAACATGGTTCGAGTACCATGATTCGTAGTGGATTGAGAAGAGAGAACATGGTTTGAGTACCATGATTCGTAGTGGATTGAGAAGAGAGAACATGGTTCGAGTACCATGATTTGTAGTGGATTGAGAAGAGAGAACATGGTTTGAGTACCATGATTCGTAGTGGATTAAGAAGAGAGAACATGGTTCGAGTACCATGATTCGTAGTGGATTGAGAAGAGAATACATGGTTCGAGTCCCATGATTCGTAGTGGATTGAGAAGAGAGAACGTCGTTCGAGTACCATGATTCATAGCAGATTAATAGGAGATAACGTGGTTTGGGTACCATGATTCATAGCAAATCGAGAGATGGCCACATGATTCGAGTACCTTGACTCGTGGCGGTTAGTGCTTCTGGTTTTACCAGTTATTCCATTGTGATTGATTAGACTGAGATCAGATGTGAAAGAGTATGGAGCCAGAGGGCCATGTTGAACGAGTTTCAATGGAGCGTACCTTGAGAGGGAAATCGAGTTAGTTTTCGAGGGATTGTTGGTGAGATACCAGTTGGAGTCGCAAGAATCAGGGATGAGTAGAAGATGGTGATTTATGGAAGATCACGGTCTGAATTGAGCAATCGGCCGATAGAGGAGATGTCACTTTCTGTGACCATAGTTGCGTTATTTTCGTATCTTGTGAGAAGTAGAAGAGATATTGAGTTTCCGATTTCTAAGCTTGGGGGTAAACCCTGTGGGGTAGCATAGGGTTACAACCTTTCACCAGAGTATTTGGGTAGTATGTTTGCTACGAGGTGGTCCTTAGGCCACGAGAGAACTATTAGTGGAGACTGAGATGAGGACAAAGAGATGCCTTAGTCGAGTCAAGTATGTTTTTAGCAGCGGTTCCAAGTGATCAAGAGGAGTATATTGGTGCAGTGGCCCTCGTCGTTATGCTATGTAATGGCCGTGAGAGTGAGGTCTCATGCTTGATGATGATTCCCGTATTGGGAGGCTGGTCGAGGAGTCAGAGACGAGGCGGGTAATAGTGCATTATTTCCGGACCGAAAGTTAGGATTATTTCGGAACAGTTGAAGTATCCGGCGGTGTGTCGGTCTGAGGCTTCGAGATGACTAGAGACAGTCACGTCGAAAGGATTCTGAGATTTTTGTCTGAGTACAGGATATTTGGAGTTGCTTGGTTTCCATCGGGAAGATCATTGATGTGACTACGTGGTACATTCCAAGAGTTAAGTATGATGTACCTGGTGAAACGGTCTGTGGAATAAACTATTGGTATGCCAATTGGTGATGGTTCGAACCCTGAGTGGGGAAAAACTGGATACTTTATTGAGAGTACCATAGATTTGTTCAAGAGCAGTTAGAGGATTGGATATAGTGACATGCGGTATGGATACATGAGACCAGGGTTATTGGTGGTTGAGGCAAGGTGCAGAGCGAGATAATGCATGTTGTATGTGTTCAGGAAGGGATGAGTGTCTCCACGGTAGGTGGCCATTGGTCAAAAACCTTGTGGTGGTTAAGGATTCTTCAAGGTTGTAATGGTAAATTCGAGGTGGTTGGCTCGTAAGGATAGCTTCAGCAGTTGAGAATTTCTAGTTCAATGTATGGGTTGTGATTGGGCAGCCAACTTCAGGGTCAGTATGTGTCTTCTTGCATGGGTTTTGAGCAATAGAGGAGGGAGTTTCGGATTGTCGTATGCGTGTTCTGAGTCATTGATGATTCCTCCATGTTTCAATTGAGAGTTAGAATAATCCGAAGTTACGAGTTGTGCGAGAGGAAGATCGGTGGTGGAGTCGAGATATTGTGAGATTCTGGATGGATACATTGTGGTATCCGAGTATGATGCCATGGGTGGCGGATCAGTGGTTGAGGCAAGACATCGTGAGATGTTGTGATGGTGTACCGAGGTACCCGAGTGATTTATTGTTCCAGTCGGAACCCAACAGTTAATTGTCGTCGGAGTGGGACTGTCTGAGGGGGTATCTGTGCTGAGAAAAATGCCTTGCCTACTAGAACTTACATCAGGAGTGGTGGTGCATAAACTGAGTGGGTGTGTGCACTTATCTATGTTGGGTTGTGGGGCATGAGTTAGTGAACTTAGTGTAGTGATGACTTGATGATGAGATTATAAGGTGATAAGAGAGCGAGTGGATCCGCGTGTGGGTAATCACTTAGGATTATCAGGGAAAAACCATGGAGTGAGCCCATGGCGAGTCAGTGAGTAAGAGAGTGTTGTAAGACTGCGGAGAGCCGCAGCATACGTGAGTCAAAGAAAAGGAATGTTATGATACTATGGGGAGCCATATTATTCGCTAGTTAGAGCATGACGCAGAATAGTTATTAGACTTTGGTAGCCTTATTCTTTGAGTTTTAGGGAACCTGGAGGTCGGACCAGGGGCGAGACTGGGGTCTCCTCAATGATCGGGAATCGTTATATTCTGAGTTAAGGTGTGGTTATCGCAATCAGAAGGAATTGGAGAAGTGATGTACGCGTGAGTTGCGGGTCATGGGTCGTGAGTTGAGTGCTTCATTGGGACGAGTGGTTCCAATTCTGAGTCGGACCAGACTCTCCACTTAGAGTTTGGCTCTAATGATGTATTGAGTAGGTGAAATGAGATTCCTGATCCAGATAAGGGGTTCCATTTTGACGGGCATTGTTTGTTATCTAATGACTTAGGCCTGAGTGGGTCAGTTCGTTGGTACGAGAGGTATCGCGAGACGCATGGAACCAATAAGTAGTAGACGTCAGAGGTCGGGGTGAGATGATCTTCAGTTGGGATTATAGTAATCGCTCGGGGTAAAGCGGACTTCATGACTTGTGTGTCACACCGGGCCAAGATAGTTAGTGTGAGAAGGAAGTCAGTGAGAAATGTTGAGGTATGCAATAGGTAACCTTTGGAGGATCAACTGCTAGGTCGGGAGATGACCTGGTTCTCAGTGTTGAAAGGGATATTGGAGAGGGGAACTGGGGTTTATGATTGTTAGATGTCAAAGGATAATTCTGAACAAACATGATCATTGTCTTGTGTCTGAGGACAGGGTGTTGAGAGTTCATTGTTCAGATGGGTTTTGATTGCAGTAACAGTGGATGGGTCCCTGGTGTGATGTGATCCTTTCATTCTTTGGAGTATGATCTGAATTGTTTAACATGTCTAGTATGAGTGATCGGTAGTCAATTTTTTGGGCATTGACTTGTTTTATCAGTCGCAACGAGAGAGTCAGAGGGGCAGTGAGTTGTCAGGGTCTGTTATTCGAGGAGCGAATAACGTGGTGATATCTTGAGAAGGCGGTCTGGTAGTGAGACAGGCCACTAGAGTTTCCAGATTCTGGAGAGTCAGAAGGGTATCGTAGCGGCAGAGGGGTCTGTCCTTTTTGGCATGGGAGTTTCCTGGTTGGGTTCAAGTGTCTTGGGAGAAAAGTGTTGTATGATATGAGATTCCTTCGGTGGTGCCTCTCGGGTCATTGGGCTCGATCTATGTGTTGTAGAGGGGCGATTTTGAGGGCGAAATCAAATTCAAGTGGGGGAGAATTGTAACATCCGGATTTTCAGGTATATTATTGTGTATTTTAGTGGATAGACTCGACGAGTTGAGGGTCCAACACACCGAGTCGAATCGAGTTGCTCACATGGAATTAATGAGTGAACTCGACGAGTCTGAGAGCCGACTCGCCGAGTAGGCGCTGGGCAGAGAAACCCTAATTTCCCGGGGTTGAGACCTATATAAGGGAACTTATAGCCCCATTTGCGCCTCACCAGTTACCCTACACCCCTTAGAGCAAAACCTAATCGCCATTAGAGTTAAAGAGTGAGAGAGAAGCTAATTTGAGTGGTTTTGTGCATCCTTTGAAGGAGATTTGAAGAGCTTGGTGTGTTTGATCAAGGAGGGGCTGTAGATCCAGAGTTCCTTAGTGGTGAGCTTCAGCGCAAAGGTAAAAAGCTCCTATCTTGACCTTTCCTTTGTGAGATCCTAGTTTAGGGAGATTCGACGAGTCGCAAGAATGCACTTGACGAGTCAGGTCTAACATGGACTATGGACTCGAGCATGACTTCTGTTGACTTTAGGGTTTGGTCAACATGAGTAATGGAGACCATGGAGGGGTAAAATGGTCTTTTACCCAATTCAAGAGTTAGAGAGAGAAAGAATGACCTTTGGTATACTTAGAGTCGAGAATCGAGTATTTATTGAGTTAACTACCCTATGTGTTAGGCGGTGGCTAGTTCAAGATTCGAGTGCGAAGATGCCTTCTTGCTGTCGAGGTGAGTCTTCTCACTATACTTTACCTAGAGTGGTATTTATGTGTGAGCGGAAGGTCTTTATGTGCTTACTTGAGTTGTGCAATTGTCAGTGTGATATATGTTATATTGTGACCGGACCGGAGGGTCCAACGAGCCATGGGACTGGAGGGTCACAACCAGACCGGACCGGAGGGTCCAACGAGCCATGGGACTGGAGGGTCCCAACCAGACCGGACCGGAGGGTCCAACAAGCCATGGGACTGGAGGGTCCCAACCAGACCGGATCGGAGGGTCCAAAGAGCTGTGGGACTGGAGTGTCCCACTGAGACACATTGACCAGAGGGTCTTACAGAGTTATAGCCTCGAGTGGCTAATGTGTTGTATGTGGTATTTTGGGGAACTCATTAAGCTTTGTGCTTACCATGTTATGTGTTATGTGTTATGTGTTTCAGGTACGCGGGAAGGCACCGACATGATTGTACACACTGGCGAGAGATTATTCTATGATTGTGGGATTGTGATTTACACTTTTGGATTGTTGACATTTGAGACACTTGTGATTTGTATGAAATATAATATATGAGTTTTATGTGTTTTAAAAATGAAAAATTGGTTTGAAAAATTACGTCGTTACACTCTTCCTCAGGATCACCCTATTGTTGGAACAGGATGGGTCTTCCGAAACAAACTCGACGCCGGAGTTATAATCAGAAACAAAGCAAGATTGGTGGCCAAAGGATTTAATCAAATCGAAGGACTCGACTATGACGAGACCTTTGCTCCTGTTTCTTGTCTTGAATCCATTTGAATCCTTCTTGCTTATGTAGCTCATAAAGGCTTTAAAGTTTACCAAATGGACGTCAAAAGTGACTTTCTCAATGATGAACTTGATACCGAAGTGTATCTTAAACAGCCCCTGGATTTGTAAATGTTTCATATCCAAAGTACTGTTACAAACTTTAAAAAGCTGTTTATGGCCTCAAGCAAGCTCCACGTGCCTGGTACGAGACTCTCACTGATTTTCTGAAGTGTTTCAATTTTCAAAGAGGAATTCTTGATCCTACTTTATTCCAAAGATCGAATGGGAACCATCTCATGTTAGTCCAAATATATGTTGACGACATCATCTTTGGCTCTAGGATTCAACGATGGTTGTTGATTTCAAAAATTTAATGGTTAGTCAATTCCAAATGAGCATGAATCGCGAATTAAGTTTCTTCCTAGGACTTTAAGTTAATAAAAACAACAGAGGAATCTTTATTCATCAAGAGAAATACATTTCCGAACTTCTAAAAAGTATTTAATGGACACTTGTGCCTCTGCAAAGGTTCCAATGGGTTTCGGATACAAGATCTTCTCGGACCCATCTGGTGTTGCTGTTGATCAAAAGAAGTACATGAGAATGATCAGATTGCTACTCTACCTTACTGCAATTCGTCCGGACATCATGTCTATGTGCTAAATTACAGGTTAATCCAAATATGTCTCATCATCTAGCTGTCAAGAAAATTTTCTGATATCTAAAAGGAACAAAGAACCTCGGAATTTGGTATCCGGAAAATGAAAGTTTCCTTCTTCAAGCCTATTCCGACTTAAACTATGGAGGTCTTCAACTGAACAGAAAAATGCACATCTGGAGTTTGTCAATTTTTGGGTGGAAGATTGGTTAGATGGTCATCCAAGAAGCAGAACTGTATTGCTCTCTCAACGGCCGAAGCAGGATACTGATGGGTTTTGAGCACTACATCATTCCTATGGTGTACATGCAAACCCTAATAGCTTTTGGATCTAGTTTGTCTAATGAACATGCAATTGAATATCCAAAGCTATAAAACCTAGATCTAACATATTATAATCTGAATTAGGGTTTAGAGAATACCTTTGATTGTTATGTAGCAATAACAATCAATTCCTTGGCTTCAGAAAGCTTAGTGCCTCAAGTGTCGCACCTCTAATGGAGTCACAAACACCACTAAGCAACTGGATGAAGAAGAAAGAGAATGAGAACTCCAAAAACGTCCAGAAACCCTCTTGAATAGGTTGGCCACGTTTTTGGGGATTAGGGGTTCTTTATATACTTAGGCTATTAGGGTTTTGAACTTAGGAAACCCTAATATGACTGCTTAGGCCCTAAGCAGCCCATGGACCCCTTTAGAATATCCCTTGGACGAATTCCTAATGGGCTTCCCATAGAATTCGTCCAACCTATTATTCTTAGGTGATCCATAGCCCAATTGCAATCATCTTATAATTACAACTCCAGTCCCCAAAGTTTAATTAATCTCTTTTAGCCACAAAATTAATTCTTATTTAATTCTTGACCAATATTAATTAAACAATATGATTTCTCCTTTAATATATTATTCTTATAATATATTAATAAATCATAATTAATCCTTTCTCTCCTTAATTCATCCTATAAGTTGCTATGGTGAAGGCAACCCAAAAGGACCATGCTCACAATCGGGTCAAGTACATACCAAAACAGTTATGGACTTAGACACTAATCCAACAGTCTCCCACTTGGATAAGTCTAATAACTATTTTGCATGACTTCAGAACCTGATCAGCAATCGTAGCTTTCAAAAGCCGCTGTCTACTCTGATCTTATCAGATACGCGTGTCCTTTAGATAAGGGATCATATATTCCTCCATTCTACAAGATATCGTATAGACACAAGACATGGATTTAAATCATTCTCTCTATCAATGTATTGTTTCCTGACTTCCGATTCATGACGACTGACAACAGACTACAATTGAACACATCAACTTAGTCCCGACTTGGCCAAGCGCTTAGGGTGTCATCACTAAATCATCGAGGGGCCCACAGATATCGCTTTTATCCCACTTTGGGTGAAAAGAATGGATAAACTTCGACTCAAATGCTTGCTTGCACCTACTAATCGAATCACACACAACAATAAGTTTTATAACACCAAGTTACTGGTGCGTTTACTTATCATCAATGTGCAACCGACCAACAAATAACAACTCACACGTCTTGGTTTCAAGAATATACAATGTTATCGTCTCACTAATCACTCGTGATAAAACCATGAAGTGATTCAAGTGAGCGTGGGTTTAATCCAATACTTTAATCTTATCAAAGCACTCATGAGCTCTGCAGCAAACTTGTGTTATGTCTAAACACTTTAAACAATCTACAGACAGATTCATGACAGTCTTCCTTCATACCTACTTCCAACGTATGACCGACTGTGGAGGTTCGAATAACCCAGTTATTCTGGAAGTCAAAACATGCAAAGTGAAACACAACGATAATATTCAATCCTATATGACCCCAAACTCTTGAGTATAAATAAAACATCTTTTATTTAGTCACCATATTGATTACTCATTATATTGTTTAATGTTTCGGAAAATCAACTTTATTACTCGAATTATAACCACAATTGTCCCATCCTCCAAGCATGCACACTTTGGTTTCCTATGATCCTTACTTTGTGAAATAGATCAATTGAAAAACATTTCCAATGAAACTCATTTCACAATTCCCAATCCTTATCATTAGTGTAAGAATACCAAATTCTTGCCACTTTTAGAATATGTTAGATTCTAATATTTTATACAATGATCCTTTCGTAATGTCATAGCACAAAAGTCACCAAGACCCGGCTAATAATATTACAAGGTACTCTATCGGAAATTGTTACAAGACAATTCCATAGACTTGAAGTCTCACATTCAAATTACATTACTTTGAACATCCTTCTCGCATAAAAGTTTCTAATCTAGACATATTTCTCAATATCCAACTCCCATTAATGGAAACAATTCCATATTTGCCATATGACAACTCATTCTTAATAGAATCTTATCTATTCATAATAATGTCAATATGGTCCATCCAGTACTATACTTCCAATTACTCACAAGCGACAAATCATCAGTGAACCTCAGATCGTCCTTTGATAGTTGTTTAATTATTTTAGTCAAAACCGATTCTAGTCCCTTTTTCCCTCTTAATGCCCTAGGCATTTGGAAAATTTTAGAACGGTCAAATATTATAGCATATGCAATCGATCCTATACCTGAAGCGTATGGGACACGATGCATGATGTCTCACATAAAGACATGATACTTTATCAGTCTTCTGCCATAATATTTTGTTAGCCATGTTCTCACAATTCGAACTATGAAGAGGGATGTCGTAATCATAATCAAATTTTGAGAACGTGCTATGTATCCTTGACTAAATTTTATTAACATTTCTCGATCTAAGCTAATAGATTTTGAAACGAAGTATAATATTCTCTCCCTTAATTATAGCAAAACAACTTTTCAACCCCTACAACTTTGCAAAGTTAATCTTTATTTTCTATAATTAATTTTGCTAACTCGCAATACTTGAAATAATAATCATGCTCCCACTAACACGATGATTATTACAATACAAGCATAACACTTATGCTCCCACTAGCTTTGACATGTATTCAGAAAACAACTGAACTTCCAGAAGACAATGCTTATTGAATTCCTTAAGTTCATATTTCTAACACTTGATGCTTTGATAAGCCTTTATCTAAGCTTCTTAAAATCATACACCTTTGCCTTAAAAGCTCACATGTGTGTCTAAAGAAATTCAGAACCTATGTTACTAAGTCCCAAATGTTCAGACCAATTGCCAAATCTCATAATTCGAAATATGAAAAGGGATGTCGTAATCATAATCGAATTTGAGAATACAATTTCACAATTGCAATCTTCTTAAAATCTCTCTTAGTGAAAGCATTTCCTCACAATCATTTTCATGAAGGAGAGAAACCTTATGACACTTAGATTTTAAAGTGTATGTGTTCCTATCCATTTGAATTTGTCATAACAATAATCGTAATTATATGTTCGTGACAAATCCAACTCATATGGACTGAACTCGTTCAAACTCGATTCATTGCCTCATGGTAGCACGAATGCCCACCATGTCTTCCAAGCAACTCACCCCTACATATCAATGTACTTCCATTGATCAAGGTGCTTTGTCTTTATGCATTCAAATGCGAACTCATAGAACTCACATGCACAATTAACTCAACTGGAATGGCACAGAAACAAGATAATGTCAACACGATAGGTTATATACCTCAAGTCGTGTGCTAGTGATCATCAACTAGGTTTATTCTTGGTTTGTTCTTGAAACTTTTCAAGACAATTGAGACTCCCACTGACCTCTTGACATATACGATTCTCTTGTCAGAAAAATTTCCTAGACACAACAAATATTCAAGAGTTAGTGTAGTTCTTGTCAAGACAAAACACTTCACATAATTGGTCCTAGTTGGTCTTTGTCTTATCCAAGACAGCACAACTTACGAATTTCAAATGTGCAAGAATAAGAAAACCTGTTCCAAACTCCACATTTGATGAGTGTTATAAACCTACTTAAGACTTGTCACTCAAATCACAATCTCAACTCTAAGAGTTGATTTTGGAACGAAGTATGATTGACTTATTGATTTAACTATTTCCATAATTCTCGATTCCTCTTCTTAGACATACAAATGCACTAAGACTCACTTAGAGGACCAGTTGAGAAATAGTTCTTAATCATTAAAGTTTATCATAAAACACAATAAAAGGTACTCTCCCTTTTTCTTAGAATAGAGAAACTTTTATCTTTCTACCTACTTGATTCTTCTTATTCGTTATGCTATTGATTGAAACTCTTTCGATCAACTCAGAATTATACTTAATCTTATAAGTATAACCATATTTACTAAACTTTAGTAAATCATGACGAATATATTTATCACTCTTGTGGTGGACTTGATCAACGCACAACCTAGTGTACTCGATCTCCTAGTCCTTCTCTTGACACTTTGCCAAAGAATTAGTCTAATTTCCAAATATGAAGTTTCTCATTCATCACGCAACCAAGTTGTATGATTCCAAGTTTCTGTCCAATTGAAACTTGGGCGATGACAATCTTCCTTTATTTGGCAAATTCTCGACATTTCCACAAATAACATAATTAAGAATCAAATCCATTATTGCTAATAGTAGAAACATTCAAACATCAATTTTTCATACATGCCACTGCAAGGATAAATAAATAAGACAAAATCAAAATTTATATTATTGCGGAAAAAATTTGTCCTTACAATGCAATTCAACTGAAAAACTATGCTATTACATATTTCTTATCAATCTATCCTAACTCTAGAGTAGCAGCTCAAAAATCTGATCTTCGAATCCATGCGATCGAAATCCATTTCTTCATGATCAGATTCAGCACGCTTCTTCCTTAAGCTTCATCTCTTTTCTTTGATCCTACAAAACTTCAAAATGTAATATTATCACATCACGTATTAATAATCAAAGAATAGGAACATATAGAGTTAGTTAATGGATTTTACATGAAGTAGAGCCATACGTCTTGACTCTCCCATCTCTTAGATCTCTCATGTAAACAGGGCAGCTTCGTCTCCAATGCCCCTTCTCTTGGCAATAGAAGCAAATGGATTCTTTTGGAATGACACAAGGAACTATCTCAGAATTTACCTTTTCTGGATTTCCAATGTCACCATTTTCAATGTCCATTGAAGTTTGGGAGTTTGATTCACCAGACAAATTTGCTTGATCAGCACGCCAAATCATTGTTGATTCAGCAGCTATAAGCAAATAGGTCAAATCAATGAGGTTCACGTCATGGTCCATCATATAGTACTCTCTAACGAACTCACTCTATGATTCAGGAAGCGACTGAAGAACCCAGTCAACAGCCAACTCACCTGAAATCTCGACACCCAACATCCTTAACCTGTCAATGTGTGACTTTATCTCCAAGACGTGTGCACACACAGGTTTCCCATCTTCATGTTTACTTGCCAATAGGGCTTGAGTGAGCTTGAACTTTTCAAGCCTTTGAACTTGTGGGTTAGGGAGAATAATTGGAGGAGGTGGAGGAAGTGAAGCATGACTCTCCTTTCCTTGATCGTATCGTGGAATGTCATCTTCATTTGGAAAGCTTGTTCCAAGGGACTTGGGAAGACGATTGTAAGATTTAGACATCTACAAAACGGGAGAAAATTCAAGTTAGTTGATAAGAATCATTGATGTAACACCCAAATGAAACATCAAGGCTAAGATCCAACACAATACTCTACAACCTAGAAGAGGGATGCCGTAATCTAGTTGCAGAATATTTGAAGGTAGGTAAATGACGATTTACCAATTTCCACCATGAAAAACGAAAAACAAATTTAAGTTTTAAATGAATTGAAACTCCTAGATCTTTTGAGATTCATTGAACTTTTCAATGGCATGTTTAATCTCGATTATGCCCTTCAAATTTGCGACTGGGATGCCGAGGATCACAAACAAGGTGTGAATAACCATATCAATCTACGTGATGCACTCAATGCTACTATCACCTAATTAATGTGCCGGTTAACCACACACGCTCCATTGATCTATGATAAACATCGAGCCAACCTTCACTACCAATGTCAACCTCAAATTAGTGTGCCGGTTAACCACACACGCTCCACTAACGTTTGGCAAGGGTGTGAAGTGTAATTCCATGGATTAGCATACAATTTCACATTTTGCCTAAAGTAACTATGATTTGGGAATTTGTAAAAGCATTTAGTTACTTTGTACTTCATTATACTGATAATGGAAGGTTTCGTTCTATCCTACCCGTTCGGCTAACGACCCTCCACTAGTCAAGAGTGCGGTGGGTAAGAGTGGATACCCATTCAATCTCCATTTTATAGGCAATTTCCTTAAACACCCCTTATAGACCAGCTTCGTGAATGAGGCCTACTAACGGTAAGACTGACTGTTTACTCATACATATATATAATATTAGACTTTTAATGTTATATATAGTATAGGGTGTATTTTACACTTTTAAAATACTAGGTGGTCTAATTTAATAAATTATACTTTTAATTTAATTAAATGTAAACCAAAACTTTATGGATTTATTAACTCTCTTTTAATTATACACTTTAATTAATTAACAAAACCATAAGGGTGTAATTTGAACTTTTTCAAAATACGAGGGCTTTTAGAATTTAACATTTCAAAATTAAACTTTTAATCAACTTTTAAATTCCAAAACTTGAGGGCAAGTTTTGAAACTTTTCAAAACATTTGGGATTAGAATTTAAATATTTCAAAATTAACTTTTAATCAAAAATTTAAATTCCAAAACTTGAGGGCAAGTTTTGAAACTTTTCAAAACATTATTAGGAATATTCTAGATCACAAATTCAAATAAAGCAATTAACAATTAATTGGTGATTATCTAATTTTTTTTTTGACCTAGTCCAATTACATGCAAGATAATTCACCAAATAATTCAAATAATCAAATTTTATCAGATAAGGAAGTAATTTTTTAATTAATATGAAATTATCTTTTATTTTGGCAAGGATGATCACCCAATATCATAAAAATCCGATTTCTATCAATAAAAAACGTTTTGGTAATTATCCCACAGCAAAAGGCAAGAAAATCGCGAAATTTGCTCCATTTGCGACTCTGACTCGTCGAGTCTAGCTTGAACTCGTCGAGTTCACTATGGACTCAGCGAGTTCAGCCATGGACTCGGCGAGTCCAGCCCCCAGAAAACAAAATTTTGCGATTTTAAGCATGAATAATCAACTATAGCATCAAATACATCAAACAAACAGCCCTAGGCTCTGATACCACTGATGGGTTTTGAGCACTACATCATTCCTATGGTGTACATGCAAACCCTAATAGCTTTTGGATCTAGTTTGTCTAATGAACATGCAATTGAATATCCAAAGCTATAAACCCTAGATCTAACATATTATAATCTGAATTAGGGTTTAGAGAATACCTTTGATTGTTATGTAGCAATAACAATCAATTCCTTGGCTTCAGAAAGCTTAGTGCATCAAGTGTTGCACCTCTAATGGAGTCACAAACACCACTAAGCAACTGGATGAAGAAGAAAGAGAATGAGAACTCCAAAAACGTCCAGAAACCCTCTTGAATAGGTTGGCCACGTTTTTGGGGATTAGGGGTTCTTTATATACTTAGGCTATTAGGGTTTTGAACTTAGGAAACCCTAATATGACTGCTTAGGCCCTAAGCAGCCCATGGACCCCTTTAGAATATCCCTTGGACGAATTCCTAATGGGCTTCCCATAGAATTCGTCCAACCTATTATTCTTAGGTGATCCATAGCCCAATTGCAATCATCTTATAATTACAACTCCAGTCCCCTAAGTTTAATTAATCTCTTTTAGCCACAAAATTAATTCTTATTTAATTCTTGACCAATATTAATTAAACAATATGATTTCTCCTTTAATATATTATTCTTATAACATATTAATAAATCATAATTAATCCTTTCTCTCCTTAATTCATCCTACAAGTTGCTATGGTGAAGGCAACCCAAAAGGACCATGCTCACAATCGGGTCAAGTACATACCAAAACAGTTATGGACTTAGACACTAATCCAACAAATACATCACTGTTGCAAGCTGCACTTTGCAAGTTCTTTGAATGAAATCTCAGCTTCTAGACTATGGTTATCGATTTCAAAAGATTCCAATTTATTGTGACTCTCAAAGTGAAATTGGGATTTCTTACAATCCAATTCAACACTCCATGACCAAGCACATTGATATTCGGTACCATTTCATTAAATATCATGTTTTAAAAGGAAACATCGAGCTCATTTTTGTTCCATCTAATGATGAAATTGCTGATGTCTTTAGTAAGGAATTAGACGAAATCAAATTTATTGGGTTTCTGAACAAAATGGGAATGATGATGCTTGATCCTCAATTCTTCCAAGAGGATTGTACTCTATAATGAAAATAGGAGAAAGTAAAATGATTCTAAAGTCAAATTCTTTTCTCATCGGAATTGTTTCCTCTCGGAAAATATAGGATCATCATATGTATCTTTTTGTCTAACCTCTTTTTCTGGTTTTAAGTTGTTTCATCTTTCCTCATCACTTGAAGTTCTGACCGATATAGCTACATCAGATTACTTGAAATCTTCCCATCTTAGAGTATATGTCAAAAACAAGAATGTGTCATGAAGTTCATCTCGATAATGAAAATCTGAAACAGTAATGTGAGTTCATCTCTTATCTTCCTCCGCGCTCCGTTCCTTTAATTCTCGTAATCTCAAATATTTTTAAAATAGTCCTCTAAGATCTTCTTGCATTTTTACCTCTGATATTTAGTTTGAGTCTATGTCGTCTTGAACTCTAAATTACTTATTAATGATGTGTTCATATTCTTTTCGAAGTATCTTATGACATCTCATCTCGGAATCTGATTATTCCAAGATACTCACCAATACAAGAGTTTTAAGGTTATCATTAAAGTTTTTATTCCAAAAAGTTTTTCATTAATACATTAACGGTAATTTTTATTCATGATTATCCTTTTAATTATCAACAAACGTGCTTTGGTACACGTTCCAATAAAGCTATGAGCAAAATCAGAACTAAAACGACGATTTTTTTTCGTTTGAACAAACAAACATCCCATCTTTTGTGAACAACAGTCTTTTAGAAAGATATTTTTGTCAATGCATTTAATGCAACCCATTTCTTGTTCAGGTGTCATCATTCCTCTTTTCGACCTGACCCGAAATATCCAACCTATAAAAGGATTTTGAATCCCAACTGTTCCCACTTTTCACTTTTGCTATCGTCTTCCTAGAGCCTTTTTGTATGTACTCTGTTCTTAAATCTCTCAAACCTTCATCAATGGAGTCTTCTCAAACTGCTCCCAAAGTTTCCAAACCTTCATCAAAGAAGAAATCTTCAAAGGGTTCTGCCTCATCTTCATCCACTGAGTTCATCCTCATAGAAATAACTCAACTGTTTTCACTTGATCCCATAGATTATGATGAATCCATTATCATCATGATCGAGTTCATCTCCCACCACTAGGGGTGCAAATGAGCCAAGCTACTCGTGAGCTACTCGGGATCGGATCGTTAAAAGTTCGACTCGAAACCGGTTTTAAACGAGCCTGAGCCGAGCTCGAGCTTATTATTAAGCTCGTTTATTAAACGAGCTCGAGATCGAGCCTATATCTCTAAGCTCGATTAGGCTCGCGAGCCTAAACGAGCCTTTATAAAAAATAATTTATTATTATTTTTATATATTTAAAATAAAAACATATTTGGGGATTAGGGATTTAGGGTATTAGTAAACGAGCTTCTTAACGAGCTCGAGTCGAGCTTAAGCTTATTTAGGCACGTCAGACAAAAAATGAGCCAAGGCCGAGCCCGATTCGAGCTTGTATAATTATTTACGAGCTCGAGCCGAGCTCAATACAAGAAGCTCGAATCGAGCCGAGCTCGAGCTCGAGCCTCGTATAACTTAAACGAGCCCGAGCCGAGCCTGACAAGGCTCGGGCTCGGCTCGACTTGTTTGCACCCCTACCCACCACCCTATTGCAGTTCCTCTCACCAAAATCTCTAATCCTAACCTTCCTCTTAGCATCCTTCACAAAGCGCTTGAACGAATCAAGATTGAAGATGATGTACTCGAAATGAATATTGTTGATGACAAAATTGTTCCACTCTACAAGAACACCTTCCTCAAGGCCATTGGCATTGTAGAAAACCCCAAAGGTTTTCATGTTAAAGAACCAACGACTGAAGAGTTCCAGTCATTTCTACTTCAAATTGTGTATAATGGAGAATTCAAGGCAAAGGAGTTCAAGAAGAAGCCCAGTGAGATATCCAGTCTGAGATTATGGGCTCTGACACTTCAACAACTGTACTTTGAGAGACTCGAAGCTATTCCTCTCAACTCATATCTCAAAAAGGTATATTGTTCCTTTAAAGTTATAAAAAACTTATAGGTTACTGAACCAATCTATTTTCGGACCTATTAGACGTTTTCAAGAGCATATGCTAGCCACAGTTCCATCCAACTCACCATATCTCAAACATCATCTTGAGATTTCGGTTGTGTACAACCCAATGCAATCTACCCCAATCTTGGATGATCTAGCCTCGGATGTGAAAAAAGTAGCTTCTTTAGGAGGACTTAAGAAATATATGGCCAAACGAAAGAAATCACCTTCTAAAGTCCGAGCCAAAAAGAGAACCAAAGCCAGTGAATCCTTTCAACAGGTTTCACAGATTGGCATTCAGTCTGACTCTAGATCACCGCCTACCCCTCCCATCCACTCTTTTGAAGTACCCTTCAGAGTTTCAATATCACATGCACACACTCACGGGGAGTCTGCACATAATCTACCCTCATCTTCCCAAAAAGATGGTGCAGGTATTGAACATAGTCCCTTGAATCCCCCTAGGACACACTGACAAGTCTTTTCAAAAATCCCTCTCGTTTCTACACAAGCACAATCAGGGGTCCCTTCCTCTAATTCTAAGCTTTCCGCAGATGGAGCAGTCCCTCCTACTTTGAAAGCCACAACCGATCTGATACCTGCTTCAGGTGAAGGACGATCGAGTATTTTTGACAAAGACTTGTCTGATTTTGTTAACAGGGCTCACTTTAGGCATTCGGAGCTAACAAGAGCACAAATATAATATACACTTATTTCCATGCGTCAAAGAGCTATCCAAAGTCGTCTTCCATTCACTTTTCCATCTGATGAAGAAACTGATCAGACATTCAATCCTTCCAAAGAAGCTCAGAAGACTACTATAGGAGATGTTCCCAATTCTACAATTATTTCGGATGATCCTCCTCCGAAGCCCACAAGTGAAGAAGCTCCCAAGCCTCCTACTAACGAGGATCTCTTAGATGATGTAATGTTTGAATATGACAACACAATAGTTTGTGCTATTCCGATCCTTACATCCTTCAATATGTTTTAGAAGCCATCCTCCTCGTAACCGACTTATGATTTCGGTCTTTTCTCATCTTTCGGTGAATCCAAAGAAGAAGAAGATGTTGAAGCCAACAAGCACTCCTCTCCCATAGTTATCTTGGAAAACAATCAAGGTAACGAGGCTCAAGCTAATCTTGTTGATGATTCCAAGCCCTCTGAACCACATAGCGATGCAAACAATGACGATGATAAGAAGTCTGAGAGTTCTACCTCGGACACAGGATCTTCAGCTGAAAACATTGTAGATCATTTTTTGCTGTTAGATCTCCGAGACAATGTTGCCTCTTCTATCTCCAAAGTTGACTCCCTCGATCAAAAAGTCGCAGGGCTTGATTCGAAGATTGATCAAACAGTTACAGGTCTTGACTCCAAGCTAGAGCTCATCCATAAATCTCTTTCCGAGATCCAAGCTACTGGTCCCTTGGAACTGGATCGAGCTAATCAACTTGAATAACTCATCTCCTTTCAGCTCAAGCACACAATCAAAGAAATTGAACAGAAGTATAATGACAATCTCGACCATCACATCTCCACCACCTCCATTATGCTCCAAATTCATGACGACATGATTTCTGCTACTTATGAACTCATCAAGCAGACTCATGTTCGTCATGAGAAACAGATTCAAAGACCGGAAAAGGAGATTCGCAAAAAGGATGCCACGAACATGGTAATAAAATAGGTACTTATCAAGCTGATTCGAGTAACCTAGAATGTTGTTGATGTTCCGAACAACAAGTTTGATGAGATGCTCGTAATTTTAGATGAAAATTTTGCCCATCTCAAGGATCAAGCTCCTACAGTCGAGGCATATGACGCTCTCACCAAACAACTCAACACAAGCTTTGAAAAAGTCTTTGAACGGTTGGAGGAACTTAAAACTGACTTTGTACTTGCATTGGAGGCAGGGCCATCCTATGCAAGAAGGGGAGAAAGTGAAAGAGAAAGAAGAACTCAATGGAAACCTATCTCGGAGTTTGTGATTTGAGATGAATCGACCGATGTTGAAATTCTCGATGTTGAAAATCTTGAACCTATTGAGTTAGATGATGATGAAGATTAAGACCTGGCTGAAAAAGTAATCTTAGGACTGCAAGCCATTAGGGAACAACCTGTGAAGATTCTCTCGGAAGCAGAGAATATGAAATGGTCCTCGGTTTCTTGGCCATTATCTTTAGCCAAAGTGTTCAGACGAAGTAGAGACATGGCAAAGCTTAAGACTAAGCTAACTGTTGATGCATTACGAGCTACTCAATCCATTCTTCCACTAATTCCTGCTCCGAGGAATGCCCAAATCGATGAAGGTTCTCCCACCCAGAAACCTGATGATCTCCCTAAAGAGCCTTTGATTCCTTCTACATCTGAATTATTCATCTCCGAATCCGGTCAACAAATCAATTCCTCTATTTCTGGAATGAGCAAAAATCCTCAAGATAAAGGCAAAAAGATTGCAACAGATTTGGACAGCCTAGTGAAGACTTTGAGAAAGTCTGAGGGCTGGTCTTAGGAACAAATCAATCAAGCTTTGGAAGAAAGCATTCAGATTCAAGTGCTAAAAGACAACCTGAATTCGATGCGGGGCATTTCTCCTCTTTTCTGGGAAGAGTTTATTCATGACATACACTTCGTGCCCTTCATGTATTATGGACTTTTCGACAGAAGATGCTGACCAACTCGACTTGACAATCTCTCCACATGGTCATTTCTATATCAAGTACGCTCCTCTACATTCGAATTATGACCCTCAAATCATCATCAGAACAGAGCGTGAGAGATTGAGAACCTTTTACACTGTCAATGCCAAACCTCAAAAAGAAGTATGGTCTCTAAAGAAAATCACCAAGATCATCGGATACGGTAACAAGGTTCAGAGAAAATTCGATCTAAATTGCATGTTGTACAGATACTATGTTTCTCGTAACAAAGAATCCACTCTCATAATCACGGATTCAGACTTTCCTTCAATTAACCCAAACAACATTTTCACCATAGCTTCTTATTTCCGAAATCACAAATCAAGTGAATCAAGCATTTATGCCTACAATGCTGCAATAAGTTTCCTGAAGGACTATGTTGCTGAATTTTGTAGATCCGACATTGAATTTGCTCATCTTTTTAGAATCGAGAGCATTCTGGCAAAAATCACTACCGAACTCCCTGAAGCACGGATCTTGGCAGAAGGCCCCATTGAAGAACCGGAACTCGGTTATATCTATCTCAAAAAGAAGACTAATTGAAAAGAATTCTTTAGAGTTCTTGACAAAAACCTTGTTCCAACAAAGATCCTTCAGAATTTCATTACCAATGCTTCGAAAAGTGATTCACCTGAACATGTCAAGAAAAAATTCATCGAGCATCTCAGATGGTACATAGAAGTCCGAAGCTGGCTCAAAAGTGCCTATCTCTTTGTATTTGATGAAGCTAAGTGAAGAGTTGTTTGATTGCTAAGGTCACTTAGGGGAGATTGTTAATACATGAAGTGAACATCTAGTAATCCGAAGTCAAGCCAAAACTGAAGTAAAGTGCATTCCAAGGTGTGATGAACTCCGAAATGGAGCTACTTCCGAAATGAAGATATGTCTGAGAAATACCTATTTTTAGTGCTATTTTGAGTCTATATTAGCATTTAATGTTCGTTGTCCTTTAGCATTTGTTTTATTGTAAAGTTCATGGGACAAGATCAACAAAATCATGTGTGTCAGCTTTTTAACTTTTTAGATGTACATTCTCCATGCAGCCTTTTATCACTACTTGGCTATTTAAGGAGATGAGTTTTTCATCCAATGTAACGCTTAAGCAACATTCTCTTTCACATTAATACCAATATCTTTCAAGTCAAATCATTCTATATCATTTTCATTGTTCTTAAATTATCTTTACATTGTTCATATTCGTTTTCTTACTTTGTTGAACTTCTTACTTCAAGACAAGACTGGTTTACCAGACGTCACTGGATTCTTAATATTAGCAGCAGACGTCGATCTTAAGTTAATTCAAGGTTTGAGTTTCCAAACCTGGTCCAGCACATATTCTTGCACTTTCAAAAACTAGCCTTGATTTTGGTATGTTACAAGTTGGTATCAAAGTCCTGGATTGAGAGAATTAGATGAGCATTCGTGTGAATCCAGACTCAAACTAAGGATATGTATAAGTTTTCAAAATTGTTTTCAAAAGTAACCAAGGAATGATGAGATGTGTATGATTAGCTGGAGCAAGAAAGCATACCCCAAGATACCCACACTATTATTTGCTTATGATGACTATGATATAATTGCATGCTATTTGTAGGCTAGGGATCTTCAGGAATTGCATGATATAATTGTCTAAATTGGGATGCTTAATAGACTAGTAGGTTTTCTTGTATGCTAGATGGAATTGACATTATTACTGTAGTTGCTTAGTGTACGCACCATAATGGTACATAACTAAGATTTTATAGCCTAGGAATGTTTGATTTAGCCTTATTTCTTATTCCTTATTTGGTTGTGGGCTTAGGGTAGAATCAAGTATTCGACTGTCTATGGAATCCAATGTTATGTATGATTAGCATGCACAAGTGACTTCAGGGTTGGTGGAAGTTCCATGAGTGAGTGCAGTTTATAGCTGTTGGGTTTTGGTATAATACAACATCCTATGGTGCACATACAACCCTAAATACCTTGGATCTATGTTTTCACTAATTATACATGCAAATGGTTTCCAAGGTATTGAACCTATAGCTAGCATGAAATTGTCATACAAACTACATAAAATACTAGATATTGTAACATACCTTTTTGTGTGGCTGGAAGTCTTGATGTATTTGGCCTTAAGAACTTAGCCCCGATAGTGTGGAAGCCTCAAATGAAGTCACAACACATCAAGGACAAAGGTAGGACTTGAGAGAGAATCTCCATGCACTCTAAAACCTTCATGAACTCCAAGAACATGCACACACACACTCGGGTGGCGGTTTTTAGGTCATAACATATGTATTTATATGTGTTGAATTCTAAGAGTCATGGGTATAACCCAAACCCATATCCATGGGTTTTATGATCCATGGTTCATGTGGCCCAACTCTTTATGTATCCATACATAAACTTGGTCCAACATGGATCATATGCCCAACACATATAAATATAACAAATTACCATAATCAGTCCCCATATTTTTAATTAGTCTCTTTTGATCACTAAATTAATTCCAAATTAATTCTTGATCAATACTAATTAAAACATATGATTTCATATTAATATATTAGAACTTATAATATATTAATAAATCATATATAACCTCTTCTCTCAAAAGTCCATCCTAACAAATTGTCCAGATGATATGCAACCCAAATGGACCATGCTACTCTCGGGTCGAATACATACCAATAATAGTTATGGGCTTAGACACCTAATCCAATAGTCTCCCACTTGGATAAGTCTAAAACTATTATTGCGTATGACTCCAAAATCCGACCAGCAATCGTAGCTCTTAAAGCCGCTGTCGAACTCTGAACAAATCAATGACGCGTCCATTAGATAAGGGATCATATATTCCTCCATTCTATATATCATATGGACTGAGACATGGATTATAATCATTCTCTCTGTCCATTTGTTGTTTCCCGATTTCCGATTTATGACGACCGACTAATTGAACAAATCAAATCAGTCCAGGCCCGGCCGAGCACTTACGTTTGTCAACACCAAATCATCGAGGGGCCCACAGATATCGCTTTTATCCCTCCAAGGGTAAAAGGAATGGATAAACTTCGACTCATATGCTTGTTCTACTACTTGTTGAATCATACACAAAGGCACGTTTTATAACATCGAGTTACCAAATGCGTTTACGTGCAATCAATGTATAACCAACTCATAGGCAACAAGTCATATCTCTAGGTTTGAAGAATATAAGATATTATCATCTCATGATCACTCGTGATAAAATCCATGAAGTGAGTCAAATGAGCGTGGGTTTAATCCAATACTCGAATCCTTATTCCAGGAGTACTCATGAATGTTGTAGTAACTCTTACTATGTCCACTACCTTGGACATCTACAAACCCGATTCATGACAGTCTTGCCTTAATACCTACTTCCAACGTATTATCGACTGTGGATGGTTTGAATAACTTAGTCATTCGGGAAGAATAACCTAGCTATTCTGGAAGTCAAAACATGCAAAGTGAAACACAAGAATAATACTAATCACTCTATGGTCCCAAGCACCTTTGAGAGTAAATAGAACACCTTTGATTTAAACACCATATTGATTACTCATTATTCATTTTATAATGTTTCAAATAATCAACTTTATACTTGAATTAAAACAATAGTTGTCCCATGCTCCAAGCATGTAAAACGATGTTTTCTAAACACTAGTCATGCCATACACCAATTATGCACACTATGTTTATCTATGATCTTTACTTTGTTAAGTAGATCAATTGAACATGATTCCAATGATGCTCATTTCACAATCCCAAATCTTTATCGTAAATGTAAGAATTCCAAATTCCTACCATTTAACGAAATATGTTAGATTCTAAACTTATATGCATTGATCCTCTCGTAATGACTATGCACAAAGTCACAAAGACTTGTCAACAATCATTACAGGGTATTCCAATGGAGATCAATTCCATGGAAACGAAGTCTCACATTCAAAGTACATTTCTTTGAACATCCTTATTGCATTAAGTTTTCTAATCTTACACAGATTTAAAGAACAACTTCCACCTATGGAAACCTTTCCAGATTCCCATTTTGACTATCACTTCTGAACAAGAGTTACCCCTTTTCAGAATATGTCAATATGGTCCTTCCAAAATTAACACTTATACTTCCAACTGTCCATGAGCAACCAATCTTTGGTAAACCTTAGATTGTCCTTGACAATTGCTTAATCATTTTAGTCATATCCAATTCTAGACTTTTCCCTTCTTAATGCCCTGAGCATTTGTAAAATTTAGAAAGGATGAATATTACAGCACATGCAATCGATCCTATATCCGAAGCATATGGGACACGATTCATGATTTCTCACATAAAGAGGTGATCATAGACCAGTCTTTTGCTACAATATTTTTTATTTGTCATGTTTTCAAAATTTGACTATGAAGAGGGATGCCATAATCGTAATCGAATTTTGAAAACGCAATATATATAGAATTTCCTTAAGTCGAACCATTCCAACATAAAATTCATATATATATTTGACTAAAGATGATTAAAATCTCAATCTAAGCTTTTAGAATCGAAATGAAGTATAATTTCCTCTCCCTTAATTATTGCAAAACAACTTTTCAACCCCTGCAACTTCACGAATTGAAACTTTTGTTTTCTATAATTAACATTGCTAGCTTACAATACTGAACATAATAATCATGCTCCCACTAACATGATAATTATCAGCACAACACTTATTCTCCCACTAGCTTTGACATGTACTCAGAAATCAGCTGGACTTCTAGAAATCAATACTTTATTGACTTCCTTAACAAAGTTCAGTTTTCTGATACGAGATGCTTTGATAAGAATTTATCAAATTCATACACCTTTCCTTAGATAGCTCATATGTGTGTCTAAACAATTTTAGAACTATGAAAAGGGATGCCGTAATCATAGTATCAATTGTTTAGACCTTTGCCACTTCTCACAAGTCCATGTTAGTGTGCCGGTTAACCACACACGCTCCACTAACGACTTTGAGAATGCAAATAACACAATTGCTATCTACTTAAAATCTACTTAGTGAAAGCGTTTCCTCACCATCATTTTCATGAATCGGAGAGAAACCTTATGACACTTAGATTTTATGGTGAATGAGTCCCTATCCATGTGAATTTTTCAAACCACAATCACAAGACAAGGTTAGTGACAAATCCAAACTCATATGGATTGAACTTGTGCAATCTTAACTTTTTGCCAACTGGCAGCACAAGGGTCTGCCATTGCTTCCAAGTTGTTATGCAACCAATTGAGAACTCTCAGAACTCCTATGCAAAGCCAACTCTAACTGGAATAGGCACAAAAATGTCAACACGGTAGGTTATAAACCTCAAGTCGTGTGCTAGTGAAGAACTTCAGGTTTTTATTCTTGATTAGTTCTTGGAACTTTCAAGAGCTTAAGACTCCCACTGTCCTCTTGACATATAAGACTCTCTTGTCAAGAACCATTTCTTATCAAGGGTCAGTGCATATTCTTATCAAGACTAACACTTCACATAATTGGCCTTAGTTGGTCTCTATTTAACCCAAAACATCACAACTTACCAATCTCAAATGTACAAGAGTAGAAACACATTTTACTCTTACACTTGACAAGTGTTACAAACCTTCCTTAAGATATGTCACTCGAGTTACAATCTTGGAGTATGACTCTAAGACTTGTTATGGAACGAAGTATGATTCATCTTTTTGATTTTAACCATTTCAACAATCCACTATTTCTCTTCTTAGCCAAACAAATGCACTAAGATGTCCTTAGAGAATCAATTGTGATATGGTTCCATAATCACTAAGATAATCATAAAACAAGATACTCAAGTACTCTCCCATCTTTTCAGATTGGAGAAACTTTTATCTTCCTGCCTTATTTGATTCTTCTTATTCATTCTGCCTAACATTGATACTTTTCCAATGTTTTAGAATTATACTTAAACATGTAATTATAACCATATTTACTAAGCTTTAGTAAATCATGACGAATAGTCTCATCATTCTTTGTGGTGGACCTGACCAGTGCACACTCAAGTGTACCCGATCCCCTGATCCTTTCACTTGACTCACATATACATGTGAACAATGAATTAGTCTTAATTTCCCAAAGATGAAAATTCTCATTCATCATACAACTTGCATGATTCCAAGTTTCTACCCAACTGAAACTTGGGTGATGAGAATCTTTCCTTATTTGGTAAATTATGACACTACCACAGTCGAAAGAATCAAATCCATTTTCCAATATTGCTATCAATGGAAACATATAAACAACAAATTCTCACAAATGCCACTGTAAGGATATTTTAAAATAAAATAAAACCTTTTCTTTTATTTTAGAACTTTGCGGAAAACCTTATCCTTACAATGCAAATGCATGTGAAAAACTATGTTGTTATGTATTCCTAAGCAATCTATCACAACTCTTTAAGTAACAACTCAAAATTCTTCCTTTAAGCTTCCTCTTCCCTTTGGTTCTTAAAACATCAAAATGTGATCTAGTCACACCATGTAATAAGAATCTCCAAATAGGAACTTAATAGAGTTAGATAATAGACTTTACCTGAAGTAGAGTCAAAACTTTTGACTTTACCATCCTTACAGACTATCATGTAAATTTGGCCATATTCGCAACCAATGCCCCTTCCTTTGGCAATAGAAGGTTTGGGAAGTCGATCTTCTAATCAAATTTGCTTTTACCAGTGCTCAAAATCATTGCCGACTCAGCAGCACCAAGCAAATAGGTAAGATCATTAAGGGTCAAGTCATGGTCTGTCACATAGTAGTCCCAAAGGAACTCACTATGTGACTTAGAAAGTGATTGAACATCCAACTTTCTCAAGACTTTGACACCCAACTCTCCCGGCTTGTCAATACGTGACTTCATCTCCAAGATATGATCACACATAGACCTTGCTTGCCAATAGGGCTTGAGTGACCTTGAACTTGTGGGTTAGGGAGAATAATTGGAGGGGGTGGAGGAAGTGAAATTCCAAGAGATTTGGGAAGATCATAGATGTCTAAACTAGACATCTACAATGGGAGATATTCAAGTTAGTTGATTTAAGTCCTTAATATAACACCCAATATGAAATATTAAGGCTAGGACCCAACACAATATTTTACAACTTGGAAGAGGGATGCCGTAATCCAAGCTATGAAATATTTGAAGGTAGGCGAATGACGATTCACCAATTTCCACCATGAAAAACGAAATAATTTATTAGGTTTTAATTGGTTTTGAAACTCCTAGATCTTTTGAGATTCATTGAACTTTTTTATGGCATGTTTCAATCTCGATTGTGCCCTCTCAAATTTTGTGACTGGGATGTCGAGGATCACAAAACAAGGTGTGAATAACCATGCAAATTCACTTGGTACCCTTAATATTATCACCTAATCGATGTGCCGGTTAACCACACACGCTCCACCGATCTATGATAAACATTAAGTTACCCTTCGCCACTCTTACTAGTCCATGTTAGTGTGTCGGTTAACCACACACGCTCCACTAACGACTTGGTAAGGTACAAAGTGTAAATTTCATGGGTTAGAACCAAATTCACATTTTCCTAAGTAACTAAGATTGGGAATTTATAAGTGCTTAGTTACTTAGTATTTATCATTAATACTTTTAATGAAGGGAGAATTATAGTCTTGTCAAACTCGTTCGGCTAACGACCCTCCACCAGTCAAGGAAGCGGTGGATGAGAGTGGACACCCATTAAACTGCCATTTTATAGGCAGTAACCTTATACCCCCCTTATAGACCGGCTTCGTGAATGAGGCCTACTAACGGTAAGACAGACTTTTACTCTTATACATATGTATAAATATTAAACCTATAATATTATAATAGTATAAGGGTTGAATTTTAACTATTAAAATTCTAAGGGTTTAACTTGGAACTAAAGTATTCATGGGGGGGAAACTTTACAAATTCCAAAACTTGAGGGCAAGTTTTGAACAATTCAAAAACCTTTTTTCAATTCCATAACTTATGAATTTAAAGTAGTTTTAATGAAAACTCTTCAAGTTCCATAACTTGAGGACAAGTTATGGAAGACTTTAAAAAAACATTTAAGGAAAAATAAACTCTTCATTTTCATAACCTATGAGTTTAAAGTGGTTTAATGAATAAACTCTTCAAGTTCCATAACTTGAGGACAAGTTATGGAAGACTTTAAAATCATTCAAGAAAATAAGACTCTTCATTTTTCCTAACTTATGGAAATCTTATGAGTTTTAAAGAATCATAAATGTGACTTTTCATATAGCTTGAGGACAAGTTACAAAAACACATTTTATGAGCAACTTTAAGATTAATATGGATTGAAAACAAATTATCACATAACTTTTCTATTAATCTAGACTAACTCATAAGAACAACACAATTCAAATCAAAATTTTCATGAAATTAGCCTAACCATTAAACTAATACAAAACATGAATCTATTGACAATTATCTTTGAAATTGGTTTAGCATGAACATTACCACATCAAAACAGGTCTACAAGACAAAAAACAGCTTAGGGTAATGTTTCTAGTCCAATTCCAGCCTTAAAAGTCGAAAATATGCTGTCAGGGGGTCCTACTCGTCGAGTGCACGAACCAACTCAACGAGTTGGATGAATTTCTTCATGGACTCGGCGAGTTCATCAGCGGACTCAGCGAGTCCAGTGCTCAGACAGCCAAAAGTTTCGATTTTTCAGCCATTTCAGCAAGTATAACATGAAAACAAGCCTTGGCTCTGATACCACTGTTGGGTTTTCGTATAATACAACATCCTATGGTGCACATACAACCCTAAATACCTTGGATCTATGTTTTCACTAATTATATATGCAAATGGTTTCCAAGGTATTGAACCTATAGCTAGCATGCAATTGTCATACAAACTACATAAAATACTAGATATTGTAACATACCTTTTTGTGTGGCTGGAAGTCTTGATGTATTTGGCCTTAAGAACTTAGCCCCAATAGTGTGGAAGCCTCAAATGAAGTCACAACACATCAAGGACAAAGGTAGGACTTGAGAGAGAATCTCCATGCACTCTAAAACCTTCATGAACTCCAAGAACATGCACACACACACTCGCGTGGCGGTTTTTAGGTCATAACATATGTATTTATATGTGTTGAATTCTAAGAGTCATGGGTATAACCCAAACCCATATCCATGGGTTTTATGATCCATGGTTCATGTGGCCCAACTCTTTATGTATCCACACATAAACTTGGTCCAACATGGATCATATGCCCAACACATATAAATATAACTAATTACCATAATCAGTCCCCATATTTTTAATTCTTTTGATCACTAAATTAATTCCAAATTAATTCTTGATCAATACTAATTAAAACATATGATTTCATATTAATATATTAGAACTTATAATATATTAATAAATCATATATAACCTCTTCTCTCAAAAGTCCATCCTAACAAATTGTCCTGATGATATGCAACCCAAATGGACCATGCTACTCTCGGGTCGAATACATACCAATAATAGTTATGGTCTTAGACACCTAATCCAACATAGCAGACAAGCATGATAAGGTTTAGCCACTCTTTAGAGAATGTATAGGGTGTATGTTATCCTAGATGTTGGTTCTTGTGATCGGATGGTCCGTGACGACCCCCCTTGATACGAATATGGGTAGGTGTGGAAGGTAGTATGGGCCCGTACTATTAGAAGCACAAGACTCGTAAGCGTAGCAAGGTAGTCACGAACCCCCTAGGTCCAGTCTCTATGTAATGGTTCTAATAGTACGACTTGTCGCATTTATGAAGCATGTTTGGTTCATTTTCAGTATGGTGTACAGGAGAGGTTCTAGATCAGGAGCTGGCGGCCCAGAGAGGCCAAGTTTCACAGATGATGACATTCAGGAGATGATCACCACTTAGGTGATCGTGGATCTCAGGGAGGCGATCCCATAGTTATTTGGGTATATCAAGACCGCGATGATTGAGCTTTTAATGAGCTATACATTGTTGTGACTGAGGTTTTTGCTGCTGTAGCTACCGCAGCTGTTGTTAGTGTGGGGATTCGGGAGAGAGGGTCATTCCAGTATCAGGACTTCAGCAATACGAAGCCCCCAGAGTTCGACGGGGTGAAGGACCCGATCGTGGACATGAGGTGGATTTCTGATGTGGAGGATTGTTTCTTCACTTGTTCCTGTCCGGAGGACTGGAAGGTCACGTGCGCCCTAAAGCTTCTTCGTCTGGGCACGAAGGACTGGTGGAACTTGGTGACTGGTTCTTATACTCATGAGCAAAGGGTTGTCGTTACTTGGGGATAGTTCTTTGAGACGCTTTACGCAGAGTATGTCCCCATGGTGCAGAGAGAGAGAGAGAGAGAGAGAGAGAGAGAGAGAGAGAGAGAGAGAGAGAGAGAGAGAGAGAGAGAGAGAGAGAGAGAGAGAGAGAGAGAGAGAGAGAGAGAGAGAGAGAGAGAGAGAGAGAGAGAGAGAGAGAGAGAGACAGAGAGACAGAGAGAGAGAGAGAGACAGAGAGAGAGAGAGAGAGAGATCTTGGATCAGGAGTATCTGGCATTGAGGAAGAGGACGGAGTAGGTGATAGAGATCACCAAGATGTTTACGGAGAGAGCTCTTTTTTGTCCTGAGTATTCTGCGTCGGAGCAGGCTCAGATGTCGCTATACTTGAGCATGCTCAAGACTAAGATTCAATAGTTTATGTCCACCCAACGTTATGGTACCCTCTCCGAGCTTCAGGATCCTCACAGAGACAAGAGATTGAGATTGAGATCCATACGATGGAGTAGAGGCAGGCTTCTGTTTAGCCAAATCCTGCGGCAAAGCGGTTCAAACTCGTTGTATCACGATCTGGAGGTCAGAGGGGTCGCACTTGTGGCAAGTGAGGGAAGGCGCATGAGGGTGTTTATCGATCAGCTTTTGGGTGCCACAAATGTGGCAGGGAGGGACGTATTTCTAGGGATTGTTGTCAGCATGCCCAGGTGTCGAGCACCAGGATTTTCTACCACTGTGATCAGGTTATCCATGTGAAGGCCAACTGCCCCTTGCTCGATGTGATACCAGTGCAGGCTCCAGCCCTAACTACTTTGAGATTATAGATGGACAACAAGGGAGAGTTGAGGCCCTGAAGGCCAGGGATCGTTTCTTTAGCTCACGGCGGAGGAGGCCAAGGCGGCGCCTGACGTCGTTACTAGTATGTTTTCCTTTATTATTTTGTCATGTTATTTTATTGTATTTTTATGATTGTATTTCTTCTGGGTACCTTCTTAGTGAATTCCTTGCCTTCTCTTGAGATTTTTGACTCGGGTGTGAGTCGGTCCTTTGTGTCTCAGTCCTTCAGTAAGAGTTTTGATATGGCTCTTAGAGAGTTGGAGTGTCTGTTGCGAGTTTCCATTGCCAACGAACATGAGGTTTATGCTTTGATTATTTTTAGGGTTGTGCCTTGGAGATATTCGAGGCCTCTTGCCCGATCGATTTGATTCCTATCCCTATGGGGGATATGTACGTGATAATAGGGATGTATTGGTTGAGCACATTTGGTGCCATGATAGACCGTGAGGGGCAGCGGGTGGTGGTTCGAACCCCAAGTAGGGGAAAACTGAATATTTATGGTGAGAGAACCAGGGTTGGATCAGCCTTTTGCTCTACCTCTAGGGATCGGAAATATCTACAACATAGGTGTTTGGGTTATCTCGTGCATGTGGTTGACACTCGGGTGGAGAAGGAGGTTTCAGTTTCGGATGTGCATGTAGTCAGAGAGTTTCCATATGTATTTCTAGAGAAATTACCCGACGTGCCTCCCGCAAGGCAAGTGGAGTTCAGGATCGATCTGATCCCTAGTGCAGCGCCGATTGTTAAGACGTCGTATCGATTAGCACAACCAGAGATGCAGAAGTTGTCCTCTCAACTTCAGGAGCTTTTAAGCAGATTATCGGACCGAGCAGTTCGCCTTGGCGAGCACCGATCTTGTTTGTAAAGAATAAAGATCGTTCACACCGGATGTGCATTCGTTATTGGGAGTTTAACAAATTGACGGTGAAGAAACTGTTACCGAATTCCACGGATTGATGATTTCTTCGATCAGCTGCATGGTGCATCTTGGTTCTTCAAGATCAATTTGAGTTGTGGGTATCATCAGATGAGAGTTAGAGAGGATGACATGGAGAAGACAACGTTCTGAAGTCGTTATGGTAATTACCAGATCGTGGTAACGCCGTTTGGGCTCACCAATGCACCAGAGACATTTATGGATTTGATGAATCGGGTATGCAAGCAGATGCTCAATCATTCGATCATTGTTTTTATCAATGATATTGTGGTCTCTTCCACGACCAGGGAGCAGCATGAGGAGCACCTTCAAGAGCTGTTAGGAGTTTTGAGGAGGGAGAGGCTTTATACAAAGTTCTCGAAGTATGATTTTTGGCTACGGGAGGTCCCGTTCTTGGGACACCTCATTAACCAGAATGGGATTCTGGTCGACCCAGCCAAGATTGAGGCAGCTATGTAGTGGGAGGTACCGAAGTCTCCTTCGGAGATCATGAGCTTTCTGGGTTTAGCAGGGTATTATCGGAGGTTTATTCAGAATTTGTCCAAGGTTGTTGTACCTCTCACTCGTTTGACGAGAAAGGGAGTGGATTTTCATTGGGGGCTAGAGCAGCAGGCTGCGTTCGAGACGTTGAGACATAAATTATGTGAGGCGCCGATGTTGATCCTCCTAGAGGGCGTAGAAGATTTTATTGTTTATTGTGATGCTTCTATCACCGGTTTGGGGGCAATACTCATGCGGTAAAGGAGAGTTATTGCGTATGCTTCTAGGCAGCTTAAGCCGCATGAGGTTCGGTATCCGACACATGATCTGGAGTTGGGTGCGTTGGTGTTTGCCCTCAAGATTTAGAGGCATTATATATATGGCATTCGATGTACCATCTACACGGATCACAAGAGTCTGAGATATCTCATGGATCAACCAAATCTGAATATGAGGCAGTGTAGATGGATTGACGTGGTCAAGGATTATGACTTTGAGATTCTTTATCACCCAGGGAAAACGAATGTGGTCATCGATTCTTTGAGCCGCAAGTCGACTAGTACTTCTGTTGAGGGCTTATATATGAGGATTTCTATTGATTTCTCGCTTCTGATTTGGTCAGGGAGGCTCAGGTCGAGGGAGTCAAGAAGGAAAATTGGAGGCACATAAGTCCAGGAAGACCGTGATGGATGAGGCACATAAGTCCAGATTTTGATACAACCTGGAGCCACAGAAATGTATCAGGATTTAAGACTTAGCTATTGCTGGCCGTGCATGAAGAGAGAGATAGCCTGGTATGTGGAGAGGTGCTTGACTTATTGGATGGTCAAGACCGAGGACCATAGGCCACATGAAAAGTTGCAGCCTTTTAGAGTTTTCCATTTGGAAATGGGAACAAATCACCATGGATTTTATCACCAGATTACCTAGGACGGCTAAGGGATTTGATGCGATTTGGGTCATTGTGGATCGTCTGACCAAGAGTGCCAACTTTCTAGCTATTCGGGAGAGTTCCTCGGCTAAGAAATTAGTTGTTGTGTATGTACGTGAGTTTATCGCTCGACATGGTGTTCCAGTCTGCATTGTATCATATTGAGATTTTCAATTCACTTCACGATTTTGGAAGAGGTTCCACGAGGAACTGGGTATGAGATTTCTCTTTAGCAGTGCTTACCATTTGTAGGTTGATGGCCAGAGTGAGCAAACCATCTAGGCGCTCGAGGACATGTTGAGAACTTGTGTAATAGATTTCGGAGGGAGTTGGGACTCCTACCTTCCCCTAGCTGAGTTTTTATATAAGAACAACTATAACTCGAGCATTGGTGCTCCACCATTTGAGCTTCTCTATGGGAAAAGGTTTCGTACGCCTGTTTTTTGGGGGCAGGTCGGCCATAGAGTCATGGGGAGGACTGAAGTGGTTCTATAGACGATAGAGCTTATCCATCAGATTAGATAGAGGTTGCAGACATATCAGAGTCGGCAAAAAAAGTTACACTGATAAACGATGGTCCAAGTTGGAGTTCCAGGTCGGTGATATGGTACTACTGAAGGTATCACCCTGGAAGGGTGTCATATGCTTCAGGAAGAGGAGGAAGTTGGTTCCCCGATTTATTGGGCTATTTCGAGTGGTAGCCAAGGTAGGAAAAGTCTCGTAAAATGCAAGCAACCCTCTACGCAAGGCGTAGAGTGGTGGTACGTAGAGCGTACTCAGTCTATGTGGGAAAATATTGACCAATTGACCTTTGACCATTGACTTTGACTTGACCAAGTTTGACTTAACGGAATTTTGGGTAATTTGAATAGCAGTTTGAGATTTGGGTCCCTATTATTTGTATAGGTGATCTGTAGAGGCAGTTTGGAGCAGTGATCTGTTTGGCTATTTTTCAGACTATGAGGTGAGTTCTCCTCACTGTACTTGTGGGTTGAAGGCACCGATGTCGGCCAACTAGGTTATGTATCTTGGTATTTAGGATGATGCTATGTTGTAGTGATCTGTCAGATTTGTAGGATTATCTGTTTGCTAGTTATATGTATATCTATTTCATATGTCGACATAGTGTGGTTGGGTTGATGCAATATTGTTCTATACAGAGGCCAACAAACCTGAGATCAAGCCATACATAAGTTGTGGTCCGAAAAGGCAAGCCAGACTTATGTTGTAGGATTGGGAGCAATCCATATATGAGTTGTGGGCTAGGTGGGCAAACCAGACTCATGTTGTAGGCTCGGGGGTAATCCAGTCCGAAGACTGTGGACCAAGTATGCATGTTGTTATATGTTGTGTGGTGATATTTTGGGGAAAACTCACTACGCTTTGGCTTACATTTTGATTGTTATAGTTTCAGGTACTTCAGAGTAAAGGTGCAAGGCGAAGGCTTGATCGTGCACATCATCCAGGATATATGTATTTGATGATTTAGGGATACTCTGATTCATGATAATGATTTTTGGGAACTTATTTGTAAAACTTATGGATTTTGGGTTGGTTTAAAAAAATTAGCCTTGATTTTGGGATGTTACAGAAATAAGGGTTATTTGGTCATTTTTCACCATTCACCACAGTCAGTCGGAGATATAAACAAGCATGATGGTTTTTGTCATATATGGACTCGGTCTGAAGTTCTAACTCAGTCAGCAACCATCAAATGACCCCTTTGTTGCCAATTGAAACATACATCTCAAAGTTGAAAATTAAAAATTAAAAAAAACATATTGCTAAATACAAGTTCACTTATTTTCATATTATTTTCAAGCACAAACTTTCTAATAACTGAATTAAAGTATCAAATTTTATAGGGGGTCAAATCGAAAGATACACTCAAACTCAAGTCATAGAAAGGTAAATCACATGATTTTGCACACCTTAACAAACAAAGAAATGCTTAATTATCCAAATAAGGAAGTAAGAAATTTTAATCTTACACTATATAGACATATCAAAAAAAAATCCGAACACACAAAAATATATTAAATGAGTTTCACAAAGAATCTTAAAGTTATATTAGGATCATAACCAATCAAATACGAGTTATCATTCAAACAATAAATTTGAAGCGTATGTGAAAACATAGAGCATAAATCCACATACATCACATATATAAATATTGATTCACAAAGTAAACTACTAAAGAATTATCCCATTAGTAATTATGTCCAATAAAAAATTCACATATTCACTAGTGAAGTTTGATGATATAAACATGAGTAATTACACTACCTATATCACAAAAATATTTTTGATACTGTTGATTCCATAATAGTTACATAATAAGCACATCAAAAACAAATTAATAAGTTTAAGTTTTTAATCATCACCAAAATTCATGGATTCAGTTAGAATATAATAAACCAACATAAACATTCATAAGAGGTTCAAAATTACATCGATTGTTGGTGTCCTTTGATATTTGTATAAAATTACCACGAGTAGGTAACATTTACGAAAATCCGTACAAATCAGGAGCAACAACTACTAGACAAACCAACATATTAAGAAAGATCTCTCTTGCCAATTGCTTGAGTTTGACTAGATGAAAAGGAGGAGAGATTGCATGTGGTCGTAGGATTTTAATTGTTTACATTTTTTTTATATAGTTATGACCTAAGTATCTCTATTAAATACTTAGTTTATGGTGTTTTCAAACCTCTTTTCTCAACATTCAAATAAAAGCTCAAACTCATAATTAATTAATTTTATAACTACTATGGAATTTTAATAAAATAAACTTCTTTATTTACTTTATAGTAAATAAAGTATTTATTTATTTCATATTTTACAAATAAATAAGAAAGAAATATTATTTAATTATTAATTCATGTTGGTAAATAGCAAATTTATACATTATAAAAAATATTATTTATATGTTTCTTTATAATATTCTTAAATGTTCGACCACATATGCTCACGTACAATTAACAGTATAGTTTATTCCTTGTGTTGTGCGTATTATTATCAATAGAATCCTAGTTGTGTTGAGTGATAAAGATTTATCTCCCTTTTGACTTCATTATCACTATTGATACTTAACACAAGGTCTTCGATGTTGAGAATCAAAATGCATCTGGTGTTGCAAACCACAAGGTCTACAATGCATGATATAAAGTCTTTGGTTAAAGAAATAAGGTTTGTGGTGCTCGAGCAAATCATGTTCTGCTCGATACCAAGGTATGCGGTACTCAGTAGCAATGTATGTAGATCTCCATACTAAGTTCTACGTTCCACATACTAAAGGGAAAGTTTAGTTAATGATGTTTATTCTTGACCCATAAGTAGTTTTTTAGGTCAACTTGTCATTATAAACAGATATCTCTCTACCTCTTGTAACCATAAGCAGAAAGCATGTGTATGGCCCTCGTACTTTTATGTTAATTCCTCATGTTATTATTTCTTTTCTTTGCATATTTGTTGTGTTGTTTATTTATTCTTGATTCTATGAACTTGTGTAAGGGACAAAAGATCACAACTGCACATAAAATGTTAAGTGTCCAGCAAAAAAATCACTGCCCTTAACTGTATGTGAAGTTTTATTTCCATAAAGCACCCATTATTTTCTTAATGGTAAAGGACTTGTCTTATATCCCTTCGTTATAATATCTAGAAACATGATTTATGGCTCGAATCATTCTCATATAAGTTTAATATTGTTTTAATGATATGAAAATGAGTAAGATCAACAAAATCATTTGGTTATGGACGTAAGCTCCAATCTATTCAATCCAGGGGTATGATCGATATCACACTCCAAAAATAGAGGAAAAATCTTATCTTGATTATATACGTTCTTTACCAAGTTTCATAGTATATCTAATAGTAGCATTCATAACTACATTATTAAGGACAACGTTTAACATACAACAAGACATAGTGTTGCGTTTTCTCGGAAGCCAACACATATCTCAAGTCGAAGGACAATGAGACTCGCCTCATTTTTACGACTCACTTCATAATGTTGATTTATAAAGTGACATCTTAAGGTGGATCTTTATAATATTCATGAACAATGAAAACATGTGAATTTTCCTATTCTCTAAGATATATTTATTTATATGACATCGTCAATCTTTCATATTAGTCTTAATTCATAATTTATCCATCAATAGTCTATAGAGTGCTATCGTTCGAGATTATCATATTAAATAATATAGACCAGCCTCATGATATTTTTCATCACCTAAAATCATAATGGCACGCTTTAAAGTCTTTTACACGCTTTAACAAACGATCTTTACACTCAAATCTTTTTTATATGATATTGGGATTGTAATTCTTCTGGTCATTTTTCATGATCATTAATACAATGAAGTCCCTTAGTCAAACGCATGCAAAGGTTATATATAGTGTTGAATATGAGCATTGATTTTTCAAATGATCGGCATCTAGTCATTTAATCATTACTAATTAACTTTCACACTTAGTAATTATTGGGGATTTTGGGATACAAAACAAATGTACATGCGAAAATTTCTCTTAACACTTAAGGGTACATGCAACCTAAAATTGAATAATGTCTTTTTCACATCTAATACATCCATATGAAAAACACAAACTAAACCCTATGTATCGAAACTCATGGTTAAGAATACATAACTTTTGTAGATTCCAATCAAGCTAATTAAATCTTGTTTTCTCCTTGGAAAACCTAGCTCAAATAATATGTGTGCCTATAATATTTCATGTCCACAACACAATAAACCCTAAGATTGAGAGAAGAGAGGGGAGAGAGAAAGGATTTTTGGATTTGCTCCTTGGAATAGGTCAGCAGAAAATCCAAGGGTTAAGGCTCTATTTATAGCTACTTGGAAACCCTAGAAACCCTAAAGTTGAACATATAATATTAATATTTCAGAATTCAGTAATTATATAGTTTCCTAATTATCAAATGGAGGCTTCCAGAACCCCTAATAGGGTCCTCTAAAACCGTCCATATGTGGAAGGTTCTAGATCCTCTCCATTGTTCACCTATGGAACAATTACAACTCAGTCTTGCACCTTTAATTCATTTTTAATTAACCCATAATTAGTTCAAAATTAATTTGATTAATTCTTAATTAATTATGACTGTTTCTAATTAATATATTAATCATATAATATATCAATAACTCATATATTTCTCTCTTCTAATCAATCCAAGCCATTTCTTGGTTATAAGGGCAACCGAAAAAGGACTTTACTTTTATTCATCAACATTATACCAATTTAGTTAGGACCTTAGACACCTTAATCCAACAGTCTCCCACTTTGATAAGTCGTTAAATACAATTGCAAGTATAAATCTGACTAACCAGTAAAGAGTGTTTTCTAAAGATATTTCCAAACCCTGATTGGATGTTGGTCCTAAGATAAGTGATCATCTATCCCTTTTTCTTCCTGATATCGTATGGACATGAGACATGGATTAGAATCAATCTCATTGTCCAAGATTTTGTTTCCCGAATTCCAGATTTGTGATGACGTCATCAGACTACCAATTGAACATATCAATTTAGTCTCAGTTAGGCCCAACACTCTAATGTCAACATCAAATCACCGAGGGGCCCAAAGATATCGCTTTTTCTGTTAAGGAAAAAGGAACGAATAAACTTTGACTATATTATAATCCATTTTACTCACCAAACTATGCATGGAATTACACTTTATAACACCCAGTTACGATATACGTTGGAGTAAACCAATGCACAACTGATTTGTAAAATACAACTTATATATTTATGTTTTAAGAATATAAGATATTATCATCTTAGAATTACTCGTGAATAAATCCATGAAGTAATCTCTAAGCGCGGGTTTAACCAATAATCAAAATCCATATTTTCTAAGTACTCATGAATTTTGTAGTAATCCCTATGCTATGTCCAATCCTTATGGATAATCTACAAATGATTCATGACAATCTTAAATCAATAGCTACTCCTAAAGTATGATTGACTATGGCATTTCGAATAAATTAATATTATGGAAGTGAAACATGCAAAGTGAAACACAAGAATAAATTAATTGACAAATAGCATCACACACTTGAACATAAATAAATATCTATTTAATTAATCATTATTCAATTATGATTTATTATTGCTACATTGTTTCAAAACATCAACTAACTACCAAAATCTAGAATATAATATCGTCAATTAGCCCAATGTTCATATCATGCTCGAAGTGCTTGACTTTGCTTAATCCCTTTTGTGAGTTGATCATTAGGATTCTCTTCTAATGACACATGATTTACCGGGAGTGCACCTTCTTCTAATTTATGTCTGATGTAGTGGTATTTCCTTTCGATGTGCCTAGATCTGCCATGATCCTTAGGTTATTTGTTCAAAGTCACCGCACCCTAGTTGTGGCAGGAAATCTCCATTGGTTCTTGGATTGATAGAACAACTCAAATATCTCCAATTAAATTCTTCAACCACATGGCCTCCTTTGTTGCCTCGCTTACTGCGATGTACTCTAATTCACAAGTAAAATAAGCCACCGTTTGCTGCTTGGAACTCTTCCAAGTCACCGCTCCACCATTTTATAGAAATACCCAGCCAGATTGTGAATAACTATTAACTCGATCTATGTGAAAGTTGGTGTCACTATATCCACTCACTTTAAGTTCATCTTTGCCACCAAAAACTAAGATCATATCCTTCGTGTTTCACAAATACGTAAGAATGTTTTTCACTGCAGTCTAATGTGCTAAACCAGGATTCCCTTGATATTTTCTAACCATGCTCAAAGCATAAGCCACATCAAGTCAAATACATATCATAACATACATGATTGATCCTATAGCCAAAGCATATGGTATTTGACTCATGGTATCTATTTCCTTATCACTACTGGGGCATTGAGCCTTGCTTAATTTTACAGTATGATGCATGGGCAAGTCCCCTTTCTTTGAATTATCCATATTGCAATGCTTCAATATTTTATCCAAGTATGTACTTTGGCTAAGTCCTAGTAAGTGTTTATGCATGTTCCTGTAGATCCTTATCCCAATAATATATGTAACCTCTCCTATATCCTTTATAGTGAACCATTTCCCAAGCCAAGACTTAACTTCTTGCAAAGTTAGAACATTGTTTCCTATAGGAGTATGTCATCCACATACAAGACTAAAAAGGTCACTATATTACTTCTAGCTTTGACAAACATGCAAGACTCATCCTCACTTATAGAAAATCCAAACTCTTTGACCTTTTCAAAGAAACAAAGATTGCAGCTATGAGATGCTTGTTTCAGTCCATAGATGGACTTCTCAAGCTTTCACACCTTATTTGGGAATTTAGCATGCACAAAACCTTCTGGTTGAGCCATGTAAATATCAGCCAGTTTCCCATTAAGGAAAGCAGTTTTAACATCTATATTCCATACTTCATAGTCATAATGAGTAGCTATGGCAAGCATTACCCTGATCAACTTAATCTTAGCAATCGGTAAAAAGGTCTCTTCATAGTCAATCTCTTGGGTTAGAGTAAATCCCTTTGCAACCAGCCTTGTCTTGAAGGTATGTACATTACCATCCATGTTTGTCTTCTTCTTGAAGATCTATTTGCAACCTACAGTCTTCGACCAGGTTCTTAATCAACCAAGGTCTACACTTGGTTATCATACATTGATTGGATCTTACTATCCATCGCCTCTTTCCATTTAGCAGCCTCAGGGCCTGCCATTACTTCCTTGTAGTTAGCCGGCTCATCTAAATTTACCAATGTGTTATCAATGATAAACGTATCCCCATCTACTGTTATATGGAAACCATAGTTATCAAGTGGTACGCTAACTCTACTGGATCGACAAATAGGTAAATGGGCTCAACGGGTTCAGCCTCAGGTTGAGAGTTAATGTCATCAAAGGTTCTTTCACTGTATGACTCCTGAATTTCTTTAAGATCAATCGTACTCTTACTGCCCTAATTTTAAATGAGCTCTCTCTCGTGAAGGACTCCCATTCGAGCTACAAATACCACGTTGTCACTAGGTCAGTAGAACAAGTATCCAAAGGATTTTTGTGGGTAACCAATGAAAATACATATCTCGGCTCTGGGTTCAAGTTTATCTTGGGTCTCACATCTAAGTAGAACCTCACAACCCCAGACCTTGATATGTGCGAGTGGGAGAGGTTTCCCTGTCCACAACTCATGAGGTGTTTTGGCAACCTCTTAGTAGGAACAAGATTTAGAATATGAGTTGATGTTTCTAAATCATATCCCCATAACAATATAGGGAGTGAAGCCCGACTCATCATAAAACGAACCATGTCTAGCAAGGTTTGGTTACGCCTCTCATCTACACCATTAAGTTGCGGTGTCCTAGGAGGTGTCACTTTTGAAATAATTCCACATTCCTTCAGATTGTCGTTGAACTCTATACTAAGATAGTATCCATCTCTATCAGATTGGATCATCTTTATCTTCTTGCCTAATTGATTCTCTACCTCATGCTTAAACTCTTTGAATTTCTCAAAAGTTTCCGATTTATGCTTGATTAAGTAGATATACCCATATCTACTATAATCATCGTTAAACGTCCCATAGTAGCGGTTAGCATCCCTTGTGGTGGATCTGAAGGGACCATATACATCATTATGGATGAGGGCCAAAAAATCTTCACCTCTTTCACAAGTACAAGTGAAAGCAGACTTAGTCATCTCACCTAACAAATAAGACTTACATTCATCGTCTGATTTGAGGTTAAACGATTCCAACACTCCATCCTTTTGGATTTGGGCGATGCATTTCTTGTTAATGTTCCCAAGACGACAATGTCATAAGCATTATTTGTCCAAACTATAAGAATCAATGTTATAAACATAATTGTCGAATTCATTCACACAAACAATAGTTTCATACACTTCATCACACAGATAAGCTTTGAAAATAAATGCACCATTACGATAAACATTAATTGTACCATCATTATTATCAAAACCATAACAAAATCCTTGTCTAAATAAAAAATGAAAAGAAATTATGTTTCGGCCATTTCTGGCAAATAGCAACAATTGATTAAATCAATCTTAACACTATCAAACACAAGCTCATACGTCCCAATCCTAGTAACAACCGATGTAACATCTTGTCTCGAGAAGTTTATTATTTTAGGATTTTGGGAAAAAATGGATCGATTAAATGCCTAGGGGTTCAAGGTAATAACTTTTAGACCTTATTGGATGTTTATAATATTGGTTATGGGATCTAAGCCCTTGGTTTGTGTTTTGGAGTCAAAGGGTAAAATAGGAAAAGTGATGTTTCGAACTTCTTGCATAAATTAATGAGTTTCATTCTGTATGTTTTAAGTCAAAATTAACTACATAGAGTTGTGGGCCTCGTCAATACCTTTATGTGGATATAAAGATCGCCGAAAACGAAGTTGAAACAAAGAAGTTATGGTTGTTTGAAGTTGAGGTGGATTTGGGTGAAAACCCATCACCACGGCACGACGAGAGCATTGCCACGACACGGCGGTTGCCACCGCACGACAAGCTGCCAGGCCCAAGCCCATGAGTTTTAGGGTTTTCAACATATTTAAGCATAAGATTCTGACTTTTTAGCCAATTTATGAGCCTCCGTCACCTCTAGAATCCCTTGGAAGAAACCTTAGCCTCCACCTTCAAGATTTGAGCTCCTTCTCTCCCCTCTCTCTTCTTGTGGATGCTTTTTATGATATTTTGATGAAGTTTAAAGATCAAGAAGATTCTTTTGGTTGCAAGGAATGATGCTTCAAGTTTGGATCCATCAAAGACACTACATTTTTGGACTATTGTGAGTATATAGTTTCAATATGCTCTTTAGTTCTATAGATCTCTTCATTTGTGGTTTTTGGCACTTTTGGTCCATTTTATGAGTGAACTTGGAGTTGAATGGACTCCAACATCTTTTGATTGGTTTTGAATACTACTTGGACCTCATGGACTAGGAAAGTTATGATCTTTTGCCTTCCCTTTTAGCCATGCAAGTTATCTTGGTCCTTTAGGTCATTTTGGTGTATTAAAGTTTAGATCTTGAGAGTTTGTGACATTGTTATGGATAAAGTTAGAACCTTTATCCATCTAAACATCATGTTGATTTAGATCTGAAGGTTAGAGACTTGGTCTTAATAGATTAAGTAGAGAAAGGTGCATTTTTGGGCCCCTTCGAGACTTAAAGTCTAGATCTTGGTGGTTTGGACCTTACTAATGGATAATTTTGGAAACTCTATCCATTATAAAGCTATTAGGAATTAGATCTGATAATCTTATCTTTGGTCCTTATGGTTTAAGTTCTTACTGAAGAAAAGCTTTTCAGATTGAAGACCACAACATGGCCAAGGAAGGCCCGCAACATGGTGGCGAGAATTATCATGTATGTTTTGTTCGAACGTGCCCACGTCATGGCATGATGCTCGCCATGGCGTGGTATCAATTTTTCATCGAGACTGGATTGAGTGACCATGGTGTGGCCATGGGTTGGCCACGACATAGGCTTTAGTTGGAGTTGACTTTTGACCGTTGACTTTTTAACCAGTTTTGACTTTTGGTCAAACTTGGGTAGAATTGAGTTTTGACTAAGGTTTGGTCTCGTTTTGGTTTTAGGAAGCTTGGGTTAGTTTTTCTGATGTTGAGGTAGCTGTTGGGCTTCTGTTGAGTAGTTAAGGTGAGTCTCCTCACTGTACTCGTGGATCGAAGGCACCAATGTCGACCCATTGGATTATGTTATGTAGGATGCTAATTGTCTTTGTGATACTTGCATGGAAGACCCCGGGAGTAGCTCGTGACACTTTTATGAAAGACCATGGGGGTAGCCCATGAAACTTGTGTATAAGACCTTGGGGTACCCAAATCGCTGTAATGGAAGACCATGGGGGCAGCCCATGGCAATGGTATGAAAAACCATGGGGTAGCCCATGACACTTGTATGAAAGACCATGGGGGTAGCCCATGGCAATGTATGTATGTTATGTGGTATTTGGAGGAACTCGCTAAGATTTATGTTTACGGTTTATTTTTAAAATGTTTTCAGGAACATCTGGTTTCAAAAGGAAGAGTCCGACATGATCGCACTGTATCCCCTAGAGATTTATTTTGCATTGATTGTTTATGATTTTACTTTGATGTTTTGAGAATACTTTTACTCTGATTGTCTTTTGGGATAATGAATGAATGGTTTTGAATTATTTAAAATGAAAATTTTACTCGGTATTTTTGGGACGTTACAGCCGACTTTCACCTATTCCCCGTGATCTGGTTCAGTTTCCCATGCTCAATCTCTTCACTTTCCTTTAGCCCCTGCATATCATAAAAAATATTGAAACCACATCCTGTGTCAAGGACCCAAGAATTTGAAATACAAGTGTTATTGATTTGAATAGAGTATGTACCAAAAGAGTTAGACATCTTGCCCTTTGCTTCTCTCACTTCTTGTAGGTACTTAGGGCATCTTCTTCTCCAATGGCCCTTTTGGCCACAATGAAAGCACACAGCTTCTTTTGGATCCGCAACATGCTGAGTATCAAAGTTGGGCTTTCCATTTGAATCACTAGACTCTCGAATGTGGTATTTCCCTTTACACTTGGGTTGGGAATATGCCTTTTCTTCTTACCTTTTTCCTTGTTGGATAACCATGATTGGAGTAGTTGCAACACTGTTGGAATGAGACTTCTTCATTCCTGCTTCAGCTGTCTACAACAGATTGTGAAGCTCAATCAACGTGGTCTTAGTATTGTTCAAATGATAGGTCAAGATGAACTGATCATAACTAATGGGCAATGAGTTTAGCACCATATCAATGGAAAGCTCTTTATCATAGGTAACGTTGAGCTTTTCCAATCTTTCTGCATTCCTCTGCATTTTCTGCACGTGAGCGCACAGAGTCCCATCTTTCAATTTACATTCCATGAGAGCCTTGACAACTTCGTAAAGCTCTTGTCTAGATTTCTTGAGAAACATTTTGGACAGAGCTTGGTTCATTTCATAGGGCCAATAGTCCTCATAGTTCTTCTGGATCTCAGGTGTCATGGTTGCAATCATAATGCAAGCGACCTTTGTAGCGTCGTCAACGTGCTGATTATAATCAACCGAGTCTTCAGGAGTAGCAGATTCTTTGTCAATTTCAAGAACTGGAGTCCCGAAAACATACTCTTTATTCTCATATCTCAACGTCATTTTCAAATTATGCAACCAGTTCATGTAGTTGGGACCAGTGAGTTTTTCTTTTGAAAGTATAGACAAGAGAGTGAAGTTGTGAGCGATTGGAGGAGGAGGAAGATCACCATTTCCAAACATTTAAAACAAGAGACAAGAATTTAGTTAGTTGATTTATTTCCTTGATATTTTAACCTAAATTAATATTCAAAGGTAGGATCTAATAATGCAATTCGAAATTAAGAAAATGGATGCAGTAATCTAATTGTGAATTAATTTTAGGTAGGTAAATAATTTTACCAATTTCAATATAATATGAAATTCCTAGATAATTTGAGATTCATTGAACATTTTAATGACATGTTCAATCTCGATTATGCTCTTCGATTTGTGATTAGGATGCCGAGGATCACAAATAAGATGTGAATAACATGCAAACCCATGCTCGAGGTCCTTTATGGTCTTGCAATGATGTTCCGGTAAACCACACACACACTCCATCAACAAACATAAAATATGAGTATGTACCATCATTTAATCTTTGTAGTCCCACATTAGTGTGATGGTTAACCACGCACGCTCCACTAACGACTCACAAAGAAATGATGTGTGTTTTCATGGATTAGCATACAATTTCACATTTTTCCTAAATTAACTAAAGTTAGATTTTATAAAAGGTTCTAGTACTTCATACATTATACTTTTAATGTGATTATCTCCTATCAAACTCGTTCAGCTAACGACCCTCCACCGCAGAAAGAATCGGTGGGTGAAAAGGACACTCATTTAATGGTCATTTTATAGGACGTGTCCTTATACCTCTCTTATAGTGTGGCTTCGTGAATGAGGCCTACTATTGATTTGACTTACTTTTAATGATACATATAGTAATAGACATTTATACATATGTATAGGGTTTATTTTAAAACTTTTTAAATTACAAGGTTCAAATCATATTAATTCAATTAACATTAAATAAAAAATATTTGAATTAAATAGGATTTAAGAATTATCTTTTAATTATACTTTTAATTAATTTTATTAAAACTTATTAGGTTAATTATATTATCCTATAATGGATAATTATCTTATTTAATCTTCCTTTCATATTCAAATTAGGATTCTTAATTATCTAGTTAACATATTCAGATTTTAGACATTTGAAATAACATGCATTAACTAATATCTATCATATCTTTTAAATAAGGCAAGAAAATCTCGAAATTTAGATTCCAGACAGATCTCACGTCGTAGCGAAACAGACTGTCGGATTTTTGTGTTTGTTTCGATTTCATCTATTATGTACCATTAATGTGAAAATCAAGATTTTAGGTTACAAAACAAATGTACATGTGGAAATTTTCTTAAAACTTAAGGGTACATGCAACCTAAAATTGATCTATGTCTTTTTCACATCTAATAGCAACATACTTATAAAAAAACAAACTAAACCCTATGAATCAAATTTCATGGTTAAGAATACATACCTTTTGTAGATTTCAATCAAGTTAATCAAATCTTTTTGTCTCCTTGGAAAAACTAGCTCCAATAGTATGTGAGCCTCTAATGTTTCACACCCATAACACAGGAAACCCTAAAATTGAGAGGAGAAGGGGGAGAGAGAAGGAAATTTCAGATTTTCTCCTTGGAATAGGTCGAACGAAAATCCAAGGGGTTAAGGCTCTATTTATAGCTGCTTGGAAACCCTAACAACCCTAAATTTGAACATATAATAATAATATTTCAAATTCAGTAATTATCTAGTTTCCTAATTATCAAATGGAGGCTTCCAAAACCCCCTAATAAGGTCCTCTAAAACCGTCCACCCTGTGGAAGGTTCTGGATCCTCTTCATTATTTAACTATTGAACAATTACAGCTCAACCCTTGCACCTTTAATTACTTTTAATTACCCATATTTAATTCTAAGTTAAGTTTAACTAACTCTTAATTAAGTATGATTGTTTCTAATTAATATATTAATCATATAATATATTAATAAATCATATATCTCTCTCCTTTAATCAATACAAGTAATTTCTAGGTTATAAGGGAAACCTAAAAAGGACTTTACTTTTATTCATCAACATTATACCAATTTAGTTAGAGCATTAGTCATCTTAATCTAACAGTAACAACATATTCAAAGTTTCACATTTTTTATCATTAAAATTCAAAATAAACAAGATTGACATTAAATACACATCAAATGGATGAAATATACCATCACTCCCTGTTTTGATGAAGACAAACATCATGGTGTACCAAGTTAAAAGGTAAAAAAAATCAATAAATTTAACAACAGATAATAATTATTATCAAAACGAAAAATACCCCCCCCCCCTCCACACACACTTACACAACACCTTTGGGAATATTAAAATATATATATATATATATATATATATATATATATATATATATATATATATATATATATATATATATATATAAATCTCATTACACAAATCACATATAATGTAAACAAGCAGGTTATATATTTTTTAAAGTTGACATAAGAGTTTTAATCAACTTAGTTGGCAATTGACACATACATATCAAAGTTGAAAATTAAATAAAAATTAATGCTAAATACAAGTTCACATATTTGCACATTATTTTCAAGCACAAACTTTCTAATAACTGCATTAAAGTATCAAATTTTCTACGGTGATAAAATCGAAAGATACACTCAAACTCAAATCATAGAAAAGTAAATCACATGATTTTGCACAATTTAAAAAACAAAGAAATGCTTAATTATCCAAATAAGGAAGTGAGAACTTTTAATCCTACACTGTATAAACATATCACAAAAAAAAAAAAACTTAAGCACACAAAAATATATTAAATATGTTTCACAAAGAATCTTAAAGTTATAAAAGTATCATAAATAGTCAAATATGATTTATCATTCAAAAAGTAAATTTGAAGCATATATGAAAACATAGACCATAAATCCACATACATCGTATATATAAATATTGATTCAAAGAATAAACTACTAAAGATTTATCCAATTAGTAATTTTGTCCAATAAAAAATGCACATACTCGCTAGTAAAGTTTGAGAATATAAACATGGGTATTTATACTACATATATCACCAAATTATGTTTGACACTGTTGATTCCAAAATAATTATATAATCAAGCACATCAAAAGCAAATTAACAAGTTTAAGTTTTTAATCATCACCAAAATCCATGGATTGAGTTAGAATATAATAAACCAACATAAACAATCGTAGGAGGTGCAAAATTACATCGGTTGTTGGTTTCCATTGATATCCATACAACAATTACCATGAGCATGTAACATTTACAAAAATTCATACAAAGCAGGAAAAAACTACTAGGCAAACCAACATATTAAGACTGATCTCTTTTTTCTATTGCTTGAGTTTGACTAGTTGAAAAGAAGGAGATACTACATGCGGTGGTAGGGTTTTAATTGTTTAGATTTGTTATATAGTTATGACCTAAGTATCTCTCTTAAGTACTTAGTTGATGGGGTTTTCAATCCTCTTTCCTCACCATTCAAATAAAAGGTTAAACTCATAATTAATTAATTTCATAATTAATTTGGAACTTTAATTAAATAAACTTCTTTATTTACTTTATAATAAATAAAGTATTTATTTATTTCATATTTTACCAATAAATAATAAAAAAATATTATTTAATTATTAATTCATTATGGTAAAAAACAAACTTGTACGCTATAAAAATTACTATTTATCTATTATCTTTATAACATTCTTTAATGTTTGACTACATACACTCACATACAATCAACATTACAATTTATTCTTTGTGTTGTGCATATTATTCTTAATAGAATTCCACTTGTGTTGAGTTATAAAGATTTATCTCCCTTTTGACTTCATTGTAACTATTAAGACTTAACACAAGTTCTTCAATGTTGATAATGAAAATGTGTATGGTGTTGCAAACCACATGGTCTGCAGTGCATGATATAAAGTCTTTGGTGTTAGAAACAAGGTTTGTGGTGCTCGAGGAAAAAGCATGTTGTGCTCGATACCAAGGTTTGTGGTGATCAGTGACAAGGTATGTAGAGCCTGATACTAAGTTATGTGTTGCACATACTAAAGGGCAAGTTTAGTTAATGATGTTTGGTATTGAACCATAAGTAGTCTTTAGGTCAGGTTGTCATTATAAATATATATCTCTCTATCTCTTGTAACCATAAGCAGAAAACATGTGTATGACCCTCGTATTTTTATGTTAATTTCTCATATTCTTATTTGTTTTATTTGCATGTTTATTGTGTTGTTTATCTATTCTTTAACCTACCAACTTATGTAAGGGACAAAAGATTCCAATTTCACATAAAATGTTAAGCGCCGAGCAAAACATCATTGCCCCAAACTTTATGTGACGTTTTATTTCCGCACAGTACCCATCAATTTCTTAATGGTAGAGGACTTGCCTTATATCCCTTTTTTCTAATATCTAGAAACATGAGTCATGGCTCGAATCATTCTCATATAAGTTTAATATTGGTTTAATTATATAAGAATGAAAAAGATCAACACAATCATTTGGTTGTGGCCACAAGCTCAAATCTTTTTAATCTATGGTTGTGATCGATATCACACTCTCAAAATAAAGGAATAAATCTTATCTTAATTATATATGTTCTTTACCAAGTTTCATATTATATCTAATAGTAGCATTTATAACTACTGTGTTAAGGACAACGTTTACATGCAACAAGACATTATGTTGCGCTTGCTTGGAAGACAACATATATCTCAAGTCGTAGGACAATGAGACTCGACTCATTTTTACGACTCACTTCATAATGTTGATTCATAAAGTGACATCTTAAGGTGGGTCTTTAAAATATTCAAGAACAATGAATACATATGAATTTTCCTATTCTCTAAGATATATTGATTTATATGACATCGTCAATCTTTCATATTAGTCTTAATTCTTAATCGCTCCAACAATAGTCTATAGAGTATTATCATTCAAGATTATCATAATAAATAATATAGACCAACCTAATGATATTTTTCTACATGCTTTAACAGACGATCTTTACTCTCGAAAAATTTTCTTACGATATTGGGATTGTAATTCTTCCGGTCATTTTTCATGATCATTAATACAATGAACTCGCTTAGTCAAATGCGTCCAAATATTAGCAAGTTAAAAATATATTGTTAAAATATTGAAAAATATATGTTTATAATGGTTATGTTATTGACATTAACTTTGACATAATATTTTTACACTACTTTATATATATATATATATATATATATATATATATATATATATATATATATATATATATATATATATATATATATAATCTCAACTATTTTGAACAATAATATCCATTGACATCAACCCACCTTCCTCATTAATAGAATTAAATATAATTATCTATTTAGTATTATTTTTAACAATTGTTATGATTGATTAATTCAAATTTTTACTTATGCAATTATTTTCTAATTTCATTAATGATGTTCATTTAAAATACAATTTATTTGTAGCTAATGTTATGTAATTTATAATTTGATGTTATTATCATTTAAAATTATTGTTCATTAATTTTAAACCATTTATTATTAATAATAAGTTAAATAACACTTTTAAGAAAAACTTAATATTATTATTCAAATATGAAACATATACCAAATAATAAAGTGATAAGACTGGCAATTTGCATTTCAACAGAGACTTACATGGATAATATGACATACCCATGGATTTTATAATTTAATTTTTTTATTTTTAATTATTGTTCAATAATTTTAAAACCACTTATTATTATTAATAAGTGAAAGAAAACTTTTAAAAAGCACTTATTATTATACTTAAAATGTTAAACATATACTAAAATATAAAGTGATACGATAGATAATTTGCAATTTAAAAGAGACTTACATGGATAATATGTATAATATGACATATCCATGATTTTTATTTAATTATTGCTTTGAAGCAACACAAACATACAAACATATATACAATATTTTATTAAATATTATCTATATCACATTCCATAACATATGATCGATAACATGAATCTAATCTAATTTACATTAAAATTTCAACCACAACATACAATGATTGTCTTAAAAGAATACTTAAACCAAGAAAAATAAAAGTAAAAAGAAAAAGAATTAGTATATAACAAACTTACAAATTAAAAAGTTTAACATAATAAAATGGCTCGAAAAATGGTCCAAAGCACTCAAACCAACACAAAAACCTTTAAACTTGTTTTTTTTTTGTGAATTTTGTATGTGATTAGTATTTGTGTGTCTACTATAACAGAATGGCCTTTTATAGTAGACTATCCATTAATTGTTTATTAAGCATATCATATAAGTTATAAAACTTTTGAATGGTTAATCATTATTAAAAGACTTTTGAGTGGTATTCATTCAAATAGGAGGTTTCAAATGAATATGGTTTGAGTAAAAATGTCTCATGGTAGTTTCAAATGTATGTGGTGAAAGTAAAAATGTTTCATTTATAAGTATATATAGATAGATAGATACATAGATAGTGTTGAATATGAGAATTGATTTTTCAAATCATTGTCATCTAGTCATTTAATCCTTACTAATTAACTTTCACACTTAGTAATAACATATTTAGAGTTTCATATTTTTTGTATCATCAAATTCAAAATAAACAAGATTGACATTAAATGGATGAAATAGACCATCAGTCTCTCTTTTGATGATGAAAAACATCATCGTGTACCAAATTAAAATGTAAAAAAAATTAATAAATTTAACAACATATAACAATCATTATCAAAGCGAAAAGATACATCCCCCCTCCACACACACACTTACACAACACCTTTGAGAATATGAAATTTTTTACTTATCTATATATATATATATATATATATATATATATATATATATATATATATATATATATATCACATAAGAAATCTAATTACGCAAATCAAATATAATGTAAACAATCAGGTTATATAATTTTTGAAGCCGACATAAAAATTTTGACCAACTTAGTAGGCTTTTGACACATACATATCAAAGTTGAAAATTAAATAAAAAATAATGCAAAATACAAGTTCACATATTTGCATATTATTTTCAAATACAAACCTTCTAATAACTGCATTAAAGTATCACATTTTTTAGGACGATCAAATCCAAAGATACACTCAAACTCAGATATAGAAAAGTAAATCACATGATTTTGCACACTTTAACAAACAAAGAAATGCTTAATTAGCCAAATAAGGAAGTAAGAACTTTTAATCTTACACTATATAGCCATATCACAAAAAAAGAAAATTTAAACACATAAAAATATATTAAATAGGTTTCACAAAGAATATTAAAGTTCCATTAGGATCATAAACACTCAAATACAAGTTACCATTCAAACAATAAGTTTGAAGCATATGTGAAAACATAGAACATAAATCCACATACATCACATATATAAATATTGATTCACAAAATAAACTATAAAAGAATTATCTTATTAATATTTTTATCCAAAAAAATCACATATTCACTAGTGAAGTTTGAGAATATAAACATGGGTTTTTATTACATATATCACAAAAGTATGTTTGATATTATTGATTCCAAAATAATTATATAATCAAGCACAACAAAAACAAAATAACATGTTTAAATTTTTAATCATCAACAAAATCAATGGATCCAATTAGAATTTAATAAAGCAACATAAACCATCATAGGAGGTTCAAAATTACATCGTTTGTTGGTGTCCTTTAATATCCTTAAAACAATTACCACGAGCAGGTAATATTTATAAAAATTCATTCAAATCAGGAACAACAACTACTATACAAACTAACAAATTAAGACTAATCTCCATCGCATATTGCTCAAGTTTGACTAGTTGATAAGGAGGGGGGATGGCATGTGGCAGTGGTGTTTTTATTGTTTAGATTTGTTATATAATTATGACCTAAGTAGCTCTCTTAAATACTTAATAGATGGGGTTTTGAAAACTCTTTTCTCACCATTCAAGTAAAAATTCAAACTCATAATTAATTGATTTCAAACTTAATTTTTAATTTTAATTAAATAAACTTCTTTATTTAATTTATAATAAAAAAGTATTTATTTATTCCGTATTTGACCAATAAATAATAAAAAATTATTATTTAATTATTTATTGACGTTGGTAAATAATAAATTTATACACTATAATTTAATCTTCGACCACATACAACAAGATGTATAATTTATTATTTGTACTTTGTATATTAATCTCAATAGAATTTTCTCTTGTTTTGAGTTATAAAGATTGATCCTCCTTTGACTTCATTTTCACTACTAAGACATAACACAAGTTATGTGATGTTGCGAATCACAATGTATGTGGTGTTGTGATGCATAAGGTTAATGGTGCAAGACATAAAGTCTATGGTATTCGAAACAATGTTTGTGGTGCACGAGCAAAGTATGTTGTGCTCGATACTGAGGTATGTGGTGATCAGTAGCAAGGTATGCAGTGCCTGACACTAAGGTCTGTATAGCACATACTAAAGGGCTTGTTTAGTTAATGACATCTTGTCTTGACCCATAAGTAGTTTTTTAGGTCAGCTTGTCATTATAAATAGATACATCTCTACCTCTTTTAACGATAAACTGAAAGCTTGTGTATGACACTTGTAATTTTATGATAACTCCTCATGTTCTTATTTTTTTTTTCTTTACATCTTTATTGTGTTTCTTATCTATTCTTGATCCTAACAAGTTATGTAACATACAAAAGATGCCAGTTGCACAGACAATGTTAAGTGTCTAGCAATACATCACTGCCCCTAACTGTATGTGAAATTTTGTTTCCACAAAGCATCCATCAATTTCTTAATGGCAGTGGACATGCCTTATATCCCTTCATTTTAATATCTAGAAAAAATGAAAAATGAGTCATAATTCGAGTCATTCTCATATAAGTTTCATATTTGTTTATTGATATTAGAATGAATAAAATCAACATAATCATTTGTTTTTTGCCACACTCAAATGTATTCAATCAAGGGGTATAACTGTTATCACAATCCAAAAATAGAGGAACAAGTCTTGTCTTAATTATATACGTTCTTTACCAAGTTTCATATTATATCTAATAGTAGCATTTATAACTACCTTATTAAGGACAACTTGACATACATCAAGACACGATATTGTAGTTCGTCAAAAGCCAACACATATCCAAAGTCGAAGGACAATGAGATTCGACTCGTTTTTAAGACTCGCTTCATAATGTCGATTCATAAAATGACATATTAAGGTGGGTCTTTCTAATATTCATGAATAATGAATACTTGTGAATTTACGTATTGTCTAAGATATATTGATTTATATGACATCGTCAATCTTTCGTATTAGTTTTAATTCATAATCGCTCCGACAATAGTCCGCAGAGTATTATCATTCAAGATTACCATATTAAATAATATAGACCATCCTCATTATATTTTTCTTCACTAGAAATCTTAACGACACACATTAAAATGCTTTACACGATTTTAGAGGCAATCTTTACTCTCTACAAATTTCCATATGATATTGGGATTGTAATTCTTCTGGTAATTCGTCATGATCATTAATACAATGAAGTCTCTTAGTCAAATGCATCCAAATGTTATATATTGTGTTAAATATGAGTGTTGATTTTTCAAATCATCTTCATTTAGTCATTTAATCATTACTAATTAACTTTCATACTTAGTAATAACATAGTTAGAGTTTCACATTTTTTATCATCAAAAATTCAAAATAAACAAGATTGACATTACATGCACACCACATGGATGAAATATACGATCAATCTCTCTTTTGATGATGACAAACATCATGGTGTTCCAAGTTAAAAGATAAAAAAATCGATAAAATTAACAACACAAATAATAATTATTATCAAAACGACAAAATACCCCCCCCCCCCCCACCTTCCATACAGACACACATACACACACTTACACAACACCTTTGAGAATATCAAAATTTATATATATATATATATATATATATATATATATATATATATATATATATATATATATATATATATATATATATCACATAAGAAATCTAATTAAACGAATCATATATAATGTAAACAAGCAAGTTAGATATTTTTTGAAGCCGACATAAAACTTTAAATCAACTTAGTTGGCTACATACATATCAGAGTCAAAAATTAAACAAATAATGGTAAATACAAGTTCACATATTTGAACATTATTTTTAAACACAAACTTCTAATAACCGGATTAAAATATCAACTTTCTAAGGCGATCAAATCCATAGATACACTCAAACTCAAGTCATAGAAAAGTAAATTACATTATTTTGCACAATTTAACAAACAAAGAAATGCTTAATTAACCAAATAAGGAAATAATAACTTTTAATCTTACACAATATAGACATCACAAAAAAATGATCAACACACAAAAATATATTAAAATAGAGTTTACAAAGAATCTTAAATTTCTATTAGGATCATAAAAATTCAAATACAACTTATCATTCAAACAATAAATTTGAAGCATGTGTGAAAATAGAGAGTATAAATTCACATACATCACATATATAAATATTTATTCAAAAATTAAACTACGAAATAATTGTCCGATTAGAAATTTTGTTCAATAAAAAATTCACATATTCACTAGTGAAGTTTGAAAATATAAACATGGTTAATTATACTACATATATCACAAATGTATGTTTGATATTGTTTATTTCAAAATAAGTGTATAATCAAGAACAAGCAAAGCAAATTAACAAGTTTAAATTTTAAACATAACCGAAATCCATGGATCCAGTTACAATATAGTAAACCAACATAAACAATCATAGGAAATTCAAAATTACATCTGTTTTTGGTGTTCTTTGCGATCAATATAACATTTACCACAAGCATGTAACATTTACAAAAATCCATACAAAGCAGGAACAACAACTACTAGACAAACCAACATATTAAGACTGGTTTCTTTTTCCTATTGCTTGAGTTTAACTAGCTGAAAAGGAGGAAAGATTGCATGTGGTCATAGGATTTTGATTGTTTAGATTTATTATATAGTTATGAACTAAGTATCTCTCTTAAATCCATACAAAACAGAGAACATTTACAAAAATCCATACAAAGCAAGGAACAACAACTACTAAAGAAACCAACATATTAAGACTGATCTCTATTGCCTATTGCTTGTGTATGACTGTCCGAAAAGAATGGGAAACGATATGTAGCGGTAGGGTTTTGATTGTTTAGATTTGTTATATAATTATGACCTAAGTAGCTCTCTTAATTAGTTGATGGGGTTTTGAACCTCTTTTCTCACCATTCAAGTAAAATATCGAACTCGTGATTAATTAATTTGGAATTTTAATTAGATAAACTTCTTTATTTAATTTATAATAAATAACTTCTTTGTTTATTTTTTATTTGACCAATAAATAATAGACAACTATTATTTAATTATTTATTCACGTTGGTAAATAATAAATTTATACACTATAAAAAAGTATTATTTATTTTTCTATTTATAACATTCTTTAATGTCCGACTACATAAGTTCTCATACAATAATACAATTTATTCTTTGTACTTTGCATATTTTACTCAGTAGAATCACAGTTGTGTTGAGTTATGAAGATATATTCCTTTTGACTTCATTGTCACTACTGAGACTTAACACAAGTTTTACGATGTTGCAAATCACGATGTATATGGTGTTGCAAAGCACAAAGTCAGCGGTGCATAACATAAAGCTTGTGGTGCTCGAAACAAGGTCTGTAGTGCTCGAGCAAAGTATGGTGTGCTCGATACCGAGGTATGCGATGCTCAGTAGCAAGGTATGTAGAACCCGGTATTGAGGTTTGCAGTGTAGGTACTAAAGGGCTTGTTTAGTTAATGATCATTTGATATTGACCCATAATGGGGTAGGGCCACTGGTCCACATAAAACCAGGCCGATCGAGCAACCCGGCCTGCCCGTCCAAAGCACGAGCATCTACCTAAACACCAAGCATAAAATCAAGAATCACCCTATCATTGTACATACCCTATAAATCATCTCTAGCATACACGGGAAAAGGAAGACTATTTTAATAGAAAATGAGGTTCACTATCATAACCAGAAGATCAATGCACAAACAAAAGAAGAAGCCAAAAACCGGTCCGAACCTTTGCTATAAGAACAAGCCTTCGCTAAGAGGTAAGCCAGAGAAAAACATCCTAAAAAATTTGTATACACTTAAGGCTCCAAACATGACTCCTAGCTTAGGCATCGGAGAGCAATATCGGGGATCCGCCCTCGGTATGGCTTTCTAACCTATACTTGATACATACCATGCAACGTGCTACTTGGACTGCTCTTTGGAGAAGGCTCTAAAAGGGACCACCACAAGCATCCAGGAAGCTACGTAGCAACATTGGCGTCATCCGTATATAACCATGCAAGAAAACACAAAGGCTTCCTAGGCAGGAAATGAAACACCATTTATCCCAATCAATTTAATCCTTGCCTTCACACCGAACACATTAACAGCTAAGGTCACTGAACCACAGGTACACATCACACCTTCACCCCAACCAAACACACTTCCTGAGGTAGAAATAAGTGACCGACCTGTGGGACGAGCAAAGAAAGCCAGGCAGGATGATTCGGTCACAATGGAAACCGTCAATGGCTCGAGTACGGCAGGAGCAAACACACCCACAGAACCAACCATACTGATAACGAAAAATAAGGAAGCGACAACGCAATTATTGCCACCTTTGCTATAGCAACACTTAGCTGGAAGCCTGATGGATAACCACAACATACAACCATACACAACACTACCACCACCCTTCCCATTCACACATTTCCAAACCTACTAGTCGCCCCAATACCAACAATTTTATACCTCGCAACCCGCCTTAGAGGGACAACCACCATCCCAACAACCACTAAACGCACAGACTGGACGACACAGTAACAATGGCACCACTATTAGACGAGTCTTACAATCAGATAATTCACCACTAGTAAGAAGCATCATGGAATATCAATTACCAGCTGGAGCCAACATACCAGAGATCACAAAGTATGACGGTACCGGTGACCCAGATGACTATATAGAAAACTATAAGTGGACGATGGACACCTATTACCTTGATGAAAAATATGGGTGTATTTTCTTCACAACTACCCTATCGGGAGCAGTACGAATATGGTACAAAAGTTTACCGGCAGAAAGCATACGCGATTTTAATCAATTACGAGAAGAATTCATTGGTCATTTTGTACAACAATGAAGATACACGGCAGATGCCCAAGCTATCCAGGGATATAGACAAAGAGAAGATGAATCTATCAGTACCTTCGTTCAAAGATTCAACAAAGCCACACTCAACACCCCAGAGAAATCAGATAGCATGGTAATCGCCGCTTTTACATACAGTTTGAAACCAGGAACTTTTTTAAAAAACTAGTAGGGAAACAACCATCCTCAAGGAAGGAAATGATGGAAAGGGTCCACCGGTACATGAAGCAAGAAGAAGAAGCATCTGAAAAGATAAAAATCGATCACGAAGAAAGAGGATCCCGGGAACCATATGCCAGAGGGAACACATTGAAGCACACAAAAATCCAGGTCATGAGGCAATATCACTTTCATCATCTTCCACAGCCAAATCGTAGTGTACCACCACACCGGCATATCCCTCGAAATGAAGTCATCGCAGTAAGTGAAAGCAAAAAGAACATAGCAAGCAAAGCGGGGAGAATACAAAATTCAAGCACCAAGGACGATATTGCGAATTCCATGAATCCATGGGACATGATACCGTCGAATGCACTATGTTAAGAAGGGAGTAGGAAAACAAGATGCAGTCAGGACAACTCACCGACCTGATCAAAGGCCTCTGGTCTAAACACCTCGAAAGCATTTCCCCAGTAGAACCAAAAGTACAAAATGCAAGGAAAAACGAAAATTTTATGCTACAACACTGTGACCAGAAAGCGCCAAATACAAAGTGGGAGGATTGCACCTTCACATTCGATGAATGGGATTACAACCATGACTGCCACAAAAGGAGATGGGCCGATTGTTATCAGCGGCCTTATGGGGAAAAGTCATGCTAGCGATATCTATGTAGATAGCGGAAGCTCTACGGATGTCATGTATAAACACTTTTTCAAACAGCTACCCGGGCATGTACTGTAACATACACGTTTTGAAATCGTGTTTCAACTAAATAATATTATGAAATATTATGTGATATTGAGTATTGAGTTCTAACATATAGTTTTTACTAGAAATAAGGTAAAACTATGTTTAGAATCACTCATAAATTATTGGGAATCTTATGAGATTCTAATTAAAAGCTAAATAGTGAAATTTAGCGAAAATATAAAATTTGAAATAAGTAAAATTTTATTATTGAAAGTTGTAGATAATCTCGTTAGAAACATGTAGGCGAAAACCTCGTCGAAATCCGAGTTATAACGAAGAAGTTATGACCAATCGAAGATCCGCGACAAAATCGGCACGGTGCCGAATGACGTAAAAAATGAGTTTTTGATAAACTACTTTTTAGCCTTAGTGATATAAATGAAAGTCGTAGTATTCGTTAAACCGAGAATTTTGATAAAAAGAACGCCAAAATCTGACTTCGTATGAGGAAGTTATGATTTCTACAAGTTTCAACTTAGCAGTAGACAGCTAAAAACTCGAATTTTAGATCGAGTGATTTTTAGCCGACACAACCTAAACGAAAATCGAAGGTCTCGTCATTAGCAGTACAACGGTAAAAAGTCTGACGAAAACGGACGTCGGATAAAGAAGTTATGAATTTTTAACGGATTTACCAGTCCCGGTCTGTTAAAAATAATAATATAAAAATAAAGTCAAAATTTTCCAACGAAGTCTAAACGAAAGTTGTAGAGCATAATTTTATCTATGCGTTCATATAAAGAACGTAAAAAATGGAGCCCGTAGAAAGTTATGGATTTTACAAGATTTGACACAATTTTCGAGAAATTTCGGATGAGTCATCTTTGGACACGTCACCCTCGCATGCGAGGCTTACACGTGTCGGACATGTGCTCGCTGCTGATTGGAACGCAATACGCGTGTCACCCGCTGACTGGTCCGAAGTGCTGGCCCGAACCGAGGAGTTGTCGCGTCATCCGACCAATCCGAAGCTCGCAGGTGTCCCTCCGAGCCTCGCCCTGCTGCCAGCTGGTCCGAACCTCGCATGCGAGCCTCTCACTTCCTAGCCTCGGATCTGAGCCTTCGGACCTCCTCCCCTATAAATAAGATCCATGCGAGCCTTCCCGGGTATTTTGAGAAATTTGCCACTTTCACCCCCCCCCCCCTTTTCAATATTTTTACTATCTCGACATCCCCCGAAGCCTCGATATCACTTTTAGCACCCGAAACACACCCCGAAGTGCCCGAAGACCCGGAAAATTTATCTTTTCGGTTTCGAAGCCCAACTTTCGCAGAGCCCAGTTTTCAAGAAAACTCCCGGTTTTCAACAAAGAAAGTTATATTTAGAGCCGAAGTGCTGCCCGAATTACTATTTTGATCCCCGGTTATTTCACGGTGAGTTTAATATATAGGAACAATTGTATGTTATGTGTGTTATATGTGCTATGTACTTTTCAGTGTTATTATTCCAGTTTATTTTCCCGTGTTAATTTTTATTCGCTATGTTTAATAGCAAAGTAATACCTTTGACCATGTGATCAGTGAAAGGACTTAGATTCATATTGGTACTGGTACGTAGCCTCTGGCCATGTAGAACATGTCTCCCAACCTTCGCAGGGCTATAAGCCTAAAATCTACCAAAATGTTAATCCGAAGTTGTATGTCTTCTGTGCCATTTGGGCCAAAGCTTTATTGATGTATATCAAGTATGGAAATTGTTATGTCTCATTGATTGTATATCTTTGAATCAAATCAATGATTGATATGGAAAGTTTGTCACATGATTCACATATGCCTTTGTTGTTCCTTGTTCCTCCTTGCTTCTTCCATATTGAAGTATATATATGACATAACGTTATATTGTATCTATTATTGAACTCACTAAGCGTCACCGCTTACCCCTCTCAATGTTTAACTAATTTGCAGGAGATAAGTAACCAGTATGGTTATATACTATCGGAAGTTGTAGAATAGATTTTTGCTATTACTTTTGTACTTCGGTTTATGTATGTGTAAAATTACAATATCCTGGGTAGTTATGTAAAATATTTAAACATAGTCGGTTTGTATCCAATCCTTTGTAATCACTTTATCAATGTAAGATATTGTTTTATAAATATGCATGTAGCAGTTTCGGAGTAACAAATGTTATATATGAAAGTGTGGGTCTTTCATGTACGCGCAAGAGCAAGTCCATCAAAAAGTCACATGGTCAGCTTTGTCGGCCATAATGTATGGGCAGAAGGAATAATCACCCTACCACTAACCCTTATTGATTATCCTCAAGGGAGGAATAGCACGCAATTAATATGTTTCGTCATAACTAATGCACCTTCACCTTACGATGTCATCTTTGGGCGCAAGGCGCTGTAAAAACTCAAGGCCACTGCATCAACGATTCACGAAGTTATCAAATTTAACACAAAGTCGAGTGTCGAGACAAAACACACCAAAAGAAGAGCAGAACAAGGTAAGAGGACTGACAACAAGGATCACCCGGACAGCGTCCCAAGTCGTTCGAAATCCAAACAGATTACCCAACAATGGAACAAGGGGTTAGACCGAGCACCACCCCACAAATACCACACGACAGACAAGGGCCATCAAATATACAAACAGAAGACAATGCAAGCCTAAAACAAGTGTTACAACTACTTGCCACTTGCGCATCATGGAAAATCATAGAAGGCAGCACATCAGTAACTATTAAGAATCACAAGTGGACAATAAGTATCGCGTCAGCCAACACTGTACAGGCACAAACAAGGAAAAACGAAGAAGTTGGCGAAATTCAGGATGAAACAAGAATTCGCACTAGAAGCATGTATAAAAAGGTGTGAGGACCATATGGAGCAGATGTAAGGCAAAAACAATTCAAGTAGGAAAGGACGACCAACACCAAGGGAAACCGATGGAAATGCAATGCAACGAACCGATTAGCAGACATATATGACTTAAGCAGAAGAACAACTGCACAACCCTCGACAAATACCAAAGGATAGAAACGATCACCAACTGTGATACCGATGTGGGGAGCCAAGCAAGCGAGAACAACACGCCACGAAGTATTAATGCCCATGACGGGACTTGAAAGTAAGTAGAAAGGCGCACAGTCGATGTGCCTATTCACAATGAAGTGGTAACAACCTACTAAAAGTATGTTCTAGGACAAGCACATACCGTCACCATGGTTCTTTCATGATAAATAAAACCAAGGGGTCTAAGCTCAAAACTGCGACCCCGGATACCTGCTTACCCACACATATTTTTATTCTATTTATATTTTGTAGCTCGGTCAGCCGACTACAATCTAACTAAGGTCAAGTTCAACACTTCGACCCCCGCTACCTTCTTAGCCCATAAATATTTTTATTTTATTTATATTTTGTAGCTCGGTCAGCCGACTACAATCTAACTAAGGTCAAGTTCAACACTTTGACTCTGGCTACCTGCTTAGCCCAAGAATATCTTTATTCTATTTATATTTTGTAGCTTGTTCAGCCAACTACAATCTAACTAAGGTCAAGTTCAACACTTCGACCCAGGCTACCTGCTTAGCCCAAGAATATCTTTATTCTAGTTATATGTTGTAGCTCGGTCAGCCGAATACAATCTAACTAAGGTCAAGTTCTTCGACCTCGGCCACCTGCTTAGCCCAAGAATATATTTATTCTATTTATATTCTGTAGCTCGTTCAGCCGACTACAATCTAACTAAGTTCAAGTTCAACACTTCAACCCAGTCTACCTGCTTAGCCCAAGAATATCTTTATTCTATTTATATTTTGTAGCTCGGTCATCCAACTACAATCTAACTAAGGTCAAGTTCAACACTTCGATCCCGGCTACCTGCTTAGCCCAAGAATATATTTATTATGTTTATATTTTGTAGCTCAATCAGCCGACTGCAGTCTAAATAACGTCAAGTTGAACACTTCGACCCAGACTACCTGCTTAGCCCAAGAGTATCTTTATTCTATTTATATTTTGTAGCTCGGTTAGCCGACTACAATCTAACTAAGGTCGAGTTCAACACTTAGACTCAGGCTACCTGCTTAGCCCAAGAATATCTTTATTCTATTTATATTTTGTAGCTCGGTCAGCCGACTACAATCTAACTAAGGTCAAGTTCAACACTTCGACCCATGCTACCTACTTAGCCCAAGAATATCTTTATTCTATTTATATTTTGTAGCTCGGTCAGCCGACTATAATCTAACTAAGGTCAAGTTCAACACTTCTACCCCGGCCACCTGCTTAGCCCAAGAATATCTTTATTATATTTATACTTTGTAGCTCTGTCAGTCGACTACAATCTAACTAAGGTCAAGTTCAACATTTCGACCCCAACTACCTGCTTAGCCCAAGAATATCTTTATTCTATTTATATTCTGTAGCTCGGTCAGCCGACTACAATCTAACTAAGGTCAAGTTTAACACTTCGACCACGACTACTTGCTTAGCCCAAGAATATCTTTATTCTATTTATATTTTGTAGCTCGGTCAGCTGACTACAATATAACCTAGGTCAAGTTTAACACTTCGACACCGGCTACCAGCTTAGCCCAAGAATATCTTTATTCTACTTATCTTTCGTAGCTCGGACAGCCGACCACAAACTAATAAAGGTCAAAGATTCAACACTTCAAAACTCAGCCTAAAAGTATTTTCATTCTATGAAAATCATATAGCCAGGAAAGCCGACCACAAGAACACGACAAGGTAAAGGTCAAAACTACCTATTGGCCTTAGAGTATCCTCAACCTTTACCAAACTTCACGATTTAATCAGCAGACTATAATCTCATACACGTCAACATTCTAAAACCCCGACCAACACTACTTGCTTGGCCAAAACAGGCGTTCCTGTTTTAATAGTGCTGCTTTAAGAGATGGTACTCATCTTCACGACAATTTTAAAGCTTCGGAATACAGATACAAGCCAAATTGAAAGTATTCCAGTAGGGGAATAGAGAAAATGCCAACCAAACAACTATAACGATTCATAATACAAATAAGGAGAAGGATATGAAAGGATTATGCATGCAAAACACGGCATCACAACAATATTGGTGCTACATAGTTAACGATCAAACAATATATGATGTAATACATATTATCATACACCCTGGTTATAGAAATACTATCATCCCAAGTATCAGTACAAATACCAAAGAAAAAACAACTAAGCACCAAAAATATATAAAGAAAAAGGGGGAAAGCACTTGTCCAAGTTCAACAAACCCGTAAACTAACATACATGATTCAACAAATACCCACAACCATACCACTAGCCTAATCCCACACACCATACCTTTCAACACTCGTTGTGGCCACCATAACCACTTGTAGAAGCACCATTACCACCAGCATGCTCAACCAACTCGCACAACTGATCAAAACTTGTCAAAGGCAAGCCAAACTCAGGTAGATAGTCAGCACAAAACAAAGCTGAAAAAGCTTCTTCCATTTTTTGCACGTGAGAAGGTTCATATAACGGAAGATCGGTTTCATGAAGGCCCATCTTAAACTCAATGTTCATCATCTCAGAGCCTGCTCTCCTGCCAAAATCCACACAAATGGATTGCATCTCACGGTTCGACTCAGAAAACGATGATTCAGTGACAAGTTTGTCAACCAACTCCGCAACCCCATGTGACAACACCCAAGTCACATCCCCATTCACTTTATTCAGTTGACCCTCTAGTCCTACCACGCTTCCTTGCAAATCAGTATTTCGCAGGACGGACTCATTTAGGTCACCTTTTAGCTTCCGGACACCGTTCTTTATCATAACTATCTTATACAACAACCCGATTTTCTCCAACTCGAGAGATTTCATGGTGGACTTTAACGTCGAAACCTCCTCGACAACATCATCATACCCTGCTAGCTTGCTCTCCAAGACAACTTTCTCGTTTTGCATAACTGCTAGTTCATTCCTCACTTTATCCACCTCATACTGGGGAAGCGCCCCCACATTCGGCATGACCTTTTCCAACTCAGCAACTTTTTCCACAAGCTCCACATGTTGGTCACGAAACAATTGCACGTTATGAGCAAACCCTCCAGACAACACCACAAACAACTTAATTAGATCATATATTTTCTTGAACTCATCATCTAGGCTACAATTTTCTGAGTGTAACGACTCATTCTCATCAAGCCACGAAATGATTTCCTGGCCCAAAACCATATTCTCCACAAGCTTAATCTTATACATGTCACGAACGTGCTCTCTACGACCTTGGCTGACACTTGCACAAGTCCCGGGAGAAGAAAAACTCTCAAAGAAAGACATAGCAACCTTTGGCTCCATCAAGCTTTGATCCCGCCTATATTTCTAGGAAGGAACATATACAGGACCGGCCAGGTGCAAAGCATCGACATCACGAGGCGGACTGTACGTATTCAGTTGAGACACATACGACAGATGACGATTAACACCACGACTGCTAGCAAAATCACGAAAGACGTTGGGCTCCAAGTATCGAGGCCTCTTAAGAACCCTACCAATGCTACCTTCTTTTCCCGAAAGAACAGCTGCCAGAGCAGCAAAGGTCGTAGAACCTATGTCTCTCTTACGCCGAATCAAGGGTTACTCACCACTTCCTTCCTCACCATCACCTTCAACATTAATCATAGGCCTCGTAGTAACAGGAAAAGTCTGGGCATCGAAAGAATCGTGAACCCTAATCGAGGATTCAGATGTCTCCTCTTCGTGGGCGTGAGAATTACTACAATTACTACCACTATTGGTAAAACTATCATCATAAATTGGAAGGTCAAAATCTTCCAAGCCTAGATCCTGTGCAGAAATTTTTCCCTCAACAAAACCAGACAAAAGAAAGGGCAATCAAGTCCCATCTACACGTGCCAAGTATTGGGTCAATAAACATAATAAGAAGCATAAACACAAAATAGTCTTATGGGAACAAACATGCACCACGAACAAATAAAGACGAAACAATGCCAAGACGAAGCCAATATGGACTCATACCAACTTGCCCTAACACGGCGTCACGGAATTTCTTCATCATCACATTCAAAGGAGAGATCTTGTCTATATTCTGGCTTAAATCACCTGTCCTAGCGGGGTTTGGTCGTTAATCGCCCCAGGAAGGTGATATTCATTTCGATAACGGAAGCATGAGGAATTCATCCAGATAAATTCATTTTTCCAATTTTTTATCGAACCCGGAAGACCCTCGATAAAACTACGTCCCCTCGAACGAAAATAGTACCATGCACCATTGCTGCAAATGCGAAAGAAGTACTGGAACAGGACAGCAGTATGGACGACCAACGAGGTGTGGCATAGAAGTTCAAAGCAAATGATTTTTGAAATGGAATTAGGTTTCAGTTGGCAAGTATGGATCTTGTACGCCTCAATAACTGAACCGAAGAACGTTGAGGGAGGACTCGCAGACCGGCCTCAAAATAGTAAAGATAAAAACCAACCTTACTTGGTGGGGGCCGATCAATGACATCGTTCGCAGCATGAAGAACAGCACCGTCTTCTTTAACAAGATGATACTTGATGGTAACCTGTTCAATCCGCTTATGGCTAATGGTCGATTGAACAACGGGTATCATCGATCGAGACATTCTTTCACAGAATGTACGAGGATTCAGGAAGGAGAAAGGGTGAAGGGAATACGGAAGATCAAAGAAAAAGGAATAAAATGATGCAACTGAAAAAGATTTGACAAGCATTTCTGAATTCAAAGGCGGGAAGCCAACTGTTACTGGGAGGGTCTCAAGTACCTATAAGCCTACGAACAGTCGTGGGCACGTGGATAAGCGAAAAAGCCGTCAACGGGGCCGAGTGGAAAAGCAAGCAAAAATAAACCACTTAAGCCCAATTATTATACATCGGTAGTGCTTTATAAAAATTAGGTTGGGGGCTTAATGGGGTAGGGCCACCAGTCCACATAAAACCAGGTCAGTCGAGCAACCTGGCCTACCCGCCCAGAGCACAAGCATCTACATAAACGACGAGCATCTACCTAAACACCAGGCATAAAAGCAAGAATCACCCTATCATCGTACATACCTTATAAAGCATCTCCATGAAACACGGGAAAAACAAGACTATTTTAATAGAAAAGGAGGCTCACTATCATAACCAGAAGATCAATGCAAAAACCAAAAGAAGAAGCCAAAAAACGGTCTGAACCTTTGCTATAAGAACGGGCCTTCGTTAACAGGTAAGCCAAAGAAAAACATCCTAAGCAATTATTATACACTTAAAGCTCCAAACATGACTCCTGACTTAGGCATCGGAGAGCAATATCGGGGGTCCGCCCTCGGTATGGCTTTCTAACCTATACTTGTCACATACCATGCAACGTGCTACTTGGACTGCTAATTGGAGAAGGCTCTAAGAGGGATCACTACAAGCATCCAGGAAGCTACGTAGCAACAACCCATAAGTAGTTTTTTAGGTCGGCTTGTCATTATAAATAGACATCTCTCTGCCTCTTGTAACCATAAGAAGAAAACGTGTGTGTGGCACTTGTATTTTTATGTTAATTCCTCATGTTTTTTTTATCTTTGCATCTTTATAGTGTTGTTTTCTATTCTTGATCCTAGAAACTTGTATAAGGGACAAAAGATGCCAACTGCACAGACAATGTTAAGCGTCTAGCAATACATCATTGCCCTAACTGTATATGAATTTTTGTTTCCACAAAGCATCCATCAATTTCTTAATGGTAGAGGACTTGCCTTATATCCCTTCGTTTTAATATCTGGAAAAATGAGTCATGACTCGAGTCATTCTCATATAATTTTAATATTTGTTTATTGATATGAGAATGAATAAGATCAACATAATCATTTGGTTGTGGCCACACACTCAAATCTATTCAATCAAGGGGTATAATCAATATCACACTCCAAAAATAGAGGAACGAATCTTATCTTCATTATATACGTTCTTTACCAAGATCCATATTATATCTAATAGTAGCATTTATAACTACCTTGTTAAGGACAATGTTTGACATACATTAAGACAAGACACGATACTCTACTTGTTCAGAAGCCAATACATATCTCAAGTCGAAGGACAATGAGATTCAATTCATTTTTAAGACTCACTTCATAACGTCGATTCAAAAAGTGTCATTTTAAGGCGAGTCTTTCTAATATTCATGAACGATGACTACATATGAATTTGCCTATTTTCTTAGATATATTCATTTATATGATATCGTCAATCTTTCATATTAGTTTTAATTCATAATCACTCCTTCAATTATGACTAACTATGGAGATTTAAAATAATTCATAACTACATTCGGATTAAACATGCTAATATAAAGCACTATAACATTGATGAAAACAATCATATCCCGTACATTAATTCTAATTAAAAAAAAGTATTGCTTAATGTTCCGATACTCAAATTATTTAACATTCGAAAAGAATCGTTTGCGTAACGAAATCCAAAGGTTGTTAGCATGAACATGCTATATGAACGACATGGTTTTCATACAGATCAATTATTCCAAATGTATGGAATTTCAAGAACCACTAACTTTACTTGTTTTTATCAAAATCTAGAAGTGAGAAAATATTGACTAATGAAAATCACTCTAAGATGCAAATATTGAAATACAAGCATTGTCACAATATATCAATATATCAATGCATGGACTTAGATGTTGCAAACTACTATGAGTTCAAGCATTAATCTACTCATTCCTATCGATTCTGAAGCTTAATATGGAGATCATAATATATTTAGACTTCTTTCTATCATATGAGCGATAATGCACTACTAGGAATGGTTTTAGTCAACCATGTCTCCTACATTATGTAAACAATTCAACTTGATTAATCAAAATTAATCTTGATTATACCAAAAGTTAACATTAGTGCATCATCTAGACATTTGTAAATTGAGAATATATATTTCGTTCCGAGTAAGGCCGGACGGAATGGAAGCGGGAAATGGGAGATGGAAGCTTCCCTCTCACTGGAACACCATCTCTTGGGTGAGGGGAGCAACCCGCGGGAAAGAGGTAGGGGGAGGGGTGCCGCACTCTCTCTCCTCATGTTATTGGACAATTTTTTTAATCTTTTTTAATATTTATAAAATTATATACCTACTAAAAAAATATAAAAAATATATCAAAGTTCATGGTTTTTAATTCCCTACAAAATGAGTATAATATATGTATGAAATATGTTTTTTTTTTAAAATAAAAAAATAGTGAGGGAAGCTTCCCACCCATTCCTTGAGTTTTAGGTGAGGGAAAGAAAAGTGAGGGAAATGGTGGTGTGGCACACAAAAAGTGAGGGAAACATCCCTCCGGTCTAATAAGAATATTCTCCACGAAAAAACAATGTCATACACTGTGATCATTTATATTCAATCATTGATGTTTTCACTAATGCTTTGAGCATATTGAATATAGGTTAAGTACAAAACATGCCATTCATGAACGACTTGGAGGGTGTTTGAGATTGAGTTTTAAAAGTGTATTGACTTATTAATTTTTAAAAAAGTTAATAAACCTAAAAAAATGTTTAGGCTAGTTAATAAAGTACTTTTCAAAAGTGTTTTTTGTTACCCTTAGAAAAGGCATTTCGAATAATTTAGAAATTGTAACTTTTCAAATAATTCACCTAAAATAACTAAAATGACTATAAGATAATTCAAACACTTATAAAGATGGCTTATCAATTTATAGTATTTTTAAGGGAAATCTTAAAAAAAATCTCATTATTTCGGAAAAAGTTACATTTAAGTCATAAATTTTTTTTTTTGAATAAAAAAACCCAACAAACCGGATAAACCTTACATTTTAACTCTTTTTTTACCTTTTCAGCCGGTAATCCCTTGTGTAGCATGCCAAGTTGGAAGGGGATGCTGATGTGTCATCTGATTTGCCATGCCTTGTCAGCATAAATCAATTTTCTTTAAAAATAATGAATTTTTGTAAGGAAAAGAGGGAGATAGGTTTCGAACGCATGTTACCAATTAAGCTAGAAGTCACATATGTATTATATCCTTCACATCTATATATAATCTTTATTTATTTTCATTAAAGTTGGAAGGGGATGCTGATGTGTCATCTGATTTGCCATGCCTTGTCAACATAAATCAATTTTCTTTAAAAATAATGAATTTTTGTAAGGAAAAGAGGGAGACAGGTTTCGAACGCATGTTACCAATTAAGCTACAAGTCACATATGTATTATATCCTTCACATCTATATATAATCTTTATCTATTTTCATTAAAGTTCAACAAAAGATTTTTTCTGGGAGAAAAAGAAGCCAAGGAGAATCGATCCAACGACCTACCCCTCACAAAGCACGTCTGCAACCAACTAAGCTAGATCCATTTTGTGGTTTACTCTCTTCACAGTGGTATATATCTATTAAACTCTTAAGAAATAACTTCATTTATTATTATTATTATTATTATTAAAACGCAAACGTATATATAGTGATTATATGTATTTTGTAAAATAAAAAACGTGTATATATATATGAATAATAAATGTAATTTTTTTTTTGAAGTTTAGATATATATTACTGTTTTTTTTCGAAGTTTATATATATTTACGTTTTTAAATATAATAAAAATAAAAATAATAATAATAATAATAATAATAAATGCTTCAGCATTTTGAGCATTATATCGAATGTTGAGGAGAGTAATTAACAAAAAGTTAATAGTGTAGTGGAAAGTGGTTGGCATTTTTAGTGGTAGGTTGTGGGTTCGATTCCCGTTTTTCTCATTTTCAATGAAAAGCTTCAGCATTTAATACATTATATACAAAATTTAAGGGATAAAATCAAGATATGATGTCTAGCCTAGTGGAAAATATGTTTGGTTGTATGTGTGAGGCTGTGGGTTCGAATCCCACTCCCCTCATTTTCTCATTAAAGTCAAAATTTTGCATTTCAAAGAATATGTGGCATGCCACGTCAGCATCCACATCAGCCCTTGTCCAGTTGGCATGCCATGTGGCATACGTGGCCTGCTCAACATGTCAAAAAGGATTAAAGTGTAAGGTTTATCCGGTTTTTTGGGTTTTTTTATTCAAAAAAAAAAATTTAGGACTTAAATGTAACTTTTCCCAAAAAAAAAAAGATTTCCCTATTTTTAATCCAAACATTTTTTTTTAAATAAAATAAATAATAATAATAATAATAAATGTTACCACACTAGCTAATAAGCACTTTCATCAAAAAAATATGTATCGAGTTAAATAAACAAAATCTCAAACACCCCCTTAGACCATTTACATCGGTCTTTTAAACTCCTTGCAAATGAAAATTGAAAGTCCGCGTAGGATCTCCTCTTGCTATACTTGAAAGTAGAGTTGTAAACGAACTGAACGTTCAACGAACTGTTCGTGAACCGTTCGGCGGAAAGTTCGTTTATATTCGTTTATTTAATAAACGAATGAACATGAACAAAAATTATCGTTCGTTTAGTTAAACGAACGAACATGAACAATGGTCTCGTTCGTTCAATTATGTTCGTGAACGTTCGTTTATGTTCGTTCATATAAATTCATTTTATGTTCACATATGCTTAATTGTGTTTGATTACATTAGTGTATTATATATTCATTTATGTTCATATATCTTCAATTATGTTTTTTTTTATCTTTGTTCATATATGTTTGTTTCTTTATGTTCGTTTAGCATATTCACGAACATAAACGAACGAACATGAACAATGTAATTTGCTAAACGAACGAACATGAACAAAAAAACTCGTTCGTTTATCCGTTCGTGTTCGTTTATTTGTTCGGCTAACTTAAACGAACGAGCATGAACAAGTCTTGTTCGTGTTCGTTTACAGCCCTACTTGAAAGCCTTGCAAAGGCTCTAGTTGGTCTCACTATATATATTTAAATCATTTTCATATATTAATATGTTAGTTGTTAATATAATTATACATTAGATACACTTTAATTTATTTATTTAATCTACAAATATATTAACATTGATAATTGATAATTACACATTTTAACTTATTATATTTATGTTATAGCGATTCATACGTCGATGATCCTCAATTTTCTTTAATAAATTAACTTTATATATATATATATATATATATATATATATATATATATATATATATATATATATATATATATATAGGGTTGATATCGGTTGAGAACTCAAAGTTTCCTGAGAACCCGAAAACTAAAAGTGGAGCGTTGGATCAAAATTAATTCATTAAGGACATGATCGTCATCTTACCAATCTCATTTAATGTTTAATTTTCTGTGTTATTGAATATATTAATATAAAGTTCTAAAAATTTACATAATAAATCAAATTTTCAGATTTTTTTAAAACTAATATTTTTCGATTTTTTTTTTAAAAGTGCATATTTTTTAATTTTTTATAAAAAACATGAATTTTTGAAAAAAAAACTGCAATTTTTTTTAAAGAAAACTGTATTTTTTTCAAAAAAAAAACTGCAATTTTTTGTTAAAAAAAACTGTATTTTTAAATAAAAAAAACTGCATTTTTAAATAAAAAACTGCAATTTTCTTTAAAAAAAATGCATTATTTTTCAAAAAAACTGCATTTTTTTTTCAAAAAAACAGCAATTTTTTCAAAAAAAACTACAATTATTTCAAAAAAACCGCACTTTTTTAAAAGAAAACTGTATTTTTTTCAAAAAAAAAAAACTGCACTTTTAAATAAAAAAAACTGTAATTTTTTTCAAAACAAAAAAACTACAAGTTTTTTAAAGAAAGCTGCATTTTTTTCAAAAAAAAAACTGCACTTCTTTTTTTTTTAAAAAAACTATAATTTTTTCAAAAAAACTACATTTTTTTAAAAAGTAAATTTTTAAAAATCAATAAATTAAAAAGAAAACTAGAATATTTAAAAAAATACTCTTGTTTTTTAACAATAAAAATCAAAGTTTTAGGTGCATATACATATTTCTTATACTATAATATTCGTAAGTAAATCATAAAAAATCGCATTTTTATTAATAGTACAAGTATTTCATTCGATACAAACATAAGAGTGCGTTTGGTTGGCAGGAAAGGAATGGAATTCGAGGGAAAAGGATTTCAATTCCCTCGAATTCATGCGTTTGGTTGGACTTAGAGGAGGGAAAAACATTCCTAAATGAAATAAACTTTCCACCATATGGAGGAAAGTGAATTCCTTCCAAAGTTGGATGGAAAACATTCATTCTCCTAAAGGAAAGTGGCAGATTACAAAAATACCCCTTGTACTTATCAAAAAACCCACCACCACTACCACCACCACCATCACTAACCGCTACCATCGCTGCTACCACCACCCCCACCAGCCGCCACTGCCACTGCAACCACCAGCACCATCACCGTCGTCGTTGTCGCCACCAGCTGCCACTGCCACCATCACCACCACTTCCGCCACTACAATCAATGCCACCGCCACCATCACTACCACCGTCGCCGCCACAATCACTGCCGAAATTTTACTGTTTTTATAATTTTCATACTGTATCTTTACATATAAGTTAGAAAACAAGGTAAAATTAAGAAAAACAGGCAAAAAGGGTAATTATGTCATCTTACATGAATTTCAATTCCATTTCCTGCGAACCAAACAGAATCTGGAATTAATTCCAATTCCACTTCCTGCCAACCAAACAGCATATGGAATTGGATTCAAATTCCTGACAGATTCCTTTTCCAATTCAAATTCAAATTCCTTCAGCAACATTCTGCGAACCAAACAACACCTAATACTACAAGTATTTCATTCGATACAAAATAAAATATAAAAAATAAAAAATGCTACAAATTGCAAAGTGTTTTCATGTCTTCGTGTCAATATTTCCTTATTTTCTTCAATTTATCATTTTTCACATCTTCAATATTCACCAAAATTTCTTCCGAATCTACAAGAAAATTAAAAAAAAATGATTGATGCAAAAACACTCACAAAAATACATATGTGATTTTCATGTGATTAACATATGAATCACATGCGATTCACATATGAATCGCATGTGATTCACATATGAATCACATTTACATATGACATCATATCTAAATCACATGTAAATCACATGCGATTCACATATGAATCACATGTGATTCACATGTGAATCATATGTGAATCACATGTGATTCAAATGTGAATCATATGTGATTCATATGTGAATTACATGTGATTTACATGTGAATCACGTGTAATTGTGATTGACATGTGAATCATATGTAATTCATGTGTGGCCAACTTGTGATTTTCATGTGAATCACATCTTATTCATATGTGAATTACATGTGATTTACATGCGAATCGCGTATAATTGCGATTTACATGTGAATCACATGTGATTTTAATGTGAATTACATGTGATTCATATGTGAATTACATGTGAATCACGTGTAATTGTGATTTACATGTGAATCACATGTGATTCATATGTGAATTACATGTAAATGACATGTAATTCATATGTGATTTACATGTGAATCACTACACACTTATAGTCATGTTCAAGTTGTTGTTAAGAAAATGTATATGTAGATTGTGAATTATTGGTTACTGGTAAAAATATTGCCATCAACAAGAAGAAGAACAAGTGGCACCAATCTACAATACAGAAGGCCCATAGATGTGCCCACAACATGAACAACCTGATAAAAAAGAATAAACCATTTAAACCAACAAAACATCCAGAATGGAAAAAAAAAGATAAAGAGTAAAATTCACCTCAAGCTCAGAACAATCTGATTTCAAAGTCTCATTTGATTCATTGTTATATGAAGATGGGACAATTTTTTGAATTGTTTTTCCCTCTGAGATCGATCTGTAAATGAAAAACCATTAATAATCAATAGAGAAAAACATGTAACAAGATGCAATTTGATGATTGATGTGAATTACATGTGATTTACATCTGAATCACGTGTAATTTACATGTGAATCACGTGTAATTCATATGTGAATCACATGTAATTCATATGTCAATCACATGTGATTTTTATCTTGTTTTTGTTTTGATGGCTTTCATTTGATATATTGATAGAGTAGTTTCTTACATTTGATGATTGATGTGTTTACTTGCAGCCACTTGCCTTAGTATACCACTAGCTTTGTTGAAGAAAGCCATATGTACTCTAAAATTGCAAATAGATTCATTTTAGGATAAAGAAAAATGAAAAAAAAAAGAGCCGAAGTCTTGGGACCAAAATTGTAATTTACTCTAAAATTAAATACTATGAAATCTTAATATAGAATTATAAACTAAAATTTATTTTTGGAAAATAACATGAAATAAGTTTAACTTAAGTCTTGAAATATTTTAAAAACAATATTTTTTTAATTAACCGTGTATAAATAAAAGTAATTTATGAATGAAAATCATAATCACATTATCTGGAAGAATGCTCCATTCCATTCCCATGTTGCAAACAAACCTGATTTTCCATTCCATTCCATTCCCTCTTCAATTACACATATCAAACACAATCTAAAAGTAATTAATTAATCACCATAAAGAAAAGAAAAGAAAAAACACACAGAAGAAGCTCAACAAGGCGTCTGCATACACCTTCCTCAATCACAACTTGAATTTTATCATTTGTTCCATCAGATAAATAAGAAAATTTAGCCTACACCTGCATACACCTAAAAAAATATGCATATATTCCTGTTATTGAATTTTATCAATTGTTCTCATAAGCAAAGTAAGGTAATTCATCCTAGAAAAATATAAAATGATGGAAGTAAATGTCCTGTTCTTTTTACATTGGGGGCATTATTGGAAATGTGCAGGCTTTTTTGGAAGAGCTTGCATCTACAGAACGAAGAGCAGAAACAGAGCATGCTGCACACAATGCTACCAAGATGGTATTATTCACATGTCTTTTACTTTTTTCTTTCATACTCTTTTATTTTTCTTTATTTTTTTAAATAAAGTGATGATGATTTATATAATTAATTAATATTTAATAGGCTGCAATGGAAAGGGAAGTAGAACTGGAACACCGAGCTATTGATGCATCCACAGCCTTAGCCAAGATCCTGGTATTCTCAAGATGTATTTTTCTTTTGTGTCATACCTTATATTAGTTAAACCCTTTTAAATGTGGAATATACAAAAATTGATTTATAAAAATGATGATTAATGTGTAATAGTTTTGAATTGTGCTCTGTGTGTATTAGAGAACAACTGATGCGAGGACTGCAAAAGTAGTGGAGCTTGAGCAGAAGGTGGCACTACTTGTTCTTATAATTTTATTAAGAACAAGTACGAGATCATTCAAAATAATACTTGAAACTTAGAGTAAATTAGGGTTTTATGATGTACCTTCCTAGAAATTTAGATTCAGTTTCAACATAACAGTCGATCATCTGCTGATTAGTGGTGCCTTCACTGTCGGGCTTATCCATCACGATTATATGCTCGTAATCACATCCGGGGAACAGCGGCGCCATCTCCGTCGGTGGTCGATCACTGAAGCTCAAACCAATCCACATATACCTATTTAAAAACCAACGCTTATCTCAGGACAAAATTGAACTAAAAAAATGACTCCATTGCCAAATCAAACACCAATTGGACCACAATCAAACTCACCTTTGATCAATGAGATAAAGCCGCTCATCATCGAGGTCGGACAGACTCTGGATTGAACGGATGGTGCTGCTGCTTCCGAACATCGAGTCGTCCTCTGGCTCAGAGACCGGAGCGATCAGACCTCTGGCTGATTTATTAGGGCACGGAACTTCGAGTGGGACGAATGATGCAACCACCACGTTGTTTAATCTATCAATCATCGGGGGATCTTCAATGAAGGTGGTGGTTGTTGACAGAGGTAGGGTGGTTGTTGGAGGGAGGAGGGAGGCGGTCGACGAAGAGGGAGGATGTTGGTGAAGAACACGATACATTGAGAGAGAGAGAGAGAGAGTATTAGATCTGAGTGTTTAGGGACGTGATAATATAATACCTGATTTACCCTTGTGATATTTGTTAAAAACACATATACACCATTCAGACTTTTCTTAATTACCAGATTGCCATTAAAAATCTCAGACCTTAAAAGTTTTGATCTAATGGTCCACTTTTAGTTCTCGAGTTCTCAGGAATATATGAGTTCTCAAATGATCCTTCTTCTTCTTCTTCTTCTCTCTCTCTCTCTATATATATATATATATATATATATATATATATATATATATATATATATATATATATATATATATATATATATATATATAAATTGTTGATGTGGTAGTGGGGACCACTTTTGAAAGATGAGTGTTATTGTACTTGTAAGTAGTCATTGCAAAGTTGATGTGGCACAGTTGAAAGATTAGTGACATTCCACTAATATGGATAACCTTAGCACAAGAAAGTCCAAGTAATCTATGCACGTCATCAGATGTGATATTTTAATGTCGTGGTATTGGTATGAGTCCAAAGCTGAAAACACACATCTTGAACTAGCATCGACATGTACATCATGCCTAAAAAGTAGTACAATAAAAAAAAAGTAGGCATTGTTCGAGAAAGATTCACTTACGAGTTTTCCTTCAACAACTAAAGTATAAATGTATAAATACTTATATATTATTAGGATAAAACTGTAAAATTGGTCCCTTTAATATTTAAAAAACTTTGGATATGGTTCAAAAAGTTTTCAACTTTTATGGAAAGTCCAAAATCAGAAACTTTCCTTGGTTTTAGTCCCCGAAAGAGTTAAAATGATTTTTATGCCCTTTTAACTTCTTTTTAAATTTTTCTTTATTTATTTAAATTGTTTTATAATTAAAAAATTAAAAAATTAAAAAATGGGCCCTACAACACCCCAGTTCATCCTATATTTCCTCTCCCTCTATCGCTCATCAAAAAGTCATTGGCGTCATTTGCTCTCCATTCTCACCCACCTTTCCCGTCGAGAAGCCCTAACGTCGCCGCCCTAATGTCGCCGCCGACCGCCTAGATTTCTTGTCGTCCCTCATCGTCAGTAAGTATCTTACTTCTCATCGCATCTATTCCCCTTATCCTTTTTGAACCAATGGATTCACGTCTTGAAGATTGAAACCTGCTATCATGAAACCTCGATGGTAAAACCCCATTGTGGACATCTACAAGTTTTCTGCCATTTCATCTTCAAGAATCTACCTCCCAACCCCGTTGTCGGCATCCTCCCGTCATTTGTGCAGCCTCCTGATGATTGAATCCCACTGCAGGATTCCTAAACACAGCTCTGATGAAACCCCCTTCCACTTCAGGAGGTCAAATTAAACTTTGAACTATGTATCGCCTTTCTGGAGAAGTTCAGGTTTGTGAAACTCTAATTTGTATAGACAATTGAGATGTTCACATTGAATCAAAAGAAAAATAAAGTCGATGTGTGTATCAGAGAAAAAGAGGTGGTGAAAGACCCACACTTTCATATTTGACAATTGTTACTCCGAAACATGCTACGTGCATATTCATAAAAACAATATTTTATATTGATAAAGTGATTACAAACTACTGGATACAAACCAACTATTTCAAAGTGTTATATATTACATAACTTCCCAGGATTCTATAGATTTATACATATGGGAGTGCAAAATACAATAGTTTCAAACTATTCGAAAATCTTCTATCAGTATATAACTATACTGGAAGCTTATCTCCTGCAATTTGTTAAACATTGAGAGGGTAAGCGGTGCCGCTTAGTGAGTTCAATAATAGATACAATATAACGTTATGTCATATATATACTTCAATATGGCAGCAGCAAGGAGGAACAAGGAACAACAAAGGCATATGTGAATCATGTGACAAACTTTCCATATCAATCATTGATTTGATTCAAAGATATACAATCAATGAGACATAACAATTTCCATACTTGATATACATCAATAAAGCTTTGGCCCAAATGGCACAGAAGACATACAACTTCGGATTAACATTTTGGTAGATTTCAGGCTTATAGCCCTGTCTAACCTTCTGCCAATACCATAGAATAGAAGTCATTCTCTTACGGAGACATGTTCTACATGGCCAGAGGCTACATACCAGTACCAATGTGAATCTAAGTCCTTTCACTGATCACATGGTCAAAGGTATTACTTTGCTATTAAACATAGCGAATAAAAATAACACGGGAAAATAAACCGGAATAATAACACTGAAAAGCACATAGCACATATAACACATAACATACAATTGTTCCTATATATTAAACTCACCGTGAAATAACAGGGGGTTAAAATAGTAATTTGGGCAGCACTTCATTACTATAATTAGCTTTCTTCGTTGAAAACCGGAAGTTTTCTTGAAAACCGGGCCCTGCGAGGGTTGGGCTTCGAAACCGAAAAGATAAATTTTTCGGGCTTCTCGGGAATTTCAGGGCGTGTTTCGGGCGTCGGAATTAATACCGGGGCTTCGGGGGATGTCAAAGTAGTGAAAATATGGAAAAATGGTGAAAAAGGGCAAATTTCCAAAGTTTACCCGGGAGATCTCGCAGCTACTATTTATAGTAGCGAGGTCCGGATCCGAAGCGAGGGGAAGAAGGCAGGTGTCTGCGAGGCTCGGAACACGCGGCTGCTTGGGCGAGGCTCGGATGCGAGGGTCGGACAGGTGTGCGCTTCGGATTGGTCGGATGACGCAGCTACTTGCTTCGGATCGGGCTAGCATCCTCGGTCGAATCAGGAAACAACACGCTGGTCGGGCATGAGGGACGCATGCGAGAATCACGTGATGGACTTCGGACACCTGTGCGACACGCGTCACTTCTCGGACGCGCCACGCAGCTGCTTCAGACATGTGGCCATCTCAGAGCGAGGGTGACGTGGCTGGCACTATTCATGCGAAAATTCTCGAAAATTGTGCCCAATCTTGAAAAATCATAACTTCCTCATACGAAGTCAGATTTTGGCGTTCTTTTTATCAAAATTCTCGGTTTAATGAATACTACGACTTTCATTTAGATCACTAAGGCTAAAAAGTAGTTTATCAAAAACTCACTTTTTACGTCATTCGGCACCGTACCGGTTTTGTCGCGGATCTTCGATTGGTCATAACTTCTTCGTTATAACTTGGATTTCGATGAGGTTTTCGCCTACATGTTTCTAACGAGATTATCTACAACTTTCAATAATAAAATTTTACTTATTTCAAATTTTATATTTTCGCTAAATTTCACTATTTGACTTTTAATTGGAATCTCATAAGACTTCCAATAATTTATGAGTGATTCTAAACATAGTTTTACTTCATTTCTTGTAAAAACTATCTGTTAGAACTCAATACTCAATATCACATAATGTTTCATAATATTATTTACTTACAACACGATTTCAAAACGTGTATGTTACAGGTGGGTTTGGATTTGAAATCAGATGCAATGTGTTTTGGGTTTTGTGGATTCCAAATTTGGAACTAGAAAATAGATTCCAGGTGGGGTGATTCAACGCTACGGAGAGAGGGAAGCAAAGACCAGGTCGGTCGGTCGGTCGTGCTCGACTTTTGAAGAGTTACCAGCGGTGGGTTTGGATTTGAAATCAGATGCAATGTGTTTTGGGTTTTGTGGATTCCAAATTTGGAACTAGAAAATAGATTCTAGGTGGGGTGATTCAACGCTACGGAGAGAGGGAAGCAAAGACCAGGTCGGTCGGTCGGTCGTGCTCGACTTTTGAAGAGTTACCAGCGGTGGGTTATTTTCATTAGTGTCAAAAACCACCAACCACTGTGTTCTAATACCACACAAGTCAACTGAGTAGATATTCCTAATTTCTCAGGCTTTGTAAGCGATCATGAATTATGTGTGTGTCTTTGAGTTGCAGGTTTTGAATCATTAACTATGTATATTTTTTAGTTTTTAATGTATTTATATATGTGATTTGGTTGGGAGAGAGAGAGAGAGAGAGAGAGAGAGAGAGGTGGGGTAGGTAGGGCTGTAAACGAACTGAACGTTCGGCGGGAAGTTCGTTTATGTTCGTTTATTTAATATATGAACGAACATGAACAAAAATTATTGTTCGTTTAGTTAAATGAACGAACATGAACAATAGTCTCGTTCGTTCATTAATGTTCGTAAACGTTCGTTTATGATGTTCGTTTATGTTTGTTCGTTTAAGTTTATTTATATTCATTTATATTCAATTTTTTTATTATATTGCTATATTATAAGTTTGTTTATGTTCATATATGTTCAATTACGTTTTTTTTTTATCTTTGTACGTTTATGTTCGTTCGTTTATGTTCGTTTAGCATGTTCACGAACATAAAAGAACGAACATGAACAATATAATTTGTTAAACGAACGAACATGAACAATAAAATCTTGTTCGTTTATCCGTTCATGTTTGTTTGTTTGTCCGGCTAACTTAAACGAACGAACATGAACAAACCCTTGTTCGTGTTCGTTTGGTTCGTTTACAGCCCTAGGGGTAGGTTGTAATTTTACATTTTTTTTCTAATTATTTAAATGCTAAAATAAATAAATAAAATGTTAAAAATAATTAAAAGGGCAAAGCTAGGCATGCACAAAAAAACCGGTCAAAGGGTAAACCGGTTTACGCTGAACCGGTCCACAGTGAACCGAACCGGTTTGAGAACCGAACCACCGGTTTACACCCGTTCGAGATTTTAGTCGTTGAAACCGGTTTAGAACCGGTTTATATCGTGTGAACCGGTTTGGAACCGAACCGAACCGGTTTAGAACCGGTGTAACCGGTTTAGATAGGTTCGACTAATTTTTTGAGTGAACCGGTTTGAACCGAACCGGTTTGAGGCTGAACCGGTTTTGCTTGGCTAGGGAGTGAACCGAACCGGTTTAAAGAACCGGTTCGGTTTGAAAAATGAACCGGTTTGTGCATGCCTAGGCAAAGCTGACATTTCAAGTCTTTCAGGGATTAAAACCAAAGAAAGTTTCTTATTTTGGACCTTCCATACAAGTTGAAAACTTTTTTGACCGTATCCAAAAAAATTTAAAAACTACAAGGACCAATTTTACAGTTTTGTCTATTATTTATAGATAATTAATAATGTATAATGTATAAGTCAATCTATTGCCCACGTTTTTTCACTTGAAATATGCCAATAAATAATATACTAGTGAAATAAAAAAATGTATAAGTCATCATTTACCTATAAAATTTATTTATGTATTCTTTTGTTTTTCACTTTTTTGGAATAAAAAGAAGGTTAGAACATTGCATTTAAACGAAATCACTCAAAAACAATATATTAAACTGATTGACACCACGATCATACAAGCACCCATCTGACACCGTTGACATGTATAATCATTTTACATAAAATTAAACCGAAATCAAAATAATAATAATAATAATAATAATAATAATAATAATAATAAAAAGTTCAGTAAATATGAATAACCTGCCTGCATACGAACACATGTATATATATGTGTGTGTGTGTGAAAATCAAGAGCCAAGAGTTTTCAATATAAAGAATTTCAAAATCTCATAATCACAACGCGCTTTTGCTCCTCTCTTTCACCATAGTTTGAACAAATAACTCTCCTGCCCTATACGATGATCGTACCTAAAATAGTTCCAAACATTAACAAATAAATCACTTTTCCATAAATAAAAAAATAGAACAATTTCATAAAATAAAGAAATAAAAAATAGTACCAAAGGTCCACTTGCAACATAACGAAACCCAATCGACTCCCCATAATCTTTCCAAAACTCAAATTTCTCAGGTGTAACATATTCTTTCACAGTAAGGTGCAATGGAGTCGGCTGCACATATACATAAAAATTTCAACCATTTTCTTTCAAACTTATAAAAAATAATCATATAAAATAAAATAAAATAAATAAACTCACCTGTAAATACTGTCCGAGAGTCAAAATGTCAACATCTATGGCACGTAAATCAGCCATTGCTTCTTTCAATTCATCATCAGATTCACCAAGTCCCAACATGATTGAAGTTTTAGTAATCATCCCTTTTTTACTAGCCTTAGCATGTTTTAGAACCGATAAACTCTGTTCATATCTACACAAGAAATAGCAATGTACTTTCATTCAGTTGTTTATAATTGAATAGATTTTCAAAGTACAATGCCTTAATGAGAAAACTCACCCAGCTCTTGGATCTCTTACAATTCGTTGTAGTCTTTTAACTGTTTCAATGTTATGGGCAAAAACGTCTAATCCTGAGTTAGCCAACATGGATACAGCTTCCAAATCACCACGAAAATCAGAAGTCAAACATTCAACCATAATCTCCGGCTTCCTTGTCTACACAAAAATAGCAATGTGTACTTTTATTTATTTGTGTATTATTATTATTATTATTTTAAATTGTGGAAATGAGAAAAAGTTATGTATTGTATTTGTACCTTCATTGCTTTGACAGTTTGAGCAAAATGACCACTCCCACCATCTGGAAGATCGTCCCGGTCAACACTGGTCAAAACAATATAATCCACACTGCAAGATAAATTTCGAAAACATTTCTTGTTAGGAGAATTGATTTAATAAAAGTACTCAACTTTATACACCGTATTAGTTACAAAACAAATCTTTCTTTTTTGGCAAATTTACAAAATTACCCCCAACTAACAATGGCTTCAGCGGTGTTTTGTGGTTCCATAGGGTCTGGTGGGGCAGGGTTATTGCTGGTTTTGACAGCACAAAATCTGCATCCTCTGGTGCATGTATCACCAAGAAGCATGATTGTTGCAGTTGCAATACCATCTTCACCTCCATTCCAACACTATAACAAGAACATAAATTGTAAATTGGTATTAAAAAAATGTGAACTTGAAAGTATTTGCTTATTCCCATACAGATTTGAGTGTTCAAATGGATATATAGTTTGACTGAAGTACCTAAAAGAAAAAAGGCAACTTTGTTGAACAAGATAAAGTCAATAGAATATGTCTCAAATACTATTAAAGAATATGACAGAAAAAGGTAAGTTTGTTGAACAAGATCGATAAAATCAATAGCAAATGCCTCAAATACTATTGAACAATGACAAAGAAAGGGAAGATTTTTTAAACAAATCAGGTAAATCAATAGCAAATGCCTCGAATACCATTACATGATGATAACAAAAGTGATGTTTCTGAACAAAATCAACAGAAAATGTCTTGAATACTCTTGAACTAAAATAGAGAAAATGGAATTCTGTTGAACAAAATCAGTTTAATAGCTTTAATTAGACTGGAGATTATAACTAAATAAATACATTAAACAAGAATATGTTGAAATGATCGAGAGGTACCTCCCCGATATTAGGGCATTGTGCTTCTTCACAAACGGTATTCAGTTTAAGGCGTTCTAAAGAATCTTTAACCTCCAGATACTTCTCTCCTTGTGGAGCCTTTTGCCGAAGCCAACTCGGTTTCTTGACGTTCGGATCCCTACCCGTATACGGACCCATACCACCAGGATATGGCGGCGATTTAGTCGAAGCAGACGACGACATTAACGATGATGGGTTTGCAATATCATCATTAAGATCGCTCTTCATCGAAGTAATCGAATTAGAATCAGTAGAAGAGATGCTATTGCTGCTGTTGTTGTGGTTCTTGATTGAAAAACGTACATTGTTGTAATTTTGGGAAGGAGTTCTCGAATTTGAGGTAGAATTTGGGAAATTGTAAGAAAGGGGTGTCTTGAATTGTTGAATCAGCATCATGATTTGTAACAAAAACAGAAAGAAAGTAAGAATTTGAGAAAAAAGGAAAGATTTCTCTTGTTCTAAATTGGTGAATTGGAATAAGGATGGTTCGATTTCACTTTTAACAATCAAAGAGAGACAGAGGAGGCGATATAAACTATGAAGAACGATACGTAAGCAAACTGAAATTGAAGGCAGTGAGAGTTGTAGATATCAACTCATAGCAGGGTAGTTTGGGGTGACTAGGGTGAGCAAACCCAAATCAAAAAACTGAAAAACCGACTAAAATCGACGAAACCGAAATCGAAAAAACCAAAACCGAAGCAAAATCGACGGTTAGGGTTTAAATTTTCTAAAACCGAAAATGGGGTTCGGTTTCGGTTTTTTACCCAGAAACCGACCCATCCAACCCAAGAAACCGACTCATACTTAAAACCGACAAACCGTCCCAAGAAACCGACCCATCCAACCCAAGAAACCGACCCATACTTGATTGTGTTTTGGTTGTAATAGACTATTTCGGTCTTTGGTCGTAACTTGTAATAGACTATTTGGTTGTAAGACTCATGTTTTTTGAAGTATTTAACTTCTTGCCTCATTTCTGGAAAATGGGTTTAAACCTAAAACCCATGGGTTTAAACCCAAAAACCAGCGAGTGTATGAGTTAAACCCAAGAAACCGAAAAACCGTCCAAACCGACCTCAAAACCCAAGAAACCGAACTGATAAGAAACCGATCCTATTGGGTTCTGAATACCAGAAACCGACCATTTATGGGTTGGGTTGGGTTTGGGTCCCAAACCGACCCATGCACAACCCTAGGGGTGAGCATATCAAACATCAAGTAATACTAAAGTTGTAACGCCCGCACATTCGGGCTAGTCAATTTAGAGACAATGAGCATCAAAAATGAGTTTTTGATGGAAGATTATTTAGAATGAATAATCTTAAACAAGTATTAGTATATGTTACAAGGGTTCCGTACATATAAATAACGCCCAAATCTGACTTCGTATGAGGAAGTTATGAATTTTTTAAGATTTGGCATAGCAGTACACGGTCCGAAACTCGAATTTTAGTTCAAGCGGTTTTTGGCCTACACAACCTAAATGAGAGTTGAAGATCTCATTAATAGGAACATAACGATAAAAAGACAGACGAAAACGGAGTTCGTATGAAGGAGTTACGAATTTTTCGCGGTCATTTAACAGTATAATCTCCTCCTATTGTTAAATTTAAGATCTGTCTAGAATTAGCCGACAGAGTCAAAATGAAAGTTGTAGATCTTGTTTTTACCTACGCGTGGATATAAAGAACGTCAAAAACGAAGCTCGTATGCGAAAGTTACGGGGTTTAGAAGTCGGCAGGGTGCTGCTGCAAAAGGGGTGACGTGGCACAATATAGGCCACCCACGTTTTGCCACCAGAATGGTGACATGTGGCATGGACTCGGCAAGTCAGTACTTCGACTCGGCGAGTCGATCAGATTTCCAGCCTATAAATAGAAGTGTCGGGTCATGCCATTTCCTCACACCTTCAAACCCTTCTTTCTCTCTCTAGAACCTCTTTCTAAGCCTCCCTAACCCCCCAAAGCCTAGGGTAACTCCCTAGCACGAGGCGGAAGCCCCGGAGCGCCCGACGGCTCCGAAAAGAAGAGCCTTCTGCTCAGAAACTCTATTTCGGCGGAGCCCGGTTTTGAGAAAAAACCCGCTGTAAGTAAGCTACGCATACCCTATCTTTAGTATAACTTATGTTTCAATATAGTAATGTTATTAGGACCTTATAATATATATTTGGGCTATTATTATGAGTTATATAAGTGTCGTTATAATATCTTTTTAACCACTCACGGTACGGGGAATCTGGTTTAAAGGGTCGCATAGGGTTGTTGGATTTCAGAAGTGTTATATGCCAAAATGGTCCTGCCCTCCGGTGTTTTATGTCTGGCCCTTGTCTGTATATAGTGGTTGAGAAATATTGTTTCATGCTTATATAATAGTAATAATAGCAAGACTATTAATTAGTCTCGGTGAATATTAGACTAAACTCTAGTGGTAATGATACTAGGTTTTGTCAAAGGAAAATTATGTTAAGAGTAACGAAGTGCTGTCCGAGTGCCGAGTCACCACCTTTTCAAGTGAGTGCATAGTTACTTTCATCTTACACATAGATATGAAGGATTTTAATTACGTGCTATGTGTGCATATTATTTGAATACTTGTTGTCTATACTGGATGAACAATTTTATATATGTTTTAAATGATTTAAACTGTATATGTATTTTATATCTACAAAATGTGTTGGGTAAAACATGGGTAGATGAAATAGTTGTTGTGTGACAAAAAAAATGATGAGAGGTGATATAGACCATGAGATAAGGGTGGGAGGTGAACCATGAGAGAAGCCTTTTACCCAAGTGTTGGCCCCGTCATCTAACAGAGTATGGATGACAACCACATACTATTCTAGACAGTCCAGTGGAACACTAGCAGGCTCGCAACCTGTAGGTGTTATTTGAACTGTGTATTCACCAGCTGTACTCTAAAAACCCATTGACATGTATTGCGAGTGGATTCTCGAAAACGACACTGTCGATAAACGATATAAAAACCCATTGACATGTATTGCGAGTGGATTCTCGGAAACGATACTGTCAATAAACGAGATAACCCTGGCAGATGCGCCTAAAGGACTCTACCGACAGAAGCGCCTAATAGAGAACCTCATAACCCCGACAGATGCGCCTAAAGGACAATGCCGGCAAATGCGCCTCATAGAGAATGTCACAATTCTGGCAGCTGCGCCTAAGTGATAGAACTAGCAGCTGTGCTTGACAGCTCTGTCATTGACAACGATGAACTTCGTACCCATTCCTTAGGATAATCCTTAGGAATGAATGAATGAGAAATAGCTGCTTCTTAGGGTAGATCCTTAAGAGGAAAGAAGATAATGGGGATGGGTAATTGGGTTAACTGTTTGATGATTAAACATAATAATTATATTATTGTGGGTTGAAAACCCTATGTACTCACCAGGTTTCCCAACCTGATCCACTCAGTTTATTTATATCACAGGTGTTGATATGAAGTCACATTACACTGAGAGATTAAGGAGATATAAATCACTAGTGAAAATAAATGTAAGTTCTGTTTATGCTTATGTTTCTGTATTGACGATGACATCCCAATGTTTTGAAAATGAATAAAAATACATTTCTTCGGAAATGCTTTGATAACATTTTTATCATGTTTTTCTGGGAACAAATTCCGCAGCATTTTTATTAAAAGGATACTCTGATTTTTATAAAGCATTAACAAAATCGTTCTTTTTCTAGCCATGAACATGGGGATGTCACAAAAGTCGTAGAGGGGCGGCTTAACTGTTTGTTCAGCTACAAGGCTAGTAGGTATTTGCAGTAAGGGTGTTTAGGATTTCAGGGTTATATTGTGGATACTAGGACGTGCCTATGGTTATAAATTTTCCAAACGTGTTTATGATGATTTGTCGGGAGTGCCTCCTGATAAGCAGCTCGAGTTCGGAATTGATCTAGTCCCAAGTGTGGCATCAATAGCTAAGGCACCTTATTGTCTTGCACCTTCTGAGATGCAAGAGTTATCCACACAGCTGCAGGAGTTGTTGGACAAGGACTTTATCCGATCGAACATATCACTGTGGGAACACCTATCTTGTTCGTCAAAAAGAATGATGGATCACACAAGATGTCCATTGACTATGGGGAGTTGAACAAGCTCACGGTGAAAACGCATTATCCACTTCCAAGGATAGATAATTTATTCGATCAACTTCAGGGTTCATCTTGGTTTTCGAATATTGATTTGAGGTCGGGTTACCACCAGATGAGAGTCAGGGATGAGGATATATAGAAGACGTTCTTCCGGACTCGTTATGTGCATTACAAGTTCGTGGTGATAACATTTGGGTCCACCAACGCACTAGTGGCTGTAACGTCCTTTAAGCCAGGTAAATGTTGAATTATTTAATTTCCTTTTGCTTAGACATTTGGGCCCGAGTACGTTAGTCGTACATATGGTACGCCGGGCGTACTGCAAAGGATGCTTGAGGCGAGATGTCACCCACGTACACTGGGCGTACCCATGCGTACGTTGGGTGTACGTCAGTCAGGAGCAAACCCTAATTTTTAGGGTTTGCACCCTATTTAAGCACATTAAGTCCTTCAAATCATTCACCTTATCAGCCTCCATTGTCTCTTGATCCATATCTCAAAATCCTAACCATCTTGAGAGTGTTCTTGAGCTTATTGAGAGTTTTTGGGTGTTCTTTTGTGATTTTGAAGAAGAATGAACTTGGTGGTGGTACATTGTTGGAGTTGGAGCTTCAAGATCCAGGGCTATCTTCTTCATTGCAAGCTTTTGGAGGTAAAAAGTTCTTACCTTGTTGGTTCCTTGCTTAGATCTCTTTTGGTGGGTAGATTTAGGAGTTTTGGTCCCTTGACTTTATTCTTATGGAGTATGGACTACTCCAGACCATTTGAGTTGTCTTTTTTAAAAACTTAGGAGTGCATGGATTCATAAAAATCAGATCTTGGAAGTTAAAAATCAACCATGCAAGAGTTAGTGACCACTTAAGGGAAGTTGAATGCTAAATCGATGGTTTGGGTCCCATTAAGACATGCAGGAGCATAAAGTTTTCAACTTTATGGCTTAATACGCTTTAATGAGCTTAGATCTGAGGTTGGACGTTAGATCTTAACGAATTAAGACCTTAAAATTAACCTTTAGCCAACTTGGGCGTACTCCGGGCATATGTGGGTGTACGCTGAGCGTATGCACCTGGAGTCCCGATCCTGCGAAGCGCTCGAGTACCCCGGGCGTACTGATGGTACGCTTAGCATCCTCACCAAAGAGGTTTTTGGGCCTTTAGTTTCAGGCCACCTTGGGCTTAGGGATTTAGGCCCTTGTTGGGCCACAAGCCTTTTTGTAATCGGCCTTTTTGGACTTGGGCCCATAATGGGCATGGAATATCTTTTGGGCTTTGGGCTAGTTGGAATTGGGGCTTAGTGTGTTAGGCCCAATAAGGCAATGATTAAGTAGCCTTTTTACCCTTGAAGCCGGGGTTTAGGATTTAGACTCTCGGGTAGGGTTAATGGCCTAATTGCTAATAAGGGTTTTACAAACAATTAAAGTGGCTAACAAGAATGATTTACAAACAATTAAAGTGGCCAATAGAAATTGAAATTAAATCAAACAATCAATTAAGCATAGAGTTGATCAAACTAAACAGTAATCACAGTCAAACATCGTTCCTAATGATTAATCACATGAAAAGGTTGCGTCTTGCGAAACTGAAATCTAGGTTTTTAGCCTGACATGGCTAAAAACGAATTACAAGTAGTAGAAACGGAATCTAGACGATAAATCTTACTAAACAATGAAAAGAAATCGAATCGTATCCTTCAGATCTGCGTTTTTCACTTGAAAGTCTCCGAAAATCGCCTTGTAGTTGTCAGGAATCGCCAATTAGGGTTACTGGAAGGTTATATGGGTTTATTTATACGTCCAACAGTAAAAGCGGCATGCATGCGATCGCATGTACGGAAGTTGCGATCGCAAGTTTTTAAGAAAACACATATTGGGCCTTTTAAATGAAGTACGTTGCTATTTTGAGACATTTTGGCCTAGTTGCGATCGCATAAACATCATTTCTTCATCCATCTGAATTTTTGGCACGAAAAATCTCCGAAGTCTAGCTGCGAGCCAAACATGCGATCGTATGGAAAAAGTTGCGATCACATGGACAAGACATGCGATTGCATGCCTTCAATTTTGTCTATTTTTGAACATTATTCCTCCTTCCAAGTTGTTCTTGATCATTCCTCAACATCCTTCCTTCCAGTTAAGCTCCAAAGCATCCAATAACACATCCCAAACTCGCATATTCATCCATGTGCTCTAAATTAACCTGAAAATCATAACAAACGTGAGTAGTACGGGCATTCTAAAATATAATCATGAAACACACAATACATAAGAATAATCGGGAGTTAGTTATCTTTTTATAATAAAATATCGAGAAAATTGTGCTAAAAGATGCATGTAAAATGTATGTAACAATACTCGTGGGTCGAAGGCACCAATGTCGACCCACTAGATTATGTTAGTAGGATAATAATTGTTTTCATGACAATTTCCTGTATTGTCTGTATGTGTTTGATGTCTCTGTGACTCTTACTGATATGTTTATATGCTAGATGTAAGGGTTGAAATAGACCCAATACTAGTTGAAAGAGACCGAATGGGTTGAAATACACCCAGTACCGATTGAAAGAGATCGAAGGGGGTGAAATAGACCCAGTACCGGTTGAAAGATACTAAAGGGGGTTAAATGGACCCGATTATGTTTGACTGTTTTGTATGTATGGTATGGGTTATTTTGGGAAAGCTCACTAAGCTTTGTGCTTACAATTTTAAGTTTATGTTTCAGGTACTTCCAGCTCAAAAGGGAAGGACCCGACATGATTGCACCGCATCCGCCGATTTTTTTCACATTACGTGATTTTGGGATTTTGTACTCTGATGTTATTTTCACTATAATACACTTTTGGTTGTTTTGATATGATTAATGGATGTTTGAGAATGGTTTAAAAACAAAAATTTTATCTGAAATTTTCGGGATGTTACAGTGGCGTTCATGGACCTCGTGAACTGGGTGTGCAGACCAATGTTGGATCAGTCAGTGATTGTGTTTATTGATGATATCTTGGTCTATTATAAGACCAAGGAGCAGCACCGGGTGCACTTGCGGGAGTTTCTTAAGACTTTGAGGATGGAGAGGCTTTATACCAAATTCTCCAAGTGCAAGTTTTGGTTGCGCGGGGTTCAATTTTTGGGGCACCTCATAAACCAATATGGTATTTTAGTCGACCCAACTAAGATTGAGGTTGTGATGCGGTGGGAGGTTTTGAGGTCTCCATCTGAGATTTGGAGCTTCCTTGGTTTGGTTGGGTATTATCAGAGGTTTATCTGGGATTTCTCAAATATAGTAGTACCCTTGACTCAATTGACGAAGAAGATGGCTGCTTTTCATTGGGGGCCTGAGTAACAGGGGGGATTTGAGGATCTTAGAAAGAAGTTGTGCGAGGCACCGGTTTTGACCCTTCTTGAGGGTGTTGATGATTTTGTGGTCTATTGTGATATATCGATCACAGGGTTGGAAGTTATACTCATGTAGCGGGGAAGAGTTATTGTGTATGCTTCAAGGCAGTTAAAGCCTCATAAAGTGAATTATCTGACACATGATTTAAGGGTTATATTGTGGATACTAGGACGTGCCTATGGTTCGATATTTTCCAAACATTTTTCCGATGAATTGTTTGGAGTGCCTCCTGATAGGCATGTTCGAGTTCAGAATTGATCTAGTCCCACGTATGACATCGATAGCTAAGGCACCTTATCGTGTTGCACCTTCCGAGATGCAAGAGTTGTCCATACAGCTGCAGAAGTTGTTGGATAAGGAGTTTATCCGACCGAACAGTTCACCGTGGCAACACCTATCTTGTTCGTCAAAAAGAATGATGGATCATATAGGATGTCCATTCATTATGGGGAGGTGAACAAGCTCATGGTGAAGAAACGTTATCCGCTTCTGAGGATAGATGATTTATTCGATCAGCTTTAAGGTTCATCTTGGTTTTCGAAGATTGATTTGAGGTCGGGTTACCACTAGATGAGAGTCAGAGATGAGGATATACAGAAGACGGTCTTCCGGACTCGTTATGTGCATTAAAAGTTCGTGGTGATGACATTTGGGTTCACCAACGCACTGGTGGTGTTCATAGACCTCGTGAACCGGGTGTGCAGACCGATGTTGGATCAGTCAGTGATTGTGTTTATTGATGATATCTTGGTTTATTCTAAGACCAAGGAGCAACACAGGTCTAACGACCCAAAAACCATGATAAAATATTGCATTTTGAAAAAACAAGAGTTACAATCACCAAATTGTTCCAAAATAATCACATAGTGAAAATGTCAATTAATCAGAGTAACAATATCAAAAAGTGTGGAAAATACTGAGGGGAGAATGTTGTGTCATCACGTCGGACCATTCTCCCTTTGTACCAAAAGTACCTGAAACCACAAATATAAACTGTAAGCAAAATCTTAGTGAGTTTCCCTAAAGTACCACGTACCATACATAAATAAGTTAGTGCTATGGGCCAAATCATGGTCTTATAAGTAATTTCCTGCTGAGGGCCAAATCCCGCTCTTCCAATTAAGTGCCAAGGGCCAGATCCTGGTCTTTCATACAAATGTAAGGGGCCACATCCTGGTCTTTCATACAATTGCAGGGCCAAACCATGGTCTTTCATCCACATATCACAAACATAGCTAGCATCCTATATCACAAATAATGGACCGACCTTGGTGCCTTCGACCCATTGATACAGTGAGAAAACTCACCTCAGTCCGCTGATAAATAACTAGATGCTCGACTACAGAACCAGAAGATCCCACACTAAACACAAACAAATAACCCTAATCAAAAATTAGGTTATAACCCATAACCGTGGGTCTAAATCCCAAACCCAAACTCCTAGGATAAAAGGTCATTTTGCCCTTCCCATAATGGGCCTAACCAAACTTGGCCCAATAACAGAATAATGGTCCACAAGGCCCAACTCAAACAACTTAAGGTCCACTAAAAAAATCCTCAGGCCCATTCATACTTTAACCAAATCAAGGCCCAATCCTAACTAAGGCCCAAAAGTCCAAAGCCCAACCGCAGACCAAAAGCCCACAAAGCCACTGTGAGGCGTACACATTGTACGCTTGGCTTATTGCCAGTACGCGCAATATACCACTTGGTACGCCCAACGTACTGGGCTGCTTTCCACCCTAAGCCATTTAGTGCTTAATTCATTCAGCCATAAGGTCCAACTTTCAGATCTCGTCCATTTTAGGGTTCTAATACATAAAGTTGGAAACTTTAACCCTTAGCATGTCTTAATGGAACCCAACATCCATTTTTGTCCAAGAATACTCGTAATAAGGCCTCAATCTCATGCATGGACCAATAAAAACCATCAAGATGACATTTTTATGCATCAAGAACAACAAAGAGGCTGAGATCTAACATATCCAACTCCTGGAGTTGCTCAAACTCACAAGGAGAACCCATGGGACCAAATAAAGCTCACAAACTACCCTAAACTCAAACTATCATAAGGAATCATCAAGGTAGGAACTTTATAACTTCTCTAGATCCCAAAGTTGATGAAGACTTTGGATCTAAAAGCTCAACCTAAACAAATGTTTGGTCTCCAAGCTCCTTTTTCTTGAATACACACAAAAATGCCCCAAAATCACTTCCAAAGCTCAAGAACTCTCAAATGATGAATTAGGGTTTCGATGTGACGAAATGAAAAGGGAGGCTGATGAGAGTAGATATCCAAAGGCCATAATGATGTTTAAATAAGGTTCAAACCCTAAAAATTATGATTTGACCCAGGCAGACGTACGCCCCACGTATACTACGTACGTGGTTAACCCCCCGCGACCAAAGCGATCTCGTACGCGAAGCGTACCAAACATACGCCCAACGTACGATGAACAAAATTTGAAAAAAATCTCAAACTTAAGGGACCAAAGAAGTAGTACCTGGAATCGAATGTTACAACTCTCCCCCAATTGAGTTAGACTTCGTCCTCGAAGTCCGCTGGCACAAAAAAGTATGGGTAGTTCTCCCTCATCTCGCCCTCCGGCTCCCACGTCCACTCAGATCCCTTTCGGTGATGCCGTTGCACCTTCACCAGATTCACCACCTTATTACGCAGAGTCTTAGTTTTCCTGTAAAGAATCGCAATCAGCCTCTCTACGTAATTCAGGCGCTCATCCACCTGAATATCATCCAACGAAATCACTTCTGAATCAGCGGCTACACACTTCCGCAACTGAGACACGTAGAAAGTTTTATGGATCTGACTGAGCTCATCAGTCAAATCCAGTCGTATGCAACCCAGCCCACCCGGTCAGTAATCCTGAAAGGACCAATAAACCGGGGGCCCAACTTGCCCCGCTTCCGAAACCGGATGACACCTTTCCAAGGTGACACCTTCAACAGCACCAAGTCCCCTACCTGAAACTCGAGGTCCGAACGTTGTCGATCAGCATAACTCTTATATTGGCTCTGTGTGACCTGCAACCTGTCGTGCACATGTTGAATCAACTCTGTGGTCTTAAGCACCACCTCAGTGCTTCCCATGACCCGATGACCAACCTCACCCCAACAAACCGGGGTCCTGCACCTCCTCCTATACAACATCTCAAATGGTGGTCGATCAATACTGGCATGGTAACTATTGTTGTAGGAGAACTCGGCCAGTGGAAGGTAAGTATCCCAACTCCCTCCAAAATCGAACACACAAGCCGAAGCATATCCTCAAGCGGCTGGATCGTTTGCTCGCTCTGGTATAAGGGTGGTATGCAGTACTAAAATGCAATTGAGTATCCAAATCCTCGTGAAACTTCCTCCAAAACCTGGAGGTGAAGCGAACATCCCGGTCCGAGACCACCAAAACTGGCACCCCGTGCCAAACTACCACCTCCCGGACATAAATATCAGTTACCTTCTCTGTGGATATGCTCTCGGCAATTAGAATGAAATGCGCACTCTTGGTTAATATGTCCATGATGACCCAAATAGAATAAACACCACGTGTCATCCTTGGCAATTTTGTGATGAAATCCATAGTGATCTCCTTCCACTTCCACATGGGAATGGGTAAAGGTTGCATCTTGTCGTGGGGTCTCTGATGTTTGGCCTTGACTTTCCTGCAAGTCAGGCATCGCTCAACAAATCAAGCTATCTCGCTCTTCATACATGGTCACCAATAACTCAACCTCAAATCCATGTACATATGTGTGGCCCCTGGATGGATAGAAAACTTTGACTTATGCACCTCCTCAAGAATCGTCTATCTCACCCCACCTGATACCGGGATCCAAACTCTACCACACTGAGTCAACAATCCACGAATGTCCCTGACAAACAAGGGAATTTGCCCCCTGATCCGCTCGGCCTTCCAATTCTCCATTTTCAAACCCTCTACCTGAGCTTCCTTGATCAAATCTAACAGAGGCGAGGTGAAAACCATCCTCAAGTAAACATCTCTGATAGGAGTACTCACTGCCTTGCAGCTCAAAGCATCGCCCATAACATTGTCCTTCCCAGGGTGGTACAGGATCTCGCAATCGTAATCCTTTACTACATCCAACCATCTCCGTTTCTGTATATTCAAATTCGACCGGTCCATCAAATACCTCAAACTCTTATGATCGATGTAAATAGTACACCGAACCCCATACAGATAGTGCCTCCAAATTTTGAGGGCAAAAACCACGACCCCTACCTCCAAATCATGTGTGGGTAGTTTGCCTCATGAGGCTTCAGCTGCCTCGAAGCGTAAGCAATCACGTGACCCCTATGCATAAGAACAACTCCCAAACCCGAAATAGAGGCGTCGCAGTAAACCACAAACTCATCCAAACCCTCAGGGAGCGCAAGAATCGGGGCCTCACACAATTTCTGCCTCAGGGTCTCGAAAGCCAACTGTTGATCGGGCCCTCATCGAAAGGTCACATTCTTGTTTGTCAAACGGGTCAAAGGCACAACAATCTTGGAGAAATCCTGGATAAATCTCTGATAATACCCTATGAGACCTAAGAAACTCTAAATCTCAGACGCGGTCCTCGGGACCTCCCAACACATCATAGCCTCAATCTTGGCCGCGTCAACCAAGATTCCCTTCTGGTTGACGATGTGCTCCATAAACTGCACCTCGCGCAACCAAAACTCACATTTGGATAATTTAGCATAAATCCTCTCCCTCCCTAAGGTCTCCAACACCTCGCTCAAATGCTGCTTGTGTTGCTCCTTGGTCTTGGAGTAGACTAGAATATCGTCAATGAATATAATCATAGACCGATCCAGCATCGGCCTGCTGACCCGATTCATGAGGTCCATAAACGCTGTTGGTGCATTGGTGAGCCCGAATGGCATCACCACGAACTCGTAATGACCATAACGAGTCATGAAGGATGTATTTTGCACATCCTCATCCCTGACCCTCATCTGGTGGTATCCTGAACGCAAATCAATCTTGGAAAACCAAGATGCACCCTGAAGCTGATCAAACAAATCGTCAATCTGAGGAAGTAGGTAAAAGTTCTTCACCATTAACTTATTCAACTCCCAATATTCAATGCACATTCTATGTGAACCGTATTTCTTCTTCACGAATAGGATTGGTGCTCCCCACGGAGAGCTGATCGGACGAATAAAACCCTTCTCTAGCAGCTCCTGCAGCTGCATATACAACTCCTGCATCTCAGGTTGTGCCAGGCGATACGACGCCTTGGCTATCGGAGCCGCACCGAGTACCAAATCAATCCGAAACTCAACCTGCCTCTCAAGAGGCACTCCAGGAAAATCCTCGGGGAAAACATCAGGAAAATCCTGCACAATGGCTACCCTGCTCAACTCTGTCGTGTCCTTAACCCGCGTGTCAAAAACATAAGCTAAGAACCCAGAACAAACCTGATGCAGATATCTCCTGCCCTCGCAGTTGAATAGAGAGTTGGCCCCATGCGAAGCTCTCTTACCAGTAATGACTAGTTCTCCCCCACTTGGGGTTCGAACTCTCATCAGCTCCCGCTCACAATCAATCACGGCCCCATTGGGGCCCAACCAATCCATCTCGATGATAATCTTCGATCCTCTCAAGGGAATCAAAACCAAATCAATAGAGAACCTCTCGCTAAACATGTTCAAGATACACCCACAGAAAACCCTCGAAGCACTCACGATACGGTCATCGAAATCTCCGCCTCTATATGGGAGTCCAAAGTCCCCGGAGCATCTCGAAACTTCTTGCTGAGTGCAAGAGATACAAAGGATCGGGTAGGCCCCCGAATCAAACAGAACATAAGCAGACAAACCATTGAACAAAAAGGTTTGTATACAAGATCATAATAAACATAAGCATAAACAAAGAAAGCAATAAAAGATAGGATTAAAACACATACCAGTAACTATATTCGGTGTTGCATGGTCCTCATCGGTGGTCAGCTGAAAATCCTTGCTCTTTACCACAGGAGCCTCCGCATTGCCCGGACGGCCATCGGTAATCCTCAAGGTGGCTGGCGCAGGCGTCGTTACTGCTGCCCCAAACAACCTCGAACAATCGGCCTTTTTATGGCAGGTTTGATTGCAATAAAATCAAATCAGAGCCCTCTTGGGGAAATCCCTACTCACGTGGCCTGACTGGTCACAGCTAAAACATCATGAACCTGCTGATCGGCAAGCTCCACTGTAAAGCTTGTCGCACTTAGTGCAACGGCCCTTACCCTGCTGGCCTCTGGTGTGGGTATAGGAGGTCTTGGGTCTCTTATCCTGACCCACAACTGTCTGAACCTGCTCCAGATTACGCTTTGTCCGAAGCTCCAACTCAATCTCCCACTTGCGAGCCCTCTCAATCGTATCATTCAGGGTCTTGCACCCCGAAAAGCTCACGAACTCCAAGATATCATCCCTTAGCATATCATGATATCTCGTCTTCCTCATTTCCTCATCCGCAGCGTACTGCGGGACCAACAATGCTCTCTCCCTGAATTTGGCGGTAATCTCTGCCACAGTCTCTGTAGCCTGGCAAAGGTCCTGGAACTCCCTTGCCAGCTTCTGCACCTCGATAGTTGGTGCAAACTCCCTTTGAAATATCTGAACAAAGTCTTCCCATGTCATCACAGCCACCGTTGCCATCGCTATAGCTCGGGTAACCTCCTCCCACCAGTCCCGTGCTTTGTCCCTTAGTAGGCATGATGCGAATCCCACATTTGCCCCCTCAGGGCAGAAACTCGTCCGCTGAGCATTCTCCATGTCAACGATCCACCGACAGCTAGAAATAGGGTCCTTAACCCCAAAGAAATCAGGCACTCCACACACCTTGAACTCTCGAAACGAGGGAGTGTGTGCCCCAATATGCCCTGCAGCAATCTCGACTCGAAAGGTCCTGAGCCGCTCATCCATGAGATCCAAAATCCCCTCCTTGACGGTACCAAAAATCACCGGGGTAATGTCAAGAATGTCGCGAGTAACCTCGGCTGCAATAAGCTCACGCAGCCTCTCATCAGTCAGTTATGAGCCAGGGCCAGAACCAGAGCCAGAACCAGAGCCAGAACCATTACCTCCCAATCCTAAACGAGTGACCACCATCCTCAAAATAAAACACAAAGATATAAACAATCAGCAAACACTCGAGGGAAAATTGCAACACACAGGTACCATTAGAGTCCCCAGGTATGTTATCGTCTCAAGTACAGGTCATGTGCTTCCAGTAGTTAGGGCCCAATACTACCTTCCACACCTATTTGTACCTTCCTCAAGGTCAATCCTGATTCCTCTGAGTTACCACACTAGAACCATAAACAAATCTTATGCTACACAACATAAATATCCTAGACTCTCCTAGGAACTCTCAACTCTCACCACTCGCAATACCAAGAACCTCAATCCACCCCGCTGGTTGCCCTATGCATGCAAGTTGTACACAAAATAGGATCACATAGACTGTCGAATGAAGATTCTACCTTAAGTCAACAACCAAAAAAGGAGCAGGAAATGAGGCTAAATTGATCATTCTAGGGCTATACAATCCTAATCATATACAACTTTGAAAGCATACACATAGCAAATAACTGAGCCAATATCAATTCCAAGTAATACATGACATTAAGTTTTATTGAGCTCTAAGGCATCACACAAATCAGGCAATTCTATCATATGATTCCTGAAGGTATCCTTAGCCCTAATCTAGCATTCAATTCACATATCAAGCATACTAATAACAATACATAAGTATGGGTAACTTGGGAAACACTTACTTGAGCTCGACTGATTGCATGCATTGCACTCCCCTTTTTTGCTTAAAAGAATATTTTTCAAAAAAAATCGATTTCCTTTTCTTTTGAAAATATTATCATTTCCTCAGTTTGATTTCTGACACCCCCGAGAGTGTGCCTGAATCCCTCAAACCAAGGCTCAGATACCAACTTGTAACGACCCAAAAACCATGATAAAACTTTTCATTTTAAAAAAACAAGAGTTACAATCACCAAATTGTTCCAAAATCATCACATAGTAAAAATGTCAAATAATCAGAGTAACAATATCAAAAAGTGCAGAAAATAGTGAAGGGAGAATGATGTGCCATCACATCGGGCCCTTCACCTTAATACCGGAAGTACCTGAAAGCACAAATATAAACTGTAAGCAAAAGCTTAGTGAGTTTCCCCAAAGTAACACATACCATACATAAATAAGTTAGTGCTATGGGGAAAATCATAGTCTTACAAGTAATTTCCTGCCGAGGGCTAAATCCCGGTCTTCCATTCAAGTGCCAGGGGCCAGATCCTGATGTTTCATACAGATGGCAGGGGCCACATCCTGGTCTATCATACAATTGTCAGGGGTTAAATCCTGGTCTTTCATACACATATCAAAAACATAGCTAGCATCCTATATCACAAATAATGGGCCGGCCTTGGTGCCTTCGACCCATTAATACAGTGAGAAAACTCACCTCAGTCCGATGATAAATAACTAGATGCTCGGCTATAGAACCGGAAGATGCCACACTAAACACAAGCAAATAATCCTAATAAAAAATTAGGTTATAACCCATAACCGTGGGTCTAAATCCCAAACCCAAACTCCTAGGATAAAAGGTCATTTTACCCTTCCCATAATGGGCCTAACCAAACTTGGCCCAATAAAACAATAATGGCCCAAAAGGCCCATAAAGGCCCAACTTATACAACTTAAGGTCTGTTAACAAAATCCTGAGGCCCATTCATACTTTAACCAGACCAAGGCCCAATCCTAACTAAGGCCAAAAAGTCCAAAGCCCAACCGAAGACCAAAAGCCCACAAAGCCACTACGAGGCGTACCCTCGGCGTACACATTGTACGCTTGGCGTATGCAACCGATTGCTAGTACGCGCAATGTACTACTTGGTACGCCCAACGTACTGGGCTGCTTGCCACCCTAAGCCATTTAATGCTTAATTCATTCAGCCATAAGGTCCAACTTTCAGATCTCGTCCATTTAAGGGTTCTAATACATAAAGTTGGCAACTTTAACCCTTAACATGTCTTAATGGAACCCATCATCCATTTTTGTCCAACAATACTCGTAATAAGGCCTCAATCTCAAGCATGGACCAATAACAGCCATCAAGATGACATTTTTATGCATCAAAAGCAACAAAGAGGCTGAGATCTAACATATCTAACTCCTGGAGTTGCTCAAACTCACAAGGAGAACCCATGGGACCAAATAAAGCTCACAAACTACCCTAAACTCAAACTACCATAAGGAATCATCAAGGTAAGAACTTTATACCTTCTCTGGATCCCAAGGTTGATAAATACTCTAAATCTAAAAGCTCAACCTAAACAAATGCTTGGTTTCCAATCTCCTTTTTCTTGAATACACACAAAAATGCCCCAAAATCACTTCCAAAGCTCAAGAACTCTCAAAGGATGAATTAAGGTTTCAATGGGACGAAATGAACAATGGAGACTGATGAGAGTAGATGTCCAAAGGCCATAATGATGTTTAAATAGGGTTCAAACCCTAAAAATTAGGGTTTGACCCAGGCAAATATACGCCCCGCGTACACCACGTACGCCCAACGTACGTGGTTAACCCGCCGTGGCCAAAGCGATTTTGTACGCTAAGCGTACCAAACGTACGCCCAACATACGAGGGACCAAATTTGCAAAAAAATCTCAAACTTAAGGGACCAAAGAAGTAGTACTTGGAATCGAATGTTACAACGGGGTGCACTTGCAGGAGTTTATTAACACTTTGAGGATGGAGAGGTTTTACACCAAATTCTCCAAGTTCAAGTTTTGGTTGCGAAGGGTTCAGTTTTTGGGGTACCATGTGTATATATATATATATATATATATATATATATATATATATATATATATATATATATAAGTACACACACACATTTCACACATAATTACCAGTTAAGGTACCGTCCTATATTATGCTAGTGCTAGTGTCTAAAGAAACTAAAGCATTTTATCGCACACCTCACTAATCATACTTAGATTTTAAGTTTAAGTCTAGAATTTTCCTAAATTCCTAGTTCGCTTAAGCTAATGCTCTGATACCAACTGAGACATCCCCTAATTTTCAGAACCAATTAAAATATTTTCTTTACGCTTTATAAAGTGAGATGCGGAAATTCCCAGTTAAATAAAAGATTTTAAGATAACAAAAGTTATTTTATTAAGACCTTTGAGGATGTCATTCTTTAATATCCGAACATACATTACAACGTAAAATATAAAAGGTCTTGAAACGACTTATTACAGACACATTTCTTTATTCCACTTAGCATCCTAACTAGACTACAACAACCTTAGTTCCACTACCCGTGATGTGTAAAAATAAGTGGGTCAGGCTTGGGAAAACTTGGTGAGATACGTAGGGTTTTCAAGCCCATAATAATTTAATGATAGTAAATAATATCATTCCTGTAAAACAATGTTATCATATAATGTAATATGACCTAAGACCAACTACCCATCCCGACCGATCCTCATAGATCCTACTTCGACAATCATCTGGAAGAATCACCTTACCTGATGAATTGTCTAACCATTTGTTTGACTACACAGCTAGGGGAGACCTTGGCCAGTGTAAGTCACATATAAGGCAAATAATGTTAAGAGATTTAATAAATATGGTATCCCATTTTATCTACATTCATAGGTTATAAGTCCATTCTAGCAACGTAATTCCCTAGACCGCCTAGAATAGTCAAGTGTTGTCATCTACTTTGGTCGATGACCCGATCATACTTGTCAGTTGTCTAATCTGGACCCACTATTTCTAGTCATCCAAAAAAGAAGAGGAATACGACACTCCGCTACCTGATCTCACACTCTACCCCAGAATGAGACCTATCTAATATTCAGCTTATTGGGAACTAAATTCCTTTTACAGGTCTTATTATAACTAATCTAGACTTATACTAAAGGCAATTTATATCCAATACAGTTCCTAATAGGCAGTATTATCATACTTTATATCATTAACACAGAATGCAGATAATACAGCTAAGACATAATATAAATACTTCTTATTAAAGTTATGTACTTGATAGTAACTATGTACTCACCTGAAAAAGTGTCTAGTGATTGGTGAATCGGGAAGATCTTCGCCTTACACCTTTTCCAAAAGACCTAGATGTACATAATGCTAAGTCTTAGTCTTATTTCACACTTCATGGAACTATTATACTAAGGATTTAGATTCCTCAACAATCCCAAATTCTACTTCAAGATCTATCAAGTAAGGATCAGCCAGGCAGGACAGTCGGGAGGCAGGACCATTTCGGCATATAGCCTTTCTGAAATCCAACAACCAAGCCGATGTGACCCTTCTAGTCACCTCTCCCGTATGTAGATAAATTAATATAACGACTTGGAATCACTGATAAATCTTAATTATAAGTTCCTAGTAACGACTTATAATTATAATCATAAATTACACGGAAGCAGAGTAAGTGTAGCTCACTTATAGAGTGCTCTTGATAAAAACCGGGAACTAAGCGAGCAAAATACTGACTCGTGAACTTCTACTTGAAGGTGACAACTAGCTGAGCACTCAGGTGTGTCGTAGGTCTTCGACACATTCTAGAAACTCAAGGAAAATAGGCTAAAATCAGAGCAAACGTCGAGAGAATCGGTTCTAGGGGTGTGAGGATGAAAGCTTATACGAGGAGGGGTATTTATAGCCCAAAAAGTGAAGGTGTTGTATCGATCGGATACACTTCAAGTATAAAGAACAAAAGTAAACTAATCTATGAAAAACAAAGAACAAAAAGTAAATAACACAAATAGTTCTCTATATTGTTGTTTCACCAAGAAAGAGTTTCTTTTCACCAAGAAGACGGGTTGTTACAAAGACGATTACGACACCAAGTCGTGTTGACATTAGGGTTTCACCCTAGTGTTCAATATATACTAATCTATACAAGTATATCCCTTGATTGAAGTGATTGTATCTTATCTATACTAAGAACCGATATTCATAACAAAGATATCGGATATGCTATATATTATGTACTTATCTATATCATTACCTAATATATAAAATAATACATAGAATTAACTATACTACACGCTGACGTTGTCGGTATGTATACACTGACGCTGATAGACAACGTGTAGAGAGTTTAACTCATCAGATCATAAGGTGTGACCTTAAAAAAATACCAACCGCGCCGTGCTCATAAGGGTGCGCACTGCACCCTAGGGACTTGTTGGCTCCTTTGCTCGCTTTCCACGTGTCGCCTTGTTGTTCGTCCACATCATCGCTTCTAGAAAAAATCACCACGTGTCGTGTTTTCATGGTGCCACGTGTCACATCCACAATATGCCACATCGCCTTGGCTCTTGGAGGAGTGGGCGGCCGACTTGCCATGTGGCGCCCTCTCGTGATGTCACGTCATCGCGCGCGCCATGCACTTTGCGTACGATTTTCCAGATTTTCAAAATGACATAACTTCTTCATACGAGCTTTGTTTTCGATGTTCTTTATATCCTCAGAAAGCTCTCGATGAGATATACAACTTTCATTTAGATCCCAATAGCTAGTTCTCACTTCATCAAAATTTTAAATTTTTGATAGGCTTAGGCTGTTAGAAATCGCTACAGAAATCATAACTTCTACATACAAAATTTGTTCTCGATGTTCCTTATATCAATGGACTCTTATTCATGAGATCTTCATATTTCAATTATGTTGTTTAGGCTAACAATCAGCCGATCAAGATTTCAATTTCGGTGCGCACACTATTGTGATGAATCTTAGAAAAATCATAACTTCCTCTAATGAAGTCAGATTTAGACATTTCCTATATGCACGCTCTCAGTTTAACGACTACTACGACTTTCATATGGGAGAAAATTGAGTTATTTGGGCCTGGGGGGATTGACTGCGCGAACTGCTACTTTTCCAATACGAGATATTCATCCTCGTCACTATGGGCGTATTTGCCCAGTTGACACATCTGAAGGAATAAATGTTGGACTTATTGGATCCTTAGCAATTCATTCCAGGATTGGTCTTTAGATCACTTAAGCTAAAAAGTAATTTATCAAAACTAGGTTTAATCGCGAAACTTCAAAGGAGCATAACTTCTTCGTTCTAATTCGAATTTGAACATTCCTTATATCTCCGGAATCCTTATTACGTATACTAAAACTTGGTTAAGATTATTTTTCCTAAATAATATTTTATTTTTGACGTGTACTTTAATCTATTTATTATATTATTAAATACTTATACAATTTTCATAAAATATCGTATAAAACACATAAGTATATAAATATATGAATATTCCTTTCTTATTTATTCATATAAAGGTTACAATAGTTGACCAAAGTGATTACAGACTATGACTAATCTAGCAGAATACATGGGCGTTACTTCCGCCTTTATAGGAATGTACCGAAAAGTGAACTCGGATTGCCCTAGATCCACTTCCCAGTCTTGCCCTTCAACACGGGTCTGGTAAGCATATACTTAATTAGGTCCATTCGATAAAATTCCAACACTATTGCGGAAAGGAAGTAGTGTCAGAGCTTTTTTTCTGCAAAGTAGAGCGATAAGAAAATCTTCTTGATCGGCGAATAATTCTTCTTAGGGCCCTGTAAGACCCTACTGAGATAATACACAACTTGCAGTAAATTTTAGTCTTGCACTTAGTTATCACGCCTCATAGTTTTTAGAATAGTTGATAGCATTTGATATATAATTGCATTATTACACTTATTCCAAATTTTGTTGGTTGATAAGTTGAATTGTTTTTCGAATTACATGTTTTCTATTAGTTAGGACTTGAATTAATACAAGGAGAGATCATGTTGAAGGAATTAAGGCGTCTGTAGTATGTATTTACAACTTACTTTGAATATTTGCTTATACTAGTGTATTTTATTCATGTTTAACTTCATAACCCTTACCCCTCTTTATGTGCATATTTTCTTTTTCATTTGGTGGTTTCTTCTAACTCATTATAGAGTGGCATTTTCTACATTAGAAACCTTTTCAATTAAATCTAGTTATGGACCCTTTTAGGTCCCTTTTTGTCCATTTCATTGAGGTCCTTGAATTTTGGGGGGACTCCAATACATTACACTTGATTAAATCATCTTCTGGACTTGTTTCATGGAAGAAAAATGTTTATGCATGCTTCTCCTTCAAGCCCTGCATGAGTTTTGCTCCTAATTTTAGTTAGGGTTTAGGATTTTGATTTATAGAGTGAAGAAGATGGATAAAGTTAGAAACCTTATCCATGCAAAGAATAAATCGATCTAGATCTAACCTTTGGGGCCTTAGACTTTCGGGTTAAGAGCTTAATGGAATAAGTTGTTATGAACCTTCACCGCAAAGCGGTGAATGGCTGGTCGCAACGTGGGATGCGAGGCCCAGTCGCGACTATCTTATCTTTTATTGACCATGGCGTGGTCAAGGTGTAGGTCGAGGTGTGATGGTCGGTGATAGTTTACCGTTGGCCTTTTGACCAGTTTGACTTATGGTCAAACTTTAGGGTTTGGGGTCATAGACCCAAGATTAATCTTTGAATTAAAATGTTTTGGTGGTTTATAGTACCGACCTTCACATTTCCTGTGAGTTATGGTGATTATCTGATTGTCTGTAAGGTGAGTCTTCTCACTATATTGTGTAGGACATGTAGTGTCCAAATATGTTGTTATTCTTTGTGAATTGCATGAAAGACTATGGGGGGACCATAGTACGTTATATGAAAGACTATGGGGGACCATAGCCGGAAAGACTGCAGGGGGACTGTAGCAACGGAATTGATTGTAAGACTACGAGTGGACCGTTGCATTCACATGGGTTGAAATATACCCCTAGGACGGGGCCCATTGTTATTGTGTTGCATGTGGTATATTGGGAAACTCATTAAGCTTTTTTCTTACAATTTAAGTTTTAAATGTTTCATGTACTTCTGGTAGCGAAGGGAAGAACCCGACTTGATTGCAATGCATCCACTGGAGATTTTCGTACTATCTGTTTTTATGATTTTACTCTGATATTTGATTGGGATTTCAAGCTTATACTCTGATTATCTTTTGATGGGAATGGAATTTGGATGTTTTTATCATATTTAAAAATGAAGAAAATTACTCTATATTTTGGGACGTTACAATTCTCTTTATTAATGTTGTATGAATTCTGTGTTTGCAAAAAAAAACAATGCAAGAAAATTGGCAAACCGAAATAAGACCTTAGGGTTTAGTTTAAGCTACTTTTACTTGCAACTAACATTTATTTAATTTTTTTTCCTTTTTGCCTTAGAAAATCTTGTGAGATGGATCTAGAATGAATAAATGGCAGGATGTCACTTAAGTGGACAGTGAAACCACATATTTTACCACTCTACCATTGTACAAATGAAAGCTTTAAATGATGTGTTCGAGAATGCCTAAACTGCACACACACCCACTCATGTTAAAAATAATTGTGGGTTGTTTATATGATTCTTATACAATATTTTAATTCCTTAATTAATATATGTAATTTCAAATACCCAGTCACTTGTGTTGCGAAATTGTTATTACCCCTAGCAATATTATATATGAAAGAAATCGTTAGCTATCTAATTTGGAATTATACATAGGATAGGGTAGGGATTTTGATTTGGTTACATGAACACCTCTTCAAGAATATTATTTGGTTCAAAACTTACATGACAGTTATAAAAGCTGTAGGTGTTGAGCACAACTCTTTTATGGGAAACACCAATATTTTTTTTATTAAGACCACTTAATAAGAGAGTACACCTTTAGAGACTACTAAATTATGGTTCTTGTATTCTTGGATGTTGGATAGTTTGGAGAAAATAAGTTTCACACATATTTATAGGTGTTTTCACCTCCTTACTGGAAGTTTCTAAATCTTCCAACAAGCTACATATATTCATGTCTATCATATAATATTATACCATAATTTATATCTATCATAAGATTTCATATGTTGCTAGAGTGTTCTGCCATGTTCTAGAGAAGTCTACGACGTTCCAAGATGGTATCTGATCTTCTAGAGTGTTCCATAACCTTTCATGATTTCCATTTATGTTCTAGAATATTCTAGGGGCTTCTGGTATGTTCTATAATCTTCCATAGACTTCCATGATGTTATAGAATCTTCAAGAGCATTGTAGAACATTCTAAAGTCTTTTAGATAAAAGGATTGAACTCTATTAGGCTAATCTCCATTGGGATAGTGATGATTCTTCAAAACTCCCCCTCGGCACTAGCATTTATTCGTAGTAAGATGACAACAAAATCCCTCATATTTTCCAGAACTTAACCCTTTCTTGAACACAAATGCTACTTGGTCATTAGTCTTGATTTTTCGTATCTTGACTTCTTCCTTTAGAACTTTCTATTTCCCACATGCTTTTTTCCTAAGTTTCTACATCCGCTGCTATGTACTTAGTTTCCATAGTTGACGACGATTTTGTCAGTTGTCTTTTGTTGCACCATGAAATTGTTTCCCCTATTGAACTATCTTGTATAGTCCTTTATTCCTCCTATTTGAAAACTTGTATGCATGTTGGTTGTTTCCTTTGTAAGCCTTGGCTAATTCCCACAATGTTAACATTTATGAAGTGATCCCTTATTGATCTAATCATCATGCATGTATGTCACTCAGGTGAGAAGTGAGTACTTCCCCTTATGTATCAACGTGTTTCTACTCTTATTCTCCTTATCCAATTGTTCCATCATGTGATCCATTTTTTCTCAAATGCAATTTTTTAAGCAACTCTAGTGACCTCATATTCTTGATCTCAATTGGAGCGTCCATCTCGGGGGGTGGGGGGAGGGGGGATCTTCTTCCTCCTTCAAAGTTGTCATGAACTTTGTCCCAATCTTCTTAAGACCTTTGTTGAAATGCAAAGTTGATAGAATACGGGACCCTATTATATTTATCTTGAAATGTACAATGTGAATTGTTGAACCCTTAGTGATACGTATGGTATCGTCTCACTTAAATGACTAGGGTTGTACGTTGTCTCCAATGCCTTTTCATTCTTCTATATTAATATACAGCACCAAGTATAGGCTTGGTTAAAGAGTTGACCACCTTTAACCAAATTGGCTTTGTAGTGAATTGAATGTCCAACTTCCTAGCTTCACCTTCAACAACTAAATTATAAGACGCACCTATATCTACCAATGTGTTTGTGTATCCTTCATTTATCTTGGCCTCCACAAACACTAGCCTTCCTATCTTAGTCTTTTTTTATTCTATAGAAGAATACCACATTTCTACTCGATCAACCATGCATCTCCTCAACATCTTTGGTCACATGTCCCTCTATTTGGATAAAAATGCATACAATTAGATTCTTATTTTAATGCCTTTATATATCAACTGTTAAATTTAAAACATAAAAAAACACATAGACATACACTTTATGTGACATCATTGAACATTAAGGGACCTGTATTTCAGTCAAATATTTATTACATTGGTAAAATTTAAACATTTCATATCAGTAATAGGACCCTAAATAGATTAAATGGTTACCGATGACCAATTTTGAAAATAAAAATTATTTTTATTATTTATTGATTGATAATAGAAACAAATCCTTTTTGAAAGAGAGAAATTACGAGTGTTCTTGATAGAAAAGCTTAGAGCTACAAACAAGAAGAAGAAGATTAAATTCTAGCAAGAACCAAACCCTAATGGGCTAAAGACTAAAAAAGCCCACAAACATGTGGGATAATAACATATGGGATAACATCCCCCTCAAACTCATAATGGCTCAACAATAAGCATTGAGAATTTGTCACACAAAAAACGAACCTGAGACGCCGATAGAGCCTTCGTAATTAACGGCAAGCTGCAAGGTTGATGGAACAAACGGAAGTGATATGATCCTGAGCTATAAGTGATGACGGGTGAAGTGACATTCAATCTCAATGTGCTTCGTCCGATCATGGAAAACAAAATTCTTCACAATTTGCATCGCACTTTTGTTATCACAATGAAAGGGGGTAGGTGAAGAAATGTGAACCCCCATATCTGCAAGAAGCAACCGTAACCATATACTTGTTGGATTAAGGTGTCTAAGCTCATAACTAAATTAATATAAACTTTAAAATAGAAGCAAATTCCTTTTTGGGTTGCCCTCATAACCAAAAATAGCTAGAAATGATATTAGTAGAGAGAGAGATAATTTGTTAATATATGATTTGATTAATATATTAATTGGGAATAGATAATTTATATGTTAATTTGTTATGTGATTAATAAATTAACATGAGATCAATAGTTAGATAATTGATTTGTTAATTTATATGGTTAATAAATTAATAAGAAAATAATTAAAATTAATTACGTATTAATCAGAATTAATCTGATATTAATTTGGGATAAATTGGAATTAATTAAAGATGTAGGGGTGAATTGTAATTGTTTAATAGTTGAACAAAAGAGGCAATTCTAAAACCCTCCATGATATGGACAATTTTGGAGGGGTTCTTAGGGTTTCTAGAAGCCTCCTGGTTGCAGATAAGGAAAGGATTTGAATTGAGTTTAAATCTATTATTTAATTAATTCAAATCTAGCTTTGCCTGCAAGTTATCTAAACTATAAATAGGACCCATTGGCTCATAATTTTCATTCATACCTTTACTTACAAGCTTAGGAACTAAAATTATATCCCTCTCCTCTCTCTCATCTTCATTCTAGGGTTTCTAGGGTTTTGGGTACAAACCATTAGAGATACTAAACTTTTGGTGCTTGCTTTCCAAAGTTTTCAAGAAGGATATCGGTGTGATTATTTGCTATAATAATCAAGAGGTATCTAAACCATAACTCTATGTAAATTTTGATTATCATAGAGTTCCCTTAGAGTTCTTGATATTCATAGGTTATTGCAATCAATACAGAAAACATAGATCCAAATAAGTTGCATGTGAACTGAAGAGTTACGTACCTTTCCGCCTCATGCATATATATAACCTATAAAACTCATTAGTGGTATCAGAGCCTTAGTTTTCTATTTGATTGTGCATAATAATGAATATATCAAAATTAGGGTTTATAGAAATTAAACCCTAAAGGCCTTGAAATTTCGAATTGGCTAGGGTTTCTTGAAACCCTAACCTCCACCCTTATTTTCGAAAATACCTAGGGTTCCCTTAGGGTTTTCTAGTTTCCTTAATTATTATTTTAAGAGCCTTAAAATTTGAATAATTAAAATTGGATAACCCTAAACCCTAATTTCAAAAATTAGAAGGGTTTTGGATTAGGATTAAATTTGAATTAATTAATTAATTTTTTAATAGAAAATAATTATTTAATCCCTAAATGATTTAAATTAATTTAATTAATTTTTTAATTAAAAGATAAATATTAAATCATAATTGGTTTAAATTTTAATTGATTAAATGTTTAATCTAGATAATTAATATTTAAACCTCGTATTTTAAAAAATTTTAAAATACACCTTCTACTATGTATGATTAAATGTTTAATATATTATATGTATAATACAAGTTAATCAACCAATAGTAGGTCTCATTCACGAAGCCATGCTATAAGGGGGTATAAGGGAACAGCCTATAAAATGATCGTTAAATGGGTGTGTATTCTCTCCCACCGCTCCTTTGTGTAGTGGAGGGTCGTTAGCCGAAAGGGTTTGATAGGACATAATCTCATTAAAAGTATAATGATATAAAGTTACAAAAGTATTTTTAAAAATCCCATTCTAGTTACTTTAGGTAAAAGTGAAAAGTATGCTAATCCATGAAAATGCACATCATTCTTTATTAGTCGTTAGTGGAGCGTGTGTGGCTAACCGACACACTAATTTGGGACTATAAAGTTGAATGATGATACAAATCGTAAATTATCATTGTTGATGGAGTGTGTGTGGTTAACTGGCACATCAATTGGAGATGATAAAAGACATCGATGTTTTCAAACAGGTTTGCATGGTTATTCACATCTCGTTTGTGATCTGTGGCATCCCAGTCACAAAAGTGAGAGCATAATCTGAGATTAAACATGTCATTGATAACATTTGATGAATCTCAAAAGATCTAGGAGCTTCATAAGATTGAAATTTGAAATGGGTAAAAGCCTTACCTACCTAAAATAGATCCGCAATTTGATTGCGGCATCCCTCTTCAAAGTTCGAATCGAAAATATGGATCCTAACCTTAATTTAAATTTTGGGTTAATAATTAACGATTAAAATCAACTAACTTGAATTCTTTCTTTTCCCACTTTTAGATGTATTATGAAGATAGAAATGATCTTCCTCATTCTTATGGAAATGGTTTTCCTCAATCTTCTGGAGATGGTCTTCCAATTTCAAGTCAAGGTGAAATTGTTTTCCCTTCTTTAGGAAATAGTGGAACTGGACATCATGCCTCTTCAAATCTTCCACCACCTCCTCCTGTGACTCTCCCAATGTTACTGATGTGCACGATAGTACCCACTAATTTTATAATTTATAACCTAACTAACTAACTAACTAGAATGCACCTAGGCAGTGTACCTAGTCGAATTATAGAATAGTTTGGTAAGTCGGGTGTCGATCACAGGGAGGTGTTGACTAATTAATTTATTTACTACTAAACTAACCTAATTACTAACGAGCTAAGAAGGGGTTTTTTTTTATCTAATTTCGCAAGTTTAGATGAACTTAATTCTTTAACAAAAATTCAATCAATAAACAAAACACTTCTGTTAGTCCGAATCCGCTTTCACTCAATGGTTGTACATTAGCTAGGACTATTACTGTTGGTTACCAAATTAAGAAGTATTAGCAATTTAGTTCTAAATCTACTAATTATTAATCAATTAATGTAAATCTATGTATGGTCATACAATAGTTAACACATAATCAATTATTAAATAAGATTGGAGCCATGAAAGATTGATTAATCAAAACACAATTAGAGTCATAATATGAGTTCTCTAACACAGCTTAATTCAATGATTCAATTACTTATCTAAGATTGGTTTGATCTTAGCTCTAATAACTAGTATTCACTATATTATTAGGTATTCAAATTCATGCAGATTTGTGTTCACTAACTACACAGAACAAGAATTTAAAGCAATCAAATAATTAATTCAAGCATGCTAGGTAAAATCAATCAACACAAGCGTATCACCAACAAGTAAAGTCAAGTCTAACGCATTAAAACCATGAGTTCCAGCTTCATCTAGCTAACAGAAGCAGCTAGATTTAGCTGGACATACTAACAGCTAAATAAGCACAAACTATAATCAAAGACATGTTTAAGTGTACCAATCTATAAACCAAATTGTGAACTTCTTCTTCCTTGGTGTTAGAACCAGCTTCCAGATCTTCTTCTCTTCTGAATTTCGTCTCCAGGAACCCTTCTAAGCCAGCCAAAAGTCCTCAAAGTCGTAGGGATCAAGGATATATATAGTTTTTAATTTTGCCTGATTCACCTCGTGAATTTTTAAGATTCACCTCGTGAATACGTAAATATCCGTATACAACACGGATTCCTGATCCGCAATGTTTATCTTCTAGAAGGCTATACTCACCTCGTGAATTATTAAGATTCACCTCGTGAGTACGCGTTTTTCTGATTTTCTTGTCTTTCAAACCTTCAACCTCCAAAGTTTTATTCTTTAACGCTTTTAGTCCATTTTCTTCAAAATGTCTTCTTTTTGGCTGCAAAATATAATTTAACCTTATAAGTACCATTATTCTATGCAAATGACCAAAATATATATAAAAATGTACTTAAATATTGCCTAAAAATATGTATAAATATGGTAATATCAAAATACCCCACACTTGTGCTTTGCTTTCCCTCAAGCAAATTTAATTATTAAATCAAACCTTCACCACCAATATCACATAGAACGATCCAACTCAAGCTCAGCCATTATGCCAAGACCTCAACGCATGCATTTGTGTCTAAATTTTTTCCTAAATAACCCCCCATACTTTAAATACTCACAATCTTCATAAACACTCGCCCACTTCTTTCGAACGATGCTCATTTTATGCAACCCTCCGAATCCATCCCCAGAAATCCTACTTAACCTCAAAGTATTTTTGTAAAGCTACCCAAGCATACATAAACTAGAGAATTACAGCTTTTCAGAAGATACCACAACTTGGAGCTCTTGAATTCTTCATTTCTTTGATGTTTGATCTTTCACTTTCTTTGAATTCACTTTTTTCATGATTTTTGGCATCTTCAACTTTCAACTTTTAGAATTTTTGATCTTTTGATCTTCAAACTTTGATACTTTTATGCTCCTAAATTCTTCAAATTTTCACTTTTTTGGTAATTTCTCTCTCTTTTTTTTTACACGTGTCTCACTTTTCTATATCACTCAAAAACCTACATGCTTAAGCAAGGGCGCTTAACTTCAACCTTTATTGGCTAAGACATAGCTTTCCTGGATACATTTCAGGTTTAGGCTGCTAAACATATTGCATCCCTCAAACTAAGCGAGGTTATGTTTTTGTTCCATGATTTCACTAAAATAAGGGAGGCCACAAATGCATTATAATGTATATCGGCTCAACTAAACATTTGAGCTCTTATCGGATCATTCCATATAACACTAGCAACTAGAGTTCAAATTATTATTACTAGATTTAAAAATTTCAAAATTTACCAAATTATCTAGCAATTTACTTTTTATACCCCCTACCCCACACTTATTACATACAATGCCCTCATTGTATGCTTAAAATAATATAAAAATTAAGAGAAGGGAGAAAAAGGAATAGACTCCCCTGGGATAGCGGCGTGAGCTTCTCCAAAAGTGTGGTTGAAATATGCATCTTGAATATAGACTTTGAGAAATAGAAACTTGGATCTTGAACACGTGAGATAAGTAATGTACCGGCAAAATATGGGGTCGAATCTTCAATCTTTAACAAATGTGGTGCAGAAAAATGTTCAAAATGGACAAAACAATGTGGGAAAGCATACACCACATTGCATGGTAGAGACATGAGCCATGATAATCTTCATAATATTCCCAAAAAGAATGATGGTGAACCACATAATGAATATGGAAAAATAAGACTTTTTTTGTGAAAAATACAAAGTCACGACGTGATTGTATTTAGATTCACGAGGTGAATTCGATGTGAAGCTGGTTCTGGGAAGTCACCATATACTGACTCACGAGGTGAATAACAAAAGTTTCACGACGTGAAAACTGGAATCCCAAAAATATATTTCTTCCAACCTTTCTTTCAATTCTTATATTCAACCCCATGTCTTAATAGATTAAGACTTTTCTAACCCTATTATTTTGGACTCTTCTCTCTAACTTTCTTCTCGCTTGACCCACCCCACACTTAATTCAAATTATGGGTCCCGACTCTCGACTTTAAACACTCCCGGTTAAACACATATGCACTCATATCTCGACATCCTTTGTATGCGCTCCTAGCAATTCTGAAAAATAACAACCAAAGAAGAGAAAAGTAACATAATATCTTAATAGTTTTACAATCCAAACAAAATAAAACCAAACCAAACAAAACTAAAATAATCAAAATAAAACTAAAATAAACGATCAATCATCCTCGTTCGCTCCGCTAGTCCCGACTCCTTCTCCTCTTGGCATCCATAACTCTTCCCACGTAGGAATATAAGGGCAATGAGGCGGCACGGTGGGTGGTCTCACCACATTCATATGAGAGAACATGGCTTCAATCATTTGGGTGTTATAAGTCATCCCACCGCGTAAATTATCCAAGTAAGAACCCACCCGACTTTGGAACGGGTCAGTGGGTATTACACCCTCATATGGTTGGGATCGTCCCATCTCCCCCCTGGTTCTCACGTTCCTTCTTCGAGGCCTTCGTTGTTGTTCGGTCTCTTCGGTCGGTTGATCCTCACCCTCGCTATCGTTGTGCGGTATCCCATAATGTATCCCATAATTGACCACCACTCGTATGGTCTCAAGATATCCCATAGAAAATTCGTTCCCTTGTTTACACGTAAGTGTCCGTGTAACCGCAGGGACGAGCACGCCATAAGACTTGGCTAAGCGGGTGACAAAATGGCCACCAGAGATTGGGCTCCCGGGTCGGGAACTTACTGCATACTCTGCCAAGTAACGAGCTAAAAAGTAGGGAAGATTGCAACAAAACCCTGGTTGTAAAATAGACCACAAGAAAAATAAATTAATCTTGGTGACCTTGTCTCCAAATTTTTTATGGTGGATGGAGAATGTGATTAGCCTCTGCAGCAAACGGTGAATGGGTGATTTGATGCTGCTTTCTGGTGACACACCAGAGTTGAAAACACCAAAAGCGATATTGCTCCAAAACTCATATCTCGTCATTCCCCCGGAATAAGTACGGGTAGCCTCCCATAAGAACATAGAAAACTCGGGGGTCACGGTCTCCTGGGCCTTGTATAAACCCATCCTCCATGAGAATTCTACCAAACTGCACTCTCTATATTCACCTCCCAAACGAAAGACCAATGCTTGTGAGTAGTTAGGGTCTTGGACATTTTCATGGAACACCACAGTAGAAAAGAATTCAACACACAATTCCTTGTAAACCCTTTCTTGGATGGAGAACAAGTTACTCCATCCCTTGCATGTAAATGAATACCCGTTTCCCATAAAATTTTTGGTAAGAAACGGGTTTAGTCTTTCAACTAGTCCAACCTCTTGAAGCCTTTGCCAATTAACTGTTGGGGCAATAGCAAAATCCCTGTTGTGTAACCATCCCAATCTAGTGTTGTATCGGGCGAGCACGTCCCTAGATATATTTGTCGGGAATACGTAAAACGGGTGCAAATTAGCAATCCCGCCTTGGACGTTACCAACCTCACGTCTAGGTGCCATTTTTCTGCAATAAATAAGCAACAAAAACAAAACCAAATATCCCTTATATTAGTTAATTCTCAGAACAGTTTTTGGTGATGCTCCGGACTCACCTCGTGAGTTTCATGAAACTCACCTCGTGAGTTCGCTATTCACAGCGAGAAATGGTCTCAAAAATCAGAAATCGGGACTTAATTTTGTTGTGAGGGTTTACTCATAAACCATTTTTAAGCATAATCAAGTAACATATGATGGATGAATAACACATTTTGGGCAAAATTTTGACATTTAAGCATATGAAAAACCCTAGCCCCTAAATCAACAAACTCGTGGAAATCAACCAAAAGAAATGCAAAATGTTTACCTTAAAGGAGAGATTACGTAAGCACACGAGTAAATTATGTTTGATTAAGGCCAAAATCGGATGGGGGGGACCAGGGGACCGTCTTCACTTCGTGAGAGTATAAAAGTGGGTTGGTCAAAGGATTATGAATTGTTTATGCTGTGGTCCCGTGTTTTTCAAAACTCACGTCGTGAGTTTATTCGGACTCACCTCGTGAGTTCTGTTGGGCTAACTTGGCTGGCCATCTATTCGAACAGTCTTGGGCCAATAAATCTATTGGCTTAAATGTCCCACCCCGTATATGTTATGGACTCACGAGGTGAATTTCTTCGCACTCACCTCGTGAATTATGTCTGATTAAAAAGTATAAGCCTAATTAATAATTCTTCTAATTTCACCACTTAATTTAGGAACACCACATTCAACTTTTTACCACTTAGTTTGGATGATTAGATGATTGAATGTCAAAAAATGCGAAAACTAAACGAAAAACATAAAGGAAAAGAAAATTCAAACCGAGCTCGGGTTGCCTCCCGAGAAGCGCTTCTTTTTCTTGGAGTCATGAGCCGGACTCCTTGTCTTCTACGTTGAGTTATCTGAAGAGTCCACCACTAGGATCTTTTATTCCTTGAAACGCCTCTTGTAAGCTTGAACACGTCTTTTATACGCCTTTTTCGAATTTTCCTTTTTAGCTTTGATCTCGTCTTCATCAAGCTTCCTCTTTGTTCCTTTTGTGCCCAAGTTTTCGTCATTCTTAATCTCCATAATATCCCTTTCTTCTTTTACCACTGGACTTTTTACTTTTGAAGTAACCTCCTCTTCATCACTTGACATCTCATCATCCTCTTTGCTTACCCAAGAAGTGGGATTTGTGTAAGTAATAACTTCAACTAAAAATGGAACGGATGCTCTCGGTTTTGTTCTTTTAACTTGTTGAATTGTTTTGATTTCTTCTTCCATGAGCTTCTCTAATTCTTCAAGTTCATTCTCTTCATCAATGTTGAAAACCTCTTCTTGCGCATCACTCTTTTGGAAACCATCTTCTATCCCAAAAACTTCTTTTTCATCTCCAACTCTCAAGGTGAGCATGGATTCGCGTATATCAACAAGAGCTCCAACAGTGTTAAGTAACGGGCGACCAAGAATAATTGGTACATTGGGATCTTCTTTCATATCCAAAACCACAAAGTCTAATGGAAAAACGAATTTCCCAATTTTTACTAAAATATCTTCCACAATGCCCCAGGGTTGTGTCACTGAACGGTTTGCCATGTAAATGGTCATCTTTGTAGCCTTCAACTTCTGAATATTTAATTTTTGATAAAACGAGTAAGACATCAAATTTATGCTAGCCCCTGAATCGGCTAAAGCATAAATCTTAATATTATTCCCAAACTCACATGGAAGAGTGAGGCGTCCAGGATCCCCCATTTTCTTAGGTATCTCTCCCAATACAGCTTTTGAGCTTTGTTCACTTAGAATCACCTTAAACTTCTTTTTTAGTTGCTGACGAGTGTCTAATAAGTCTTTAAAAAAAATTTCATACTCGGGAATTTTGGATAACGACTCGACAAAGGGCGTATTAATCGGGATACCCTTCACGTGCTTAATAAACTCTATATGCTGTCTTTCCAGTGGACTAAGGGCAGCTCGGGAAGGAAACGGTAGAGGCGGACGATATACCGGAACATTTTCTGAAATTTTCAATTCAGATCGATCCCAGGACGTGAACAGAGATGGTTCATGACGTGAATTCTGTAATTCAGCATAATTTCGACTCTCGATCTCTACTTTCTTCGGCTCTAGTTCGGGCTGCCTTGGATCTACTTCTAATGCTTCTAGGAACTCAGAGATGGCCTCTTCTTCAGTATCTATGGCCATTACATGAGATTGGGTTTTGTTTTCAGGATTTTTCGGGAATATCTTCTCATTAACCAAAGTGGTAAGTTGACCAAGTTGCACTTCAAGGTTATTGATGGAGGCTTGATGATTCTTTATTAATGCTTGCTGATCTATCATCATGGCATGATGATTCTTCATTATATTTCTTTGTTCTTCCATTGCAGCGTCAGTAGCATCATGTCTTTTTTCTGAAGCTTCCATGAATTTCATCAACATGGTCTCTAATTCTGATTTCTTCTCAGCTAGTGGTTGCTCTCTTTGGTAGAAGCCCCGGCCAGTTTGCCTAAATTTCTCTTCTTTTTGCTTCTTGTATTCTTCGTAAGGCAGCCACTCCCTCTTCGGTTTTCTCCAATCTTCATCATACTTGTCCCCACTCGAGTAGCATACTTGAGCTTTCTTGTTCCCATATTCATCCATATTGCAATCCTTTGTCAAGTTTGGGCCACTACATCTCTCGCAACCAACTCGAATTGCATGAATTGATTGGTCCATTTGAGTCAATCTCTTATCCATAGTGCTAAGCATTGCCATCACATCAGCCATCTCTTCAGTCTGTGTACCTCCACCGCCTTTTATTCCATCACGACCTGGGTTGTGATACTCACGAGAGTGCCTTGAAAACTCTTCAATCAGCTCCTTGGCCTGATTTGGGTTCTTCTTTGTTAGTGGTCCTTGCGAATCAAGGAGTTGTCTAGTCATGACATTCACCCCATCAGAAAATATTGACATTTCTTGCTGAATATTGAGGTCATGTTGAGGACAATTCCTTAACAACCCCTTGTAGCGTTCCCAGGCCTCGTACAATGACTCCCCCGGATTTTGCTCAAAGTTGGCAATTGCCTTCTTGAGTTTAGAGATTTTGGAGGGTGGGCAAAACTGATCTAGAAGCCTCTCACGCAACTGGGCCCAGGTGGTGATTGTACCGGGTGGGAGTGCCTTCAACCAGTCTTTTGCTGCTCCCTTGAAAGTGACTGGTAGCATCCTTAGCAAAGCTGTCTCCCTTAGGATATTGGGAGTATTAAAATAATCCGCAATATCGTTCACCTTGTCTAAGTGTTTGAAAGCATCCTCGTAATCCTTCCCGTAAAATGGGATATCTTTCAGTGCAGTAAGGATATGTCCCTTCAACTCAAATGTGGTATTGGGAGGAATCGTAGGATGTACTAAACCCGGCCCCACATCATCTCGAATGCGCTTCTTGTAGTCCCCCATGGCCATCTCATCTATATTTGCCATTGCGTTCTCCGGCTCGTCCTCTGGTTCACTCGTATAAAGTCCAAATTCTGTGTCGGATTCGTATTCTGATTCGTGTGGAATAGGAATTGGACCAAGTTCTTTAACCTTGCCCTTATCCTTTGAGGCTGAACTCGATTCCACTGTCTTAGTATTCTTCCCTGACTTCCTTGAAAAGGCTGATTTTAGTTCTTGCAAGGGTGTTTTCTTTGGCGTTTGATCTTCCTTCGCGTTCTTGTTCTTATTTTTGTGAAGGGCTGACTCCGGATCTTCAAGTGGTGGCACCAAAGGTGTGTTACAGCCTCTGGTCATGAACTCCTGCAAACTAAACAAAATAACAACGTAAAAACGAACTAAAATAGAAAAATAAACTAAAAACTAAAGAAAACTAAAAATCACAGTTCTCACGTCGTGAATCTTTAAGATTCACGTCGTGAGTCCTGTAACAGATTAAAAATTTTCAAACCTTGCTGGAAAATTAACTTTTTGCAGGTTTTATCCTATAAAAAGGATCGATTAATTTAAAGCAACAAACTAATAATTAACTAAGCCGTCCCCCGGCAACGGCGCCAAAAACTTGATGTGCACGATAGTACCCACTAATTTTATAATTTATAACCTAACTAACTAACTAACTAGAATGCACCTAGGCAGTGTACCTAGTCGAATTATAGAATAGTTTGGTAAGTCGGGTGTCGATCACAGGGAACGGTGTTGACTAATTAATTTATTTACTACTAAACTAACCTAATTACTAACGAGCTAAGAAAGGGTTTTTTTTATCTAATTTTGCAAGTTTAGATGAACTTAATTCTTTAACAAAAATTCAATCAATAAACAAAACACTTCTGTTAGTCCGAATCCGCTTTCACTCAATGGTTGTACATTAGCTAGGACTATTACTGTTGGTTACCAAATTAAGAAGTATTAGAAATTTAGTTCTAAATCTACTAATTATTAATCAATTCATGTAAATCTATGTATGGTCATACAATAGTTAACACATAATCAATTATTAAATAAGATTGGAGCCATGAAAGATTGATTAATCAAAACACAATTAGAGTCATAATATGAGTTCTCTAACACAGCTTAATTCAATGATTCAATTACTTATCTAAGATTGGTTTGATCTTAGCTCTAATAACTAGTATTCACTATATTATTAGGTATTCAAATTCATGCAGATTTGTGTTCACTAACTACACAAAACAAGAATTTAAAGCAATCAAAAAATTAATTCAAGCATGCTAGGTAAAATCAATCAACACAAGCGTATCACCAACAAGTAAAGTCAAGTCTAACGCATTAAAACCATGAGTTCCAGCTTCATCTAGCTAACAGAAGCAGCTAGATTTAGCTGGACATACTAACAGCTAAATAAGCACAAACTATAATCAAAGACATGTTTAAGTGTACCAATCTATAAACCAAATTGTGAACTTCTTCTTCCTTGGTGTTAGAACCAGCTTCCAGATCTTCTTCTCTTCTGAATTTCGTCTCCAGGAACCCTTCTAAGCCAGCCAAAAGTCCTCAAAGTCATAGGGATCAAGGATATATATAGTTTTTAATTTTGCCTGATTCACCTCGTGAATTTTTAAGATTCACCTCGTGAATAGATAAATATCCGTATACAACACGGATTCCTGATCCGCAATGTTTATCTTCTAGAAGGCTATACTCACCTCGTGAATTATTAAGATTCACCTCGTGAGTACGCGTTTTTCTGATTTTCTTGTCTTTCAAACCTTCAACCTCCAAAGTTTTATTCTTTAACGCTTTTAGTCCCTTTTCTTCAAAATGTCTTCTTTTTGGCTGCAAAATATAATTTAACCTTATAAGTACCATTATTCTATGCAAATGACCAAAATATATATAAAAATGTACTTAAATATTGCCTAAAAATATGTATAAATATGGTAATATCAGTTACGTTTCCCTCAAGTTTAAAGATATGAGACTAATCAATCCTTATTAGCATGTAACATCAAGATGGAAACTTTATATATGCAAATGTTCTGAAAATGATAACCAAAAACATAGGTAATCATACAGATCTACCAATCTAACTCATACTCAGTGATCACATGAAATCATACAGATCTACCGGTCTAACACATACTCAGCATAACATGAATCCAATATATCAAGATACAAAACCCAGTGGGTCGGCCTTGGTGCCTTCGACCCATAAGTACAATGAGTAAAACTCACTTCACGGTTTGAAAATATAGTTGAATAGGTCACAACTCCTACTGTTGATTGTAATGCCTCAAAAATCACAACAACCTAAACCTTTTCAAAACAAACCATTTACTTAAAAAAAAGTGTTTACATAATCATTGTTTTCAAAACCGAGTTTCCCAAGATCCACAACATAAGCCACGGATGTGTACGGTCACGCCTTCGCCTTGCCACGGTACTCGGAAGTACCTGAAACAAAACTAAAACTGTAAGCCAACGCTTAGTGAGTTCCCCCAAAGTACCACCACATAAACATAACAAACAACAACATGCATGCAGAGACTTCAGCATAACTGGACCGCCTCGTACGACCTATAGCCTATCTAGACCGCTCTCCGGGCCTTCGGCCTGACTGGTCTGCCTCGCATGCCTTTAGTCTATCTAGACCACCCTGGGTATCTTGGCCTTCAACACAAAGCAGAACCACCTCAACCCAATCGACCATATCATATCAACATATACCATAACAATCAATAGTTACCATATACAGATAGTCATACAGATCTAATAGATCACTATAGCATAACAACATCCTATATATCAGGATATAGATCTAACAGATCACTACATCATAACAACATATGGTAAACTAGGATATCAATCGAATGGGCCGGCCTTGATGCCTTCGACCCATAAGTATAGTGAGGAAAACTCACCTCACAGTCTGACGAAAAGTTGAACGATATACTGCTCCAAATATTGGCTCTACAGGTCACCTATTCAACAGATAGAGACCAAGGCTCAACTATAGCTCAAAATACCCAAAATACCCTTAACTCAAACTTGGTCAAAGTCAAATTCAACGGGTCAAGAAGTCAATGCTTCGAAGTCAACACAAACTGAGTATTCCCTACGTACTCGGCTAGTACGCCCCGCGTACTCTTGATCCTGACCGGGGTTCTAACAGTGTACGCTCAGCGTACGTCCAGGTACGGCCAACGTATCCGAGGGCTTAAAATTCCAACTTTTAAGGACTTAATCCTTTAAGTCATTTCTTCCAAGTCTCAGATCTAGTCTTTAAACATATCCCAAACCATAAAGTTTCCAAATATGGTTTTACATGCTTAGAACAAACCCAACATCAAAGCCCTAACTCTTCTTAACCACTAAAGCTCTAAACGAATTGCATGGAAGAATCTCAGGAGCCAAGATCATATTTTTATGACTCAAAACATGGAAAACGTCCAAAAGGACGGCCCAAATGTTCTATAGCATGCCATGCACAAGAAATTCCATATTTGGGGACAAAAGCTCATATTATCACCATGAAAGCTAGATCTAGAAAGTTAATCATCAAGGTGGGAACTTTATACCTTCTGGAGATGGAGAATAATGTAAGATTTTCATATCCAAGCTTGATTCTAGCTTCCAAGCTTCACCACCACCTTCTTCTTCCTTTGGAACACATAAAAACACACACTTAAGCTTCAAAATGCAACAATGGGGCTAGTGTTTGCAAGAGAAGACGTTTCTAATGATGGAGGCTGGAAATGGGGTGGGGAAATGAGACTTAATGTTCAATATATGGGGTCCAAACCCTCAAGATTAGGGTTTTCGCCCAGACGAAGTACGCTCAACGTATGCATGGCACGCCCAACATACTCCCAAAAAGGCGTCGTTCCCTTAAATGGCCTTATGGCTAGCGTACCACGCTGTACACCAAGTGTACGCATTTTCCTCCCATATTTACAACAATGCCACTATGGGCCATTTTGCAACACTTTCCATGTATAAGGCTAAAATACTAATAATCCTCGTACTTAAGGTTAAATATAGAAGTACCTCATCACTGAGATGTTACAATTCTCCCCCACTTAAACTAGACTTCGTCCTCGAAGTCGGCCGTCTCGAACAACTCAAGATAATGCTCCCGCATCACCGCCTCCGGCTCCCAAGTCCACTTATAGCCTTTCCAATGTTGCCACTGAACCTTTACCAAAGGTATGTCCTTGTTGCGCATGATCTTCATCTTCCTTTCCACTATCGCTACCGGTCTCTCAACATATTTCAGGCACTCATCGACCTGAATATCATCCAAGGGGACCACTGCCTCATTATCCAACACACACATCCACGACTCGAAACCTGGAAAGTATTGTGGATCTGGCTGAGCTCACTTGGAAAATCCAACCGGTAGGCCACCCTGACTACCTTGGCGATCACTCGGAACGGTCCAATATGTCGGGGACCCAATTTCCCCCTCTTACTGAAGCATATCACACCCTTCGAGGGTGAGACCATCAGTAGCACCATATCGCCGACCTGAAATTCCAACTCTGATCGGCTCTGATCGACATAACTTTTCTGCCGACTCAGAGTTGTTTGCAGTCTCTTCTTGATCTGTTGAATAAGCTTCGTGGTATGAAGGACTACCTCAATCCTTCCCATGAATCTGTGACCAACCTCTCCCAACACACTGGATACGACATCTCTGACCGTACAAGAGCTCGAAAGGCGGGGTACCAATGTTGTAGTGATAGTTGTTGTCGTAGGAAAACTCCACAAGAGGTAGGTAGGAATCCCAACTCCCACCAAAACCTATGACATAAGCCCGTAACATATCCGCCAATGTCTGGATGGTCCGCTCACTCTGACCGTCGGTCTGCGGATGATAAGCAGTGCTGGAATGTAGCCTTGTGCCCAGTTCCTCGTGGAACTTCTGCCAAAATCAGGAAGTGAACTGAACATCTCGGTCTGACACAATGGAGACCGGAACCCCATGACGAGCAACAATCTCCCGAACATACACATCAGACAAGTTTTCGGCCTAGGAGCTCTCCCGGATTGCTAAAAAGTGGGCACTCTTGGTCAATCAATCCACGATGACCCAAATAGCATCAAAACCCTTGCCAGTCTTCGGTAACTTAGTGATAAAATCCATGGTGATCTGATCCCACTTCCACATGGGAATCTCCAAAGGTTGCAACTTGTCATGCGGCATCTGATGCTCGACCTTGACCATCCTATAGGTCAAGCACCTCTCAACGTACCAAGCTATCTCCTTCTTCATACACAACCACCAGTAACATAGTCTCAAATCCCGATACATCTTGGTGGCTCCCGGGTGTATCGAAAAGCAAGACTTATGAGCCTCCTCCAACACTATCTTCCTGATCCCACCAGAAAATGGAACCCAAACCCGACCACACCGGTCAACAACCCCCGACTATCGATGACAAACCTGTCGATCTCGCCTCTGATCCTCTCCTGTTTCCAGTTCTCCTTATTGACTCCCTTTTCTTAAGCCCCTCTGATCAAATCCAAAAGTGGGGAATCAATGGATATCCTCATACACATCTCTCCAGCTGAAGATCCAGCCGACTTGCGGATCAAGGCATCCGCTACCGCATTCGCTTTACCTGGATGGTAAAAGATCTTGCAGTCATAATCCTTGACCATGTCCAGCCACCTGCGTTGCCTCATGTTCAGGTTCGGCTGGTCCATAACATATCGCAAAATCTTATGATCTGTGTAAATGGTACAACGGACCCCATATAGATAATATCTCCAAATCTTGAGGGAAAACACCACTGCCCCCAACTCCAGGTCATGAGTAGGATAACGTGCCCATTCAGATTCAGCTGCCGAGAAGCATATGTAATCATTTTCCCTCTCTGCATCAGAACTGCCCCCAAAACAGTGATCGATGCATCACAAAATACTACGAAGTCCTCGACACCCTCCGGAAGGGTCAATACCGGGGCCTCACATAACCTCTGACACAGGGTCTCAAATGCCGACTACTGCTCAAGGCCCCATCGGAAATCCACTCCCTTCCTCGTCAGACGAGTGAGGGGTACATCAATCTTGGAGAAATCCTGGATAAATCTCTGATAATATCCTGCTAAACCCAAGAAACTCCTGATCTCTGAGGGAGATTTCGGAACCTCCCATTGCATCACGGCCTCGATCTTGGCTGGATCGACCAAAATCCCATCCTGGTTAACGAGATGTACCAGGAATTGGACCTCTCGTAAAAAAACTCACACTTCGAGAACTTGGCATACAACCCTTCCCACGTCAATACTCCCAAAAGCTCTCGAAGATGCTCCTCGTGTTGCTCTCTGGTCTTGGAATACACCAAGATATCATCAATGAACACAATAACTAATCGATCGAGCATCGACCTGCATACCCGATTCATCAAGTCCATAAATACTACAGGCATATTAGTGAGCCCAAATGACATCACCACGAACTGGTAATGCCCATAACGAGTCCGCAACGCAGTCTTGTCCACATCCTCCTCCCTCACCCTCACCTGATGATACCCCGACCTCAAGTCGATCTTGGAGAACCAAGATGTACCCTGCAACTGATCGAAGAGGTCGTCGATACATGGAAGGGGATAACAGTTCTTCACCGTCAACTTGTTCAACTCTCGGTAATCGATACACATTCGGTCTGAACCATCATTCTTCTTGATGAATAGTATTGGCGCTCCCCATGGCGAACTGCTCGGCTTGATGAACTGCTTGCCTAACATCTCCTGAAGCTGAGAGGACAACTCCTGCATATCGGAGGGTGCCAAGCGGTACGTCACCTTGGAAATCGGGGCCGCGCCTAGCACGAGGTCAATCCTGAACTCAACATGCCTCTCGGGAGGAACACCGGGTAACTCCTACGGAAAGACATCAACAAACTCCCTGAAAACTGGCACATCTGAAACTGAGACCTGCTCACTCACCCTAGTATCGACTACATAGGCAAGATAACCCATACACCCATGCTGAATATACTGCCGAGCCCTGGTTGCCGAACAAAACCCTGATCCAAGCCTGCTACCCTCTCTGTAGATGACTAGTTCTCTCCACTTAGGGTTCAAACTATCACTCGCTGACCCTCACAATCAATCATAGCACCAAACCTGCTCAGCCAATCTATCCCCACTATCACTCATACATCCCCCATGAGAATGGGGATCAAATATATTAGATAAGGCACCCCGAAGATCTCCAATACACAACCCTGATACACTCTGGATGCAGAAACCCCGTGTTTGTTGGTGATAGAAACCCGCAACAGACACTCCAAATCACTAAGTGGCATACCAAAATCCCTACTAAAAGATCGAGACACAAAGGACCGAATCGCACCCGATTCAAACAACACAAGAGCATGCAAAGAGTTCACTAAGAATGTACCTATCAGAAACATAAACATAAGCATACCATGACATAATTGACAGAATAATAAATAGAAACATAACGGTCACGACGTTTGGTGCTTCCCTTGCCTCTTCGGCAGTGAGCTGAAATGCATGGCCCCGAGCCCTCGGGGTCTCCACCCTACCTTGGCACCCATTGGTGATCCTCAGAGTGGTTGGCGTCGGGGCCTGCGCCGGCTTGGCGGCGAGCAACAAACAATTGACCTTCACATGGAAAACCAGATCACAATGGTAGCAAATCTTGGTAGTCGAAACTGGGGCCAGATGGCGACAATCCCTCGCATAGTGCCCCTCCTTGCCACATTTGTGGCACCCAGAAGTAGATCAACAAGGACCCTCGTGAACCTTGCCGCACTTGCCACAAGTGCGGCCCCTCTGACTCTTAGATCTCACATCAGTGAACTTGACCTGATTCGCCACAGGCTGCGACTGCACCAGAGCCTGTCTCTACTCCCTCGTCTGGAGCTCCATATCAACCTCACGCCGCCTTGCAGCCTCCTGTAAATCAATGAGTGAACCACATCGCTAAGTCGACACAAACTGGCGGATATCCGTCTTTAGCATGCTCAAGTACTGGGTCATCTGAATTTGCTCATGAGTAGCAAACTCAGGGTAAAACAACGCTCTATCAGTAAACATCATGGTGATCTCTGTCACCGACTCGGTCCCCTACCTCAGATCCAAATACTCCTGAGCCAGTCTCTACAGCTCCACCAATAGAACATATATCAAGCGGAACATCTCATAGAACTTCTCCCATGATACTGCAGCTCTCTGCTATGGAGTGTACGAGCTATTCACCAACCTCCACCAATCCTTCGCTCCAAACTGAAGAAGGTTCGGAGCGCACTTGACCTTCTGGCCATCAGGGCAGGAGCAAGTAAAGAAACATCCCTCAATGTCATATAGCCACCTCATGGAAATGATAAGATCCTAAACTCCATCAAACACTAGGGGGTTCGTATTGTCGAAGTCCCGATATTGGAAGGCTCTCCCTACCCAATCCCCGCAGCAGCGACGACTGCGGTGGCTGCAACAGCAACAGCTTCTGAAAGTGCAGCATATCGTTCTTCGAAGAACTCCATCATAGAGGTCTTGATAGACCCGAACAGGTCCGATATCTTCCCTCGGACAGTAGAAACAACCTCATTATGAATTATCTCCCTAACCCAGTCCACAGTCAATCCTAGCCCATCTTGGCCACCTGCTCCTGCTCCTGATCCAGATTTTGACTCAAATTGTCTCGTAACCACCATACTGAAAATAAAACAGAAAATATCAGATGAGGCGCATATCATACCATAGGAAATAATCCACATCAAGACCCTAGGGGCTGTGACTTCCCTGTTACGCGTACGAGTCCTGTGTTTCCAGTACTACGGGCCCATACTACCTTCCGCACCTACCCGTATTTGTCTCCGAAGATCATCACAACAACCCTAACAACACTCACTAGAATACGCATACACCCTATTCTCACTCCCTGGAGAAAGGCTAAACATTCATCAACTAGTCGGCTGACCCCACATGACTCATCCATGAAACTTCCACCAACCCTGCAGCACTCGTGTATGCTAATCATACATAACACTAGATCCTATAGACAGTCGAATACTTGATTCTACCCTAAGCCCACAACCAGACAAGGAACATGAAATAAGGCAAAATCAAACATTCTCAGACTATAAAATCTTAGTTATGTACAATTTTGATGCATACACTAAGCAAATATGGTAATGATGTCAATTTCTTATAAGGAAGAAACCCTAGGCTATTAGTCATCAATTATCAGGCAATTCTATCATGCAATTCTTGAAGATCCCTAGCCTATCACTAGCATGTTGTTCTGTCATAACATAATAACAGATAACTGTGTGGTAACTTGGGGTATTCTTACTAGCTCCGGTTGATCGTACACATCGCATCCTTCCTTGGTTACTTTTGAAAACAATTTTGAAAATCATTTTAAAACCTTTGCAATTCCTTACTTTGAGCCTGGATTCACACGGATGTTCCTCCAATTCGCTCAAACCAAGGCTCTGATACCAACTAGTAACACGTTAAAAATCACAAAAAATTTAAACTTTTCAAAACAACCCATTTACTTAAAAAGTAGTGTTTACATAATCATTGTTTTCAAAACATTATTCAAAACCGAGTTTCCCAAGATCCACAACATAAGCCAGGGATGTGTACGGTCACGCCTTTGCCTTTCCACGGTACTCGGAAGTACCTGAAACAAAACTAAAACTGTAAGCCAATGCTTAGTGAGTTCCCCCAAAGTACCACCACAAAAACATAACAAACAACATGCATACGGAGCCTTCATCATGACTGGACCGCCTCGCAGGGCCTACTGCCTATCTGGATCGCTCTCCGGGCCTTTGGCCTGACTAGGGGTGAAAAATCGGGCCATTGTGTCATGTTTTTGTCTGACATGACACGACTCGACATGTTTTTTGTAACACGAACACGGCACGACACGATGTCGTGTTATTTTCAACTAACACGAAAACGAACAGATTAGAAAACAACAAACATGACATGACACGACAAAGATGACATAATATAACAATTAATTTATTTAATTAAAACTTAATCATACATAACACGAAAAACACGACTGAAAAAAGCTAAATCGTGTCGAATTTTGAACACGAACACGACATGTTTTTTATACTTGACACGAACTCGAAACGAACACGTATTCAAATTTCAGTTTCGTCCCAATTTCGTTTCGTGTCGTGTATTTTTTTTCGTGTCGTGTCATCAATTGCCACCCCTAGGCGGGATTAGTCCGCCTCGCAGGCCTTCAGTCTATCCGGACCTCCCTGGGTATCTTGGCCTTCAGCACAAAATAAGACCGCCTCAACCCAATCGACCATATCATATCAACATATACTATAACAATCAATAGCTAGCATATACAGGTAGTCATACAGATCTACATATCACTATAGCATACTATATACCAGGATACAAATCTAACAGATCACTACAGAATAACAACATATGGTAAACCAGGATATCAATCCATTGGGCTGACCTTGGTGCCTTCGACTCATAAGTACAGTGAGGAAAACTCACCTTACAGTCTGACGAAAATTTGAATGATAAATTGCTCAAAATACCGGATCTACGGGTCACCTATTCAACAGATGGAGACCAAGGCTCAACTATAGCTCAAATACCTAAAATACCCTTAGGTCAAACTTGGTCAACCTTGGTCAAAGTCAAATTCAACAGGTCAAGAAGTCAATGCTTCGAAGTCAACACAGACCGAGTATGCCCTACGTACTCGGCTAGTATGCCCCACGTACTCTTGATCCTGATCGGGTATCTAACAACGTATGCTCAGTGTACGTTCAGGTACGCCCAACAGAAGCGAGGGATTAAAATTCCAACTTTTAAGGACTTAATCCTTTAAGTCATTTCGTCCAATTCTCCAATCTAGTCTTAAAACATATCCCAAACCATAAAGTTTCCAACTTTATGGTTTTACAACACCTAGAACAAACCCAACATCAAAACCCTAACTCTTCTTAACCACTAAAGCTTTTAATGACTTGCATAGAAGAATCTCAGGAGCCAAGATCATATTTTTATGAGTCAAAACAAGGAAAAACGTCCAAAAGGAAAGCCCAAATGTTCTATATCATGTTATGCACAAAAAAGGACATAGTTGGGGACAAAAGCTCATATTATCACCACACAAGCTAGATCTAGCAACTTAATCATCAAGGTGGGAACTTTATACCTTATGGAGATGGAGAATAATGCAAGACTTCCAGATCCAAAGATTACTTCTAGCTTCCAAGCTTCACCACCACCTTCTTCTTCCTTTGGAACACACAACTACACACAATCAATCTTCAAAATGCAACAATACGGCTAGGGTTCGCAAGAGAAGATGTTTCTAATGATGGAGGCTGGAAATGGGGTGGGGAAATGAGACTTAATGTTCAATACATAGGGTCTAAACCCTCAAGATTAGGGTTTTTGCCCAGACGGAGTACGCCCATCGTACGCATCGTACGCCTAGTGTACTCCCAAAACGAAGTCGTTCCCTTAAATAATCTTACACCCCACGTACCACGCTGTACGCCCAGCGTACGCATTTTCCTCTCATATTTACAATAATGCCACTATGGGCCATTTTGCAAACTTTCCATGCATAAGCTAAAATGCAAATAACCCTCATACTTAAGGTTAAAATTAGAAGTACCTCATCATTGGGATGTTACACTGACTCAACAGGTCACCTATACATCAAACAGTGACCAAATCTCAACTACAACTCAAAATACCCAAGATACCCCTTGGTCAAACTTGGTCAAAATCTTGGTCAAGGTCAAAGGTCAAAAGTCAACCGAGTCAACTCAGACGGAGTACGCCTAGCGTACTCATCATGTACGCATAACATACTCACCAATCCAAAAATGGGGCTCCAAGGGAGTACGCGGAGCGTACTCAGAAGCACGCCCAATGTACTCGGTTAGATGACAAATTTCCCATTAAGTGCTTATTCTCTTAAGTCCTTTCGTCCAAAGCCTATATATAGTCCTAAATAACATTCTAAATCATAAAGTTTCCAATTTTATGATCTTGTATGGTTATTAAGTGCCCAACACCAAAACCCTAACTTAACATAAGGTTCTAAACCACTAAAGAGCATGCATGGAGGGATATGAACAATCAAGATTCCATTTTTATAACTCAAGACACTCTAAAATGTCCAAAAGGACAACTCATTTCGTCTAGAGTGATCCATACTTATTTAGACCAAGAATATGGGACTAAAAGAACATAGCTTCTAATGGATTCCTTCCTATAAGAATGGACACCAAACATAAAAAATGAGCTCAAAACACCACAAATGGGGATTAGGGTTTGTAAGGGATGAAGTGGGCAATGGAGGCTGATGATAGGAAGAGGTCTTGATAGTTAATGATGCTTAAATAGGGTCCAAGCCCTAAAAATTAGGGTTTAGGCATCAGCCACGTACACCCAACATACATGGCGTACACCTATCGTACTTAAAAATCCCACGTGTTTCATTTAAGGGCTAAAGGGACCAACTTTGTAAACAATTTTCATACAAGGGGTCAAAGATGTAAATTACCTGAATCAAGATGTTACAATTCTCCCCACTTGAATTAGACTTCATCCTCGAAGTCCACTATCACAAATAACTCAGGGTAGTGCTCTCGCATCTCTGCCTCGGGTTCCCAAGTCCACTTGGAACCCTTCTAATGCTGCCACTGGACATTGACCAATGATACCTCTTTATTGCGCAAGGACTTCGTCTTCAAATACAGAATTACCACTGGTCTCTCAACATAATTCAGATGATCATCAACCTGAATATCATCCAAAGGAACAACCACTGAATCATCAACCATGCACTTCTGAAGCTGAGAAACATGGAAGGTGTTGTGAATCTGACTGAGCTCCTCAGGGAAATCCAACCGATAAGCTACCCTGCGAACCCTAGAAATCACTCGAAACGGCCCAATATATCGGGGCCCCAACTTGCCCCTCTTCCTGAATCGTATTACACCCTTACAGGGTGATACCTTCAGTAAAACCATATCGCTGACCTGAAACTCCAGCTCAGATCGGCGCTTGTCCACATAACTTTTATGTCGACTCTGAGCTTTCTGTAATCTCTGCCTGATCTACTAAATAAGCTCTATCATCTGAAGGACTACTTTGGTCTTTCCCATGACCATGTGACCGACCTCTCCCCAACAGACTGGGGCATGCCACTTCCTCCCATAAAGAAGCTTAAACGGCGGCGCACTGATACTGGAGTGATAATTAATGTTATAAGAAAACTAAGCTAGGGGAAGGTAGGAGTCCCAACTCCCACCGAAATCTATGACACAAGTTCTCAACATATCCTCAAGTTTCTGAATGGTTGTATCGCTATGGTTGTCCGTCTGCAGATGATAACCAATACTAAAATGTAACCTCGTGCCCAGTTCCTTGTGGAACCACTGCCAAAATCGCGAAGTCAACCGAACATCCCGATCTGATACAATAGAAACCGAAATACCATGTCGAGCAACAATCTCACGCACAGAAACATCAGCCAATTTCTTGGCCGGGGAGCTCTCCCGAATAGCTATAAATTAGGCACTCTTGATTAGACGATCCACTATAACCCAAATCACATCAAAGACCTTAGTTGTCCAAGGTAACTTGGTGATAAAATCCATAGTGATATGTTCCCATTTCCACATGGGAACCTCCAAAGGCTGAAGCTTGCCATGCGACCTCTGGTGCTCGGCCTTGACCATCCGACAAGTCAAGCACCTCTCTACATATCAGGCTATCTACCTCTTCATACACGACCACCAATAACTAATTCGCAAATCCCGATACATCTTGGTGGCTCTAGGGTGTATCAAAAATCTGTCAAAAATTTGATCCCACCAAAATCCGGTACCCAAACCCGACCACACCGGGTCAACAATCCATGACTGTTGGTAGAAAACCTGTCAATCTCACCCCTAATTCGCTCCTGCTTCAAATTCTCCTTCTTCACTCCCTCGGCCGAAGACTCCCTAATCAAATCTAGAAGTGGCGAATGGATCGAAATCCTAATACATAAGCTCCCAATCGAAGAACTATCCAACTTGCGGCTGAAAGCATCAGGGACCACATTCCCTTTCCCTGGGTGATAAAGAATCTCAAAGTCAGAATCCTTAACCACACCAAACCATCTACGCTGTCTCATATTCAGATTTGACTGATCCACGAGATATCTCAAACTCTTGTGATCCGCGTAAATGGTATACCAGACCCCATACAGATAATACCTTCAAATCTTGAGGCAAAACACCACCGCCCCCAACTCCAGATCATGCGTATGATATCACACCTCGTGCATATTCAGTTGCTGAGAAGCGTAAGCAATAACCCTCCCTCTTTGTATAAAAACTGCCCCAGACTGGTGATGGATACATCACAATATACAACAAAATCCTCAACACCCTCAGGAAGGCTCAACATTAGGGCCTCACATAACTTCTACCCCATAGTCTCGAATACAACATGTAACATCCCAAATTTCGAGGCCAAAAATTTCGTTTTTAAATTACTTAATTCACAAATCAGTTTACCAAAACATCATCAATCTCATATTACTTGTAAAAACATAATGTCATGTCTCAAAACCATATAATCAAGAACAGTGTAAATCAGAGTACAATCCCAGAAATCCGGTGCGGAAACCATGTATGTGTGTGATGCGCTGCTACACCGCCGGCTCCTTCCCCTTAGACGAAGAGGTACCTGAAACCAAAACTGAAACTGTAAGCACGAAGCTTAGTGAGTTTCCCCATCATACCCATAACACAAAATCTTCGATATCTTTCAACCGGTACCCGAGAACTAACCTCCCCTTCGGTATCTTTCAACCGGTAACTGGCGACTATTTCACCCCTATCCCTATCACATAATCCATAGCATAAACATATTAGTTTCATGATAACATAACATAAGCATACTGCATCATACAATAACATATCCTATACATACTACTATGCACGCGTGGGTTCTGTCCACCCCTTCGGTATCTTTCAACCGGTATCCGTCTTCGGTATCTTTCAACCTGTAACTAGGGACTAGTGCGCCCTACTACTACTAGCATATATCTCAACACAGTCATAACAACCAGATAATTATGACAAAGATAATCATCCCAACCATAATCACCTACTGGTGGGCCGGCATTGGTACCGTAGACCCACCCCTACTGGAAGGTAACTCACCTCGTAAAGCTGACTGCTGAAATGATGATCGGGAAATATCTAACTGCTGCTCCGGTAACTCCCCGGCGGCAATTCCCAATAAGACACTTAGTCAAACACTGCTAACTAATCTTTGGGTAAAGTGACTAATTTACTCCTGGTCAAAGTCAAAGCCTTGGTCAAAGTCAACTTCCAGTTGATCTGACTCGCCGAGTTGGGCCGCCAACTCGTCGAGTCCCTTTCCTTTCATCTGACCTCCTCCCGACTCTACTCGTCGAGTTTAGCAAAGACTCGACGAGTTCTCCCTCTATAATATCATCGAATGAACCTTCATCCGACTCTCCGAGTTGTATGAACAAATCGTCGAGTTCACCTTCATCCTATGAACATGTCCAGTCTGCGACTCACTGAGTTGTATGAACAACTCGTCGAGTTCATCTTCAAAGAGTTGGGATATTGCCTTGGACTCGCCGAGTCTGTTCATACACTCGCCGAGTCCTATGATTCCCAGGTCCATGGTTAAGTCTAATATGTTGAGTCACTCCCCTGGACCCCTCTAAGACCCTTCTAACACTCAACTGGGTTCCTTTGAACCTCAACAGACTGGGGACTCAAGCCCTGGACTCGCCGAGTTCCAAGAACAACTCGCCGAGTCGATGTTGTCCAAGTCTTATTTCTCGAGTTCTGATGTACAACACTTATCCAAAAGATAGATCTGGGCTTCTAAGATCGATCTAGCACGTAAAGTTACGAACTTTACGTGCATGCACGGGAGTATAAGCTTAATGGACCCAAAAATGAGGTCTAAAGGTGCATGTGGTTCTTTATGGCTACAAAGTTGGCCACTTTACTCCATGTAGTCCCCTAAGGACCCTAGATCTGGGGTCTTAACCCCCAACCATGCTTGCACTCATGATTGGTCACCAAAAGTGGTTCCTAAAAGCCCTAATTCACCCCAAAAAGGGATCTAGAACATGAATGAACAAGGTATAAGCTTTATACCTCTAAGGAACTGCAGATGCTGCACAAACTCGAAATCTTCTGGTTTCCCCTTGGCTCCTCAAGCTTTTCCTTCTTCCTTGTGATCACCAACCACCAAAATACCAAAAATGGCCTTAGATCTCACAAAATGATTAGGGTTTCAGTATGAGGTGTTCTGGGAGCATAAGGGAAGATGGAGGTTGCATTAAGACGTTTAAATAGGGTGCAATCCCTCAGATTTAGGGTTTTGTCCAAACGGCGCCTAATCGCCGAGTCAGTCTCCGACTTGTCGAGTAGGTCACTTAAACTTCCCGCGGATCCCGTCTCTACTCGATGAGTTGGGCCATCAACTCGTCGAGTCCCGGAGAAAATACATCAAATTCTTAAATAAAATACATACCAGAAACCCGGTGTTACACAACATGTTGCTCAGGCCCCCAGTGAAATCCACACCCTTCCTCGTCAGACGATTGAGGGGTACAACCTTTTAGAAATCCTGAATAAATCTCCGACAATACCCGGCTAAACCCAGAAAACTCCTGGTCTCCGATAGAGACTTCGGAACCTCCTACGCCTCAATCTTGGCTGGGTCGACCATAATCCTTTTCTAGTTAACGAGGTGTCCCAAGAAATGGACCTCCCGTAACCAAAACTCACACTACGAGAACTTGGCATACAGTCGTGCCCGCCTCAAAACTCCTAGAAGCTCTCGAAGATGCTCCTTGCTCTTGGAATAGACCAGAATATCATCAACAAAAATAATGACTGATCGATCAAGCATCAACCTGCACACTCGATTCATCAAATCCATAAATGTCGTTGGCGTATTGGTGAGCCCAAATGGCATCACCACAAACTCGTAATGACCATAGCGAGTCCAAAACGCGGTCTTCTCCACGTCCTCCTATCTAAACCTCATCTGATGATACCCTGACCTCAAATCGATCTTGTTGAACCAAGATGCACCCTGAAGCTGATCGAAAAGATCATCAATCCATGGAAGTGGGTAACGGTTATTCACCGTCAACTTGTTTAACTCCCAATAATCAATACACATGTGGTGCAAACCATCCTCTTCTTCACAAATAGAATCGGTGTTCCCCAAGGCGAACTGTTAGGTCTGATAAACTGCTTGCCCAAAAGCTCCTGAAGCTGAGAGGACAAGTCGTACATCTCTGTTGGTGCTAATATGTACGACAGCTTAGCAATCGGGGCCGCACCAGGAACCAAATCAATCCGGAACTTAACTTGCCTCTCAGGAGGCACACCGGGTAATTCCTCCGGAAACACACATGGGACCTCCCTAACCACAGGCACATCTGAAACCGAAACCTCCTTCCCAAAACAGGTGTGCACCACATATACGAGATAACCCATACACCCATGTTGTAAATACTATTGATCCCTGGCAGCAGAACAAAAGGTTGATCCAACTCTGGTACCCTCTCCATAAATAACTAGTTCTCCTCTGACTTGGGGTCCAAACTACTACTCGCTGACCCTCACAATCAATCATCACACCAAACCTTCTCAACTGGTCTATCCCTACTATCATGCATACATTCCCCATGGGGATAAGGATTAGGTCAATCGGATAAGACACCCCGAGAATCTCCGAAACACAACCCCGATAAATGCTCGATGCCAAAACCCAATGTTCGTTGGCGATAGAAACTCGCAACAGACACTCCAACTCTCCAAGAGTCATATCAACACTCCTACTGAAAGACTGAGACACAAAAGACCTACTCGCACCCGAGTCAAAAAGCACAAGAGCAGGAAGAGAGTTCACTAAGAAGGTACCTAACATAATCATAAACATAAGCATACCAAAAAAATAATTGACAGAATAATAAGTGAAAACATACCAGTAACGACGTCTGGCGCCGCCCTGGCATCCTCTGTTGTGAGATGGAAAGCACGTCCCCGAGCCCTCAGGGGCTCCACCCTACCATGGCATCAATCTGTGATCCTCAAAGTAGCCGGGGCTTGAGCCTGCACCGACCTGGAAGCAAGCAAGGGGCACTGGAAATTCACATGGCCCACTTGATCACAATGGTAACAAATCCTCGTGCTCGGTATTGAGGCCTGCTGGTGACAAAACCTCGTATAGTTCCCTTCCTTGCCACATTTGTGGCATCCAGAAGAAGAAGATTGAAAAACACCATCATGAATCCTGCCGCACTTGCCATAAGTGCGGCCCCTCTGGCCTCCTGATCGTGAATCAGCAGGCTTAAACTACATCGCTGCAGGCTGGGACTGAACCGGAACCTAACGCTGCTCCCTCTTCTGGGTCTCTATCTCAATCTCTCGCATCCTTGCAACATCCTGAAGCTCAGCGAGGGTACTGTATCGCTGGGTTGACACAAATTTCCGGATATCCGTCTTGAGCATGCTCAAGTACCGATTCCTCTGGGATGGCTCCGTAGCAGCAAACTCAGGGCAGAAAAGAGCCATCTCCGTGAACATATTGGTGGTCTCCGAGTGGACCTGGGAGCTGGAGGCTGAGATGCGGGAGCATTACCCGGGGTTGTTCGCAGCAGTTAACTTCAAGGATGAAGTCTGATTCAAGTGGGGGAGAATTGTAACACATGGATCAGGTGCACATTATCTTTAATATTATGAAGTTAAAAGTTTCAATAATTTCCCTTCTCATGACGTGAGGAATGCCTTCTCGCGTCGTGAGGAGTGATTCAGACCCGTGCATCATTTTAAGGCTCACGGCGTGAGTAGTGTAGTGCTTATGACGTGTGGGCGGCTGATGACCAAAAACCCTAAGTTTTCAGTATTTAAGGGAATGAGAGGGCTAGGGTTTCTCACCCTCAGCCTCTCTCACCCTCTAAACCTCCAGAAACCCTAATCTTACTCCTCCCTAAGATCCTTTGTCATTTGGGTGCATTGCTAGCTTGAAGAAGAATAAAAGAAGAAGAAGAAGGAAGTGCTCTAGTGGTAGTGTGGGCAAAGAATCATCATCATCACCATCTTTTCCTGCTTTTGGACCCTTGTAAGTATCAAAGGCTCCAACTTTATTGCTTATCATGGATAGATCTTGAGTTTTGTCCATCTTATTGATGTTATTGCATGCTTGAGTGGAGTAAATCCATAAAGTTGGCACATGGATTCTAAGAGTCCCTAGAGCATAATATTGTTCAAATCTGAAAGATGGTATGAATTTGAGGCATGCATGGAAGTTTGAGGCTCATTTCTTCCCTTTTTGACCTAGAAAGTGGATGATCATGTTTGGTGCATGCATGGCCATAAAGGAAACATTTTTATGGACCTTAGGGGTCCCCTTTAGCTTCCGGATGAAGTATACTCGAAGACTTAATGGAATAAGGACTTAAAATGGTGATACGTAGCCACAGGCAACGCTTACGACCTGAGATATAAGATCTCACGACGTGAGATTCAGTACATCCCCATCTTCTATTAGAACCCTTGGAGCTCACGGCGTGAGAATGGGTGCTCACATCGTGATGCCTGTTCAAGTGGTTTCCTTGACTAAATTGACTAGTTTGGGTCGAGTCGAGTGGGAATTGGACCGATTTCGATGTCATGACGTGACCAATGTCTGGCCACGAAGTGAGGTGGGTTGACTTTGACCAAGTTTAACTTAAGGATATTTTGGGTATTTTGGATTATGTTTGAGATTTGGGTCATTCTGATGAATAAGTGTCGGATTGACCTAAGATTCGGAGTCAGGACCTCATCAGCTAGTGTTCAGTTTTTGCGGTGAGTTTTCCTCACTATACTTACGGGTCAAAGACACCAAGGCCGACCCTTTGGATTTGATATCCTGTTATGTGATAGTATGTTATCGTGTTGTAGTGATCTGTTAGATTGGTATCCTAATATATAGGATGATGTTATGATTAGTGATCTGTAGATCTGCTTGACTGTCTGTAGACTGTTTATATGATTATCTGTTATATGTGCACATATTTGGTTGGTGGTTGAGGCTTTACTGCTTTATGCATAAGCCAACAGGCCGAGGGCATACCAACCCGATGGTTGATTGGGCCCTAGGGTATTCCATCCCGATGATGACAGGACCCGTTGTAGATTGGCATTCCAACCCGATGGTTGATTTGGGCCCGGGGTATTCCAACCCGATGGTTGACTGGACCCATAGTATATTGGCATTCCAACCTGATGGTTGATTGAGCCTGGGGGTATTCCAACCCGATGGTTGATTCGACCCGACATGTTGTCATTGCATATGTTATCTATTTATGTGTTGGTACTTTGGGGGAACTCACTAAGCATTGGCTTATAGTTTAGGGTTATGTTTCAGGTACTTCAGATGACTTCGGGAAGGCGAAGGCGTGACCGTACACATTCTCTTATCTATGACTTATGATTTTGGGATACTCTGATTTTCAAAAATGTTTTGAAAACTATGTTTGTAAACAATTTATGAATTTGGGTTGTTTTTAAAAAGCTTAAATTTCTTGTGATTTTATGGGTGTTACAAGAAGCTACCTTAGTAGCGATCAATTCGCGGATGTCATCATTTGTCAATCCTAAACTATCCTAGCCACCAGCTCCAGAACCAGATCCTCTCGTGATCATCATACCGAAAATGAACCAAAATATATCAGAAATGCCCCAAATCATACTATTACATTCATCACAGAGAGGCTAAACCCTCAGGGTTTGTGACTTCCTTGCTACGCGTACGGATCCTGTGCTTTCAGTAGTACGGGCCCATACTACCTTCGACACCTACCCGTATTTTTCTCAATGGATAATCACAAACTACCCGAAATAAACACACAACTAGGATACACATACATCCTATACTCACTCTCTCGAGAGTGGCTAATCACTCCTCATCTGGTCGGCTGCTCACACACCCACTCATGAAACTTCTACCAACCCTGTAGCCGCTCGTGCATGCTAATCATACATAACGTTGGATCCCATAGATAGTCGAATACTTGGGCCTACCCTAAGCCCACAACCAAACAAGGAACAAGAAATAAGGCTAAACTAAACATTCTCAAGTTATTGAATCTTAGTTATGTACAACTATGATGCACACACACTAAGAAACTAGAGTAATTATGCCAATTTCATCTAGCATACAAGAAGTCCTCCTAGGCTATTAGGCATCATACATCAGGCAATTCTACCATACAATTCCTGAAGATCCCTAGCCTACCACTAGCATGCAATTCTATCATAACATCATAACAAATAACAGTGTAGGTATCTTGGGGTACACTTTCTTACTCCAGCTGATCGTACACATCTCACCCTTCCCTTGTTACTCGTGAAAACCATTTTGAAAATAATTTTGAAAACTTTTACAGATCCTTAGTTTGAGTCTAGATTCACACGAATGCTCATCCAATTCTCTCAAGCTAGAGCTCTAATACCAACTTGTAACATCCCAAAAATCAAGGTAAAATTTTCATTTTTAAAATCCAACCAAAAACCATAATTGTTTACAAAACATTTTTCTCAAAGTAATAATCACAAATCAGAGTACCCCAAAATCCAATGTCATAAAACCAGAAGGATGTGCACGATCACGCCTTTGCTTTCCCACGATCATCTGAAGTACCTAAAACATAAAACTTAAACCATAAGCCAAAGCTTAGTGAGTCCCCCCAAAGTACCACACACAAACAACATAGATAACAACATGCATATATGAGACTTCAGCCTGACTGGACCGCCGCATAGGGCCTACAGCCTATCTGGACCGCTCTCCGGGCCTTCGGCCTGACTGGACCGCTTCGCAAGCCTTCAGTCTATCCGGACCTCCCCGGGTATCTTGGCCTTCAGCACAAAGCAAGACCGCCTCAACCCAACAAACCATAACATATCGACATATACAATAATAATCAATAACCAAAAACATAGGTAATCATAAAAATCTACCAATCTAATGCATACTCAGTGATCACAGGAAATCATATAGATCTACCAGTCTAACACATACTAGGAATGTCTATGGGACCAAACGGGAGCAGAAATAGCTGCCCCCACCCCCGCCCCCGCCCCTGCCCCTGAATCCCCCGTTTACATAGCCCCCGATCCAGCCCCCAAATACCTTCATCACCTCCATCCCGATCCCGCCATCGTTCCCCCGTTTTATAGGCTTAAAATTGACTTTTTTTGATAAAAATTTGTAATATTTCGGGCTAGAAAAACTATTTTTCATAACTTTAAAAGCTTAAAATCTAGTTTTTTAACAACTAAAGAATTAAAAATCCAACATTACAAAACGACAAATCCAACAAACTTACATATAAAATACGACAAATCCAACATTAAAAAACAAAGTACGACATGCCTAAAAATATATGACCAATTCACTATCGTATCATCGTATGTTGTGAAGTGGAAGAAAGTCAACAAACCAAAAAATTAGATATGTATTGTTATTGTCTATACATATTGACAAAACTGCAAATTTGGTCCTTGTGGTTTCACAAAAATTGTGGATATGGTCCAAAAAGTTTCCAACTTGCATGGAATGTCCAAAATCATAATTTTCCTATGGTTTTGGTCCTGAAAAAAAGTTGAAAAGACTATATTTCCCTTCTTATTTTTTTTACATTTTTTTATTTACTTTTATATTTTAATAGTTAAAAAATAGAAAAATAAAATTCCCTACCCCCTTTTCACTCTCCTGCGTCTTCCTCTCTCTCTCTCTCTCTCTCTCTCTCTTTGTGTGTGTGTGTGTATATATATATATATATATATATATATATATATATATATATATATATATATATATATATATATATATATATATATATCCCATCCAAAAATAAACCCCAATTTCACCACCACCACCACACTCCCATCTCTACCACCCCACCTTCATCTTTTCCAACAATCCACCCCATCACTCTCTCTCACTCTCTCTCTCTCTCTCTGTGTATGTGTGTGTGTGTGTGTGTGTGAAAAACAAACAAACTTATGCATCTTCAAATTCATCCAGATCCATCAGAAAACAAACAAACATACACATACACACACTAAATCATATTTACCTGGAACTAGAAACCACACACACACACACACACACAATTTACATATATATGAAATTAAAACATATAATTGATAGCATAAACTCAAACATACACTGAAAAGTAAAAAACAAAAACACAGTTATACAAACAAATTTATGAACCAAAAATCTTAATCAATAACGAAATCTTATTCTCTATCTTAGGTGTATATTTGTATGTGCATGTTTGTGTGTGTGAATTTGATGAAGCAAAACCCATTTTCAGAATACTCTTCTACGAGTATACGCCAAATGAGAGTATAGGTCAGACACAACAGTTCCTTTTCACTCTATTAAGATATAAAGCTTTATCACCGTTAAAGCACGCATACATAGTAGAGAAAGAGATGACTTATTGGTGATGGTTATCAAAAAAATAGGCTCTCTTGGAAGATCTTTAGCCTCAAATTGGGCGGTGGTGGTCTCCTTAATCGAAAAGATCTTTAGCCTCTAACAAACATATATGTACTTCTTGATGGTGAGACAACAACGGAAAAGGGAAAATACCATGCTTATCGAGTCAAGAGTGCGGACCTCAAAGCCTAAAATTTGGTTTTTTCTTTTTGTTATCTCAGTCCAAACATACTACAAGAATCGAATATGACAGAACATGGTGGTTTGTGGTTTTCGTCACCTACGAATAGAACCCAGTGTCATTGCTTCATACATGGGAAAAAGGAAAATACCATATTGGAATCTAGTTAGAAATCTAGATCCAAATCTTGATGTTTTCTCTTTAGATCTTCTGTTGGTTCCTCCAGCCATCGATTTGTGTGTGTTTATGTTAATCTTCAAACCTAAAATACCCAGAAATCGATTTTTTTCTTCCTGATGCCATCGATTTGAGAAGGAAATGATAAAGGGAAAATCGTCCTTTCATGTTCTCTTTGGACCAAAACCATGAGAATTTATGAATTTGGACTAAAATCATAGAAAATTCTTGATTTTGGACCTTCCATGAAAGTTGGGAACTTTTTGCACCATATCCACAGTTTTTCGAAAACCACAGGGACCAATTTTTTAGTTTTGTCATATATATTTTTATATTAAATATATATTTTTTATATAAATATACAAACGAAGCCCCCGCAGGAGTATGGGACGGAAATACCTATTCCCGCCCCCGGTCCCGAAAATAAAACGGGGTTTAATCCCACCTCCGCCTCTGTTTTTTTAATAAAATTAATCCATTACGAAATCAAGATTCCACGGGAGCGGGGTCCCACATAAGTTTTTGACATCCCTAACACATACTTAGCAGAACATCAATCCAATATATCAGGAAACAAAATCCAGTGGGCAGGCCTTGGTGCCTTTGACTCACACGTACAGTGAGGAAAACTCACCTCACAGTCTGAAAAGATAGTTGAACAGGTCACAACTCCTACTGCTTACTCAACATGTCACCTATACATCAAACAGTGACCAAATCTCAACTACAACTCAAAATACCCAAAATACCCCTAGTTCAAACTTGGTCAAAATCTTGGTCAAGGTCAAAGCTCAAAAGTCAACCGAGTTAACTTAGGCTGAGTACGCCCAACATACTCAGCATGTACGCATGACGTAGTCACCAATCCAGAAACGGGGTTCCAGGGGAGTATGCGCAGCATACTCAAAAGTACGTCCAACGTACTAAGTTAGATGCCAAATTTCCCATTAAGTGCTTATTCTATTAAGTCCTTTCGTCCAAAGCCCAGATATAGTCCCAAATAACGTTCTAAATCATAAATTTTCCAACTTTATGATCTTGCATGACTATTAAGTGCCCAACACCAAAACTTTAACTTAACACAAGGTTCTAAACCACTAAATATCATGCATGGATGGATATGAACAATCAAAATTCCATTTATATAACTCAAGACATTCTCAAATGTCCAAAAGGACAACTCATTTGGTCTAGAGTGATCCATTCTCACTTAGACCAAGAATATGGGGCTAAAAGCACATAACTTCTAAAACTAGCAAGATCTAGAGATATAATCATCAATTTTAGAGCTTTATACATTCTGGAGGTTGCTCAAGGAGTGTGAGACTCAGATCTATAAAGCTTGGAGTTCCTTCCTTGCTTTCCAATGGCTTCCTTCCTTCAAGAGTGGACACCAAACACCAAAAATGGGGATTAGGGTTTGTAAGGGACGAAGTGGGCAATGGAGGCTGATGAGAGGAAGAGATCTTGGGAGTTAATGATGCTTAAATAGGGTCCAAACCCTAAAAATTAGGGTTTAGGCATCAGCCACATACGCCCAACGTACATGGCGTATGCCCATCGTACTAAAAAATCCCACCGTTTCATTTAAGGGCTAAAGGGACCAACTTTGCAAACAATTTTCATACAAAGGGGTCAAAGATGTAAATTACCTGAATCAAGATGTTATAATTCTCCCCCACTTGAATTAGACTTCGTCCTTGAAGTCCGATGCCGCAAATAACTCGAGGTAGTGCTCTCGTATCTCCGCCTCGGGTTCCCAAGTCCATTCGGAACCCTTCCGATGCTACCACTGGACATTGACCAATGATACGTCCTTGTTGCGCAAGGCATTCATCTTCCTATCCAGAATCACCACTGGTCTCTCAACATAATTCAGGCGATCATCAACCTGAATATCATCCAAAGGAACAACCATTGAATCATCAGCCAAATCTAATCGTGGGAAATGGACTTTTGTCACATGGTTCGATGGTCAAAATTTGGAGCTACTGCTAAGGAGTTAGGATAATTTAATAGATTGATATTACTCTTCGGAGATGTCTAGAAACATAGTTTCATTTTATGCATTGTAAGTACAAGTTCCACATTTTTGTTTATTCTCAATAAAAGTGAAGTTTTGGTTTGTCTGGTTGCCATACTTTATATTTTCTTGCAATGGCATTTATGGAATTGTTGGTTATGTTTCTAATATTAGCAATATTAATTATGGATTTGATTCTTATGATATGGCTTGTGGTATTGTCATAATTGACTACTAAGTGAAAAGAAATCTCATCACCAAGTTTCAATTGGACAGAAACTTGGAGTCATACTATTCTAATTTCATGATGCATGAGAATCTTGTTCATTGGAAAATTATGACTAATTCATGGTTCATATGTTTATGTGAGTCAAGTGAAGAACTACTGGATCTAGTACATGTTGATATGGACTCTTCAAATCCACCACAAAGGACAATAACTCTATTCGTCATGATTTTCTAGATGTTTTAGTAAATATGGTTGTGTTTGTAAGATTAAGCATAATTATGATACTTTGAAAAGATTCAATGAGTAGCGGAAATAATAAGAAGAATATATTAGTCAGAAAGATATAAGTTTCTCCAATCTGAAAGGAAATGAGAGTACTTTAGTATCATGTTTTATGATCATCTTAGTGATTGTGGATTTATATCACAATTGATCGTTGAAGAACATCTTAATGTTGTTGTATGACTAAGAATAGGAATCGAATATTTTTGGAAATAGTTCGATTAAGAGATGAGTCATACTTCATTCCAAATCAGGTTGTAGAGTCATGATCTAGTAACTATGAATCATATCTTGGAACTCATTTCAAACTAATAAGGTTTAAAACACCTTGAAATATGTGGAGTAAAAATGTTCTCTTACTCTAGAACATATAGAATTGGAGTTGTGATGTTTTTGTTAATCAAGAAACAAAAGATAAACTGAGACCTATTCTATGAAGTGTTTTCTTGTCGAGAATCCACATGAACTTTTGACTATTTTTTTAGCTCGTTAAGTAATGTTCCTTGAGAGAAAACTCATATGTCAAGAAGTCAGTGAGAGTTGTATTGATCTTGATTGTTTCAAGATTCAATCGACAATAAAACTTTTAGTTATCACTAGTACGTGACCTGAGGTTGATAACCTATCATGTTTGATTGACCCATTCTTATTTATGTGCACCTCTAGTTGAGTTGGCAATCCTTATAAGTTCTATGTTTTCATTTAACTACAAAAGTAAAAGCGTGTTGGTCAGTGAAAGTACATTGATCAATATGAGTGAGCTGCTAACAACATAGAAACAATGGAGGCCCTTGTGCTACCATAGGGAAAGAAGTTTAGAATAGCGAAGTTTAGTCCATGAAGGAAAACCAAATTTGATTTTGGTTTTGTCCTAAACCTTGTCTTATGATTGTAGGTTGAAAATGACAGATTCACATGGATGGGAAAGTATGCACCATAAAATCTAGGTGGCAAAGTTTTCGCTCTAAATCATGAGAAGGATTGTGAGTAAATACTTTCGCTGATAGATTTTAAAGATATGATAAAGATCAATATGGATATTGGTTTTGTTAATTGCATTCTCAAATTCACAATATGATTACGACATCTCTCTTCATATTTCGAATTGTGAGGAATGGCATGGAATTGTTTGAACTTTCGAGAGATTTATCTATCAGTCTTGAAGGGTTTAAACACACAAATATGTTATCCAATTAAGGTGTACAAGCTTCAGAAGTCTATTTGGAGACTTATCAAAGCATCGCGTAATAGAAATATGTACTTCTATAAGAAAGTCAAAGAGTATTGATTTCTAGAAGTCCAGTTGATTTTTGGGTACATGTCAAAGCTAGTGGGAGCATAATTGTTATGCTAGTATTGCATGTTGACAATATTGTCCGTAGGGAACAATGTCTCCAATGTGAGACATAATGAATCGAGTCCCATATGCTTAAGATATAGGATCGATCATATATGTTATAATATTCACTTATTCTAATTTTTCAAATGCTCTGAGCATTGTGAGAAAAAGGACTAGAATTTTAATTGACTAGAGTTGTTAAACAAAATGCCAAGAACATTTTGAGGTTTACTAAAGACTGTTTACTTGTGGACAATTAGAAGTATGATATTATTTAGGACGGACCATAGTGACACATTTTTGGATTGAGATGATTCTTGGTCAGAATTGATGGTTATATGGAAATGTTTCTATAATGGGAGATGCTTATAAAATCTACACATGAGTTGGAAACATTAATGCAAGAGAAGTATTCTGGGAGTATACCTTGAAATTGAGACTTCATTATCATGGAAATGTTTCTAGTAACAAAGTTTCATTGGAATATTCTGTAACATCAAAGATTCAATCTTTGAGAATTTGGAATCTCGATATCACAAAGAGATAAATGCATGTAAAGTTCGAATTCCACTACATCTTGGATAGTGATAAGAATTTGGAATTGTGAAATGAGTATTATTGGAGTAATGTCCAATCGATCTGTTCACAAAGGAATGACCATAGAGAGACATAATATACATGTTCATAACATGGCATAACTGGTTTTATTTAATTCATGTGGTTAGTTGATTACTCAAAACATTTTACAATGGATAAATTTGTAATTGTTATGGTGATTAAATAATAAGGATTTATTTATATTCAAAATTATGATAACATAGTCAATTGTTTATTATTGTATTTCACTTTGTATGTTTTATTTCCTGGATGATTTGATTATTCAAATTCCACACTCGCTCATACTTTTGGAAGTAAGTAGTGAATTAAGACTGTCATGAATTGAATTATAGATTGTCTATGGGGATTAGACATTGCAATAAGATTGCTACAATGTTCATCGATACTTAGAAAAATGGGGATTTTGAGTATTGGATAAACCCACGCTCAAAGAATTACTTCATGGATTCTATCACGAGTAATTATGAGATGATAACATCTTTTATTCTTCAAACGGAGATATATAAGTTGTAATTTACAAGTCAGTTATGCTTTGGTATTGCGAAAACGCATCAGTAACATGATGTCATAAAACGTAGCACGATACTCAGCTTCCGTGGAAGATCCAAAAAACCCATCAATAATTTCACATTTAGTCACAACCATAACATGATACTCAACTTATGTGGAAGATCTAGAAACAACGTCCTGTTTCTTGATCTTCCATGAAATTAGAGACTCTATGATGTGCAAAAATATATCTATCAACTTTTAAATTTATAAACCTAACTACTTAACTAATTTATGCACATATAGGCAGTGTATCTAGTCGGATTATAGAGTAGCTTAGGTAAGCCGGGTGTCGAACACAGGGAACGAAATTTCAATTTAGAAAATACCTACTATTAATTAAACTAAGGAACAAACTTTAAATGGGGTTTTTACTGATTTTTCAAGATATGTAACTTAATTCAAATTACCAGCAAATTAACAACTAAGTAAGAACAGAATACGATTTTTACTTCAAGTTTAAAGAGTACTTATGTTTAGTTTCGATTTCCCCATCTCCTATGGTTGATTTCTAATGGATGGATTATATAGATTACCAATTCATTAAGATACTAGTTATCATGATCAGATACCTAGATGTAGCAATTTATGAATTACCATGCAATGATCAAGCACAAGTTAAACACCAAATTGATATAAACACAAATTGGACTATGAATGATTAATCGATAAATTACATATCCTAGATGAAGACAAACAATTCAAGTAAAAATTAATGATCATTTATGCTCTCTAACACAATTAAAGTTATTTACTTTTAATTACTTAACCCTAGGATTTGATTAATCACTAGCTCTAATTATTTAATGATCATAAACAATTAGGTAACAAATTCATGCAACTCGAATGATCATCTATTACACATAACTTGATTAATAAGCAATATAAGATAAAACTTTAACATGCTAGGATTTTGATTATCAAACACAAGTAAAATTAATATAAAACATCCATGATTTCGAAATCAACACATAAGATTCGGGTCCATCTTCACCAAACAAAAGTATGGGGTGATTAACCCATAAATAAAACAGAAACAAACATGAAATCTAAGTTAAATAGAAAAGACATGGTAAAAATCTAGAAAACCAAATGATTCAATGATGATCTTCCTTCAATTATCTTCAAAGATTGAGTTCCAAACGAAATATTCACTTCTGAGGTTTTTCTAAGGGCTTTCAGTCGTAATCCTGAGCTTAATACTCAAGTCAACCTCTAAAATTCTACCTAATGTCCAGTTTATATAGATACCAAAAATATGGCTGTCACGTCGTGGGGAATAGATGTCACGCCGTGGTCAACACTTAAAACGCGTACGCCCCAAGTCTCCGGAAGCTTTTGTGTCAGTACATGTGGCCACGTCGTGGCATTTAGATTGCCACGTCATGGCATGCATATTTTTCACAAATTCTTCTCTTATTCCATGCTGATGCTAGCTTTGACCTTCAAGTTTCCATCTTTCTTCAATTTTGGTCCTTTTTCCCGAGAATGTCCTTTTTGGCTGCAAAATTTAATTTAACTCAATAAGTACCACATATCTTTTCTTTTAACCAAATTATAGCTTAAAGTGTATTAAAATAATGCCTAAAAATATGTATAAATATGGCAATATCAAACTCCAAGAAACACGCCAAATCTAGTGGTGGATTTACGATCATGACTATCACCATCCCAATCAGCATCACTGTACGCAGGTAACTGAAGATATGACGTTGAGGGAAAAAATAAGGTCTAGAACTGAGTGTCGTAAAGATATCTCAGAATACGGAGTACAACACCCCAATGAACAAAGGTAGGAGCGGTAACAAACTGACTGGAACAAGAACAACATGAGTAATATCCGGACGAGTAACTGTGAGATAAACAAAACTTCCCACAACAGTCCAGTAAAGATTTAGATCGGGCAAAGGAACACCATCAGTAGGAGAGTATCGTGTATTGGTTTCAAGAGGAGTATATACACTCCGACTGTCAGAGATGCCCGCATGTGTAAATAAGTCGGATATATATTTAGTCTCAGAAAGAATATGCCCTTTCTTAGATTGAGCTACCTCGATACCCAAGAAATAACACAACAATCCCAAATCCTTCATATTAAATTGATGAGCTATATCATGCTTCAAAGACTCAATACCACCATGGTTATCACCAGTAATAATCATTCCATCCACATATAAGGACAAAAGAATCTGTCTCGTACTCATGCTTCTAATAAACAAAGTCGAATCATGATTTCTTTGGAAAAATCCAAGAGAGGTAATAATTGTGGAAAGTTTCTCAAACCAAGCATGAGGTGCTTGATTGAGACCATACAAAGCTTTGCAAAGCTGAAAAACTTTACCTTGCTGGTGCTGAACACCTAGGGGAGGAGACATATAAACCTCCTCATGGAGGTCGCCATTCAAAAAAGCATTCTTGACATCCATTTGAAAGATCTTCCACTGTCGAACGGATGCAACAACAATCATAGTACGGACTGTCGTCATCTTTACCACTAGGGAAAAGGTATCCTCATAGTCAAAACCGAACTATTGGGATAACCCTTTTGCTACAAGTCTGGCCTTGTACCGCTCAATAGACCCATCAGATTTTGTTTTTATCTTGTACACCCAACGACAAAAAATTGTATGTTTCACATGAGTAAGGGAAACCAAATCCCATGTATGAGTCTGATAAAGAGTAGTGAGTTCCTCATACATATCATTTTGCGAAAGAGCATCTAATACTACCTCTTTGTATGGTTTAGGTTCATACATATAGTGGATGTTGGATATAAATGAAGCAAATGATCCTGAGTATGTAGAGTAAACAAAATATGGAAGCTTGGTGGTTTTGATAAGACGAGTAAACCTCCTGAGGGGTGGTAAAGGTGGGTCTTCAATCTCAACAATCGAAGGGAAGACTTAGGAATAGGAGGAGTCGAGCAACTCTCTTAAGAAGTGGGCGTTTCATGAACTGGAGGATCAGGCGGCATAGATGAATCTCGAGCCTCTATATCTACATCAAAAGGATCAATATGTAGAAGATATGACTTCGTGACATTGTAGATTGTAGCAGGAATCGAGTAGAAAGGAATATGTTCCAAAAAAGTGACATGTCAGGAAAATATAACTTCTGAATCAGATGATCATTGCAACGATATCCTTTCTATCCAACACCATACCCCAAAAATACACAAATAGCAGATTTCGGCCCTAACTTGTTCCTCTCAACATGAGGATGAATAACAAAACAAGTACATCAAAAGACTCACAGAGCAGAGTAGTCTGATAGGTGACCATATAGCTTCTCAAAATGAGACATTCGTTAATTCAATGCAGTAGGGATACGATTAATCAAATAAATAACAGTTAAGATTGCTTCTCCGTAAAATGAACTAGGCATACGCAGACAAGAACAGTAAGCGGGCTGTCTCAATAATATGACAATGTTTCCATTTTTCCACACCGTTTTGCTGAGGAGTATCAGTATACGATGAATAGTGTATGGTACCATCAGAATCAAGTAACTGAGTAAAATCATTAGAGGTATATTCACCCCCTAAGTCACACTTGAAGCACTTTATCACAGCCGAATGTTAAGTTTTAACACGAGCTCTAAAATTGTTGTAAATTTCAAGGAAATCAGATCTACGTTTCATAAGATAAACCCAGGTATAGCGAGTATAATCATATATATAAAAGATACATAGTAGGTCGAACCACCCTTTGTGGATACTGGTGCATCTGTATCATGATGTCATAAAACGTAGTGTCATGTATGATTTGGTGAGTAAAATATATAAGTGTATAAGTCGAAGTTTATTCATTCCTTTTTCCTTAATAGGAAAAGCGATATCTTTGGGCCCCTCGATGATTTGTTGCCGACATCTGAAGTGCTTGGGCAAGCCTGGACTAAATTGATGTGTTCAATTAGTAGTCAAAATTCAGAAAACTGGGAAACATAATCTTTGACTATGAGATTGATTCTAATCTATGTCTCATGTATATACGATATATTGTATAACGAACGAATATTTGATTACTTATCTTAGGGCCAATGTCTGATTAGATCAGAGTTCAGCAGTGGCTTTGGAATTCTCTCTTTGTTGTTTGGTTATACTTGCAGTTGTAGTTATAGACTTATCCAAGTAGGAGACTATTGGATTAAGGTGTCTAAGCTCATAACTAAATTGGTATAAACTTGAAAATAGAAGCAAAGTCATTTTTGGGTTGCCCTCATAACTAGAAATAGCTAGAAATGATATTAGGAGAGAGAGAGAGAGAGAGAGAGAGAGAGGGAGAGAGGGAGAGAGAGATAATTTGTTAATATATTATGTGATTAATATATTAATTGGGAATAGATAATTGATATGTTAATTTGTGATGTGATTAATAAATTAACATGAGAAAAATAGTTAAATAATTGATTTTTTAATTTATATGGTTAATAAGTTAATAAAAAATTAATTAGAATTAATTAATTATTAATCTGAAATTAATTTGTGATTAATTAGAATTAATTAAAGGTGAAAGGGTTGAATTGTAATTATTCAACAGTTGAACAAAAGAAGTAATTCTAGAACCCTCTATGACATGGACGGTTTTAGAGGAGTTCTTAGGGTTTCTGGAAGCCTCCGGGTTGCAGATAAGGAAATGATTTGAATTGAGATTAAATCTATTATTTAATTAATTCAAATCTAGCTTTGACTGCAAGTTACCTAAACTATAAACAAGACCCCTTGGCTCATTATTTTCGTTCATACCTTTACCTACAAGCTTAGGAACGCAAATTATATCCCTCTCCTTTCTCTCCTCTTCATTCTAGGGTTTCTAGGGTTTTGCGTACAAACCATTAAAGGCACTAAACTTTTGGTGCTTTCTTTCCAAGGTTTTCAAGAAGGATATTGGTGTGATTATTTTCTATAATAATCAAGAGGTATGTAAACCCTAACTATATGTAAATTTCGATTATTATAATGTTCCCTTAGGGTTCTTGATATTCATAGGTTATTGCTATCAATAGAGAAAACATAAATCCAAATAGGTTGCATGTGAACTTAAGAGTTAAGTATTTTTCCACCTCATGCATAGATTTATAACCTATAAAACCCATCAATAATATCACATGTAGTCACAACCATAGCACGATACTCAGCTTCCATGGAAGATCTAGAAACAACGTCTTGTTTCTTGCTCTTCCATTAAATTAGAGACTCTCCAAGAAACAAGAAAAATCCAATGGTGGATTTATGATCATGACTATCAACATCGCAATAAACATCACTGTAGGAAGGTAACTCAAGAGATGATGTCGAGGGAAACAAGGGGGTCTAGAACTGAGTGCCATGAAGATATCTCAAAATATGCAGTACAGCCCCCCAATGAAAAAAGGTGGGAGTGGTAACGAACGGACTGACAATAAGAACAACATGAGCAATATCCGGACGAGTAACTGTGAGATAAACCAAACATCCCACAATATTCCAGTAAAGATTCAAATCGGACAAAGGAACATCATCAATAGGAGAGTGATGTGTATTGGTTTCAAGAGGAGTATCTACACTCCGATTGTCAGAGAGGCTCGCCCGTGTAAACAAGTCAGATATATATATATATATATATATATATATATATATATATATATATATATATATATATATATATATATATATATATATATATATATAGTCTGAGAAAGAAGATAACCTTTCTTAGATTGAGCTACCTCAATACCCAAGAAATAATGTAGCAATCCCAAATCCTTCATAGCAAATCGATGAGCTAGATCATGCTTCAAAGACTCAATACCACCATGGTCATCACCAGTAATAATCATGTCATCCATATATAAGGACAAAAGAATATGTCCTAAACTCATGCTTCTAATAAACAGAACCGAATCATGATTACTCTGGACATATCCAAGAGAGTTAAACATTGTGGAAAATTTCTCAAAACAAGCACGAGGTGCTTGCTTAAGACCATACAATGCTTTGCAAAGCCGATAAACTTCACCCAACTGGTGATGAACACCTGGGAGGATACATATAAACCTCCTCATGGAGGTCGCCATTTAAAAAAGCATTCTTGACATCCATTTGAAAGATCTTCCACTATCGCACGGATGCAACCACAGTCATAATACGGACTGTTGTCATCTTTGCCACTGGGGCAAAGGTCTCCTCATAGTCAAAACCAAACTGTTGGGAATACCCTTTTGCTACAAGTCTGGCCTTATACTGCTCAACAGACCCATCAATTTTAGTTTTTATCTTGTACACCCAATGACAACCAATCATATGTTTCCCAGGAGTAAGGGAAACCAAATCCCATGTATAAGTCTGATAAAGAGCAGTGAGTTCCTCAGCCATAACATTATACCAAAGAGAATCTAATACTGCCTCTCTGTACGATTCAGGTTCAGACAGATGGTGGATGTTGGCTATAAATGAAGTAAATGATCCGGAGTATGTAGAGTAAACAAAACGTGGAAGCTTGGTGGTTTTGATAAGACGAGTAAACCTCCTGGGGGGTGGTAAAGGCGGGTCTTTAATCTCAACAGTCGAAGGGGCAGACTTAGGAACAGGAGGAGTCGAGGAACTCTCTAAAGAAGTGGGTGTTTCATGAACTGGAGGATCAGGCGGCATAGATGAATCTCGAGCCTCTATATCCACATCAAAAGGATCAATATGTAGAAGATCTGACTTTGTTACATTGTAGGTTGTAGCAGGAATCTATTAGAAAGGAATATGTTCCAAAAAAGTGACATGTCGGGAAACATATAACTTCTGAATCACAAGATCATTGCAATGATATCCTTTCTATCCAAAACCATACCCCAAAAATACACAAATAGCAAATTTTGGCCCCAACTTGTTCCTCTCAACATGAGGACGAACAACAAAACAAGTACATCCAAAGACTCATAGAGCAGAGTAGTCTGGTAGGTGACCGTATAGGTTCTCAAAATGAGACATTACTAATTCAATGCAGTAGGGATACAATTAATCACATAAACAACAGTTAAGACTGCTTCTCCCAAAAAGGCACTGGGGACCTGCACAGACAAGAACAATGAGCGGGCTATCTCAATAATATGATGGTTTTTCCATTCTGCCACACTGTTTTGCTGCGGAGTATCGGTACACAATGAATGGTGTATGATACCATCATAAGCGAGTAACTGAGTAAAATCATTAGAGGTATATTCACCCCCTATGTCACACTTGAAGCACTTTATCACATCCGAATGTTGAGTTTTAACACGGGCTCTAAAATTCTTGTAAATGCCAAGGAAATCAGATCTACGTTTCATAAGATAAACCTAGGTATAGAGAGTATATACATCTATAAAAGATACATAATAGGTTTAACCACCCTTTGTGGATACTGGTGCAGGACCCCACACATCAAAATGAATAATATCAAAAGGAGCAATAGAACAAGACATATGTTTACTGAAAAGTAAATCAGAGAATTTTTCCAGTTTACAACCACTACAATTAGAAATATCACAAGTGTTCAAATGACCTAAAACACTACTAGATGCTAGAAAATTCAAACATAATACAAACACATGTCCCAAACGAGAATGCCAAAGATAAAATTGAGACGACAAAGGACTCAAACAAAAAGAAGACAAATCAATGATGGAGGAAGCAACATCAGACACCTTGAGAACCTCCAAGGCATAAAGTTCTCCCACCATAGGGTCAATCCTAATAACCTTCTAGATGTGTTGGTCCTATATAATACATATGAAATCAATAAAGAACACCTAATTACCAGACTTACTGGATGACCGAAGGAAGATTCAAAGTAAGTTTGGGAATGTAATAAACATCAGGGAGAGAAATATGAGGGACAGAAACAGACCCAACACCCTCAACTGTCATAGATGTATCACTAGCAAACATATCATATATAGATGACATGTGTGACAAAGAAGTAAACGATGAAAAATAAGGAGACAAGTGATGGATTGCACCAGGATCTAAAATCCACAAAGATGAAGGTATACTTGAGGTACCGGATGAAGTAGGACCAGAATGAGACATAGATGCAGACATGACAGTAAAATTGGAGGCAAAATATTGTCTGAAATAGAAACAGCAACAACATGGAACTGTGGAGGGTGAGGTGTCCATGGAGGAGCACCAGAGGAACATGGCTGAAACTTCTACTGACCAGACCTATGTCGTTGTCCCGACTGAGTCAAAATAGATTTACCCTTGTTAACTAACAATGGACACTGAGCTTTCCAGTGATATTTTTTGTTTGTAGAAGGCACACTCATCATAAGCAAACCTTGGAGTTTGTCGATACTGATTAGTGGAAACAACAAGCACAACGGGAGTGGAAATAGGAGTGGAGATTGCTTTAGACCCTTTATTCGCTTGAGACTTGATACGAGTTTCTTCAGCAATCAGCTCATGAACAACAAAATCCACTGAGGGATGGGGGATTGATGAAGAATCGTTCCACGTATGCCTTCAATATCAAAACACAACGCCGTAAAAAATTGAACAAATGTTGTTCTTACCTCATAGCAATATAAGGCTCAAATTCTTTTAACTCTTTAGATTCAGTAAGAGCCAATTGATCCCACAAATCAGACATGACAGCATAGAAATCTTGGATACTCATATCATTTTGTTGAAGGGCACATATGTCATATTATAACTGATACTGTTTAACAAAGTTGGATTAAGTATACAGTCTCTCCAAATTATTCCAAACTTCCTTTGTTGTGTCATATTTAGCCAATTACATACCAATAGACCGTGTAAAAGAATTGTTAATCCAATTAATGACCTTGGAGTTATCAGTCTCCCAAGTATCAACCAACAAATCGAAATTCTCAGCTTGAGGTATTGAAGGTTTGGCTTTAACCGTAGTGACATATCCCCATATATTCTTCCCACGAAGGAAGTTCTTCATAACATAGCTCCAATACGTGTAATTCTTTCCATCTAATCGAGTATTGATTGATTGAAGGGAATCATCGTTTCCAGTCATGTTAGCAACAGATAACCACAACAAGAACAACAATAATAGACAAACAATCAGAGAACAAGAACAACAACAAACCAACGGAAGCAGCAAACCGAATAAACAGAAGTCAAATAGCATAAATCAAACCATTAGAAATCAAACCATCAGAAGCAGCAAACGAATCAACAATGGCAGACGAACAGATGACTGCTACAAAACCTTCTAACAACAATATCAAACCTCCGCTCTGATACCATGATAATAGAACCACATCATTATTTAAAGAGATAGATTACAAGTGTTCTTGATAGAAAAGCTTAGAGCTACAAACAAGAAGAAGAATATTAAATACTAGCAAGAACCAAACCCTAAAGGGTTAAAGACTAAAAAAGTCCATAAACATATGGGCTAATAGATAACTTCAAATATATTACATGCTATAAGCAATGTATTAGAGTTAAGGTTGCAATTGGCTAACAAAATATTACAATGAATGGTAGTAGACTTTTTTAGCATACTTTTTTTTTATATATCTAGTATCCCTAATCTATACCATTGTGACATACTATAGAAAGGGTATGAGTTTTGATTTTATGTAAATTTGCTATTAGACAAAGACTATTTTTATAACTTTGTGAAACACACTATTTTATAGCTTTGCATAAGCTGGGACCATTTAAATTAATACATAAGGGTTTAATCGTCAAATAATCAAATGAAGGGATTAAGTGTCGAACAAAAAGCTAAAATGAAGCATAATTTAAATAAAACTAAAATACATCTAAATGATGAAATATTAGGGGTTAGATTTGTAACTATTCAAAACACCAAAAATAAAGGAATCAAGTGTTGGATGGTTTGTCATTAAAGGAGAAGAGTCCATAGACCATTTTTGTAATTTGAAACGAGTAATTTGGATGATAAGGTTTACCATTTTTTTTTAAAAAAAAAAAAAGACATGAATGGTTGTGAATAAAGGAAAAGAGTCTGTACAGTTTCTCTGTAACCTGGATTCCATGATTCAACAAATACGACCGCCATACAATTGCACTAAATAAACAGCCAAATAAACGACAGCAAGATAGAAAACTCTTTAATGAATAGCGACAATTGTATATATTCATAATTGGTTAAAGAATTATAGATTTTTAAATACTCAAATAATTAATTATCTGTATAACTTTAAACAATAAAATGCTATCTTTTACAGCCTGATTTGTTACAAATATACTCACAAATATAATGAAGCTGAGTTCTACTACCCTTTTTAAACACTTATGCCCCTTCCCTCTCAACTCCACACACCCACAATCACAACAAAATGTTCAAATCATAAGTCATAACCATTTTCCTTTTGAATAATATACACATTTCATCCCATTAATTTCCATTTCAACAAAAGGGCAAATCGGTCATTTCACTTGACGGATTTCTTCTCGGTCGTCACCCCAACCACAACATTGCTTACCAGTTTCCCGCTCTCATCAACAGACATCGGGTTTTCAACTACTACTGTTTGGTTATAAGAATGAGGCACTTCCTGCAAGAAATTATATAAAAAAATACATGTAACATATACAAAAGAAAAAAAAAAGATATTTGTGTATTATGACAAAAAAAAAAAAAAAACTCACTGATGCTGATGTGGCTGCAGGAACCCTTCCATTTCCCATCTAAACCAGTATGATAATAACTTATAAGTATCAAATTTAAAACAATAAATCCAAAAAAAAAATGGTGAATTATATTACTCACATTGGCATTTGTAATGTAATGACAAACTGCACATTTAACTGATGGAGCACCAGATGGATACATCAACATTGTGCGACAATTTCCACAATTTACATGAGCAAGCTGATTGGAAACTATTAATGCAAAAACAAAAAAACAAAATTATAAAAACATTTTATTTGAAATGAAGATCAATTGCATAATAAAATTAGGAAAGGTTAAATACAAAGACTATGAAAGACAACTGTAAATAGGAAAGTTATCTAGGGTTAACCTGGTGCAAGATTGACAGTGTGACAACAAGAGCATCTGACACTTGTAGCACCACGTGCATACATCAGCAATGTGCGACAACCTCCACAGATCAATTGGGCCATCTCCATTCCTGAAACTTGTAAAATGATTACAAGTATTAGATTACATAAATTAGATCATTAATGAACTTGATCAGTTTGTTAGTTTTCTAATGAAGTTCATTGAGATTCAGAACCCAATTACATTACACAACTTTATATAGATCTTTTTAGGTTGAAAGCACAATGTAAGCTACTACATATGAAGCTATTTTTCTATAAACACAAGTGATGATTTCATGAAACAGGTATGATAGTCTTCAATCATTCCTTATGTAAGAATTTAAGTTTCAGATGAGTCATACCAGGAGGGGGAGATGAAGTAACTGCATTACACAATGCACAACATACGTTTGAAGCTCCTCTTGGATATAGTAAGATGCTTCTACACCCACTGCAAACTATTTGGCTCTGCATATTTCTCTGCAGTTCAAACAGGCGAATGAAAGCTCAACTTTATCTATGAGGTCCACCGAAACCCTAAAATTCCACAAAATCGAAACAATTAGGGCTTCGATTACAACATATCGAAAGGAAGTTAAGAATTACCATCAAGTATAGAAACCGAATTTACACCACGAAAAGGAGTTCGATGAAACTAGATAGAATTGAAAATTACCTGGATTAAATGATGATGAGATCTGAGGGGAATTTCTCGTTGGGTTGTCGGTAGATTCAATTGCAAACTTTGTCGAAGGAATTTATTGGGCATCAAGGAGCATTGTTGAGGAGGATAATCGGCTTCAACGACACTGAAAAGAGGGAAAGAAACAGATTGGATTTGTTGGAATAACAGACATTTTTTCGATATGCATAATTATTTTTTAAAGCAAAAAGGTTTTTTTTTTTTTTTTTTTTTTTTTTTTTTTTAATCAGACGAGCATATGCTGTCTACCCGGAGACCCTATTTGTAATTATTTTTTTCATTTTGTTTTGATTATATTTGAGAACTTTTTTTTTAAACAACGACAAATTTTTGAAAGTATTCATATACCACTATTGGGAAATCTTCAGAAAAGTCTCAATATTTTCGGAAAAGTTACAGTTTAGTCCCAAGATTTTTTTTTTGAACGAAAAAGTCCTGAAAACCGGCAAAAATTTGCAGTTTGACCATTTTTGACCGGTTGAAACCGGTACCAAATTAATTTGGGACTATTTCATAAACTAACCCAAAATATTGGGACTTTTCTGTAAACAAAAAATATTAGGATTTTTCTGTAAACGAAAATATTAGGACTTTTCTACAAACAAAACCCTTATTATTATTATTATTATTATTATTATTATTATTATTATTAAAAATATAAATAAGAATTCTATTTTTTGAAATTGTTATTATTAATATTGTTACTAATACATATAAATGCATTTAAATGAAAAAATAATATTAATGACATTTTTTAATGGTGGAGGTGGAGGAGATGGTAATGTTTTTAGCATTGAAATCATGAATGTTTACTTGTATATTTTTACTTTGTATATGGTCATTTCACTTTTGTTATTATTGTTTTCAGTTCAGAATAATAATACTTAACAATTTAAAAGAAGTTGCATATTTGTAAAATTGTTTATAAATAGTTTAAGGTAGAATGATTTCTCACTTTGTATATAAAAATGTTTAAGGTAGAAGGATTACTTTCCAAATTCAACAGATCCACTACAAACATCTACATAGGTAGCCCATATCAAAATTCAAAAATATTAATTACAATATCTTGCTTGATAAAAAGTAATAGGATATGTTTTTTGGATTAATACTTTTGAATTTTGATTAATACTTTTGAATTGTTCCTATTACTTTTTATTAAACAAGATATTGTAATTAATACTTTTGAATTTTGATATGGGTTACCTATGTAGATGTTTGTAGTGGATTTGTTGGATTTGGAAAGTAATTCTTCTACCTTAGACAATTTTATATACAAAGTGAGAAACCCTTCTACCTTAAACTATTTATAAACAATTTTACAAATATGCAACTTGTTTTAAATTGTTAAGTATTAATATTCTGAATTGAAAACAATAATAACAAATGTGAAATGACCATATCCAAGTAAAAATATACAAGCATACATTCACGATTTCAATGCTAAAAGCGTCACCATCTCCTCCACCTCCACACTTAAACAATGTCATTAGTATTATTTTTTTATTTAAATGCATTTATGTGTATTAGTAACAATATTGATAATAACAAGTTCACAAAATAGTATTCTTATTTATATTTTTAATAATAATAGTAATAATAATAATAATAATAATAATAATAATAAGGGTTTTGTTCCTAATATTTTTGTTTACAGAAAAATCCTAATATTTTTTGTTTACAGAAAAGTCCCAATATTTTGGGTTAGTTTACGAAATAGTCCCAAATTAATTTGGTACCAGTTTCAACCGCTCAAAAAGGGTCAAACTGCAAATTTTTGCAGGTTTTCAGGACTTTTTTGTTTAAAAAAAAATCTTGGGACTAAAGTGTAACTTTTCCGAAAATATTTGGACTTTTTCTGAAGATTTCCCTACCACTATTATAACTGGATGTAACAAACTATAAACAGTCATAATTATTATATATATATATATATATATATATATATATATATATATATATATATATATATATATATATATATAAACATTTTTAACAAGTTTGTTACCTAGATGTGTAAAAAAAACGAAGTTACTGAGATATGAACAAAACGAAAAGATAATTACCCTGATAAATCAATTTCCGTTTTTATTAAGGCGATCGATCATAATATTTGCAATATTAATAGATTCGGTTAAATTTCCGTAAAACAATATTTATGACCATTTATGAGCATATAAAATGGTCACAGAATGTTGAGTCGTTTTTGATAGAATAATTATCAAATAACTTTATATATACGAGACAAGAGCAATACTATCAATGTAGATAAAAATTATTTCTATTTTTTGTATTTTAAATTACTATAATACATTGAGCAAACTTCATTGAAAATTGTGTTTCATTTCATGTTATTGGTCTCTATCTCTAGTAAATTTTAATTTTCATATTTAATATCTTAAACAATAAAATTCTATAAAATGACCATGTTTTATGGAGTTTTTTTTTGTTACCAAAATAGTGTATTTTAAAAAGATATTTACCAAAATGGTGTAGTTTTAAAAATATTTACCATTTAAGTTAAATTTTATACCAAATCAAAACTAAAACGTAAAATAAAAAAAAAAAGGAAAAACTGAATTATCAAGGTAATTACCTTTTCATTTTGTTCACATTTGGGTAACTTCTTTTTTTTGTACACATCTAGGTAATGAACTTGTTGGAAGTGTTCACATAGGATCATTATGACCAGTTGTAACTTGCTACAACCGATCATAATGGTCATATGTAAACACTTCCAACAAGTTTGTTTAGATGTGTAGAAAAATAAATGAAATTACTCAGTCAATAAAGTTGTCAAAATGGGAGGCATTATAGTAACTAAATCATAACCAAATTTTGAAAAATTATTGTAAATAAATAATAAATTTCACAAAATAATTTTTTGCAAAATTATCTAAATTAGTGGAATTACATGGTTGTTAAGATATTGATCTTACATGGTTGTTAATATCTTGATCTTAATATCATTTGATTTTAAGATCATGCAAAAGAAAAATGATCAAGATCGCACTAGGATCTATCTGAAGCAATATATATACTGAGATCTTAGGAGTTAGGATCCCGATTAGAATCTTAATATCTTAACCCAATCTGATTTCACGTCTTTAGTCATTATTAATTTATTATATAGTCGAGTTTTAAAAATTTACTTGTTCAACTTGAATCAAACATCACTGGTTGTAAGAAGTCTCACAGAGTACCACTTCATCCAAACATCTCGAGTTAGGCAATGCGTCGGGACACTCATGTTATTCCCTTTGTGATCTTATGCTTTTTAGTGTATATGTGTAACACCCGTGTTCCAGAAGGGTTCAGAGTAGGAGTCAAAAGCTTGGTTTTTAGGGAAAACCGGTGTCACGACGTGACCATGGAGAGGTCACGACGCGACAAACGAAAGTGACGAACGCGTATCGGGATTGTTGTCACGACGTGACACATAGGTTGTCACGACGTGATAAGGGTTGCAGCCCAAGCCCATAATCTTTTAGTGTTTTCTTCATATTTAAACCCCATAAACTCGGTTTTAGGGTTCATTATTAGCCTCCATCATCCTCAAACTCAGAAAACCCTAAACCTAGCCTCTCCTTGTAGTTCTTATCTCATTTTGGTACTTTTGGTAACTTGAAGAAGAAGAAGAAGAAGAATAAGTGTTCTAGAGTGTTGATTCAGCAAGGAAGCCTCATCATCATTGTTTTGTGCTCATTCTGGACCTTTATAAGTGTCCAAGACTCAACCTTTATGCTTCTAGGTTGATAGATCTAAGTCCTTGTCCCTTTATCTTCAAGCTTGAGCAAGTGGAAGTGATGGGATTCCATAAAGTTAGCAACTTTATGGATACTTGAATCCTGTTGAGTAGTATTTGGTTCAGATCTGGGATTTGGTTATGAATTGGGATCATTGCATGAGTTTGGAGTCATTTTCTTGGCCTTTGCCCTGGATTGGATTGAGGAGATGCATATCTATAAAGTTATCATTTTTATGGACCTTTGGGGTGTTGGGTTTTAAGTACTATAACACTCCTATGGTGCACATAAAACCCTATATGCTTTGGATCTAAGTTTTCTCTAATTATACATGTAATTTCATTTATCCAAAGCATACACCCTAGCTAGCATGCAATTGGAGATATACAACATAAAACAGGTTAGATGAATACCTCTTAGTGTAGCTTGTAGTTCTTGGCCTTTAAAATCTTTAGCACCTCAAATGTGATGCCTCTAATGTGTTACAAACACCAAATACAATAGGAGGCTTATGAGAGAGAGGCTAGAAAGCACCAAATCGGTTATGGTTCACCTTTAGAATGCACTAGCCGATTTTGGGGGGTTAAAGGGTTGCTTTTATAGTGTGGAAATCCTAGGGTTTCTTCCATGTAAACCCTAATTCACCATGACCCTTCATATTTCTTAGGCCCTTTTGGTTGAACCTTCATGGACTATCATATAGGTTTAGCCCATCCCTAATCAACATGGATCATTAGCCTAAACTATAAGTATTACTGATTTACTTAATCAGTCCCTATAAATTTAATCAGTCTCTTTTGATCACTAAATTAATTCCAAATTAATTCTTGATCAATACTAATTAAATAATATGATTTCTCAATTAATATATTATTCATATAATATATTAATAAATCACAAACAACCTCTTTCTCAAAAGTCCATCCTATCAAATTACTCCGGTTAAGGCAACCCAAAAGGACCATGCTACTATCGGGTCAAGTACATACCAAGTATAGTTATGGGCTTAGACACCTAATCTAACAGCCTCCCACTTGGATAAGTCTAATAACTATAACTGCCAATGTAACTTCAAAACCGATTGACAATCGTAGCTCTCAAAAGCCGTTGTCGAACTCTGACCTAGTCAGTGACGCGTCCGTTAGATAAGGGATCATATAATCCTCTGTTCTACAAGATATCGTGTGGACAAAGACATGGAATAAGGTCATACTCATTGTCCAGCTGTTTGTTTCCCGATTTCTGATTCGTTTGACATAGAACTTAATTGAACACATCAATTGAGTCCTGACCGGGCCCGACACATAAGTCAAAATAAAATCATCGAGGGGCTCAAGATATCGCTTTTGATCCTCTTAGGATAAAAGGAACAGATAAACTTCGACTTATACGCTTGTACTAACTACTCGTTAAATCATACACAACAATACGTTTTATAACATCAAGTTATTGATGTGGTTTCATATTATCAATGCACAACCAACTCGTAGTGAACGACTCATATATCTTGGTTTGAAGACTATATGATATTATCGTCTCACAATCACTCGTGATAAATTCCATGAAGTGATTCATGTGAGTGTGGGTTTAATCCAATACTCAAATCTTATTTCAAGAGCACTCATGAATGTTGTAGCAAACATTTTCTATGTATAGACGCCTTAGACAATCTACAAGCCAATTCATGACAGTCTAGCCTCATAACCTACTTCCAAAGTATGATCGACTGTGGATAGTTTGAATAATCTTATTATTCTGGAAGTCAAAACATGAAAAAGTGAAACAATAGTAAACAATTGACACAAGATAGTAACTTTACTTATAAATACAACTCCTTTTATTCAATCATCAAATGTCAATTACATTTTTATCTATTACAAGTTTCTAAACAGCTATCTAATCACTAAAACTAATATCGTCCTTCAACCCGATACTCCTAGCATGCTGCAAGTGCTTAACCCTACTCAGTCCCTTCGTAAGGGGATCTGCTGGGTTATCCTCTGACGATACCCTCTTTACTATGAGAAGTCCTTCTTCTACTCGATGTCTTATGAAGTGGTACTTTCTGTCGATATGCTTGGACCTTCCATGATCCCTTGGTTCCTTGGTTAAGGCGATCGCTCCTTCGTTATCGCAGAAAATCTCCATAGGCTCCTTTATGGATGGTACGACTCCAAGGTCTCCGATGAAGTTTTTCAACCATATCACCTCCTTTGATGCTTCGCTCGCTGCTATGTACTCTGATTCTCACGTTGAATCAGCTACAGTCTCCTGCTTGGAACTTTTCCAAGTTACTGCTCCTCCATTTAGGGTAAATACCCAGCCCGACTGAGACCGGAAATTATCTTTGTCGTTCTGAAAACTGGCGTCACTATACCCTGTTACTCACAAGTCATCACTCCCACCGAGGGTAAGGACCCAGTCCTTAGTCCTCCGCAGGTACTTAAGAATGTTCTTCACTGCAGTCCAGTGAGCTCTACCAAGGTTCCCTTGATATCGACTAACCATTCTCAAAGCAAAAGCCACATCAGGTCGAGTACACCTCATAGCGTACATGATTGAGCCAACAGCGGAGGCATATGGAACTTGACTCATATCCACTATCTTTTCATCAGTTCTCGGAATCGGAGCCTTGCTCAGTTTGGTATTGCTCTGGATAGGCAATTCACCTTTCTTGGAATTCTCCATGTTGAAACGTTTCAACACCTTATCCAAGTACATACTTTGACTAAGTCCTATTAGCCTTTTACTCCTATTTCTCAATATCCTTATCCCTAGAATGTAAGCAACTTCCCCAACGTCCTTCATAGAGAAACACTTCCCAAGCCGGTACTTAACCTCCTGCAAGGTTGGGATGTCGTTTCCTATGAGCAATATGTCATCCACATACAATACCATAAAGCTAACTATACTCCCACTAGCTTTGACATATACGCAGGACTCATCTTCGCTTCTCGAAAATCCAAACTCTTTGACTTTCTCATCAAAACAAAGATTCCATCTGTGAGATGCTTGTTTCAATCCATAGATGGATTTCTCAAGCTTACACGCTCTATTAGGGTACTTTGCATCGACAAAACCCTCTGGTTGATTCATGTAAACATCTTCTGCCAACTTCCCATTAAGGAAAGCGGTTTTGACATCCATTTGCCATATTTCATAATCATGAAATGCAGCTATGGCTAGCATAACCCTTATAGACTTGATTTTGGCCATTGGTGAGAAGGTCTCATCATAGTCAACTCCAGGAGTTTGAGTAAAGCCCTTCATAACCAATCGCGCATTATAAGTGTTTACTTTCCCATCCATGTCGGTCTTCTTCTTGAAGATCCATTTGCACCCGATTGTCTTACGACCTGGTACATTATCAACCAAGTTCCAAACTTGATTGTCATACATGGACTGAATCTCGCTGTCCATCGCCTATTTCCATTTTGCAGACTCGGGGCCTGCCATGGATTCCTTGTAGTTGTTAGGTTCATCCAAATTTATCAGTGTGCTATCAATGATAAATGTATCACCATCTGTAGTAATATGGAAACCATAAAACTCAGGTGCCATTCTAACTCTACTCGAATGTCTCAGAGGTAAGGACTCGTCAACTGGTTCAACTGGAGTTTCCTCCTTAGGTTGAGCGCTAGTGTTTGAGGTTCCTTCATCACTTAACTCTTGAAGCTCTTCAAGGTAAATTTTCCTTCTACTGTCCTCTTGACATATGATTTCTCTCTCTCGGAAAACCCCTCTCCTCGCAACGAAAACAACATTGTCAGTCGGTCTATAGAAGAGATACCCAAAGGACTTCTGTGGGTAGCCGATGAAAATACATCCCTCACTACGAGGTTCGAGCTTGTCATGAGTCTCTCGTCTTATGAAAGCCTCACAACCCCAAACCTTGATGTGTGCTAACGATGGAACCTTCCCTGTCCACATCTCGTGAGGTGTTTTGGAAACCTTCTTAGTTGGAACTAGATTAAGGATATGGACGGCAGTCTCTAAGGCATACCCCCAGAATGAGATAGGTAACGAAGCTCGACTCATCATGGAACGAACCATATCTAACAAGGTTCGATTCCGCCTCTTAGCCATACCATTCAACTGCGGTGTCCTAGGTGGCGTCAATTGTGAAACAATTCCACATTCCTTAAGATAGTCGTGGAACTCGATACTAAGATACTCACCACCTTGATCAGATCGGAGCATCTTTATCTTCCTGCCCAATTGATTCTCCACTTCTTGCTTAAACTCTTTGAACTTTTCAAAGGCTTCTGACTTATGCTTGATTAAGTATATATACCCATATCTACTATAATCATCGGTAAAAGTCACATAGAAGCGGTTAGCATTCCTTGTGGCGGATCTGAAGGGTCCACACACACCGGTGTGTATGAGATCCAACAAACTCTCACCCCTTGCACAAGAACCAGTGAATGGTGACTTGATCATCTTTCCAAGTAAACAAGATTCGCATGTGTCATCCGACTTTAAGTTAAATGACTCCAACACTCCATCCTTTTGGAGTTGGGCTATGCGCTTCTTGTTGACATGTCCAAGACGACAATGCCACAAGTATGCTTTATCCAAACCATTGGACGAATCGATATGCAACACATTATTTCCTAAGTTATCTACAACCATCACAGTTTCATATACACCATTACAAGGCAATGCTTCAAAATAAAAGTTACCATTATAAAAAGCATTAATAGAACCAATTTCATTGTTAAATGAAAAACTAAAACCTTGTTTATACAAACCATGAAAAGAAATAATGTTTCTCGCCATATCAGACGAGCAGCAACAATTATTTAACTCTAAATTTAACCCACTACTAATCAATAAAGAATAAACTCCAATCTTGGTGACAAGCGACACTTTCCTATTCCCCATGATGAAGTTCATCTTCCCGTGCTCCATATCCCTACTTCTTTTTAGACCCTGCAAATCAGAACAAATGTGAAAACCACATCCTGTATCAAGGACCCAAGAATTAGCATGTGATGAGTTATTAGATAGAATAGTGTAAATACCCGCAAATGTGGGCTTTTTCTTCCAATCCTTAATGTCCTACAAGTATTTGGGGCAGCTTCGTTTCCAGTGCCGGAAGCACTCTGCTTCCTTTGGATTGGAAGAGGGTTTAGCAGAACCACTTTTGGTCGCACTAGAAGAGGATCCATCATGGGTCTTTCCCTTGTGGCTCTTAGAAGGAGCCTTCCTCTTCTTTCCTTTCCCATGTCCAATTGCCAGAACAGGGGCAGCAGCAGTAGGAGTGGGTACAACAGACTTACCTTTCAAATTACTTCCAACAGTTCTTAGTAGGCCTTGAAGCTTGCTCAGAGTGACTTCCTCCTTATTCATATGATAAGTCATTCTGAACTGATCATAACAAGGAGGAAAAGAGTGTAGGATAATGTCAATAGCCAACTCTTCATCGAAGTTGACATTCAACTTCAGCAAGCGGTCCACGAACCTTTGCATCTTTTGCAAGTGGGCCGTGATGGACTCTCCATCCTTCATTTTTGTTGTAATCATGGAGGTAATGATTTCATACCTTTCCTGTCGAGCACTTTGATGGCACCTTTCCATCAAGTCTTGGTGCATCTCGTAGGGCCAAAAGTCCTCATAGGACTTTTGAAGCTTAGCAGTCATGGTAGCAATCATGATGCACGACACCTTTGTCGCGTCCCTCTCATGAACCCTGTATTCCTCGATTTGCTCAGGAGTAGCAGTTTGTTCATCAATCTCCTTTAGCTCTTTATCGAGGACATATTCTTTGTCCTCGTAGCGTAGGGCCATACGAATGTTTCGAATCCAATCGTTGAAGTTTTTACCCATCGCAGATAATTCTCCCAACCAAGTTCATGAGGGAGAATGAGCCAGAAGGTTGGAGCCTGAAGCGTTGTTTGGGGTAGACATCTGAAAGGGAAAAAGGACAAAGTTTAGATTAGATAAGAATCCTTAATATAACACCCAAATGAAATATTAAGGCTAGGACCCAACACAATATTCTACAATTCGGAAGAGGGATGTCGTAATCCAATTGCAAAATATTTGAAGGTAGGTAAATGACGATTTACCAATTTCCACCATGAAAAACGAAAAAGACATTAAGTTTTAAATGAATTGAAATTCCTAGATCTTTGAGATTCATTGAACTTTTCAATGGCATGTTTAAATCTCGATTATGCCCTTCAAGTTTGTGACTGGGATACCGAGGATCACAAACAAGGTGTGAATAACAATGCAAATTGCTTGGTACTCTTGATGTCACTTAACACCTAATCAATGTGCCGGTAAACCACACACGCTCGATTGATCTATGATAAATATCAAGCTACCCTTTGCCACCCTTGTTAGTCCCAAATTAGTGTGCCGGTTAACCACACACGCTCCACTAATGACTTGGCAAGTGCAAATTGCAATTTCATGGAATAGCACCATTTTCACATTTTTCCTAAAGTAACTAAGATTGGGAATTTATAAAAGTTTAGTTACTTTATAATATCATTATACTTATTAATGAGGATTAATGTCCTATCCTACCCGTTCGGCTAACGACCCTCCACTAGTCAAGGGAGCGGTGGGTGAGAGTGGACACCCATTCAATCGTCATTTTATAGGCAATTTCCTTATACCCCCCTTACAGACCAGCTTCGTGAATGAGGCCTACTAACGGTAAGACTGACTTGTCTTATATATATATATATATATATATATATATATATATATACATATATATATATATATATATATATATATATATATATATAAGTATTAATCTTTTAATATTATAATAGTATAAGGGTTGAATTTTAAACTTTTAAAATCTAGGGTTTAGAATTAAAGTTTCATAAATGAGACTTTTCAAGTTCCAAAACTTGAGGGCAAGTTTTGTAACTCTTCAAAACCTTTTGAGTTCCATAACTTATGGAGTTAATGTTTCATGAATGTGACTTTTCATATTACATAACTTGATGGCAAGTTATGAAACTCTTCAAGAAACATTTAGATCAAAATTTTAAACTAATACAATTATCATAAAATTTATCATTTACCAATTTGACCTAATTTAACTTATATAGCAATACAATTCAAATCAAACAATACAAATAATCAAGTTATCATATAATCAAATCATTATCTTAAAATTTGATAATTGTCTTTTAATTGGATAAGGATGATCACTACCATATCAGGAAAAACCAATTTTATGATACAAAACAGTTTGTGGTAATGATCCCAATCCAATTCTGGCCAAAAACTCGGAAAAACTGTCATCTGATGATCCAACTCGTCGAGTCAAGCAAAGGACTCGTCGATTTCATCACCAGATTATCCAACTTGTCGAGTCCAATCATAGGACTCGTCGAGTCCAACAGTCAGAGTCCAGAATTGCATTTTTTTAGCTTTGAAAATAACACAATTGCATCAATATAATAGAAAACACCCTAGGCTCTGATACCACTGTTGGGTTTTAAGTACTATAACACTCCTATGGTGCACATAAAACCCTATATGCTTTGGATATAAGTTTTCTCTAATTATACATGCAATTTCATTTATCCAAAGCATACACCCTAGCTAGCATGCAATTGGAGATATACAACATAAAACAGGTTAGATGAATACCTCTTAGTGTAGCTTGTAGTTCTTGGCCTTTAAAAGCTTAAGCACCTCAAATGTGATGCATCTAATGTGTTACAAACACCAAATTCAAGAGGAGGCTTATGGGAGAGAGAGAGGCTAGAAAGCACCAAATCAATTATGGTTCACCTTTAGAATGCACTCGCCGATTTTGGGGGGTTAAGGGGTTGCTTTTATAGTGTGGAAATCCTAGGGTTTCTTCCATGCAAACCCTAATTCACCATGACCCTTCATATTTCTTAGGCCCTTTTGGTTAAAGCTTTATGGACTATCATATAGGTTTAGCCCATCCCTAATCAACATGGATCCTTAGCCCAAACTATAAGTATTACTGATTTACTTAATCAGTCCCCGTAAATTTAATCAGTCTCTTTTGATCACTATATTAATTCCAAATTAATTCTTGATCAATACTAATTAAATAATATGATTTCTCAATTAATATATTATTCATATAATATATTAATAAAGAACAAACAACCTCTTTCTCAAAAGTCCATCCTATCAAATTGCTTCGGTGAAGGCAACCCAAAAGGACCATGCTACTATCGGGTCAAGTACATACCAATTATAGTTATGGGCTTAGACACCTAATCCAACATGGGGTCCCTTTAAGCTTCTGGAAAAGTTGATGTTGGTGACTTAATGGACAAAGGGCTCAAACTATTAGGTGGTTGCTTCAGACTGCGGTCATGACGCGACCATAGAGAGGTCACGATGTGACCAAGGGTGGAGTCCATGACTATATTATCCTATTATGCTCACGACATGACCAAAGAGGGTTCACATCATGATGTTTACTGAGCGGGTTGTCCATGAACGAGTTGGATGATTTGGAACGAGACGAGTTGAAATAGAGTTGAGTGTGCTCTCACGACATGGCCAAGGGCTGGTCATGACGTGAGGCTCTTTCGTTGACATTGTCAGCTGTTCACTTTGACTTTGATCGTTGACTTTTGGCATGGGTTGATGTAACATCCTGTTTCCTGCCATTTCTGAGCCATGGAACGGAAGTCGATTGTGTAAGGTTTTGGGCCTTAAGAAGGCAAATTTTAGTCCTTGTGGAAGGAGGTAATGATAATTAAGAGATTTTACCCTTGAGTTGTGTTTTGGGCAGAAGGGTAGAAAGGGAAAAGTCATAGGCTGGGTTCTTGCATGAAATATGGATTTTTGTTCAGAAAGTTTATAGTCCAAGATACCTAAATAATATTGTAGAGATCTTCAACACCTTTTCTGTGGATATAAAGAACGTCGAAAACGGAGTTGGAACAAAGAAGTTATGACCGTTTGAAGTTAGGGCGGTTTTGGGTTGAGCCGCGTACGCTGGGCGTACTCAATGTATACGCTGGGCGTAAATTGAGTACGTTGGGCGTACGCGGTCAATGCCCAAACCTTATTTTCGTGGTTTGATCCCTATTTAAGCTCCTTAACTTCACTAAACCCATTTCATTCTCATCCTCCACCTCTCCAACACCCTCTCTTGAAACCCCAACCCTAGATTGAGCCTTGTGGGCAAAAAGAAAGTGCTTTTAAGTGCTTTGGAGTGTTCTTGGTGCACCTTGGAGAAGAAGGAACTCATTAAAGAAGTGTTGGTTGCATTGGAGCTTGTAGATCCAGACTTTGTTCACCTTGATCTTTCTTCTAGAGGTATAAAGTTTGAATCTTGATGATGAAATTGTTAGATCTAGCTAGTTTTGGGTGTTATGAGCTTTTGGTCACTTTAAGTGCATAAAGTTTAGATCTTGAAAGTTTGTGACCTTCTAGTGGATAAAGTTGGAAACTTTATCCATCTAAACATCATTTTAATTCAGATCTCAAGGTTAGAGACTTCGACTTAATGGATTAAGTTGAAGAAGATGCACTTTTGGGTCCCTTTGAGACATAAAGACTAGATCTTGTTTGTTGGGACCACTGTAATGGGTAAAGTTGGAAACTTTATCCATTATGGAGCTATTATGAACCATAAAAATGTGATCTTGGCCTTTCTATCCCTTCCATGTAAGACTTGTAATGTCTTATTGGGTTAAGAACTTAGGGTTTTGGACATTAATCACTTTATAGCCATGCAAAGTCATAAAGTTGGAAACTTTATGACTCAGGACATCATTTTGGGCTTGGATCTGAGTTTTGGACGTAAGGGCTTAATGGAATAAGCTTTTAATGGAGTTTTGGGACTGAGCTGCGTACACTGGGCATACCTGGTGGTACGTTGCGCGTACGCGGTCAGCGCCTCGCTTTTGGTCAACATCAGAGTACGTTGGGCGTACTCTCTTGGTACCCAGGGCGTACTCCGCTAGGAAGAAATATTGACTTTTGGACCTTGACCGTTGACTTTGACTTTGACCAGGGTTGACCAAGTTTAAATTAAGGGTATTTTGGGTATTTTGAGCAATAGTTGAGTCTTGGTCTCTATATGTTGAGTAGGTGACCTGTAAAGCTGGTAATTTGAGCAGTTTATCGTTCAACTCTTCATTACACTGTGAGGTGATTTTTCCTCACTGTACTTACGGGTCGAAGGCACCATGGCCGGCCCATTGGATTGATATCCTGGTTTACCGCATGTTGCTATGTTGTAGTGATCTGTTAGATCTGTATCCTAGTATATAGGATGTTGTTATGTTGTAGTGATATGTTAGCTCTGTATCTTGGTATGTAGGATGTTGTTATGTTGTAGTGATCTGTTATATCTGTATCCTGGTATATAGGATGTTTCTATTCTATAGTGATCTATTAGATCTGTATCCTGGTACATAGGATGTTGCTATGTTGTAGTGATCTGTTAGATCTGTATCCTGGTATGTAGGATGTTGCTATGTTGTAGTGATCTGTTAGATCTATATCTTGGTATATAGGATGTTGCTATGTTGTGGTGATCTGTTAGATTTGTATGACTGCCTGTATATGCTAGCTATTGATTGCTATGTATATGTCGACATGGTATGGTTGGTTGGGTTGAGGCGGTCCTGCTTTGTGCTGAAGGCCAAGATACCCGGGACGCTCCAGATAGATTGGCCCTGTGAGGCGGTCCAATTAGGTTGAAGGCCCGACGAGCGGTTCAGATAGGTTGTAGGCCCTGTGAGGCGGTCTAGTCCTGCCGAAGGCTCGGGAGTGATCCAAATAGGCTGTAGGCCCTGCGAGGCGGTCCAGTCAGGCTGTAAGCTCAGTTATACATGTTGTGGGTTGTTATGTTTATGTGGTGGTACTTTGGGGGAACTCACTAAGCGTTGGCTTACAGTTTCAGTTTTGTTTCAGGTACTTCTGAGGACCGTGGCAAGGCGAAGGTGTGACCGTACACATCCTCGATTTTTATGTTGATGGATCTTGGGAGACTCTGAATCGGATAATATTTTGAAAACAACGATTTTGTAAACACTTTTTAAGTAATGGGTTGTTTTGAAAAGTTTAAAATCAGTTATGATTTTTGAGATGTTACAGTTGACTTTTGGTCAAAAAAAATTAGAAGGTAGACTTAGTGTTTACCTTGTGTGGATTATTAAAAGGTGTTTAGCTCCCAGTCGTTGGTTGGGGAAACTGTTAGCAGTGGTCGGCATGGCTTTGAGTTGAGTTTTTGTTGACTTTGTAAGTCAGGTGAGTTTTCTAATATATCATGTAGGAAGACCAGGGGGTGGTCCCTTGAGATTGTATGAAAGACCGGAATATGGAACCCGACAATTGTATGCAAGACGAGGGGTAGGACCCTGGCAGTTATATGTAGGATGTTAGTTGTCTTTGTGATGCTTGCATGGAAGACCAGGAGGTGGCTCTTGGCACTTGTTTGTAAGACATGGTTTTTGGCCCTCGACATGGCAATGAAAGATCGTGATGTGGCTCATGACATGATAGTAAGACTATGGTTGGCACATAGCATTCCCTATTATATGTATGGTATGTGGTATTTTGGGGAATTCACTAAGCTTTGTGCTTACAGTTTGTGGTTTAACATTTTTCAGGTACTTCCAGTTCCAAAGGAAAGGGTCCGGTTTGACTGCACAACATCCCCTGATGGCTTTTCTGCACCGATTGTTATTGTATTACTCTGATGTTTGAAAAACACATTTTAATTTTGATTGATGTTAGGTCATAAATTATGGTTTATACTTTGCTTTTCATAAGCTATTAGAGTTCTCGGTCTAGAACCGAAAACACCATGTTTTGGTGTTGTTTGGACCAAAATCACATGTGATTTTGGTTAGGCTTAATATTGGCTTGTTTGGGTTTTGGGCTTAGACTTTGTTATTAGGTCTAGGTATAAATAGTGTTATTTTAGCCTTGTAAAGGGTGTTGGACATTCTAGGGGCTGCCATATGCAGAGAACACGTTTTGGAGAAAACAAGAGAGAAAACGAATTGTAATCAAGAATCTTATGTACCCGACTATTCAATAATAGTGTGCATTGAAGATTAACATTTTGTGTTCTTATTCTATATTTCATATTGATTCATTCACTTGATTGGGATTCCGCATCATCAAGTAAATCCGATTGATACATCAACGCGTTTTTGGGGACTTACAAGTGGTATCAGAGGTTGGATCGGTATCAATCGGGTAATTGCAAATGGTTTTTATTGGAGTTTTTGGTGTTTTTGATTTATATTTTATGAATTTTTGGCCATTGTTCTTCGTGTTCTTCATATTTTTGGAGTTTTGAACGAGTTTGGCTTTCAAGATTTGAAAATCCCGTGTTTTTTGCAAGTTTTGGGCATTTTTAGGTCAAGATTTATGAGATCTAGGCAGTAACCCTCGCATCCGGTCAAACCCTAGGCGGCCAACAGCGTTTTCGGAGCTCAGCAGCGATTTCGGACGGAGGCGAGGTTCACGGTGCTAAGAACTCGGAACGAAGGTTTACGGTCAACAGCTTCGGTTCTCGGTCTGCACGATTTCGGTTCAGCTGTTCTCAGCTTCGGATTTATGTCATGTTCTCAGATTCGGATCTTCAGCCTTCGCATTCTCGGCTGGAATCTCGGATTTTCCATATTTTGACTTATTTTCAGTCCAAAAGTCTCGTTTTTGGTCAAATACTTTCGTTTTTGGTCAAATACCCTCGTTTTTGGTCAAATACCTTCGTATTCGATAAAATATCCTCGTTTTTAAGTGAAAATTCTCTCGTTTTGGTATTAAAATTCTGTTTACGGTCTAGAAACTTTTGTTTTCATTCAAGGTTATATTTTTGGTCAAAAGGAATGACTTTCACCTTTGACTTTTTAAGTTTGACTTTCAACTTTGACTTTCAAGTTTACTTTTTAAGTTTGACTTTTCAAGTTTGACCTTTGACTTTCAACTTTGACTTTCTTGTTTAACTTTCAAGCTTTCACGTTTGACTTTTAAAGTTTGACTTTCAAGTTTGACTTTTCAAGTTTGACCTTCGACTTTGACTTTCAAGTTTGACTTTCTAGGTTTCAAGTCAAAGGGCATTTTCTCTTGGCTTCTCAATCATACTTACTTTTGGTAAATTATTTTTTTGTGAATAATGAGTTCATCAATCACAAAAGAGGTCAATGAAACTTCTTGTTCTCAATCCTGTAGTGATACAATTAAAGTTCTTCGTGATCAAATTGATATATTACGTAAAGACAATGAGCACCTTAAATATGAAGGCTATACTCTCAGAAAGGCCCAAAAACCTTTAAAACAACAATTAGAAGCCAAAACCAAGGACTTTAGAAAACTTCAAGAAGAATATAGCACTAAATGTGAACGCTATGATTATGCTCAAATAAAGATTGCCAGTCTAACTGCCGAAATTGATGCATTAAAAGCTAAATATAAAGATGTTGAATTTAACTTTAAGAAATTTGACGTGTCAAGTGAGGTAGTTGTGTCCATGATAGAAAAACAATTAAAATTTAAAAAAGGGTCTAGGGTATCACAGCGTTCCACCACCCTTCAATGACAACTATACCCTACCCCTTGAAACCAATGAGGTAGAGATACCTGCTCAGTATGGCCAAACTCCTATACCAGCTTCAGTTAAGACTAAACAATCTGGCCCAACTGAGAATATTGAAGTGAATGATACTAATGTTTATACCTCATGTGTAGAGCAGGTCAAAGTGCATGATGGGCATGAGCAGAACACAAATAATTTTTGTTTTGCTGATAATGATTCAAAAGCTCGTGATGAGGAGTATAATTCTAATGCTTCTACTTCATGTGCAGATAAAGAAGCAGTGCAAGATGGGAGTGAGCATATCAAAATCAATTCCGAGTCTGCTGAAAGTGGTTCAAAAGCTTGTGATGATGATACTCCCATTGTGGAAAAACCCAAGCCACAAAAGTCTGTTAAACAATCTCTTAAATGTTCTTGTGCTTGTGCTTGTGGAAGTCCCTTGAAAAAAAATTCTTTTGGACAAAGACCAAGTCACAATCTCATCTATATGAAAAGACAGACTTGCTTTAACTGTGGGACTCTCGGTCACATTGCTAGAAATTGCCCACATCGTGTATATGTTCCTTACTATGCACAAGGTTGGCAGAACGTGCCGAGAGGGAGATCTTACAAAAGAAACCCTTCGAGGTCACGTTCACACAATGGTGACTGGAATGCTAAGAAGGGCAAGAATCAAATTCCCAAGGACAAGAAGGGAATGTCGGACAAAAAGCCAAATTCAAGAGATGGTTCAGTTAAACGAAGATCAGTTAATTCAAAGTCATCTCAGCGTTCGGTTTCAAGTACTAAAGAAAGTGATAAGGCATCCATCCGATCAAATAAGAAATGGGTTAAACCCGACTACAAATGGGTACCAAATGTTCATACTCCCAAATTATCTAATTATTCTAACATTTCTTCATCTTCTGTGTGTGATAAACAGGACATGTCATGGGAGAGAGTACCGTGTGTAGAAGATAAAGGTCAACCCAGTTTCAAAATGGACTGGGTTCCAAAGAACAACTAATCCCGCATTCTGTTCTGGAGCAGCTATGGAGGAATATCATCAGACTTCGGTTTGTTGATAGTGGCTGTTCCAGGCACATGATAGGAGACATCTCTCAACTACATTACATTCAGAACTTTAATTGAGAGCATGTATCCTTTGTGGGAAAGGAAGAAAGAAGAGGATCATAAATGGGGATCGTACTTAACGATGTGAATAATTTTTAGATTTGTTCCGGAATTGAAACACAGCTGAGGCTGAACATGTTGCTGCATTTGCGTGCTGTTCTCAGATCATCTAGATGCATCTTCAATTGCTGACTTACGGTTTGAATTCTTTCGATACTCCTGAGTTTTATTTAAATGATTCTTTTCAAAGACAAATTTTTTAATTTGCGCATTTATTTTGTTTTCTTTCTTCCCCATGCTCAAATTAAGAGGGAGAAATAAAAAAAAACATTTTTTTTCTTTCGTACGTACTTTTGGGAAGTGATATGAGATTTAGTGATAAAGTACAAGTTAAATTGCCTGACAACTTTGATCCCAAAAGTTCTTGTTTTGTTAAATTTGTATTTTATTTCTGATTTTCTTAAATTTTTTTCATATTGTCTTATATGCACAAATTTGGGGGAGAATTAAAAAAAATCAAAAAAAAAACATAAAATCTAAAAATCTAAAAATATGTTTATATCAGTTTTATTTCTTTTTCAGAAAAATCAAAATCCAAAAATATATTTATGTTTTTATTTCTTTTTCAGAAAAATCAAGATCCAAAAATATTTTATTTTTATTTTGAGTGTATTTTTCATTTTATTTTTATTTCTTAGTTATTTTTATTGTGTGGTAAGTTTAATTTTACTTTTGTTTTTATCTCAAAATTTATTTTTGTCTTGAAATGTGAATTCTTAAGAAGAAGAGACTCAAGGAGACTGTATCGGAATTTTCTGAGCAAGGAGAAGAAACTTGGAAATGAATTGACGGTGAAACAAGGAATTGACGGAGGAGTCAAATGTGAGTGATAGACTCTTCCATATTGAGACATATACCAGTCTTGATAGGAGTCTTCGCATCAAATTTTAATGATCAAAAGTCATTTTCACCATGACTAATGTGAAACACCCAACCTTTCTTCGCCCATATCTAAATTTTTTTCCATTAAATCACTTCCAAGTACCGGTACCCCTTGAGGTTCGAGTATAAAACAAATCGGCTGATGGTTACCAAAAATTATGTGTTTATGATCTTGGAAGTCATTATCACCATGATTCTAAGTGAAACCCAAAATCCGAAATCCATCCATATCTGAATTGACAGTGAACATTTTAATGTTCTAGATATTTTCACCCATGAAATTGACGGATAATGGTTCATACATGGTGTGACACTGTACAAAATGTCAGTTAGGCAGTTTCTTTCTAAGAACTGTCATATTTTAGGAATTGGAAGTCTGAAACTGTACAGATTGTTAAATTGGTCTTGTCAGGTTTCTTTACCTAAGAACTGTCACGACACCAGGGCGATTCACCCAACAGGGAAACAAATATCGTTGAACGTCTCGCCAAGGGCCAAGTTAACTTGTTAACTTGAAAAACTGTATTTAGATCTTTGATCTAGGATATACATGGGCTAACATCAAACTAGCCATGAGTAGTTCTCTGATACTCAACAAATCGCAGTGCGTTCCTCCGTGTTCACACAGATACTGCGAGTAGTCTCTATCTGAGCCAAGGTTGGGTCCTTGAACAACTGTGGTGAGAAGGGTCTTTATGTTTCTGTGATCCACAGGGACTTTTTAGTCATGATTACTTTTCAAGGCGCAACGGTGATCATTAAAGAACTTTCATTCGAAGGAACAAGAAGTGAAGATTATTTTTCAACATTCAATTTTTCAACCCCAAAAGCAAGGTGAAGTTGTACTTGATGTACTGTGACAGATTGCATTGAAGCCTCCTCAATCAATTTGCTGCTATCTATGAACTTGCTGAAGTGATCCAGAAGAATCGGTCTCTCTGTTATTTTCTCTGAAGTATTTCAAAGCTGAAAGTGCTGATTTTCAAGAACCTTTACAAGAATCCTCTACACCCAATGTGCATTCAAGGCCAATTCTTTGAAGGAAGTCCAACTGTTCAAGATAAAGTCATTCATGCAGAAATTCATATGTTCATCTTCAAGTTGTGAAGAAATCGAAGATTAGAGCTGAAAGCCAAAGATCAAGGAAGAGTGAAAAGAAAAGAAAGCAATAAACCAAGGGGGAGATTGTTAGGACTAAATTATGGTTTATTCTTTGTGAAAAGAAAGCTATAAACCAAGGGGGGATTGTTAGGTCATAAATTATGGTTTATACTTTGCTTTTCATAAGCTATTAGAGTTCTCAGTCTAGAACCAAAAACACCATGTTTTGGTGTTGTTTGGACCAAAATCACATGTGATTTTGGTTAGGCTTAATATTGGCTTGTTTGGTTTTGGGCTTGGACTTTGTTATTAGGTCTAGGTATAAATAGTGTTATTTTAGCCTTGTAAAGGGTGTTGGACGTTCTAGGGGCTGCCATATGCAGAGAACACGTTTTGGAGAAAACCAGAGAGAAAACGAATTGTAATTAAGAATCTTATGTACCCGACTATTCAATAATAGTGTGCATTGAAGATTAACATTTTGTGTTCTTATTCTATATTTCATCTTGATTCATTCACTTGATTGGGATTCCGTTCCATCAAGTGAATCCGATTGATACATCAAAGCGTTTTTGGGGACTTACAATTGGTTTTGAAACAAATGGTTGTAAGAAATTAATGGTTTAAAAATGAAAATTTTTATCGGTATTTTTGGGACGTTACAAGTTGGTATCAGAGCCTTGGTTTGAGGGATTTGGGCACACTCTTGAGTGTTTCTGAACTCGAACTGAGGAATTGGTAATATTTTGAAAGAAAATAAGTTTTCTAAAAAGATTTTTATAAAGACAAATGGGTGTGATGCGTGAAATCAGCCAAGCTCAAGTAAGTGATTCCCAGAAATACCCATACATGTTAATGTGTCATATGTTTGCATGCTAGAAGTTAGCACAAGGATATGTTCATGGCTGCATGCTAGAATGCTTATTAGGAGAAAATGCTTATTAGGAAGGATGCTTGTTCATGTTTTGTTGCTTATAAAGTTCTACTGCTCGAATGTTTCTTTCTTTGTGCTTTGTAGGACTCATATTGATGTGAGTTAACTATTAAATGAACATGTTAAGTTACATGTTGTAAAGGTTAAATAATCTTAGAGTGATTGATTTGGCCCTATTCTACAGCTCTCGTCTGAGTCCAACCATTGTGGGGTTGAGTCTTTTAGTCGAAGGATTATCAAAGCTTTGTTGCATGTAATGGTATTCATGTAGTAGTTAGTTGACATTAGTAGGAGCTTTTCAGCAGTTGATGGCAGGGTGAGGTGAGGGATCCTAGGAGAGCCTAGGAAGTGCTTTAGTTTGGTTGGCGCACTGTGTATCAGGTATTGGGAGTATCAATATGAGAAGGCGACTTAGAGGATTCAGGTTGATTCTTAAGGAAAGTATGGATATGTGTGGAAGTTAGTATTGGACACATACTACTGAAAGTACATGATCCGTACTCGAATCAAGGAAAGTCACGAGGATTCTAGGAAGTCTATAGAATGAGGATGATTCATGTAGAATGAGGATATTGGGTATGTTATGATTATTGTATGGTTGCTTTTCAGCATGGTGATGAGCACACATGGAGGAGGAGCTGGTTCTTGTTTAGGTTCAGGCTCTGGTGTAGAGCCGATTGATGAGAGGATTCACGAGTTTGTTTCGTTTGAGATCACTCGCGGTATTTTGGAGCAGACTCATGTGATATTCGGTATGATCAAGGGGGTATCATGTAGCTGTTGGATGAACAACTTGGGGCTTTTCGTGTCGAGATTGTGGTTGGTCAGATCGGGGCACAAACTCTCTCTTTTCGGGAGTTCAAGTCTTGTGGATTCCTAGAGTTCTTCGGGAAGAAGAACCCTATCGCTAGTAGATGGTGGATTGTTGACATGGAGAATGCTCAAATGACTAGTTATTCTCGAAGGGATTGAAAGTGGGCTTTTCATCTTTCCTTCTGAGGGATAGAGCCCACGATTGGTGGGAGGAGGTTGGTCACTCCTTGGGAGCTGAGGCTGTGGAATCCATGTATTGGATTGATTTGTGACGAGATTCAGGGCAGAGTTTGCACCGACCATTGAGGTGCAACAGTTGGCGAGGGAGTTTCAGAACCTTTTCCAGATGACGGAGACTATGTCAGAGATCACCGCCAACGTCAAGGAGAGGGCTTTGTTAGTTTCTCAATATGCTGCGGATGAGGAGATAATGAAGGCGAGGTGTCATGATATGCTACGAGATGACATTCAGGAGTTTGTGAGCATGTCCAGCTGCAGGACCTTGGAGGACATGATTGCTAGAGTCTGGGAACGGGAGATTGATTTAGAGCTTCTGAAGAAGCGGAAGACGGTTCAGACTCAGGCAACATAGGGCTTAGCAAAGAAGCCCAATATTTTAAATTCACGAGTTAGCGGCCGGTAGGGTCGGGGCCTTTGTGGAAAGTGTGGGAAACCGCATGATGGGGTATGTCGATCTAGAGGTATGGGTTGCTACAAGTGTGGTGGGTTTGGTCATGTCAGCAGGGATTATCCCCATGGATCAAGTCCGATTTGTTTTCACTGCAACCAAGTGGGCGACAAGAAGGCCGACTGTCCGGGATTAATGGATGGGGCAGTGAGGAAACTTGATCTAGCTACACTGAGGATTACTGATGGCCGATAGGGCATGATGGAGGCTCCATTAGTTAGGAGCCGAGCGTTTAAATTGCTGGTCAACGAGGCCCGAGTTCCGTCAGAGGATGTTGCTGGTATGTATCCTATTCTTTTCCTTCATGCTTTCATTATTTATGTTTTATGTGTGTGAGACGCCATGTTCGGATTATTTAAGTCTCCACCTAAGAATCTTAGTTTCTTTATGATTGTCTAGATATTACTATTGAGGGATTATCATATGTCATTTTTCATACCGAGGATCATGGTTAGAGGGTATTTGGATGAGTCGATTTTAGGATTCAGCGTGGGAGGCATAGACCAATGATAGGATGAGCCTTAAGAGGAGGAAAGTTGAGTATTCTGCTTGGAGGATCAGTCGTTGGATTGATTTGATGATTTCAGCTACTCGGGTCCGATTTAGTGGCAGTGTAAGTCTTTTGGATCTTCGAGTTCGGTATTGTAGAGACCATGCATGGTTGCGAGGAAAAAGGGATCGACCTGATTCATGACTTCAGGGTGTGGTCAATGCGTTCTGCATGGGTTCTGCTCTGTAGCTAGTGGATTATTGGAATATTTGGCGATCTGATTAGGATAGTTAGTTTATTCTTTCTTTGTAATCGATTGAGTGGTCCGAGAATATTGGAGTGGTATCAATGGAAGGTGCTTTGGAGGCGTCAATATTTCATCAAGTTTAGGATAGTTAGTTTATTCTTTCACGTCGTGATGTTTGTTGGGTGGGTTGTCCGTGACCGAGTTGGCTGAGTTGGAGCGAGACGAGTTGGAATGGGGTTGAGTGTGCTTTCATGATGTGACCAAGGGTTGGTCACGATGTGAGGCTCTTTGGTTGACATTGTCAGCTGTTGACTTTGATTTGGCTGTTGACTTTTGGCATGGGTTGACTTTCGGTGAAATTTTTATTTTTAGAAGGTAGACTTAGGGTTTACCTTGTGTGGATTATTACAAGGTGTTTAGCACCCATTCGTTGGATAAGGGAACTATTAGCAGTGGTCGACGTGGCTTTGAGCTGAGTTTTTGTCGGCTTTGTGAGTCATGTGAGTTTTCCACTATATCATGTAGGAAGACGAGGGGGTGGCCCCTGGCGATTGTATGAAAGACCCGGATATAGCTCCCGAAAACTGTATGAAAGACCATGATTTGGACCTTGGAAGTTATATGTAGGATGCTAGTTGTCTTTGTGATGCTTTCATGGAAGACTAGGAGGTGGCACTTGGCACTTGTTTGTAAGACATGGGTTTTGGCCCCCGACATGGCAAGGAAAGACCGTGATGTGGCTCATGGCATGATAGTAAAACTATGGTTGGCACATAGCATTCCCTATTCTACGTATGATATGTGGTATTTTGGGGAACTCACTAAGCTTTGTGCTTACGGTTTGTGGTTTATCATTTTTCAGGTACTTCCAGTTTCAAATGGAAGGGTCCGGTTTGACTGTACAACATCCCCTGATGGCTTTTCAGCACCGATTGTTATTGTATTACTCTAATGTTTTAAAAATACATTTTATTTTGATTGGTTTTGAAACAAATGGTTGTATGGAATTAATGATTTAAAATGAAAATTTTTATCAGTATTTTTAGGACCGTACAATATGGTCATGATGATCTTGTTTTTTTAAATCTGTTTTCTTCTCAATTTTTGCGGTTTCCAACAACAAGAAATATGATTAATGCTTAAGAAGATAAAGTTGATTCTAAAATAGATGTCTTAATCAACATCATCTATAATAGACATTGTACAAACAAGACATTACAAACAATTTGGAGGGCTAGTTCAATTTGGTAGTATATTTCTATTATGATCTTGCAAAACTTAAAACGATTTTAGGTAAGATCTCAATTATGACAACCTTCAATCGCCCTTTTTATCTATTTCATAGAAAATGACTATCTTTATGGAAATTATGAAAACAAAATTATATATGGATAAATATTCCATAATATATATGAACAACTTTTTTGTGAAATTATTCATATTTTGTAAAACATTTACCGTCTATTACAAAAAACACATGTCTTAGGTTTTTACCTTACATCAATTGTTTCATTTTCTTTTTAGGTTACGACGTGTAACACATTACCACCTCTCATTTTTTCATGTTACCTCAACATCATGTCACTCCCCTTCCTCCTCCATTCACTTTCCTTTTCCAGTTATGAAATTGTCACCTCTCACCCTCACATATTAAATATTTCATAGGCACTTGTACAGTACAAGTAAAAAAATCAAAAAGATGAAGAGGGAGGGAGAGAGAGGGAGAGGGAGAGGGAGGAGAGAGAGAAAAGATGGATACGTGTGGTGGAAGTTCATTGCGATGCTTGGGTTTTGCGGTGAAAGAATTTTGAGGGGGTCTTCGTCGCCCCCCACTATAGGTGCACCAAAATAAATTGAATTTTCTTTTCTAAATTTGCTATTTATTACATGGTATCTCACTAAATAGTTTTGGTTTTTTATATGCATTTTTTTGTATACGTGATTTACAATTAATTTTTTGTATATGATTTACCATTAACTATGTCATAGTCATGTTTTTTGGCCAAAGCCATCAGCTCTCACCATCACCGTCCACCTCCCACTGCCACTATCAACCTCTAGTAATAAACATAATCATTCGTCAACACAATCCCCAATCTCCACCATTCACCACAACCACCACCGCTGCCAAATAACTAATCTAAAATCCACTTCAACCTACAACAAAATCGATTTAAACTTACATTCAAACCTAAAAATAGATTAAAACCTCCGATCAATCCAAAGTCATATTTTAGTAACAAAATTGCATCCTTGAACGGATGTGGCTACTTGTGGCACACGATTCAAGAAAAAGGATGAGAGAGGGATGTGGAGATAGGGTGGTTATATGGAGTTAGGTTGGTTTTCACAAAGTAGTATAAGAGGGAGAGGGCGGGGAAAGGTGTGAATGACGACAAGAGGGACGTCGACAATAGTAAAGGGTGTGAGGGCGTTTTCACCTGAAAGGATAAGAAAAGATTGTGCACTTTGTAATGTTTTACAAAATAAAGATGGAAAATGATGTTTTCTTTCTTCTTTGTAATTGTGTTAGCTAGAGAATATGATTGGAAAATTGATGATGGATGGAAAATATGAAAGTGACGAAATGTATATAAAAGTTAGTTCATGGTAATTTGTGTACGAAAATGAAAGTTCAATGGTGTTTCTTGAACAACAAATGTGATTTTAAAGGTATTTTTTAACAGGTATGTAACATCCTAAAATTCAAGGCCAAAAATTTCATTTTTAAATAAGTTATTATAAAACCATAAGTATAAATCCGTCAGTAATAACATTCCATGTCAAAACCAAAGTGTCAATAATCAAAGCATGTTATCATCAATTAATATCATAGCGTAATCCCAAAGATCTCATGTGCGGAAAACATAGTGTGATGCGCTGCGACCAAGCCGTCTCCTTTCCTTTGAAACGAAGTACCTGAAACCAAAACTGTAAACCGTAAGCACGAAGCTTAGTGAGTTCCCCCATCATACCATATACCATACAGCATACGTACTGTCGGGCAATTCTGGGGTGCCCGACCTACCCATGTCATGCCATTCTGGGGTGCTGACCTACCCATGTCAAGCCATGCTGGGGTGCTGACCTACCCATGTCAAGCCATTCTGGGGTGCTGACCAACCCTCCGGTCTATCTCAACTGGCAACGGGGACTATTTCACCCCTACCACTACAACATAGTAATTATCGTGTACATACTACTAAGCATACATGGGTACTAGCTACCCCCTTCGGTATCTTTCAACCGATACCCGAGGACTATTTCACCCCTACTACTACCACATAATAACATATCATGAACATACTGCTAGGCATGCATGGGTACTAACTACCCGTTCAGTATCTTGCAACCGGTAACCGGGGACTATTTCACCCCTACTACTACTAACACATAACGTCATATCATGCTAACACATAAACATATCAGGTAGTAACAAACCCAGATGATTATCACAAAGACAATCATCTACCAAACAACTCTACTAGTGGGTCGGCATTGTGGCCTTAGACCCACTTCAACTGGAAGGTAACTCACCTCACACTGCTGAAGTCCGGCAGACTCAACCCCACACTGCTGAAGTCTCGCAGACTCAACCCCAGCTGCTGGATGACAGGTTCCCAAACTGTCAACACTAAAATAACACCCAATTAATAATTGGGTTCCAATATATAGCCATAAGTCCATGCTTAGGGAAAATACTACTTCAACCCCAACCTAGCTTGATTCAAGCCCAAGGCCCAAAAGTCAAACTAGGAATCAAAGCCCAACATATGGCCCAATTTTCCAAATTAGGCCCAAACCTTTACATGGTCATAATTAAAGGCCCAACTACTTAGTCCAGTCCAAACATTCGATATTCTAATGGCCCAATATTATATAATCATTAAGGCCCAAACTATGGCCCATCTATGGCCCAACATAAACCCAAGTGAAATTAGGGTTACACATAAAATGACAATTAAGGATAAGTGTTTCTCACTTAACCCATTAAGGACTTAATCCATTAAGTCCATCACTCTACTAGATAAGTCATATGGTGTGATTGGGCTTAATACAAATTCCATTCCAATGGCCCAAATGTGGGTCCCGATAAGTCCAAGGCCCATATATCCAAAATTAGGGTTTTCTAAACCCTAACTAAGGTTTCCAACCCAACCCCAACCTAATAGGCCCAATACCAAGTCCTTAGATCAATTAGGGCTCATTAGGCCCATTACGGTTTTAGTCCCTTTGTCCAAACATCCAAACGAGTCACAATCCAAACAAGGCACACCGCCACCCGACACGGCGGCCGGTGGCGGCAGGAGACGGCAGGCACCACCTCACGGTGGTGGTTTTGACTTTCTTTCCATTATTCCATTTTTGTTACAATTTACAATGCAAATATCCAAAATAAACGCACACACTAAAACACACATTTACACACTTGTGGCGGCCGGTGGTGGCGAGTGGTGGCAGTGGCTTTCTTGGTCTTCCAGCCACATAAAACACACATCCACACACTTTAAGTTGCACTAGACATTCTAGCCACCCACCTGGTGGCTCATGGCGGTGACAACACCGGATTTGGGATGGCAGCCACCACCTCACGGTGGTGGCGGTGGCCTCTTGATTCCTGCCCACAAAAACGTACATGCTTCATTATTAGCTTCTAAAAAAACCCCTATAGGCGAACACTCACGGATTCAGCCATCTACAAGGTGGCAGGACATTGCCGGAATGTCATAGAAATGGTGACCAATGGTGTTAGCGGCCCAAAACGGCGACTAAAGGGCTGCCGGCGGCAGCAACCGACGTATACGGTGCCGAATCGCCGAGAATAGCAAAGGAGAGGAGAGGGAAAGGTGGCAGATGGGCTTACCAGCGGTTTTCCGGTCGCTCCCGACTCTCGCAGCAACAATACGCACTCAGTTGTCGGTCTTGGCGGCCAACCCGGCCGAACACGACGTTTCCGGTGGCGGAGCTGTGATGGCGGAGTTCCTTAGCGAAGCAGCGGCGGCTGGAGGTGTTCCAAAGGTAGTGGCGGCTACCGGACATGAAGAAAGAGGGAAGGTGGCGGCTGTTCCATCACCTAGGGTTAAGGTTAAGGGTTAGATTAAATACCCGACACCCTTGAAACATCCATCCATAATGGCAGTATCAGCCCCTCCCTCATGCAATAATTTCAAAATAAACCCCCATAATTACCATTTAAACCCTGACCTCGAAAATCCCTTTCAGATTAAGTCCCATATTTTACCAAACAGCCCCCCATCTTCTAAAATCTTTACAATTCAGCTCCCTATGTTACCCCTTTAGTCCCCAATATCTTAATTATGACATATTCAGCCCTTCCACCTCTTTTCCTTTCAAATTAAATCCAAATAATTACCACGGAGCCCCTGTCTTCATAAATATTTACAAACTGAGTCTGGAATTCACACTTTTAACCCCCAACTTATAAAATTATGACAATTAGCCCTTTGAGACCATCCTTTGATATATAATTATTTATTTTAGGGCTACCATTCGTTCATTAATTTATTTATTTATCTAATAATTAATCGGGGTGTTACAACTCTCCCCCACTTAAATTAGATTTCGTCCTCGAAATCATTCCTTACCATTTCTTATGCACCAAACCACTCAAGTAAGATGGTCACCATCCTGGGCACACCTTAGCCTTCCCAGGGTAGCCGTGACCAGTCTTCGCAAAGCCCTAAAATCCGCAGGTGAATGAATTCCTCACAACAAGATCACATCTACTTCGTTTGAAATCTGCTGTCTTGAGATAGTCTGATTCCCTGACAGACCACTCATACTGAATCATTATCGTTGAATCCAATCCGTTTATCCTACAACTGACTACTCAACTTCTGATCACTCGCGGTTCCCACTATAAAACAGGGTCACATACCCCATTATCCTCGCAGGTCATTTAGCATAACCCAAGAAATCTGTTATTCCGTCCGAACTTGCAACCTAAAACACAAATACTAATAATGTCAAACGTTGAAACTGTTCGAACACTGAACTTCCTGAAGCAGTATGTTGCCACATGGCTGCTTGCCAGAATCTACCGAGACCTGCCTGGTCTCAATTCGTTCGCCAACCATCTGAAATATCGGGTTCCGGCCCGGCTGCAGAGCCAAAGGACCCCCACTTAGTCGTCTCACACGACTCCTGAACGAAATCCTTCTCTGGAACTAGTTGCCACTAGTTATCATGTCACTGCAACTCTAACAACTTTCTGATCTAACCAATCGGGTCCATGCGTCGAATCCTGTCATCATCAAATCCAAGACTAAAAGTGATGGCTCCCTGACCGATGATAGCCTTATCTCACACATCCTTAAGTAGTCTGTTGCTTCCCTGATCTCATAACTGTAGTGACGTTCCTACAGTCTTACCACTGGCTTAACCAGATCTAATCCCTCTGGGGAAATCCATAAACCAATCCGTAGATTTCCATATCCTCACTGCTACACCCGAACTGGTGGGTACTACTGTTCCTTCCGCGATCTGACAACGCGCTCATGCTATCTACAACCTAGTGAATGCTACGGCTACACCCACAGTCTTACAAAACTCTATCACTATCTGACCGCTAGTGAATGCTACGGCTACCTCCGTAGTCTTACAACACTCTAACACTATCTGACAACCTGGTGAATGCTACGGCTACACCCGCAGACTTACAACACCCCTCACACTATCTGCTGCTAGTGAATGATACGGCTACCCTTGTAGTCTTACAACACTTTCCATACTATCTGACTGTTAGCGAATGCTACGGCTACCCCCGTAGTCTTACAACATTTTCCATACTGGGTCGAACACACACTCGACCTAACACACAACTGAACTTGAGTCCTAACTGGAGCTCTACCCTGGTTCCCGAAAACTACTGTCTGAGAGTCTCGAAGGCTGCCTGCTGCTCAGGGCCTCAGCGAAAGGCCACAGACTTCTTGGTCAGTCGGGTCAAAGGAACCGCAATCTCGGAGAAGTCCTGTATAAATCTCCGGTAATAACCTGCTAGACCCAGGAAACTCCGAATCTCAGTTGGAGACCTAGGATTCTCCCACTGCATCACGGCCTCTATCCTGGCCGGATCGACCAAAATACCCTTCTGGTTGACAAGGTGCCCAAGAGATTGCATCTCGCGCAACCAGAACTCACATTTGGAGAACTTTACAAGAAGTCTCTCCCCCACTTAGATTCGACTAAGTCTTCACGGTACGTGAGAATTGAAGGATTCCCAATCCTTCTTGCTTTTTAATAATCCACTGCTGACAATCTGAGCTTACCAATGCTAACAATCAATTACCAGTTAAACCTTGAGATCGCCCATCCTCGGAAGTCTTGATGAGTACTCTTGAAATCTGGTCCAGTCTGACACCTCAATCCATCTCCCATGCTATCAACTGAAGGCCTTAATCTTCACTCTGGCTGACGAATCCTCGCTCCCACTTCCAATATTGCAGCACCACTGAACTCTAACCGAACATAGCACACGTGAGAAATGCAATTCTCTTGAACATCTAATGACAGAACACCCATGCGTCTAACACTCACAACTGATTCCACTATCTTCATGATACCAGTCCTCCCCTAACAACGGTAGTGCCTTGAACTCCGAAGTTCATCCATAGACAATTGTCGACCACACCTGAACCATGATAGAACCACTAAACGCTGACTTCACTGAAGAACTATCGCTCTAACCCTGACCGAGTATCCTCTAAATAATACTCCTGCACAGATCCCGACAAAGATCCGGAATGATAACGGTATATGCGGAACCCATTTCACAAAATACCTCCCTCTGTAGGCTCATCAAGGACTTCTCGACATGCAGGATGGCATATAATAATCCTTGATAAACCCAAGCAATAACAGAGAACCGACTCGAGATCTGACTTATCCAACTCTCTCACAATTCTGAAGCGATACAGATTCCCAATATCCACCTTGAAGTGGCAGAAAATGACATACTCGTGAACATCCAACGAAATCATGGTCTTGATGACATGAACCAACTATAGAATCTTCCTTCCCAAAGGATTCTAAGGGTCCACAGACCTTGGGTTTCAAATGAACCCCTAACTTTCCCGCGAAAAATCTGACCCAATAGGCCCCGAGGCGACTACCGAGAGCTCCCAAAGTCCTTTCCTTGGCTGAACGAAATACCACCGAGGTCCATTCTAATAACTCTGCAAGTAATCTCTGATGAGATGAACTTCTACGATCGTGCATCAACTGGCCCAGGCCCTGCTCCTGAGCCGGAACCAGAATCTAAGTCTCACTCTTGGGTGCTTAACACCATACTTGTAACAAACCATTATTTCAAACCTATGTAATAATGTAGGTCAAATTGTATTTCTTTTTAAAATAATAAAGAGAAATTTTAGCATACTGTGTATATTTACATAATTGACCCTCAAAAATAAATTATTAAACAATCTCGATTGGGATGAACCAAGTGATAGAGATTGTAACAAGGTTTCCAAAAACATAAAGAACACTAAAATCCGAGTTATAACGAAGAAGTTATGACCAATCGAAGATCCGCGACAAAACCGGCAAAACACTGTTCAGTGTAAAAACTAAATTTTCAATAAAAGGCTTTTTAGCCATAACAATCTAAATGAAAGTTGTAGTTTATGTTAAATCGAGAACTTTCATAAAAAGAACGGCAAAATCTGACTTCGTATGAGGAAGTTACGATTTTTCTAAGTTTCAGTATAACAGTGTACAACTAAAAACTTGAAAAATAGATCGAGTGATTTTTAGATGACGCAACCTAAATGAGAATTGAAGGTCTCGTCAATAGTAGTACAACGGTAAACGACAGACAAAAACGGACGTCGGATGAAGAAGTTATGAATTTTTAACGGATTTCCTATCCCGGTCTGTTAAAAATAATAATATTAAAAATAAATTCAAAATTAGCAGACGAAGTCTAAACAAAAGTCGTAGAGTATAATTTTACATACGCGTGCATATAAAGAACGTCGAAAACGGAGCTCGTATGCGAAAGTTATGATTTTCGCAAGTTTTTGGCACAAAAATCGAGAAATGTTGAAAACCGGGCAATTTCGCATGGCTGACCTTCGGCCACGTCACCTCGCATGCGAGGCTTCCCCGTGTCCGCTACATGTCGTCTGCTGATTGGACCGAAGTCTCGCGTGGTGCCTTCTGATTCGACCAAGGCCGCGGTCTACTTACCTTCCGACACTCTCGCATGAGACACCCCTCGGACCCTCGTGGCACCTCCTCATTGGACCGAGGTTCGGTCCACTCCGAAGCCAACACATCTGATGCCTCGCCCCGTGTCCCCTTCGCATGTCCGACGCGTGCTGATGACTAACCACCTTCGGTCCGAGACTTTGACCCTATATAAGGGTGCGAGGTCTTCCGAGAATTTTACACTTTTCACCCCAAATTTCACACACTTTCATATTTTTCACTTCCACAAACTTATATACAACCCCTAAAGCCCCGGTATCAAGTCTAAAACCCTAATCAAGCCTTGAAGCCCCGAGATTCCCAAGAAGTTAACCTCTCTCCAGTCGAAACTCTGCCCGATTAAAGCCGGTTTTTCGTCAAATAAACTCCTTTCCGGGAAACGAAACGCTGTCCAAATCACCACCTATCATGTGAGTTCATACCACCGTATTTTCATAATTTCTACTGTTTTAAGGGGGGAGGGGGGGATACAAGCATAACACAAGAACTTTGTGTTATAAAATCATGATTTCAAATCATGATAAAACGACATTAAATCATCAAAAATACTCAAAACATTAAACTCTTTTATAAACTTATATTTTTCCCGAAAATTCATATTTGTATATATATATGTATATAAATAAGATTTAAAAGGCTTAGGACTGATAACTCATTATGTGTCCTTTTCCTTGTTTGGATGTGGGCTTATAGTACCGGTTATTTGTCCGAGTGTCGTTTAAATTTTACTTATATATAGAATTGTGTATGTATATAAATATAAAAGTTATTTCATCAATCCAAATACCTTTACAACATGTTGAGCAAGGGGTTTACATGCAAAAACAGTTAAATACCAATTCAGAAAGTACATATAAATTATAATAGGTATAATTTATGATACATAGAACAATAATTCATGATTCAAGCATACTAGAATACACTGTTTTACAAGAAACAAGGGTTTTGATTCAGAACAAATCAAGGGTTTACACTTGTCAAATACATGTTCGGAATACTAATTCAAGAACATACTGTCAATCATTTATTTCAGAATGATTGGGTTTTCATAACTAATATACATGTAACGTTTATATGCTTTTTATGAGTAATTCAATTCAGGTTGTTTAATTCATTTAGACAACCAAGGTAAAGTCCTGACATTATAACCAGAATCTCCAGCCAGGGGATCGAAACAAGTTGTCTTTAGATCTATATCGGGATTGACAACCCCGCACTCAGGCTGCTAGCTACAGTCAGGCATACACGCCAATGAGTGGCAATTGTTATCAACAGTTTAAACGCTCACAAAGCATTTGTTTCATGCCATCATGTCTTAGTATGGTTATAATAACTCATTAAAAAGATATTAACAATACGTTAGTGTATAATCAACTAAACGAAAGTAGACCTTCAAAGTACCAGTTTACAGAATACAAACTACAATGGTTCAATACAGTTTTCAATAACAGCTGGTGGAGCCAGGCACACTCTCAGTTACAAGTTTTACATAAAGGAATACAAATACAAAACATTGATTTACAAAGAGAACGGTTTTATGAGAATAAAACTACTTTTCATATACAACAGAAAATATAGGATTTTCTGGAACAGTTTTACATATGCAAGATACAGAGACACCCTTTCAAACATAAACACTTATGCACTCACTCAAATTTATGTTGATACTCTATTTTCAAATTACTTGTATTCTCAGTGAAATAATACACAGGTGCTCCCTGAGCTTTTTGAGAAGATAGAGCTATTTTGAGTCATATCTTCTTTTGTATAACTATTTCGGGTTCAATATACAATGATTGAACACATGTAAATATTTATACTTTTTAAATACAATGGTTGTTTGTACTTTGATTACTATGATGCATGTGTTGTGATACTACAGTTGAAGTCCTCCACCCCCGGACGTTTCCGCCGTCTGGTTTGGGGGTGTGACAGATTGGTATCAGAGCATTGTTTATAGTGAACTCAATATATCAATCCATACAAGATATACAAACTATAAATACATCGGGGCTAGGAGCTCTGACTACAAGTATACTTTTTAAAGATTTAAGTATTTTTTACAAGAAGTATACTAACACTCATACCTACAAGTACAGTATCACAGTCATAAGAACTTAAAAGTATTTGGATGTTGAACACTATAGTCAAACCTGGGCAGTTATGTAATAATATCTGAAATTAATATAGCCTGATCAACTATATTGATTTGAGATATGACCAACATGTGTTTGGGAGTGATAGTGGTGTTGCAACATGTCTAAAACTTACCATACATATTCAGAAGAACTATAGAACAGAACACAAAGATTAAAATACTACGGAGAGTATTTTACTAACCTTACTTCTAATACAGAACCTATGGCTGAACACAATTTACCGGGGGACCCCTACAATCCACAAAATGCAGGCTGGATCTCAGACTCGGATGAAGAACCCTTTGAGGACAGAGAATCAAGTGGTACGGATACAGAGCCACAAGTCTGCAACCCTGGGGAGCGTCCCCTGAGGCAAGATGAAGTAGAACCCATACCCGAGTGGGGCCAATTCATAAACCATTGGAGTCGGCAAGACGGCCAATGCCCTCCTTACGGAATGGCATGAGGTTTCTATAACGTCTCTAGAGGAGGAACAACCGATAGAGCTCTTCCAGTTATAGTAAACCGAATAGCCCGACAATTCGATCAATCAAGGATTTCGATTAATCGAATCCTCCAAGTGAATACGGTTGTGCAGGCTAACACTGCAGATATCCTTCGTCTTGATGAAATGCAGGATGACACCCAACACCATACTGAAGCCCTTCAAAGGCAACTCAATGCTGCTCAATCAGAGATAAGAGAATTGAGAGAGCATCAAGCTGCCCAAGAAAGGCGCTGGAAAGCACAAGACGAAGCGGAACCCAGCAACCGTCGTAGCAACCGCCACAAGTAGTGTCCGCACTACTTCTACTTTGTACTTTCTATGTATATACTACTTTTCACGATATGTACAAAACCGAGTATCAATAAAACAATAAGCACTTTACTTCAACAAGAGTTATTACAATTCTCATAAACATCCTATTCCAAAGTTTTGGATCACAGAAATGTTCCAGTGTTATTTTTCATGCTTTCAATACAACCGCAGAAATTTTATTTTCGGCAGGTCGGTTTGGTGTCGACGCTTTCTCAGTATTGGGGTATATTATAGTCCTGCTTTAAGGTCAAGTTTTCTGGACCTTATGTACTTAATATACCAATACAATCGACATGTACATTCATACTCTTTGAAAAATAACCATTCAATTTCATATTATCCTGTTGCAAGTTGTACTTGCAGTGGATTTCTATTTCCAATTCTTTACAAGATTCATGTTGAATTAAATGTGTAGTTCAGAGATATCAAATTCATATTCATTCTTGATATCTCACTATCCTTTATCTTTTAACTTTTATAGAAAAGATGCCTCCTCGTAGAAATCCAAGACATGTCAATGAAGCACCGACCCCACCACCACCTCCTCAATTCGACGCTGCTATGTTTCAAGCAGCGGTCACGGCGGCTGTAGCGGCTGCCATGTCTCATATCAATACTCCTGGTGCTAGTGGGTCGGGGGTTGGTGCACATCCTTCTAACCATGGCGAGAGTCATGATCACTCGTGAGAGTGCACTTATAAAAACTTCTCGAACGACAAACCCAAGACCTTTAATGGAACTGGAGGAGTAATGATTTTAAGGCAATGGATTGAGAAGACAGAAGCAATTTTCGAAATTTGCTCCTGTCCGGAGGGTAGCAAAGTTAAATTTGCTGCCTGTAATTTTTCAGATAGGGCCCTAACGTGGTGGAATGGCCACATTAAGTCACTTACTCTGGTAGTGGCTAACTCTATCAGCTAGGAGAGCCTAAAAGCCATGTTAATGCGGGAATACTGTCCGCGAGGGGAAATACAGAAACTGGAGCAAGAACTCTGGGGTCTTACAATGGTTGGTTCTGACATATCAACCTATACCAGTAGGTTCTGTGATCTGGCAATTCTTTGTCCGGATATGGTTCCTATGGAGAGCAAAAAGATTGAGAGATATATTTGGGGTATGTCGCCCCAAATTAAGTTAAGTGTTTTAGCTTCGAAGCCTGTTACTTTTGACAGTGCCAAAGAGCTGGCACAATCTCTTATCGACCACAGAGCCCGTCAAAACTCTGTGGTTACTGCTCCAGAACAACCCAAGGAGAACAACAACAACAGCAAGAAGAAGCGTTGGAACAAGAGGAAGGGCAAATCTCCTCTGGAACCTGCAAAGAAGCAACAGGTAGTGGCAGTCCATGCCACTACTGTACCTGCTACCATACCTGCTACTGTACCTGCTGCTGTCCCTAATAACCTTACACTAACTAAGCCCTATGCTGGTAACCTCCCTAAATGCAACAAGTGTAATTTTCACCACAACGGAAATTGCCAAGAAATGCAGTGTCGTAACTACAACAGGAAAGGGCATACTGCCCGATTCTGTAGAATACCACCTCAACCACTTAACCAAGTACCTGCCGCTGGAGTAGGTCAAGCATGCTACCAATGCGGTGATGTGGGGCATTTAAAGAGAGATTGTCCAAAAACTGGAAATGCCGGTGGAGTTGGGAGGATTCTAGCACTGAGTCATGAAGAAGCGGTGGCAGACCCTGCAGTGGTCACGGGTACGTTCCTTCTCAACAATACTTATGCATGCATTCTATTTGATTGTGGTGCTGAGAGGAGCTTCGTGAGCCATAATTTTAAACATGTACTAAATCAAAACTCCCAACCACTAAATGAAACTTTTACAGTAGAAATGGCTAACGGGATATCCGAATCCACCAACGATATATACATAGGATGTATCCTTACCTTGAATGACTTGTCTTTCCCAATAGACCTTATGTCGGTCTCTATCAAAAGTTTTGACATCATAATAGGTATGGATTGGTTGTGCCCCAACCATGCCGACATCCTATGCTATGAAAGAGCTATTCGCTTGAACTTACCAACTAATGAAACTCTTATTATCTATGGCGACAAACCTGGAACAAAACTTCGGATAATTTCTTGCGTCAAGGCACAGAAGTACCTCCGCAAAGAGTACTGTGCTTTCTTAGCTCACGTGGTAGACAAAAAGCAAGAAGCGAAAGATATCGCGAGCATTCCTGAGGTCTGGAACTTTCCCGATATTTTTCCCGATGATCTTCCAGGAGTACCTGAAACCAAAACTGTAAACCCTAAGCACGAAGCTTAGTGAGTTCCCCCATCATACCACATACCATACAACATACGTACTGTCGGGCAATTCGGGGGTGCCCGACCTACCCATGTCAAGCCATTCTGGGGTGCTGACCTACCCATGTCAAGCCATTCTGGGGTGCTGACCAACCCTCCGGTCTATCTCAACCGGCAACGAGGACTATTTCACCCCTACCACTACAACATAGTAATTATCGTGTACATACTACTAAGCATACATGGGTACTAGCTACCCCCTTCGGTATCTTTCAACCGATACCCGGGGACTATTTCACCCCTACTACTACCACATAATAACATATCATGAACATACTGCTAGGCATGCATGGGTACTAACTACCCGTTCGGTATCTTGCAACCGGTAACCGGGGACTATTTCACCCCCTACTACTACTAACACATAACGTCATATCATGCTAACACATAAACATATCAGGTAGTAACAAACCCAGATGATTATCACAAAGACAATCATCTACCAAACAACTCTACTAGTGGGCCGGCATTGTGGCCTTAGACCCACTTCAACTGGAAGGTAACTCACCTCACACTGCTGAAGTCCGGCAGACTCAACCCCACACTGCTGAAGTCTCGCAGACTCAACCCCAGCTGCTGGATGACAGGTTCCCAAACTGTCAACACCAAAATAACACCCAATTAATAATTGGGTTCCAATACATAACCATAAGTCCATGCTTGGGGTAAATACTACTTCAACCCCAACCTAGCTTGATTCAAGCCCAAGGCCTAAACCAAAGTCCAAAAAGTCAAACTAGGAATCAAAGCCCAACATATGGCCCAATTTTCCAAATTGGGCTCAAACTTTTACATGGTCATAATTAAAGGCCCAACTACTTAGTCCTGTCCAAACATTCGACATTCTAATGGCCCAATATTATATAATCATTAAGGCCCAAACTATGGCCCATCTATGGCCCAACATAAACCCAAGTGAAATTAGGGTTTCACATAAAATGGCAATTAAGGTTAAGTGTTTCTCACTTAACCCATTAAGGACTTAATCCATTAAGTCCATCACTCTCCTAGATAAGGCATATGATGTGATTGGGCTTAATACACAATTCCATTCCAATGGCCAAATGTGGGTCCCGATAAGTCCAAGGCCCATATATCTAAAATTAGGGTTTTCTAAACCCTAACTAGGGTTTCCAATCCAACCCCAACCTAATAGGCCCAATACCAAGTCCTTAGATCAATTAGGGCTCATTAGGCCCATTAGGGTTTTAGTCCCTTTGTCCAAACATCCAAACGAGTCACAATCCAAACAAGGCACACTGCCACACGACACGGCGGCCGGTAGCGGCAGGCACCAGCTCACGGTGGTGGTTTTGACTTTCTTTCCATTATTCCATTTTTGTTACAATTTACAATGCAAATATCCAAAATAAACGCACACACTAAAACACACATTTACACACTTGTGGCGGCCGGTGGTGGCGAGTGGTGGCAGTGGCTTTCTTGGTCTTCCAGCCACATAAAACACATATCCACACACTTCAAGTTGCACTAGACATTCCAGCCACCCACCTGGTGGCTCATGGCGGTGACAACACCGGATTTGGGATGGCAGCCACCACCTCACGGTGGTGGCGGTGGCCTCTTGATTCCTGCCCACAAAAACGTACATGCTTCATTATTAGCTTCTAAAAAAACCCCTATAGGCGAACACTCACGGATTCAGCCATCTACAAGGTGGCAGGACATTGCCGGAATGTCATAGAAACGGCGACCAATGGCGGTAGCGGCCCAAAACGGCGACTAAAGGGCTGCCGGCGGCAGCAACCGACGTATACGGTGCCGAATCGCCGAGAATAGCGAAGGAGAGGAGAGGGGAAGGTGGCAGATGGGCTTACCAGCGGTTTTCCGGTCGCTTCCGAGTCTCGCAGCAACAATACGCACTCAGCTGTTGGTCTTGGCGGCCAACCCGGCCGAACACGACATTTCCGGTGGCGGAGCTGTGATGGCGGAGTTCCTCAGCGAAGCAGCGACGGCTGGAGGTGTTCAAAAGGTAGCGGCCGCTACCGGACATGAAGAAAGAGGGAAGGTGGCGGCTGTTCCATCGCCTAGGGTTAGGGTTAAGGGTTAGATTAAATACCCGACACCCTTGAAACATCCATCCATAATGGCAGTATCGGCCCCTCCCTCATGAAATTATTTCAAAATAAACCCCCATAATTACCATTTAAAGTTTGGCCTCGAAAATCCCTTTCAGATTAAGTCCCATATTTTACCAAACAGCCCCCATCTTCTAAAATCTTTACAATTCAGCTCCCTATGTTACCCCTTTAGTCCCCAATATCTTAATTATGACATATTCAACCCTTCCACCTCTTTTCCTTTCAAATTAAATCCAAATAATTACCACGGAGCCCCTGTCTTCATAAATATTTACAAACTGAGTCTGGAATTCACACTTTTAACCCCCAACTTATAAAATTATGACAATTAGCCCTTCGAGACCATCCTTTGATATATAATTATTTATTTTAGGGCTACTATGATGGGATTTTGAGCATTCTAACACTCCTATGGTGTACATGCAACCCTAGAAACCTTGGATCTATGTTTGACTATGATACATGCAAATAATTATTTTTCCAAGGTTCTTATCCCATCTAGCATGGCATGGGGAACTTGAATCAAATCAAGCTAGTATAATTACTTACCTTGTAGTTGTAGTTGATTGCTTGGAGTTTTAGAGCCTAGCACCAATAGTGTGGATGCCTCAAATGGAAATCACAAATCACCACAAACTTGGAACTTTGATAGAATAGTAATCACCTTCTTGAAATCGGCCCTCTTACTTTACTCACCACAACTCATGTGATTTCAAGAACCAAAGCCTCCTTTATATAGTGTGGTGGATTAGGGTTACATTCATGTAAACATTAAGTCCCACGCTCCATCGATACTATGATAAACATTAAGTCACCCTTTACCTACCTTGTTAAGTTCAAGTTAGTGTGCCGGTTAACCACACACGCTCCACTAACGACTTAAACAAAGTGTAAAGTGTAATTTCATGGATTAGCACCTTATTCACATTTTCCTAAAATAACTAATATTGGGAATTCAATAAAGTTTAGTTACTTTAGTATTATCATTATACTTTTAATGAGAATTTATAAGTCCTTGTCCTACCCGTTCGGCTAACGACCCTCCACCGATCAAGGAAGCGGTGGGTGAGAGTGGACACCCATTAAGTTGCCATTTGATAGGCAACAACCTTATACCCCCCTTATAGACCGGCTTCGTGAATGATGCGTACTAGCGGTAAGACGACTTGATCTTATACATATATAAATATTATTAAACTTATAATATTATAAAGTATAAGGGTTGAATTTTAACTTTTAAAATTCTAGGGGTTGGAACTAAAGTTTTTAATATGACTTTACATGTTCCAAAACTTGAGGGCAAGTTTTGTAAACTTTCAAAACTTTTCATTTCTCATAACTTATGAGTTAATGGTTATTAAAAATGAAGACTCTTCATTTTTTGTAACCTATGTGTTTTTTTAATGGTTATTTATAAATGTGACTTTTGGTTATCCATAACTTAAGAACTAGTTATGGACTCCATTAAAACACATAAAGATCAAGAATTAATCTAATCAATTATTAGCACATAATTTCTCTGATCTTCTAAACTCATATGTTTATGAATGTTCATATCAAAAAATTTCAAGAATCGTAAGTACATATACAAAACTTGAAATTTGATACGAGCTTTTGAACAAAACTTCGATTTTCAAGTTTTTTTTTTTTTTTTTTGCATCAAGTATCAAATAAACAAACCTGGCTCTGATACCACTGATGGGATTTTGAGCATTCTAACACTCCTACAGTGTACATGCAACCCTAGAAACCTTGGATCTATGTTTGACTATGATACATGGAAATAATTTTTTTTCTAAGGTTCTTATCCTATCTAGCATGACATGGGGAACTTGAATCAAATCAAGCTAGTAGAATTACTTACCTTGTAGTTGTAGTTGATTGCTTGGAGTTTTACAGCCTAGCACCAATAGTGTGGATGCCTCAAATGGAAATCACAAATCACCACAAACTTGGAACTTTGAGAGAATAGTAATCACCTTCTTGAAATCGGCCCTTTTACTTTACTCACCACAACTCATGTGATTTCAAGAACCAAAGCCTCCTTTATATAGTGTGGTGGATTAGGGTTACATTCATGTAAACCCTAATACCCATGTCTTTTCATTTCCATGAGATCCATGGGTTAAAGCTCCATGGAGTATCCATGGACTTTCCATGCAAGCCTAGCCCATTCCAAATAAGCATTAGCCCACACTATATAAATACAAGAGCCCATATTTAATTAGTCATACTTTTGATCTCTAAATTAGTTCTAGATTAATTATAGATCAATACTAATTAAATAATATGATTTTATATTAATATATTAGGACTTATAATATATTAATAAATCATAACTTATACTATTCTCAAACGATTATCCATAAATTGTTCGGGTGAAGTGCAACCCAAATGGACCATGCCGGGTCGGGTCAAGTACATACCAAATATAGTTATGGACTTAGACACTATATCCAACATACTATTCGTTCATTAATTTATTTATTTGTCTAATAATTAAACGGGGTGTTACAAGGTAAGCCGACTAGACCTATAGTAGATGTTCAAAGTTATATTTATTGAACAACAAATGTAAGTTTAATTGTAAAGTGTGTATGGAAAATGATTAAATATATACAAAAGTGATAGTTTATTATCCTACAAAGTTATTTTCCTATTTTATAATATCAATAACATGAAGTAGAGGTGCACAAATATTAGTTTTAAACCGATTTCAGTGATTTAAAACCCAGTTTTTTTATAAACCAGTTTTGATTATAATGGATTTGGTATTTTCAATTTTTTTGGAAGTGAAATTGTTTAAAAACCATTTTTACGGTTAAAATACTGGTTTGGTTCGTGTTAGGGTGTCAAACCCAACAAATAAAAGGGTACATAATACTAAAAAGAACACTTCTATATTACACAAAAAGGTAGTACAAGGCAAGCAAGGTCGATCCACGGAGACACATGGCTAACATCTATATCTCTTTACGTAAGGCACTTTGGTCACAAAATAGGGAGTTGTATGCAATATTTAAGCAAATGATTAAAGAAAAAAGTAAAAGATTAACTAGTTAAAGGAGATTCAGGATTTATAAGGACTCCAACTCTGTGTATGACAACTTAGCAATGTGATTCAAAGATGACATGGTATTTACTCAATCCTACCTAAGTCGGTACTTTGAAGTATTAACAAGCTCTAACACATCCCATTCACCAAGTTGTCAAATTCAAAATAAGCTCTTTGAAAATAACCTAACATTTTAATTTAAGTCTAAACAAGCTCTTAGATAGAAAACAAAAGGTTGCATTAAGTTTGATGTGAATGTTCCCAACAACATCCAATACCCCTCACAAGCTTGGGAGCGTAAGAGTGTGTGAATGAGATTTACACTAAATTCATTCAATGTAAATCAGTTTAGTGCTTGTTACCTAGTCTAATTCACAAAACAATTACGAATTTTGCAATTAGATAACTTGAATGACTTAACCCTAATTTAAATGGCCAATAAGAACTAAAATTAGAATCAAACATTTGATTAAAACAAAATCAAACTCACTAGATAGAAATTGAAATCAAATATCAAGTCATATGATTAAATTGACAACCAAGAAGTCAAAACATAAAGTTGGAGAAAGTAAGGTTCTAGCTACACATGACTAGAACAATCAACAAATCTAGAAAATATGGAATAATCCGCAAACGAGACTTACAAATCTAACGAAAAATGTTTCCAAATGTTTACAATCAAAACCTTGCAATGATGCTTGAAATCGTCCTTCTCCATGTGCTCTGAAATAAAGCATGCGTCTCTCAATGCCCAAAGTCTTGAGATAAAGTAAAAAGGAAAAACTGCCAAAATGTAACGTCCCAAAAAACCGAGTAAAGTTTTGATTTTAAATAGATCAAAACCAATCATAAATTATCTCAAAAGACGATTAGAGTAAAAGTATTCTCAAAACATCAGAGTAAAATCATAAGTAATCATTGCGGAATAAATCTCCAGGGGATGCAGTGCGATCAAGTCGAACTCTTCTTTTTAACCCAGAAGTACCTGAAAATGTTTAAACAAAATAACCGTAAGCACAAAGCTTAGCGAGTTCCTCAAAATACCACATACCAAACATACAAGTGCCATGGGCTACCCCCATGGTCTTTCCTTGCAATGTTGAGGGCCAAATCTCTGTCTTACATACAAGTGCCATGGGCTACCCCCATGGTCTTTCCTTGCAATGTCGAGGGCCAAATATCGGTTTTACTAACAAGTGTCATGGGCTACCCCCATGGTCTTTCATACAATTTCCATGGGCTACCCCCATGGTCATTCATACAATTTCCATGGGCTACCCCCATGGTCCTTTATGCAAGTATCATAAAGACAACCATCATCCTAGAAACATAATCCAGTGGGTCAGCATTGGTGCCTTCGACCCACGAGTACAGTGAAAAGACTCACCTGAACTACTCATCAGAAGCTCAACTGCCACCTCAGCAACTGAACAGCCAACCCAAGCTTCTTAAAGCCAAACTGAAATCAATGCTTAGTCAAATGCTCGATTCTACTCAAGTTTGACCAAAAGTCAAACTAGTCAAAAAAAGGTCAACAATCAATGGTTAAAGTCAAATAGTCAATATGCAGACTATTGCAACGTTGTGGCCTTCCTTGGCAATGTCGTGGCAATGCCATGACAAAACAGTCGAGGTTTCAAACTCCGCCACTTCGTGGGAACTATCTGAAGCGCCATTTCTTCACTAGCCACTTAAGTCTTACAGATCTAAATCTAAAAATTTAGATCTACTCCTTCTCAATGACTTAATGGATAGAGTTTCCAACTTTATCCATTAGGACCTTATCCAAAGGTAAAATCATGAGCCCTAAGTCCAATAAGAGCTTAATATGACCAAAACTCAAACATGGGATCAAGAACACTTAAGCTAAGATCTTTTTCTCACTAACTTAGAAGTTCATGACCATGAGAAAACCATATCAAGCTCTGGAGTTCCTCAAACTCCAAGAGTATCCAAGAATGGGACCAAAACATCCAAAAATGGGCTCAAACATCAAACAAGAAACATAAAGGTCAAGATATGAACTTTATACCTCCAATAACTCAGAAATGTGAAGAAGATGTTGGATCTAAGCTTTCTCCTTGCTTCCTTGCACCAAGATGAATTTCTTTCTTCTTCAAGTTTCACCAAAAGAAGACATTAACCTCAAGATCAAGCCACCAAGCTCATTTCCATGGAAGAGAGGCTAGGGTTTCAAAATGAAGGGATGGAGGCTGAAGAATATGATCTAGAATGGGGGTTAAGATGCTTAAATATGGGAGAAACCCTAAAAATACGTGGGCTTGGGCTTGAACAGCTACCACGATGTGGCGGCCTTACGCCACGCCGTGGTGGCTCCATAAAACATGCGTTCCTTTCCAACATGGCCGCATCATGGGCATCTTTGCACCACATCGTGGCACATAGTTTTCTTCAAAACTCCATCTTTAGTCCTTGACAACAAAAGGCTTAACCAATCCGGAACACGAGTGTTACAACTCTCCCCCACTTAAATTAGATTTTGTCCTCGAAATCCGCTCCTACAACTTACTCTTAAACATCCTCTGAACCCCTTTTGGGTTCTTACAATTCTCATTCCTCCTATACAAGTTGTCGTAGTTCTCACACCCCATAAAGTAACTAAGAACTTATGGATTCCAAATCCGACCGCACATCCCAAACCTTTGTGAGACCCAAAAGATTGAGAACACCATGATTTCCAAAACTCCGGATGACATCATAAGCAAGAAATATGCGACTTGACAAAGACATTCCTCACAACTAACCTGAAAGACCCAACTTCCAGTGAAAACCGCTCAAATCAGAAACTCTCAAAGCTACAACCACAAACAAACTCCATCAATACATTTCCCGAAACCGGGAACTCATCAGTTTAAACTTCAAAAAACATACCCTGAGACTGATGATCATCCATTCGCTATACCTACCCCTAGTTCCCTGGCTAGGAAAACCACCAATTCATTTCGAAATAATACTTAAAACATCCCGATCGTGAATTTCCACAAATCTCAAATCCAGAAGTTGTGCCCAGAAACTTTAAATATACGCTTGACTTCCTGACAAGTCATCACCAACCCACTGCTCCTACGAGCATAATGATGGTTCATCCAAGAATTTCACATTGAATTTGAATCCCTTATCAGCTCAGATGTACATTCACCTAACAAATCACTCGGGACATTTACAACAAACTCACGATTCGAGATTTCATAACCAATACCCAACATTGGTAACCAAACCCATAATAAACCATTCTCAAGAAAACGGGGTACCTATTTGCAAACATTCATCAAGCAACTTCTGATGCATAAATAATACACCCACCAAAACATACTTCTAATATCCGTAAGATCCAAACCAGCTGGTCACCGAGTCTCCCGTATCCCAACAATGCACTAAAACCCAATCATGCTAGTAGGACTACACTCCGAGACCTAAGAGTCTCATTCAAACGACTACCGGATACCACTCATAAGAATCATACCACCACTGGTTCACGATACATCGTGACACCTTCTAACCACTAAAACGATAGGCTCACAATATGTAACGCCCACAGATTCGGGCTAGTCAATTTTGAGATAATAAGCGTTAAAAATGACTTTTTGATAGAAGATTATTTAGAATAAATAATCTTAACCAAAGTTATAGTACATGTCACAGTGATTACGTACATATAAAGAACGTTGAAATCTGACTTATAACGAAGAAGTTATGACCCGTCGAAGTTTTGCGACAAAACTGGCACGGTGCCGCGTATCGTAAAAAGTGAATTTTTAATAAGATACTTTTTAGCCTTAGCGATCTAAAAGAAAGTCGTAGTATATTTTAAACTGAGAGCGTGCATATGGAGAACGTCCAAATCTGACTTTGTTTGAGGAAGTTATGATTTTTCTAAGATTTTGCATATCAATATACATCCCGTAAATCGAATTTTAGATCGATTGATTTTTAGCCGACACAATCTAAACGAGAATTAAAGATCTCGTTAATAGGAGCTCAACGATATAAAGACAATCGAAAACGGACGTCGGATGATAAAGCTATGAATTTTTAACGGACTTTAATTGTCTAAGCTTGTTAAAATATAACTTGAAAAATAAATTCAAAATTAGCCGATGGAGTCTAAACGAAAGGTATAAATCACGTCGCTACCTACGCATGGATATAAAGAAAGTCAAAAACGGAGCTCGTATGCAAAATTTACGAAATTTAGAAGATAATTAATTTTTCTATTAAGTTCCCGAGGTGACACGTGGCACCATCTCAGCCGCACCTTCCTCCCCACGGCTTCGCATGCAATTTCGACATGTGGCAGCGTACGCCTAACATAGGGCTTGGTACACCCCGCATACCAAGTACGCCCAACGTACGTGTTTAGTACGCCCCGCATACGCACAATGCTCAGCCTATAAATAGAGACGCAAATCACCTCATTTCTTCACACCTTTCTAACTTTTCTCTCCCAAATACCCCCAAACCCTCTTCTCCTTTCCCTAGCACTTCCTAAGTGTTTGAAGCGAGTCCCGGAGCGCCAGAAGGCCTCGAGAAGAAGAGCTTTCGGCTCAGAAGTTATGCTCGCGTAGAGCCCGGTTCCTCGCTAAACCCCCTTGTAAGTGAGTTATGCTTACCATACCTTAAGTATAACTTATGTTTAAGTTCATTATCGTTATTATGAACCTATAAACAAGATTTATCAGTGATTCAAAGTCGTTATACTGATTTATCTACTTACGGGGATGATGTTTAGGCTATGATTTAGTGAGGTGTTTAAAGTGGGATTTCCAAACAAAATACTTCGTATACCAAACGGACCCTACCTCCGATATGATCCTACCTGGTTGTTCCTTACTTGATAGATCATGAAAGTAGACTTTTTCTAATGATGAATCTATACTAACAATTAGTCGCAATAAATATTAGACTAAAACATAGTGATAATAATATTAGGTTTCGTTAAAGGAAAAGACAATTGTTAGAAGCGAAGCGCTGCCCGAATTTCGAGTCGTCACTTTAACAAGTGAGTGCATAGTCCCTTTCATGAACATAATTTTATATACATGTATTAAATATATGTTTATGTGTGAAATACTTGATATTGCCTAAAATATGTGTTAAGAGCATATATGATGATATATGATGATTTAGGATGCAGAATAAACCTAGTTGATTAAGATGAATATTGTGTAGTATCTCCATATGAGTACGGGTGAGATATACACAGAGGGTAGAACTTTAAAATGTGTCACTGATCCGAGAGCATGGATTAGACATAGTCATTTGTCCCTAGTCCGAGAGTATGGGGTGGGCATAGTTATTTGTCATTGATCCGAGAGCATGGATTAGACATAATCATTTGTCCCTAGTCCGAGAGTATGGAGTGGGCGTAGTCATTTGTCATTGATCCGAGAGCATGAATTAGACATACCTGATCCGTGAGTATGGATTAGGTAAAGCTGTTAATTTTAGATCCGAGAGTATGGATCATGTCGTTGTGAGGATTGACGGGGTGGGGTAAAATTGCTTATATGAGGTGAAATTGTACATTGCGAGTTCTAATATATATATATATATATATATATATATATATATATATATATATATATATATATATATATATATATAACTGTGGGATTGAAATCCCTATGTACTCACCAGGTTTCCCAAACTAACCCACTTAGTTTATTTGTATCATAGGTATCGATGCGAAGATACATTACACTAAGAGATTAAAGGAGACATAAATCATTAGTGTAAATAATAAATGTAAGGTCGGTTTATGCTTATGTTTTTGTATTGACAATGACATCCCAACGTTTTAATATAAATAAAATACATTTCTTCGAAAATGCTTTGATAATATATTTATCATGTTTTCTGGGAACAAATTCCGCAATACTATTCTTCAAAAAGGATACTATGATTTTTAATAAGCATAAATAAAATTTTTAAAATGACCGTGAATTTGGGGATGTCACACGATACTACGCTAATCTTGTCATTATTCCATCACTGTCCTGGAGACTCCCGACCAGCACCACAGGGGCCTAAAGATACCCAACCATCAATCCACTGACTGTCAAGAACCCAATCAACATCCCTCTCAATGTTAACCGAACACGAATATGGTCATACCCTTCTATCACGCACAACTCCTTTCATACTAAAGGCGGCTCCCAATGAAAATTTTGGGCGAAAACATGGTTGCACACAACCAGAGAATGAGATAGGTGGTTGCACTCTTGTTCCAAATTAAGGGCTACAAACCAATTAAGAACCATGCCAATAACTCGAGCCAATTGTTATCATGCTATCTTAATTAACCTACATATATCCCCAAGGGAAAACACATAACCAACCCTAGATCTACTACACTCCTTCTTCCTCACAACCCTTACCCATCGGGTGTGGTACCGGTAGATCTAACTAAAATGACGAACCTCAACCGCTAATTGAAACATACTCATGAATGGTAGAAGACTACGATCCCATACCTTGGTTGAAACCAAAAAAAATCCCACCAATACACAAATAGCTCGATAAAACTCCCAAAGCCAACAGAAATGTTGTCAAACTCTGGTCGAATTGATCCAAAATACCAGCCCTTCCGTCGCGACATGCCAAAATTGAATTCTATGCAGATCCAAAGCCACACCTGAAAAAAACTAACAAACCCTGCCTCAACATCCGAACTTCTAATAACCAAGGACATCTGCGAAACCCGAGCCCGCTATGAACAGTACTTCCATAACCAATAACTGAGGGTACCCAAACCCAGAAATCAAAATGTACAATGTATAGATTTTGACGATAGGTTGATGCATCCATTGAACTTCAACTGATAAAGCTCGAAACTTTCATAGAACCTCAACTATTGACGATGAACGAAATGACCAACGATCGAGAATGAATTGACAACTAATCCATGATCCACTTCACTACTGAATAAAACCCATGTGGAACTAAACATACTAAACTCTAAAGTTAATTTACTGATCAAAAGCTACCCAGCCTAAACTATAGATATCAATCTATACAACGAGCTGACAAATCCCTCAACAACTGATTCTCAACCTGAGCGACCCAAACGCCTCTCAATTTATACATCAGCATTCCCGAAAGGAACCATTGACTACAACGAGCGCGCTGACCAACAACTTCCTTTTGCGAAGACAACTTATGCATTCCTGATCACATACATCTGATGACAACTTGCTTTGCACCCCTGACTTGACCAAATCTTGAACCAAAGTCTCGCATACCCAAACCGTAGATTCCTGTTACCCATTATTCTGGAACCAACTGTCTGAACATATCAATGATCTTTCAAGCAGAATACCCAGTTCTCCCCCACTTAGGGTTCGAACTACCACCAACGGACATTGCAAACCGACCAAAACTCAAATTGGCTCAACTAGATACATACCATTCTTGACCCTTGGAATGTATAATACAATGTAAGATGATCTTCCAGATAAAGACCAAGCAAACTCAAAGAGATTCCAAATCTCACACGGATACCTCAGAAACCTCCCAATAATAACCGCCTCTAACATCAAGAATTCCCATTCAGATGCACAAATAATAATTTTGACAATCCATTCATAACACCGACTTCCTATCCAGAAACAAATGGACTACCACACTCCCCGCCTGTAAATTCCCAACCATCAATTCATCGCGAGGATCATTCATAAATACAAGGGGCAATGTCCTCATATTCGGGATACATCAGAGACAACAAAAGCTGTTGCTCTCATTTCACCTTCCTTGATCACCTGGAACAATCAACTATCACCAGATCTAACCAAATTCAAAAGAAGCATACCCTTGGTCTCATCTCAAGGCAACCATACCACAAGAATCCTCATATGCATTCCCACGCTGCCATACTTGCTGCTAACAGACCGCAACCATCTAGCCTCATGCTGAGTCTATATCCCAACTCGGAAAATCTCATGTCTACTGTCTCTTTCCTTCGAATACAGAAAGCTAGACAAACATAACTCCCATCGAAGATAATGACATCCCAATCCGTCTGCCAATACTCAACCTCTAGCTGCAATCCTCGAACCGATCATCACAATTTCTTCCTTATTGAGTCCTATGACTCAACTAGCACTACCTCGAGCAAGGCCCTCGAGACCACGAAATCAACTAACTCACTTAGGTCTGCACCATTCAATCCCGATCTGACAATGCCACTAAGGCCCAAACAATCACCAGGCCCATCCTCAGCCTGAACAACCATAACCGATAAACCGAAAGAGATGGAAACACTTATAATGAACCATGGTGCCAAACCATACAATCTACCCTCAAACAGCACCTTCGAATCCCCAAAATTTTCCTCGATTCGAGTACGAATCATGTGCTTCCTGTAGTACAGGCCCAATACTACCTTCCACACTTATCCATATTTTCCTCAAGAATCATTCTGAATCCTCTAAGTTACCTCCTCATAATGATACTACCAAAATCCGCTAAATAGTGTAGCTCCCGCACTAAAGCACTTCCTAGGATCTCCTATGATCCCCACCTCACCCTACCATAACCTACTAAAGAACCCCTACTAATATCAGCTAACTACTTAATGAATACAATTACATGCAACAAAACTAAAATAATATTTCGAATAACAGGTCCAACCCTACAACGCTTAGACTCAAATGATAGTTGCACAATAGGTACAAATCAATCATTCTACAACTATTTAACCTTTGCAACATGTAACTTAACATATTCATTAAATAGTTAGCTCACACCAATATGGGTCCCACAAAGCACAAAGCAAGCAGCATTCGGGCAGTAACAATTTGTAGGCCACAAAGAATAAAAAGGCATCCTCTCACTAACTTGCTTCTGTGATGCTAGGAACTTCTACCAACACTGTCGGTTGCCTTTTGCATGCAAATTATTCACAAAACGGGATCACATAGAGTGTCGAATGAATGATTCTACCCTAAGCCCACAACCAGACAAGGAGTAGGAAATAAGGCCAAAGCAGTTCTTCTATGGCTATGTGATCCTAATCGTATGCAATTTTTAAAGCATACACTTAGCAATCAATTCCACAAATCATAGGTTCCAAATATGTTATAGCATCTAATTCCTCCTAGGCTACAAAGCATCACAAATCAAGCCATTATATCAAACATCTAAAATCCATACTAGCATGCAGTTCTCATAAACTCATACCAAAATAACAAGCATAACACATGTATGGGTATTTTGGGAAATACTTACTTGAGCTCAGTTGATTGCATGCATCGCACCCCATTTTTCTTAAAAAAAACTTTTTTTTGGAAAACTTAAGTTCTTTTAAAAGATTTTATTAACTCTCATTTTGAGTTCAGACACACCCGGGAGTATGCCCACATCCCTCAAACCAAGGATCTGATACCAACTTGTAACGTCCCCAAAATACTGAGTGAAATTTTCATTTTAAATAAGTCAAAACCAATCATACATTATCTCAAAAGACGAATAGAGTAAAAGTATTCTCAAAACATCATAGTAAAATTATAAGTAATCATTGCAGAATAAATCTTCAGGGGATGCAGTGCGAACAAGTCGGAGTCTTCTTTTTAAAACTAGAAGTACCTGAAAATGTTTAAACCACAAAACCATAACCACAAAGCTTAGCGAGTTACCCAAAATACCATATACCAAACACACAAGTGCTATGGGCTACCCCCATGGTCTTTCCTTGCAATGCCGATGGTCAAATCTCGGTCTTACATACAAGTGTCATGGGCTACCCCCATGGTCTTTCCTTGCAATGCCGAGGGCTGAATCCCGGTCTTACATACAAGTGCCATGGGCTACCCCCATGGTCTTTCTTTGCAATGTCGAGGGCCAAATCCCGGTCTTACATACAAGTGCCATAGGCTACCCCATGGTATTTCATATAATTTCCATGGGCTACCCCCATGGTCTTTAATGCAAGTATCACAAAGACAACCATCATCCTACAAACATAATACAATGAGATGGCATTGGTGCCTTCAACCCACGAGTACAGTGAAGAGACTCACCTAAACTACTCATCAAAAGCTCAACCGCCACCTCAGCAACAAAACAACCAACCCAAGCTTCCTAAAGCCAAACCGAAATCAATCCTTTAGTCAAATGCTCAATTCTACTCAAGTTTGACCAAAAGTCAAACTGATCAAAAAAAGTCAACTATAACATCCCAAAAATAATGAAATAAAATTTTCATTTTTAGATTAATAAATCGTTAATACATATCATTTCCATAAAACCAAGGTAAACAAGATTTATCAAAACATCATTAAATCAGAGTAAATCGCAGAACGCGGAAACATGTGGTATGTGCTCTGCAGTCATCCCGAGCTCTTCCATTTGAAAACCAAAGTACCTGAAACATAAACTAAAAACCGTAAGCACAAAGCTTAGTGAGTTCCCCAAGATACCACATACCATACATAACTAAGTACATAACGGGCCCCGCCCACTGAGATACGGGCCCCGCCCACACTCGCATACCGGGCCCCACCCATTGAGATATGGTCCCCGCCCACACTCACATGACCATATAATCATATAAAAATTCAAACACATGCGAATATCACAAAGATAACAACATAATGTACAATCATTGGGCCCCGCCCACATACCAATCATATATGTGTAACCTAATAATAGCATACAGAATAAACATCGGGCCCCGCCCGCTAAGCATACAAAACACATACACATGCAACAGTTATGAAGACATCTAACACTCTACATAGCAAACCATGGGCCGACATTGGTGCCTTCGACCCATTAAACATAGTGAGGAAATTCACCTCGTACTGCCGAAACGCAAATAAAGTCCATGGCTGCTGGCTGACAGATCCCCGAACTATCAATATCAAAACAACATCGGATTAACATTTGGTCCCAAACCACAACCATAAATCCAACAATCCATTCTTAGGGTAAAAAGACCATTTTACCCCTTACCTAGTTTGGCCCAAGACTAAGGCCTAAACTCAAAATCTAAAAGGCCCAAAACCAAATAACCACTCAAGGTCCATACTTCAAAATTGGGCCCCAAACCCCTTACATGGGCCTTACCCTAAAGCCCAAATATAGCCCAACATAACTCATGGTTAACCCTGATCAAACTTCTGGTCAAAGTCAAAGTCAACAACCCATGTTGACCAAACACGCTGTGTTGCCTCTTGGACACGTTGTGTTCTTCCCTCATATAGATAATCGGGAAATCCCTAGCCAACACGCCGTGTTTTCACGAGATTCAACAACTCAACCATTAAGCACTTAATCCATAAAGGCATGGCCCCAAAACTTAAATCTTGCCTCCTTGAGTTGGATTATCACGTAAAGTTGCCAACTTTACGTCCCTACATGACTAAATGAAGCTATTAAGCTAAAAGGGACTTAATAGAGGGCTTAAAACATGCATGACACCATTCTTCACAAAAAGCTTGCACCTTTACGCTCAAGGATACCAAAACAAACTCAGATATGAAAGAACAATCCCTTAAACAACCCAACTCATCCATTGACCTGAAAAGGAGACCAAAATCATAATAAACTAGCCATGAAGAGATCTAATCAAACACAAGTCAAGATGCAAACTTGATACCTCAAGGAAAGTGCAAGAAGTGGAGAGAATCTAGATCTATGATCTTCCTTCCAAGTTAAGCACCTTCAATCTTCAAAGCTTCCTTTAGAAATGAGCAAAATAACCACAAGAATCCATTCAAGGCTCAAGAACACCACCAAGAAAGCTTAAGGGACGAATTAGGGTTTGAGTGGCAATGAAGGTTGGTAAGGAGGCCATCCATGAGGACTTAAGGCCTTTAAATAGGGTGCAACACCCTAAAATTAGGGTTTCCTTCCCACTGCCAACACGCCATGTTAAGATACCACAACACGTCGTGTTGGTCCATTAATTTTCGCATTTCTTCAAATCTAGACACGCCGTGTTGGTTCCTCCAACACGCCGTGTCCAACCCTAAAAGGGGCTTTACTCCCAACAATTCTCCTCAAGATTTCGGGTGTTACATCAACGATCAATGGTCAAAGTCAAACAGTCAACATGCAGACTATCGCCATGCTGTGGCCTTCCTTGACCACGTCATGGCCATGCTAGGATAAAAAAAATCCAAAAATGGGCTCAAACATCAAAAAAGAATGGGACCAAAACATCAAAAAATGGGATTAAACATCAAAAAAGAAACACAAAGGTCAAGATATGAATTTTATACCTTCAATAACTCAGAAATATGAAGAAGATGTTGGATCCAAGCTTGTTCCTTGCGTCCTTGCACCAAGATGAACTTCTTTCTTCTTCAAGTTTCACCAAAAGACGACATTAACCTCAAGATCAAGCCACCAAGCTCATTTCCATGGAAGAGAGGCCAGATTTTCAAAATGAAGGGATGGAGGCTGAAGAAGATGATCTAGAATGGGGGTTCAGATGCTTAAATATGGGAGAAACCCTAAAAATACGTGGGCTTGGGAATGAATAGCTGCCACGCCGTGGTGGCTCCATAAAACGCATGTTTCTTTCCAACATGGCCACGTCGTGGGCATCCTTGCACCACGTTGTGGCACATAGTTTTCTTCAAAACTCCATCTTTAGTCCTTGACGATAAAAGGCTTAACCAATCTGGAACACGAGTGTTACACAAAAAGTAGTTATTGGGTTGAACACAGCCCGTGTCAAAATAGGCTAAATTGACACGGCCCGTGTTGTGTAAAAAATAGCTTGCAAATTTCAGACCTTGCTCCAAAGTAGATTGTTAAAAAATGCAGATTTGGGCCAACACAGCCCATGTTGATATAAGCCAAAACAACACGGCTCGTGTGCAACAAAAGTCAACAACTCTCAATTTGGTCGACACGACCCATGTTCCCTTTACAATGCAAATCCAACACGAGCCATGTTTCTCTCTGACTCTAGGCACCAACTTGATTTTCCGATTTTTTCCATTTTGCGTCCAATCATCCTGATATCTTCACCCGTCCTTCCCGACACCTCCCAAAGCACTTTTCCACCTCCCAAATTATTTTCTTTATAATTATGCTAAAAAGGTAAATGATTATATTGACACGATATAGTGAATAAATAAAAATAGAAATCAAATCAAATTTTTTATATTCAAAGAAAAATTGTTCATGCATAAATTCAAGTATTTAACGTTATTTAGATAACTACAATCAAAATAGCTTAGTAGTGATTAGCTGATACAAAACACTGGAGGATAAAATTGATCCATATTCGATCTCATAGTTTCAGGATCATAGACGAAGTTGGTAGGAGAGTTGGTCGATGCTACCCCCTCCCCCCTAATCTCGATAGTTTTAATTGTAATATTGTCGTAATGTAGCAAAGCTAAAGATAGCCCAACCCAATCTATTCTAATAAATCAAGTATTTTTTTTATCACATATCTCTCTTATTCATTCCGTAACATATATAATTTTGTGGTTATTTTAAATTAAATGTTTACCATATGTCATTTTTATGGGTTTTACTTCTAATTAAATTTCACATTGTATTTATATATAGTAAATGTAATAATAAATTAATATCAATTTGAATAATGCAAACTTTAAATTGAAGGAGTTCAATTAATACATAATCTCAATTGTATGTATTTTAAAATTGCTTTATATTTATATTTTTATATTTAACTTTTTTAATAAACTCGTACGATAAACGAATATAAATAAAAGAAAATTATATATTATTTTATTTTTTGTTCCTACCAATCCTCATATCCTTTAAATGATGACATGTGTCATATTAGTATACCAAAATATCATTAAATTTTATTAAACGAAGTTACACATATCACTATTTAATTTCTTTAAACCTAATATTATATTAGGTGTTGGACTGTTGAAGTATTGCGTAGAGAGACAAAGAGAGGAGAAAAATGAATGTTTATATTTCTAGAATTTTCACATCTTGTTCATAGTTCAGTCAAGTCCTTGAACTTTTATTTATTTACACCCAAGTCCTTCTACTATGCTTAGAAATCGGCCTTTTAACATTTTGTAATTCCAAAATATATCATACTTTTTAGCGATTTAACATAAATCATAAGTAATTTTACAAGGACAAAACTTCCATCTAATACATTACTTCAAATTTAGTTTAAGTAAATATATAAGGACAAAACTTCCATCCAACACATTACTTCAAATTTAGCTTATAAATAGTAAATTAAAATTTGAAGCTTATATTTCAGGATTAAGATGCTTCAACATAATCATATATAATACTCATACCTACAAAAAAAACTTTTATATTAATTACTAGTTATAACTGTTAAATTAATTTACTAATTATAAATTCCGTTATATTTAAAATTGAATCGTCATAAAATGGTCACTATTAAAAAATTATAGTATGAAATCAATCAAAGTTGAAAAGTAGAAAAATATTAGATTTTAGAATACAAAATATTAGCAGGTTAATTGATGATTATTAGTAAGCGTTTATGGTTATTTGAGAACTTTTGGTATTGATAATTAGATATAGCTTCTATTCAAATGAATGTTTCATTGTCAAATTCTCTTTAAATTTTAAAAACTCTTATTCTATTCAGATATAAAATATATTTTAATAAGCCTTTTTATTTTAAAAATCATAGTTACATCCCTATTTAGGATGACATGTCCTTCAAAAAGAACTTATCTTTATTCTGATTAATCATATTCTAGTGATTAAATGATGAAGTATATTAGTTGAGTTGGCATGTCATAATACTGCCAAGGAGTTCAATTCATTGGTTGGTGGTGATTCTTGTATCAATAGTGGGTAAAGAACAATTAAGTGGTCAATTTAATTTAAATTAACTATTTCTGTAATGTAGAGATATAAGCAAGCAGGTATTAGACCTTGATCTTAAATGGGGGGGGGGGGGGGGGGGGGGGGGGTTGAACGATGCTATAATAGCAGCAGATCTGGATAGTAATTTTGGGCTAATAAAGAAACAACTAGATAAAGGAATCTAAAGATACGACTCATGGGCCATGGCTCATGCCATCGTGGGCCGATTGTGCCCAAAATGTATTCAGAAAGTAGTAGATCGGTTGTCCGCAGTCCTCACCTAAAAGAAACAAAAAATGTATTCAGAAAGTAATATTCTTTATACAATCCATAATGTAAATCTTCTTCTAGATTACGTAGCCGCTACTTGAGTGTATACATCAATTTTACCAAAAAGTTACTCCTAATCAATGTTGCTTCATGAAATTGGGCCTAACAATTGATGAAGCTATTTCTGTGTGGGTTTACCATTTATGTTCTTGAAGCGATTCATGGGGTACATAATGAATTTGTTGCGGCTAACCATAACGAGTAAAATTTCAAGGCGTTTGGAGCAATATCATTCCGGGCTTTAATCAACTTATATTAAAAGGCGTTTGATTCGGATGTGTGTTTTCAAAGAAGGGTAGTAAACACATCATCTATTAGATTTTGGGAAGGCACCTGCCTCAGTGAACTCTTTTGGAAATATTAGTATAAATATTTATATTTTTATTAATTTTGAACATATATAAATATATACATATGTTGTATATATAATTAACTTTAAGTGAGTTTGTGTTCTCCTCCTTGAGAGCTTCGAAACTATATATCGTATGTCAAAAATGGAGTATATATGAATGAGATATCGATACTCAAAGATGGATATTTTAGAATAAAGTTAGCAAGTGAAGTGAGTGTGGGAAAGAGTCTCACATTGGTAGAAAAATCATACTCAAGTTAGTTTATAAGCTTGAATGTATGATACGCTTACAAGATTGTATATATGGTTTTGCTCCAACTCCTACCCACGCGTAGGGGGTGGTGCGAATTTTGGATTTCATAGGCCAAATTCATCGAATTTGTGCGTGGGCGCGACCTGCGGACACGGATGCAACTCCAAAAATCGGGCTCGTGCAACCCTCCTTTTGTTAAACTTGACAGTTTTTGTTTAAATTTTGTAACTGACGAATTAATTTAATTTCTTGTTGTGTACTACCGGATATAACTATTTGCCTGAAAAAATCGCCAGAAATGGTTGCAGACGAAAGGTATGGATGTGGACACTCTTTTATGTTCAATTTGCGATTCTCAACTTAGAACCGATTGGTCATCTTTTTCTTTCTTTCCATGATGCTTCTTCAATTTTATGTAGCATTTCTTAATGTTGGGGATTAAGTGAGCCTTCTACTAGGTTGATTCATGATTGATTACATTGGGCTTATTATTTGATACTTTATAGTGTCTAACAAAACACTTTTGATGCAAACCATCTCAACAACTTTTGGGGTTTTATGGAGCTATGGGAGTCAGTTTCTTTTTCGGAGTGGAAAAGATTTGGAAAGACACCATTTTTACAAGATCGTTACCCAATCTTATTTTTGGGTTTGTAATAGGATTAGTAAGATTAAAACTAATTGGATTTGATGGTTACAAAATCCAGTTCTTGCCATTTCTTTTATATAGTTGTTTTATACTGGTTTATTTCTATTTTTTATGAACAAATATAGTGTATATAGTCATCAAGGTTTAATTCATAAATTCTATTTATTGGTCTAGTCGCAAAAAATAATACTCCATTCAAGAAGGAATGAATATAATTATCAACAAATTGATAATTAAAGCCAGATCTTCTTAAACGCGAAACTGAAATAATATTTTTAGTTATAGTAGTTATCAAACAAACATTGTCTAACTTTAAATACAGGCCAGATGGTAAACATAATTCAAATTTTCCTATCACTTGGACGCAACCCGTGTTCCATTGCCGACATGTAGTACCATCTTACCTTTTTCAGCTCCTTACTTTTTCTGAACCCTGTAACGAATTACATATGTGAATTTCACAACCAATATCAAATACCCAAGTATTCGATGAAATGTAAATAATCTCATTTCAATCATGAAAATGGATATACCTAAAGTCTCACTCATTCATGTTATAGTTCATGATGAAAGTATCATAGGACTTTGACAATGAGTTCAAAATCAAATATGTGGCCAAGTCTTGTGGATATGGAGAGCCAAATCTCTCTAATTGATCCAAATAGCTCTTCATCTTGAGAACATAGTGTTTTTTTTCCTTGTTTCAAAATGATTCTTATGTTCCTGTGCCAATCCAAAAAGTTGGAATGGCCCGATTTTTCTTTGTTTAGCATAGACCGGATGTTCGTTGGGTGATGGTTTGTTATAGTAGCAGGTGGGGTCATCTATAAAACTTTAACAAAGTTTTATTTAATATTTATTTCTTTAAAATTAATATCCTTTTGTAAAAAAAAATATTAATTATTAAAGTCTAGGATCCAAGTTGCAAATCAAATAAATGGTTAAGTGACATTTTTCCCATCCACTTGATTTCAAAAAGGTAAATAGCTTTTTTATTAATTACACCAAGTGTAATTCCTAGATGTATGAGATCCTTAAAATACTATTTTGTTTATGACATGTTTGATCTCATCTGTGCATCAGAACACTCTTGCTTAGGTGACCTTTATCACAATAGGTTTCTGATCAAGTCATCCAATTAGAAAAACTTGTATAATTAGCCTATAACTTGGTTATAAAAATCAGGAATACCCTTTGGCCGCCAAAATATAATAGAAATGGTTATGTGATCTTTATCCCACAAGTATTACGCAAATGGTGAGCACATGTTTCCATAGTTGGATGGCCTAGACTTGCCTTTTGAAAGAGATTTATATGTTTTATTATTCCATTTTAAAACATGTGATATCATGGTAATTGCATGCATCCAATTAATCATGTTACCCATTTTCAAAAAATTACTTTTAAAGATTCCATGTAAAATCTAGTTTTTACATAATTCAATGCAGTTCAATTTTAAAGTTAATATCTAATATTAACTTTGAGTTTGAGCATTATAGAGCCTTTTATATCCTTTAATAGAATTTCCTTTTATTATTTAGACAATGGAGTTATTGACGTTTTTATAAAACCGCTTTTTATTTTAAAACCATAATATGACTTTCAAAGTCTATTACTAATATTCATTAGTGGTCATTTTATCATATACACATGTTTTTATGTTAAAGTTTTAAATGAAACTATTATTTGGTTTCAACTTCTAGAAGTATCGAAACTTAAAGATTATTATAATAATTAGTTAAACACTTAAAAAATGATTAAGTTTGCATGTTTATAGTATGTCATTTTCCATAGTCCAATATGTTTTGATACTTGTAAATTTATTTCGAATTGTAACGACCCAATTTTCAGAAGAAATTTTTCATTTTCAAATAGTCAAAAACACTTTCCATGAACCATAAAATCTCAATACATTTGTTTTCAAATTCATAACCATAACAATATTATTTCAAATCATCAGAGTGTCCCATAAAAATGCCTGAGAAAGAGTGCATGCCGCGCCATCAAGCCTTGCCCTTGCCGTTGGGCTCAGATGTACCTGAAACAAATCCACAAACTGTAAGCTAATGCTTAGTGAGTTCCCCAGAGCATAACCCACACACAATCCACATATCACATATCATATTAGCTATAAAAGCTACATATATCACATAAGCCATGCATACAAACATATAAGGATGTTGTGGGCTCCTCCCAAGGTCTTACTCCAGCATGCCATGGGCTCCCCCACATAGTCTTACACCTAAGTGCCATGGGCTCCCCCCATGGTCTTTATTTGGAAAGCCATGGGCTCCCCCACATGGTCCTACGTCCAAGTGTCATGGGCTCCTCCCATGGTCTTTACTTGAAAATCCATGGGCTCCCCCACATGGTCTTACATCCAAGTGCCATGGGCTTCCCCAATGGTCTTCCCTGCAAGTATCACATATATAGCTAGCATAACACCAAACATAACTAACTATAATACCACATATCTCTACAATAACGAGTATATCACATATCACAAAATGGGACGACCTTGGTGCCTTAGACCCATTGGTATGGTGAGGAGACTCACCTCTCGTGAATGCTGAACTGATAAGCTAAAATCTAGATAAATCCCACACACTACTCCAACTCAACTTCCTATACTCATCATGTGATTAACTTTTCACAATCCCGAAATACCATAAATGCCTTCAAAGTCAACCCTGATCAACCCTGGTCAAAGTCAAGGACAACAGTCAAGGTCAACAGTCCATGTTGACCTCAACTCGTCGAGTGCATCCAGCAACTCGTCGAGTTCCTCCCGAGTCCATTCCACTAAATTCCGAGTCAACTCGCCGAGTCACCTAAGTGACTGGTCGAGTTCATCAAGTGTCCAGAAAACCAAAAGTTCATGCAAACCAAGATTCTAATCCTTCACTGCACTCATTCAGAATCTCGAAAACGGGTAAACCTCACCCAGCTCGTCGAGTCGACTAAGGGACTCGACGAGTTCCTTCAGTCCTTTTTGTGTTCAGTCCTTTCCACTGGGATCAAAGGTCCCAAACTTCAAATCCAACTTCTCCTAGTGTAGTTATCACATAAAGTTGCAAACGTTACGTGCATGCAAGATCTCACAAGGCTAAAACACCAAAACTAAGGTTCCTACAAGATTTTAGTACATGGAAAGGGCCTAAGCTGGATAAAGTGAGAAACTTTATGTCATTGAGGACCTAGAGATGTCTAGATCTGGAACCATATCCTTGTGATATGTCCAAATCCGAGTATGACACCCTTTTTGGCACCAAAAGTGACCATTTACTTCCAAGAAAATAGATCTAAGCAACTAAAGATCAAGATAGTGACTTTATACCTAAAGATGGTTGCCAATACAGAGTAGATGTCGGATCTACTGCTTCTCTCCTTGCTCCTTCTTCTTCAAGCTCCAAAATCCTTCACCACCACACCAAAATCACTCTCAAAAGGTCTCTCTCTCACTCAAGAAGGTGCAAGGCTCAAACTAGGGTTTTCTCTGGCTGTAGGAACGATGGAAGAGGCTGCAAATGAGTCATAAGTTCTTTAAATAAGGTACAAACCCCTGAAAATTAGGGTTTCTCTTAACAGTGCCTACTCGTCGAGTCGGGTCCTCCGACTCGTCGGGTAGATCTGAAGTCCCGCATCCTCATAATAACCTTTACTCGACGAGTTGGAGCTCCCCAACTAGCCGAGCCCATGCACAAAATCCTAAAGATTAGATAAATTAAATAATACCTGGAACAGGTGTTACAAATCTCCCCCACTTGAACTAGACTTTGTCCTCGAAGTCTGCTGATCCAAATAAGTCCGGGTAGTGATCCCGCATCTCTTCCTCCAGCTCCCATCTCCATTCGGAGCCCCTTCGGTGTTGTCATTGCACCTTTACTAGCTTCACCTCTTTGTTCCGAAGAACCTTGGTCTTCCTATCTAGGATCGTAATAGGCCTCTCAATGTAGTTCAGGCTCTCGTCCACCTGAATGTTGTCCAGAGAAACGACCGCGGCCTCGTCGGTGACACACTTCCGAAGCTGTGACACATGGAAGGTGTTGTGAATCTGTCTAAGCTCCTCCGACAGATCCAGACGATAGACCACCTTGCCCACCCGGTCCGTAATCCTGAACGGTCCAATATAGCCGGGCCCCAGGTTGCATCTCTTCCGAAAACTGATGACTCGCTTCCATGGCAACACTTTTAGTAACACAAAGTCCCCCACCTGGAAATTAAGGTCTGATCGCCGTCGGTCAGCATAACTTTTCTGACAGCTCTGTGCGACTCACAGCTGGTCGCGCACCTGGTGAATCAGCCCGGTAGTCTTGAGCACCACTTCAGTGCTCCCCATGAACCAGTTCCCTACCTCACCCCAACAAATAGGGGCCCTACACCCCCGTCCATACAACATCTCGAACGGTGGTTGGTTAATACTAGCATGATAACTATTATTGTATGAAAACTCTGCTAGCAGGAGGTATGTATCCCAACTCCCCCCCCCCCCCCAAATCCAACACGCATACCCGAAGCATATCCTCAAGTGTCTGGATCGTCCTCTCACTCTGGCCATCTGTCTGGGGGTGGTACGCTGTGCTAAAATGCAACTGAGTGCCCAGTTATTCGTGGAACTTCTTCCAGAATCTGGATGTGAATCGAACATCCCGGTCAGAGACTACTGAAACTGGCACTCCGTGCCTGACCACCACCTCTTGTACATAAATATTCGCCAATTTCTCAGCGGATATGCCCTCAGAGATCGGAATAAAGTGGGCACTCTTCGTCAACCTGTCCACAATCACCCATATGGCATCCACACCCCTTGTTGTCCTCGGTAACTTCGTGATGAAGTCCATAGTGATCTATTCCCACTTCCACATCGGAATGGGTAGCGGCTGAACCTTGCCATGCGGCCGCTGATGTTTGGCTTTGACCTTCCTGCAGGTCAAGCACCACTCCACGAACCAAGCGATCTCCCGCTTCATGCAGGGCCACTAATAGCTCAGTCTCAAATCTCTATACATTTTTGTACCCCCCTGATGTATAGAGAATTTGGACTTGTGTGCCTCCTACAATATCTTCTGTCTCACTCCTCCAGTCACCGGTACCCACACCCGGCCAGACTGTGTCAGAAGACCTCGACTATCCCGAACAAACAAGGGATACTGACCCCGAATCCGCTCTATCTTCCAATTCTCTTTCTTCACACCCTCGACCTGAGCCTCCTTGATCATATACAACAATGGAGAGATCACCATCATCCTCAAACAAACGTTCCCAATCGGGGAACCCGTCCTCTTGTGGCTCAAAGCATCGGCCACCACGTTGGCCTTCCATGGGTGGGATAAGATTTCACAATCATAATCTTTCAGCAAGTCCAACCACCTCAACTTTCGCATGTTGAGGTTCTGTTGATCCACCAAATACTTTAAACTCATATGATCAGTATAAATAGTGCACCGTACTCCATACAAGTAGTGCCTCAAAATCTTGAGGGCAAACACTACTGCCCCTAACTCCAGATCGTGAGTGGGGTAGTTCTCCTCGTAAGGCTTCAACTGCCTCGAGGCGTAAGCTATCACATGCCCCCTCTGCATCAGTACCGCGCCTAACCCTGAGATCGATGCATCACAGTACACTACCAAGTCATCCAACCCCTCAGGTAGTACTAGAATTGGAGTCTCACATAACATCTGTCTCAGGGTCTCAAAAGCCAAATGTTGATCCGTGCCCCATCAAAATGTCACATTCTTCTTGGTCAAGCGGGTCAAAGACATGACGATCTTGGAAAAATCCTGGATGAATCTCCAATAATAACCCGCTAAACCCAAAAAGCTACGGATCTCAGATGCGTTCTTCGGTACTTCCCACCGCATCACTGCCTCAACCTTGGCTAGATCAACTGAAATGCCCTTCGGGTTGATGATGTGCCCCAAAAACTGCACCTCACGCAGCCAGAAATCACACTTTGAGAACTTGGCATACAACCTTTCCGTTCTCAATGACTCCAATACTTCCCTCAGATGCTGCTCGTGCTACTCCTTGGTCTTAGAATAGACCAGTATATCATCAATAAAAACGATCACCAAACGATCCAGCATCGGTCTACACACTCTGTTCATGAGATCCATGAACGCTGCTGGGGCATTGGTGAGCCCAAATGACATCACCACAAACTCATAGTGCCCGTACCGAGTCCTGAAAGCTGTCTTCGGTATATCCTCATCCCGAATCCTCATCTGATGGTACCCCGAACGAAGATCAATCTTGGAAAACCAAGATGCACCCTGCAGCTAATCGAACAAATCATCGATCCTCGGTAACGGATAATGGTTTTTCACCGTTAGTTTGTTCAGCTCTCGATAATCAATGCACATCCTGTGGGACCCATCCTTCTTTTTCAAGAACAGGGTTGGAGCTCCCCACGGGGAACTGCTCGGACGTATAAACCCTCGGTCTAGCAGCTCCTGAAGCTGCGTAGATAGCTCATGCATCTCGGGCGGAGCTAGCCGGTATGGTGCCTTTGCTATCAGAGTGGCACCCGACACTAATTCGATGCGAAATTCCACCTGCCTCTCCGGAGGCACTCCAAGTAACTCCTATGGAAAGACATCGCGAAACTCCTGCACCACCGGTATACTGCCCAAATCCATCGTGGTCTCAACCCTCGTATCTGAGATATATGCCAGAAATCCCATACAACCCTGCTGCAGAAATCTCCTAGCCCTCGCAGCTGAACAGAGGGTTTGCCCCTACGAGGCCCTCTCTCCATGAATAACCAGTTCTCCCCAACTTGGGGTTCGAACCCTCACCAACTGGTGCTCGCAATCGATCATGGCCCCATTGGCCCCCAGCCAGTCCATCCCGACAATCACCTTCAGCCCTCGCAACGGTATCGGGACTAGATCAACACCAAACCTCTCCCCAAGAACATTCAGGACACAGTCCCGATACACCCTTGCAGCACTCAAAGTGCGGTCGTCCACAATCTCAACCTTGAGCGGGGAATCCAAAGTCCCTGGTGCATCACGAAACTTCTTGCTGAGAGCAAGAGATACAAATGATCGGGTAGCTCCCGGATCGAACAAAACATGAGCAGACATACCATTGACCAAAAAGGTCCCTATACATAAGCACAATATACACATAAGCAATGCAATAAATCTATATTAGGGAGATAAAATGCGTACCAGCCACAACGTCTAGCACTGCCCGAGCCTCCTTGGTGGTCAACTGAAATGCGCGGCTCTTCACCGCTGGAGCATCCGCCTTAGCAGGGCGGCCATCAGTAATCCTCATCGTGGCAGGCGCAGGCGCCGCCACTGCTCCTCCCCCTCCTTGCAACCTCGGACAGTCGGCCCGCTTATGGCCGGTATGGTTGCAGTGAAAACAAATCAAGCCCTTCTTAGGGCAATCCCTGCTCAAGTGACCCTGCTGGCCACATGCATAATATCCTGAGCCCGCTATCCGACAAGCCCTACTGTGCAGTTTACCGCACTTGGCACACCGACCCTGGACCTGCTGGCTCCTACTGGAAGAATCTGAGGTCTTATGCTTTTTAGCCTGACCTACTGCTGTATGTGCCTGCTCAGGCTTCCGCTTGGTGTGGAAGTCCAACTCTATCTCTCACTCACGGGCCTTCTCCACCATCTCATTCAGGGTTTTGCATCCCGTGAAGCTCACAAACTCCCGGATATCATCCCTCAACATGGAATGATACCTCGTCATTCTCATGTCCTCATCTGTAGCATATTGTGGGATCAATAATGCTCGTTCCCGAAACTTGGCGGTGATCTCCGCCACAGTCTCGGTGGTCTGCTGGAGCTCCTGAAACTCCCTCACCAATCGCTTTACCTCAATAGCTGGTGCATACTCCAGGTCAAATCCCCTGACAAACTCGTAATCTCAGCCACACTGGCTGCTCCCGCCTGGCTAGTCACCTCTCCCCACCAGTCTCGGGCTCTATTTCTCAGTATACATGAAGCAAAACCCACCTTTGCCGCATCAGAGCAAGAACGCGTGCGTTGGGCGTTCTCTATGTCCGCCACCCAACGTCGGCTAACAATAGGGTCCCTAACCCCGAAAAACTCTGGCGCCTCGCATGCCTTGAACTCCTAGAACGAGGGAGTTCGAGCCCCAACCTGGCCCACAACAATCTCGGCTCTGAATGCCCTGAGCCTCTCCTCCATGATCTCCATCATACCCTCCTTGACCGTCCCAAAGATAACTGGGGTAGTGTCAAGGATGCCCCTCGTAACCTCGGCTGCGATGAGCTCACACAGCCTCTCGTCAATGGGCTCGGTACCATCGCCCGACCCAGATCTAGATCCCGATCCTGATCCCCCAGCTCCATGTCGTGTCACCACCATACTTTACTGCAATACCATAAAACATAATGATCAAGATGTCCATAGAGGGGATCCTAGACCTGCCCTCCTTAGAGCTTCCAGGTCTAACATTGGTTTGGGTACAGGTCCTGTGCTTTTAGTTAGTACGAGCCCAATACTACTTTCCAGAACTACTTGTACCTTCCCTAAGCTTCTACATGATAACTCTAATTCATCCCAAAACAAATCATATCTCACAGACTACCGCATAGCTCAAATCCTAGGCTACCATAAGATTTCCTCCTTCCATATCAAACCAGAACTCAATCATAACAGGTTGCCTTTATGCATGCAAATTATACACAGACAATGATCAAATAGACTTTCGAATAATAGATTCTACCCTAGGACCATAACCAGACAAGGAACAGGAAATAAAGCCAAATCAATCATTCTAAGGCTATAAGCTCCTAACCGTATACAATTTTAAAAGCATACACATAGCAAGATCCATATGATTATCATAACTCAAATATCTGTATAACATGGCTAACATATTGGGGAACTACTTACTTAGCTCGGCTGATCACGCGTATTTCACTCTCCTCCTTTCCATTCTTAAAATTTTTTTAACTTTAATCTTTGAAAACAATTTTACCATTTCCTTAGTTTGATTCCTGACACACCCGAGAGTGTGCCCGAATCCCTCAAACCAAGGCTCTTATACCAACTTGTAACGACCCAATTTTCAAAAGAAATTTTTCATTTTCAAATAGTCAAACACACTTTCCATGAACCATAAAATCTCAATACATTTGTTTTCAAATTCATAACCATAACAATATTATTTCAAATCATCAAAGTGTCCCATAAAAATGCCTGAGAGAGAGTGCATGCCGTTCCATCAAGCTTTGCCCTTGCCCATGGGATCAGATGTACCTGAAACAAATCCAAAAGCTGTAAGCTAATGCTTAGTGAGTTCCCCATAAAATATCCCACCCACAATCCACATATTACATATCATATTAGCTATAAAAGCTACATATATCACATTAGCTATGCATACAAACATATAAGGATGTCGTGGGCTCCTCCCAAGGTCTTACTCCAGGATGTCATGGGCTCCCCCACATGGTCTTACACCTAAGTGTCATGGGCTCCCCCATGGTCTTTAGCTGGAAAGCCATGGACTCCCCCACATGGTCTTACGTCCAAGTGCCATGGGATCCTCCCATGGTCTATACTTGAAAAGCCATGGGCTCCCCCACATGGTCTTACATCCAAGTGCCATGGGCTCCCCCATGGTCTTCCATGTAAGTATCACATATATAGCTAGCATAACACCAAGCATAACTAACTATCATACCACATATCTCTACAATAGCGAGTATACCACACATCACAAAATAGGCCAGCTTTGGTGCCTTAGACCCATTGGTATGGTGAGGAGACTCATCTCTCGTGAATGCTAAACTGATAAGCTAAGATCTAGATAAATCCCACACACTGCTCCAACTTTAATGCCTATAATCATCATGTGATTAACTTTTCACAATCCCGAAATACCATAAATACCCTCAAAGTCAACCCTGATCAACCCTGGTCAAAGTCAAGGACAACAGTCAAGGTCAACAGTCCATGTTAACCTCAACTCGTCAAGTGCATCCAACAACTCGTCGAGTTCCTACCGAGTCGATTCCACTGAATTCCGAGTCAACTCGCCGAGTCACCTAAGTGACCCGTCGAGTTCATCAAGTGTCCAGAAAACCAAAAGTTCATGCAGACCAAGATTCTAATCCTTCACTGCACTCATTCAGAATCTCGAAAACGGGTAAACCTCACCCAGTTCGTCGAGTCGACTAAGGGACTCGACGAGTTCCTTTAGTCCTTTTTGTGTTCAGTCCTTTCCAGTGGGATCAAAGGTCCCAAACTTCAGATCCAACTTCTCTTAGTGTAGTTACCACGTAAAGTTGCAAACTTTACGTGCATACAAGACCTCACAAGGATAAAACACCAAAACTAAGGTTCCTACAAGGTTTTAGTACATGGAAAGGGCCTAAGCTGGATAAAGAGAGCAACTTTATGTCATTGAGGACCTAGAGATGTCTAGATCTGGAACCATATCCTTATGATAAGTCCAAATCCGAGTATGACACCCTTTTTGGCACCAAAAGTGACCATTTACTTCCAAGAAAAGAGATCTAAGCAACTAAAGATCAAGATAGTGACTTTATACCTCAAGATGGTTGCCAATACAGAGTAGATGTCGGATCTACTGCTTCTCTCCTTGCTCCTTCTTCTTCAAGCTCCAAAATCCTTCACCACCAAACCTAAATCACTCTCAAAATTACTCTCTCTCTCACTCAAGAAGGTGCAAGGCTCAAACTAAGGTTTTCTCTGGTTGTAGGAACGATGGAAGAGGCTGCAAATGAGTCATAAGTTCTTTAAATAGGGCACAAACCCTTGAAAATTAGGGTTTCTCTTAACAGTGCCTACTCGTCGAGTAGATCTGAAGTCCCGCGTCCTCATAATAACCTCTACTCAACGAGTTGGAGCTCCCTAAATCGCTGAGTCCATGCACAAAACCCTAAATATTAGATAAATTAAATAATACCTGGAACAGGTGTTACACGAATCATCACAATACATATACATAATTTCTTTTTGACAATGAACGTTTGAATATTGTTTTAAAAAATTAAGTTGAACGTTGTATTTATATAATTACTAAAAAAAGCAAACTGTTATATAAACGTCAAGACTTAAGATTATATACTAAAATCCGTTAAATATATTTAACATGATGAGGTTCAAATGTTTTTTTTCTTAAGGCATTCCATGGTGGTTAAAAAAATAAGTCGAAATTTTAGAATAAAAGGTAAATTTTTTTGATAAATCTAGAAGAAAAAAAACTTCCATGGTCGACCACATGGTTTTTGGAATGTTACAGTTGATGCCTAAACCGGTCAAAATCAAGAACATAATATAACAAATATATAAGAGAAAAGGTATCAATCTCTTTACTTATAGAATAAAAAAGCTTACTATGTTTATTTACCATGAGAATGTGGGATCAAAGTCGCCTTTATCACGTGTCTTTTTGTGTCACCTTTTTTTTATCCCACATCGCTTAAAAGTTGATGTGAAAACATTTAACTATAAGTAAATACGATAACACATTTATTATCCCATATTGCTTAAGAAACAAAACTCATAGAAGACACGCATCTATAAGTAAATAGGCTAAAACCTTTTCTCTTATATATTTGTTCTCCTATGTTCTTGATTTTGACCGGTTAAGGCATCAACTACAGCATTCCAGACCCATTTATATTTTATATTATTATAATTAAATTGCACAAAAATCAAGTAACATCAATTTTCAAACAATTTTAAAAAATTAGTTAAACAACTTAAAAAATGATTAAGTTTGCATGTTCATAGTATATCAGTTTCCATGGTCCAATGAGTAGTGATACATGTAAATTTCTTTCAAATCATCACAATACATATACAAAATTTATTTTTGACAATGAACGTTTGAAATCATCACAATACATATACTCCCTATTTAGTTGTCGGAAAATTCAAATTCACACACTTTCTTTCCTAAAATCCTAGTTCAGTTACGTAGATGTAATCGAGATTTATTATCTTATAAAACATAGTTTTGGTTATACGATATGTTTATTCAACTAATTGTCTTACTCCCTATGTCTAATTGGATTATGAACAATTAGTTAATTGGCAATAAAGTGTCTTGCAACTACCTATTACAATATTAATCATTCAATATCACAATTTGGAATAATACATGCGGATTCAACCTAGTGTCTTTTTTCCTAAACTACTTGAACTTAGAACAATCGGTGAATTGACAACGTACTATTTTAATTATGAAATCAAACAAATTCATACAACCCAATTCCAATCATTATCACTAAAAGATTATCACGTGGAACACAAAATAACAATTGAAATTAACTAGAACCAAGTAATAATCAAGTGTGTTCATCCAAAAGTCCTAAACATCCCCGAAGGTAACCTAATGGTTTAGCCTTCCATTGAGTTCATAAAATCAATCACTTAGATGAAATGAATAAAATGCATAGTAGAATTCATAAACAAACTTAAATCATCCAACAATCGTAACCTAATGATTATCAAATGATGAAACAAATAAACCTTGGGGAAGAAGCAATCGTTTTTGGAAATTTAATGAATTGATGATGATCCACCGAAGGAATTATCTTCAAACATTGATTGATGATGAATTGAAAGAGATCTTGCCTTGAATATGGATTGAAATGGAATGGAATTGCATTTTGAAATGATTCTAAGGTTTTAGAAGCCTAAAAAATATAGGTAAGAACTTTGATTTTCGGAAGTGGGAACCCTAAAAATGAGTGCATAGGTCCCAATTTATATTGTGTGGCAGAAAATAGTAAAATTGGGCGATGTGGGACGTTGGGCGTCCTAGGAGACATCTTAGATGCCATGTATAACGCTTGGGCATCCTTCGTGTGTCTTTGCATGCTATTTGTCGTCCTTGAATTGCACTAGAAAAAGGCTTAAAACGGTAAGCGTCCTAGGGGACGTCTTAGACGCCATGTTGGACGTCATTCACAAATCCGAACACTTAACGTAACAAGCCATTCCAACACGAGACACCCTAATAATTCCTGGAAGTCTTTTGTGTGACAACCCGAAATTTCTATTCTGTACAACATTTCAATTCAATAGAAGTCAGAACAATTTCTGCTAACTTTCAAGCTTTTTGGAATAAGTTCGAGTCTTTTTAAGTTAGTACTTCAGGAGATACCAGGAGAGAGGATGCTCTAGGGTTTATTGTGCAACAATAAAGTCCCAAAGCTCCAAGAGTTTGGAGTTTACGGCCTAAACAAAGGTGTTTACGGCCGTAAACCCTAAATTGGGGGTATATATATATGACACTTAGTCATTATTTACCATTTTTCACAAATTCAAGATCCAAACTCAATTCTCTCTCAAGTATCATCCAACAATTCTTCAAGATCTTCAACTTGTAAGTGTTTGTAGCCCTTTTAAGTTGATATATTGCGATTTAACACACTTCCATCCGTGAAATCATTCCAAAAGGTTAGATCTTCAAGTTTCACCAAGAACACCAAGAACACACACTAGTGTTCTTGGACTTTTAGCACCTTTTCAAGCCTCTATATTGTAAGTACTTCTATCCTAGAGTATAATAAGGCTTGTTACACTTCTGTACATCAAGAAAACACCAAGGAAACCAAGGATCAAAGGAGTTTACGGTCCAATAACACCTTGGACCGTAAACCCTAAAAAGGGTGCCAAAGTGTGCCGTAATCCCTTCTAAGCCTTGGAAACTTGCATAGATCCCTTCCCTAGTGAGTTAAGTACATGAAAACATCAAAAGACCATAAACCATTTGGGTTTACGGCCGTAAACCCAAAGGCAAATGGTCCAGGGACTGTAAACTCCATTTAGGAGTGAAATGGTGCCCTAATCACTTCCATAGGCTTATACTTCAAGTGGAAATGCTTCTAAGGACTTGTAGAGCTTCAAAACAACATATGGTCAAAGAAGCATGAGTTTATGGCCGTAAACTCATGGGTTTACGACGGTAAACTCAATGAGTTATGGTCACAAAACTGTAAACTCATATAAAGGGTTCCCTTGAACCCTAAACTCAATAGCAATGTCCTACAACATTTAGATACAATCCTTAGCACTTATAACACTTATATAAAGTGTTTTTCATGCCCTAGGATGTCTTAACTTTGTTAATTAGTTGGTTAAAGACTAATTGGATACATATATGTGTTATTATATGTTAACTAGGATCATTGTGTGTGTACAAGTCTTCACTTGACACCTAGCAATCCTATATCATCAGTTCATCCAAACCACTCACTACAGGTGAGTTCATACCACTTAATTAACCTTTTAAATGTTTTTAAATGCTTTTATGGGGGGAATACAAGTTGAATTATTATAGTTATTATATCAATCACATGTGATTAATAACTACCAAACAAGTGGATTTCTTACTTTTCAAACTGTGTTACCAAACTGTTTTACTTCAAACTGTTTTACAAACTCCTTTTCATGTGAAATACTTTTACTTAAACTCTTTTAAACTTATATTCTGTTAAATGTGTATCTATATAGATATAGTTATATAAGTAGGATTGAAAGGACTTAGGACTGATAGCTCACCCTACTTCCTGTTCCTTGTTTGGTTGTGGACTTAGGGTATTAGGGTTATCTGTCCGAAGGTCGTTTGAATCCTAGTTATATATTATGTATATGTATATAGATACAAAGGTTCCTTCTTTCATTCAGCTCCATACCTTTGGGTAGCAAGGGTATACATACATGTTCATACATTACTAGTAAGCTACTATAGGAGTAGTTTAGGAAGATACTAACACTATTACTAGATCAATGAAACATACAAAGAGTCAGTTCATACATGAAACAATACCATACAGAGAAAGAGATAACAAACAATACCATACAGAGAAAGAGATAACAAACAATACCATACAGAGAAAGAGATAACAAACAATACCATACAGAGAGAACATACAGGCTAGACAGAGGTAGAACATACAATACAGCTAGCACATTCATTACATATACATTATTATAGTTATGTGAGCCACCTAACGGGGCATGGCACTACCTGCCATGACCGTTTTTGTATCCAGAATCTCCTTAAATGGGGAGCGTATGAGTTTGTGTATAGATCTATACTGGATTGACTATCCTAAACCTTGCTGCTCGCTACAGTGGGACTTGCAAGTCTACGGGTGCCAAACGTCATTTCTTACGACGTCTTACATCGTCGTTTTTCTATTGAGTCGGTAGCAGGATACAAGCCGATCACATGGTACTTTAAATAACAATTGGTTTAAAGTAGATAGTACAGCAGTAGTTACTTAATACAACACTACAGTACTATATCATTTTCCCATTACATTTACTTTGTGATATTTACACAATAAACAATAACGTAAAAACTATATTTTTGGTTAATGATAGTCAGATTTGGGAAAATACACACTCTTACAAGAGACACACACACAGATACTAGATGCCTTGGTAGAAGGCTACTTTTAGTAGGAAACATAGGGTTTTCTAAGAGAGTTCAAACAATTACAAACTTTTACAAACATATACAATTACAAACTTACAAAACACTTTCATACAACTACATACACTAATATACTTATGATCTCACCAGCTTTAAAGCTGATACTCGCTTTCAAAATAACTTGTATTCTCAGGTCGCCAGTAGACAGGTACCGAAGCCAGGTTTTTGCGAAGATGAAGCTCGTTCAAGACTCATCTTTATTTTGATGTATATTATTTTTGGTGTCTATATAACTTGACAGAACACACTTGTATGAAATTATATTATTAATGCAATGGATGATGTTGTTGCTTGTTTACTACTTTGCATTGTTGTGATACTGTACATGACGTCCTCCACCCCCGAACGATTCCGCCGTTCCGGTTTTGGGGTGTGACAGATTGGTATCAGAGCATTGTTTATAGTGAATCGAGTGTATCAACCCATAAAAGATATACGAACTATAAACACAGCGGGATTAAAATACTCTGATAAAGAGTTTATACTTTTAAATAATAAAATATTTAACCAAGTATACATACCTGCATTCATACTAAAATCAGTGTCACTAGGACAGAACAAAAGTATTACGATCGTTGGACAGCACAAGTAGACTTAGAGACATATGGTCAACCCTGGGAAGATGTAGCCTGATCAACTACATTATCCGAGGAGTGATTAGCATGTGCCTAAGTGTGGTTGTGAGGTTGCAACAAGTCTAAAAACTTACCAACACTTCTACAACAAGAACAGTAGAACAACACATAAACTTAAAATACTATAGGAGTATTTTGTGTTACTATTAATTACTTACCTGAGAACTAAAGGTCTTTATTAAGTATGTCAATAGTTACGGAGTGGATACGCTAAGGTTATATGTGTCTAGGATATCATAGACTTAGAATCTGTGATCTTTGCTTTACTTCCTGTTCCTTGTTTGGTTGTGGGCTTAGAGTTAGGATCACTTATTCGAAGGTCTATCCTGTCTAGGTTACCTATGACTGGTATGCACTACGCAAATGTTGGAGTAACTGATAAAGATCATCTTATAATTATCTAGTTAGTTCGTCTATTGATTATTTCCTTATCCCTTTTCTCGCGTAGATATAATGGCTGGATTCCATTTTCCCGGAGACCCGTACTATCCCAACAACGGCAATGCTGGATGGCTTGGAGAAGAGCCAGAAGATGATCACCCAATCCCTTTGGATGATCATGAAGTTGAAGGCTTTTCTGATGGTTCTGACTCAGAGCCTGAAGTCAACAACCAACCCGCAGCTGCTCAAGACCCAAACCTGAACCCTCGTCCAGCATTTCAAGGACCCACTCCTCTGTGGGCCACAAAATTGAACAGGTGGAGTCAGGAACAGGGGCAGCCCATGCCCTACCATGGAGACAGAAGCTTCTACAACCTCACTGAGGGAGGTTCAGCTGACAGGGTCCTACCCATAATGGTCCGTAGGATTGCTCGGAACACCGAGCAAGGTCGAGCAGCTATCGACCGAGTCGTGGAGATTGACGCCAACTTTGGCGTTAACACAGTCCGCATTCGCCAACTAGAGTCTGCTCATGAAAGGACTCAGGTCCGCAATGCAGTTCTACAGAGGGAACTTGCTGAAACCCAAGCTGAAGTCAGGGAACTTCGAGCTCATCAAGCAAGATCTGATAGGCGCGTGAGAGACATAGAACGCCTTCTGTCGGATTCAAGAACTCACTCTAGTAGTTCTCGTCGCCGATAGAGTCTTATCGACTTCTCTTTTGGATATAACCTACTTTGTGTAAAAACTCTAGTCTAATTTCCTATCTTTGTAAATCTTAGACCCGTTAAGTCTTGATTTGGTAGTAGTCTGTCAAAATTTTCCATCTTCGTTGATGTAAGTGATGGGTTTTGAGCATTCTAACACTCCTAAGTGTACATGCAACCCTAAATACCTTGGATCTATGTTTTCTCTATTATACATGCAATTATGAACTTTCCAAGGTATTACCCTATCTAGCATACAATACTTGATACTTGGGTAATCAAATGGATAGAATACATACCTTTGTTTGATGTAGCTTGTCTCCATGAAGCTTGAGTGCCTAGTGCCCCAAGTGTGACACCTCAAATGGTTCACACAACACCAAATGCACATGGAATGACTTGAGAGAAATGGAACACTCCTTGAAATCGTCTAGCCCTCATATTCACACATTAGTGCACGATTTCTTGAGCCATGGGATTCTTTTATATGGTGGCTATTAGGGTTACACCATGTAACTCATAACTTTAACCATTCCTTATGCTCCATGGATTTTAACCTCCATGGAGTATCTGTCGAACTCTGACCTTGTCGATGAACTCTGACCTTTGTCAATGACTTGTCCATTAGATAAGGGATCATATATTCCTCCATTCTAGATATCATATGGACTGAGACATGGATTATCAATCATTCTCTCTGTCCATTTGTTGTTTCCCGATTTTCGATTCATGATGACTGACTGATTGAACAAATCAAATCAGTCCTGGCTTGGCCAAGCACTCACATGTATCATCTTTAAATCATCGAGGGGCCCACAAATATCGCTTTTATCCTGAAGGTAAAAGGAATGGATAAACTTCGACTCATATGGCTTGTTCTACTACTTGTTGAATCATACACAAAGGCACGTTTTATAACATCTAGTTACCGAATGCGTTTTCGTGCAATCAATGTACAACCAACTCATAGTAACAACTCATATCTCTAGGTTTGAAGAATATAAGATATTATCGTCTCATGATCACTCGTGATAAAATCCATGAAGTGATTCAAATGAGCGCGGGTTGAATCCAATACTCAGAACTTATGAGCACTCATGAGTGTTGTAGCACCACTTTGTCCACCAACTTGGACCTCTACAAACCAACCCATGACAGTCTTGATTCATATCTACTTCCAACATATGACCGACTGTGGATGGTTTGAATAACTTAATCATTCAGGAAGAGCGACTTAGTTATTCTGGAAGTCAAAACATGAAAAGTGAAACACAAGAATAAATGAATCAAATATGGTATCAAACCCTATGAATATAAATAAACACTTTTATTTATCACCATACTGATTACTCATTATTCATTGTTTCGGTTTTATCAACTTTATACTTGAATTAAAAACACTAGTTGTCCCATGCTCCAAGCATGTACACTATGTTTTTCTTAAACAATAGCTTTGCCATACACCAAGTATGCACTCTATGTTTGTCTATGATCCTTACTTTGTGAAATAAACCAATTGAACATAATTTCAATGATTCTAATTTCACACTCCTAAATCCTTATCGAAAAATGTGAGAATTTCAAATTCCTATCATTTATCGAAATCTGTTTAGATTTTAAACTTATATGCACTGACCCTCCTGTAATGAATATGTACAAAGTCACAAAGACTTGTCAACAGTTATTATAAGGTATTCCAATGGAGATCAACTCCATGGAAACTAAGTCTCATATTCAAAATACATTGCTTTGGACATGCTTCTTGCATTAAGTTTTCTAATCTTACACAGATAACTTCCACCTATGGAGACAACTCCATATTCTCATTTTGACTATCACTTCTGAATAAGAGATGCCTCTTTTTAGAATATGTCAATATGGTCCTTCCAAAATTAGCACTATACTTCCAACTGTCCCTGAGCAACCAATCTTTGGTAAACCTCAGATTGTCCTCGACAATTGCTTAATCATTTTAGTCATATCCAATTCTAGACCTTTTCCCTTCTTAATGCCTCTGGGCATTTGGAAAAATTTAGAAATGACAAATATTATAGCACATGCAATCGATCCTGTACCCAAAGCAAATGGTACACGATTCATGATGTCTCACATAAAGACATGATTCTAGACCAGTCTTTTGCTACAATATTTTTATTTGCCATGTTTTCAAAATTTGACTATGAAGAGGGATGCCGTAATCATAATCGAATTTTGAGAACGCAATATATAGAATTTCCTTAAGTTGAACCAATCCAACATGAAATTCATATATATATTCTTGACTAAAGATGATTAAGGTCTCAATCTAAGCCTTTAGAACTGAAATGAAGTATATCCTCTCCCTTAATTATAGCAAAACAACTTTTTCAATCCCTGCAGCCTCACGAATTGAAACTTTTGTTTTCTATAATTAACATTGCTAACTTGCAACACTAACAACAATTATCATGTTCCCACTAACATGATGATTATTAGCATAATACTTATGCTCCCACTAGCTTTGACATGTACTCAGAAATCAGCTGGACTTCTAGAAATCAATACTTTATTGACTTCCTTACCAAAGTTCAGATTTCTGATACGAGATGCTTTGATAAAACTTTATCAAAATCATACACCTTTCCTTAGATAGCATGCATGTGTGTCTAAACAATTTCAGAACTATGAAAAGGGATGCCGTAATCATAGTCTCAATTGTTTAGACCTTTTGCCATCTGCTTCAAATCTACTTGGTGGAAGTGTTTCCTCACCATCATTTTCATGAATCGGAGAGAAACCTTATGACCCTTAGATTTTATGGTGTATGTGTTCTTATCCATGTGAATCGTCAAAACCATAGTCACAAGACAAGGTTAATGACAAATCCAAACTCATATGGACTGAACTTATGCAATCTTAACTTCTTGCCACCTGGCAGTACAGGGCCTGCCATTGCTTCCAAGTTGTTATGCAACCAATTGAGAACTTTCAGAACTCCTATGCAAAGCCAACTTTAACTGGAATGGGCACAGAATATGTCAACATGATAGGTTATAAACCTCAAGTCGTGTGCTAGTGAAGAACCTCAGGTTTTATTCTTGATTAGTTCTTGAAATTCTTTTTAGGATCTTTAAGACTCCCACTGTCCTCTTGACATATAAGACTATCTTGCCAAATATTCAAGAGATAGTGCGGATTCTTTATCAAGACAAACACTTCACACAATTGGCCTTAGTTGGTCTTTGTTTAATCCAAAACATCACAACTTACCAACTTCAAATGTACAAGAGTAGGACACTTTTACTCTTACATTTGACAAGTGTTATAAACCTTTCTTTAAGATATGTCACTCAACTTATAGTCTTGGAGTATGACTCTAAGATTTGTTTTGAAACGAAGTATGACTCATCTTCTTGATTTAACCATTTCAACAATTCATGACTCCTCTTCTTAGTCATAAGAATGCACTAAGATGTCCTTAGAAGACCAATTGTGATGTGGTTCTTTAATCATTAAGATGATCACAAAACATGATACTAAAGTACTCTCCCATCTGTTCAGATTTGAGAAACTTTTATCTGTCTGCCTAATTTGATTGTTCCCATTCGTTCTGCCATACATTGAGACTTTTCCAATGTTTCAGAATTATACTTAAACTTGTAAGTATAACCATATTTACTAAAATTTAGTAAATCATGACGAATAGTCTTAACGAGCTTTGTGGTGGACTTGACCAGTGCACAAGAATGTGTACTCGATCCCTTTAGTCCTTAACTTGACTCACACATCCATGTGAACAAGTCTTAATTTTCCAATGCTTGAAAGTTCTCATTCATCATACTATTCAACTTGCATGATTCCAAGTTTCTATCCAACTGAAGCCTTGGGAATGAGAATCTTTCCTTATTTGGTAAATTATGACACTACCACAAACGAAAGAATCAAGTCCATTTTTTTTTCAAATATTGCTATCAATGGAATCATATAAACAACCATTTTTCACAAATGCCACTTGTAAGGATATTTAAAATAAATATAAAATTAAAAACTTTTATTTTATTTCAAAACTTTGCGGAAAAAACTTATCCTTATAGTGCAAATGCATACGGAAAAACTTGTTGTTATCTATTCCTAAGCAATATATCATAACTCCTAAGTAACAGCTTCAAAATTCTGAGGCGATCGAAATCCACCTACGCGATCAGAATCAACATATACTTCCTTTAAGCTTTCTCTCTATTCTTTGATTCTTAAAACATCAACATGTGACCCAGTCACATCATGTAATGAGGATCTTGGAATAGAAACTTAACAGAGTTAGATAATGGGCTCTACCTGAAGTAGAGTCAGACTTATTGACTTTAACATCCTTAGGTAAACTTGGCAGCTTTGCAATCAACGCCCCTTCCTTTGGCAAAATAAACATATGGACCCTTTGGTAATGGGACTATCTCAGACTTAGCCTTTCTCCTTACCATTTGGTCAACCGGGTTGACTCTGGCCAATCCCTTTCCATTGGGAAGAGAATGCTTTTTCTGGATTTCCAGTGTCACCATTGTCACTGTCCATAAAGTTTTTGGGAAGATATTGTCACTGTCCATAAAGTTTTTGGGAAGTTGATCTTCTAATCAAATTTGCTTTACTATCGTTCCAAATCATTGCTGATTCAGCAGCACCAAGCAAATAGATATGATCATTAAGGTTCATGTCATAGTCTGTTTCATAGTAGTCCCAAAGGAACTCACTATGTGACTTAGAAAGTGATTGAACATCCAACTTTCTCAAGACTTTGACACCCAACTCTCCCAGCTTGTCAATATGTGACTTCATCTCTAAGATGTGATCACACATAGACCTTGCTTGCCATTAGGGCTTGAGTGACCTTGAACTTGTGGGTTAGGGAGAATAATTGGAGGAGGTGGAGGAAGTAAAGTTCCAAGAGATTTGGGAAGATCATAGATGTCTGAACTAGACATCTTTTGGGAGATATTCAAGATAGTTGATCTAAAGTCCTTAATATAACACCCAATATGAAATATTAAGGCTAGGATCCAACAACCTATTTATAACTGGAACAGGGATGCCGTAATCCGAGTTATAAAATAGTTGAAGGTAGGTAAATGACGATTTACCAATTTCCACCATGAAAAACGAAATAATGTAATTAGGTTTTTAATTGGATTTGAAACTCCTAGATCTTTTGAGATTCATTGAACTTTTCAATGGCATGTTTCAATCTCGAGTGTGCCCTTCAGGTTTTGTGACTGGGATGCCGAGGATCACAAAACAAGGTGTGAAGTAACCATGCAAATATACTTGGTACCCTTAATATTTACCCCTCAATCGATGTGCCGGTTAACCACACGAGCTCCACCGATACTATGATAAATATTAAGTTACCCTTTGCCTACTTTGTTAAATCCAGGTTAGTGTGCCGGTTAACCACACACGCTCCACTAACGGTTTAAACAAAGTGCAAAGTGTAATTTCATGGATTAGCACCTTATTCACATTTTCCTAAGTAACTAAGATTGGGAATTTATAAAAAGTTTAGTTACTTAGTATTTATCATTAATACTTTTAATGAAGGGAGAATTATAGTCCTTGTCCTACCCGTTCGGCTAACGACCCTCCACCAGTCAAGGAAGCGGTGGGTGAGAGTGGACACCCATTAAACTGCCATTTTATAGGCAGTAACCTTATACCCCCCTTATAGACCGGCTTCGTGAATGAGGCCTACTAACGGTAAGACTGACTTGCTCTTATACATATATTTATTATTAACTTATAATACTATAAAGTATAAGGGTTGAATTTTAACTTTTAAAATTCTAAGGGCTAACTTGGAATTAAAGTATTCATGGGGAAAACTTTACAAATTCCAAAACTTGAGGGCAAGTTTTGAAAATATTCAAAACTAATTAATTCCATAACTTATGTGTTTAAAGTAGTTTTAATTAAAAAAAAAAACTCTTCAAGTTCCATAACTTGAGGACAAGTTATGGAAGACTTTAAACTAATAAAAGAATGTAACGTTTCTTTATTTTTGTAACTTATGGAACTAATTAAGGTTACACATTTTATCATTTAATGAAGTGACTCTTGAACCTCCATAACTTGAGGACAAGTTATGGAGTCATAAAACCATTTAATGAGGACAAGACTCTTCATTTTTGTAACCATTGCCAACTTTTTATGAGTTTTATGAAACTTAAATGTGACTTTTCATATAACTTGAGGACAAGTTAGAAAAACACATTTTAGAATCAACTCTTAGATTAAAATGGATTGAAAACTCATAATCAATTAACTTTTCTATTAATCTAATAAACTCATATGAACAAAGATAATTCACATCAATTTTTTTTTGAAGTAATTAGCATAACTTTTAAACTAATACAATTCGATTTTCAGCTAATTTTGCAAGTATAACAAGAAAACAAGCCTTGGCTTTGATACCACTGATGGGTTTTGAGCATTCTAACACTCCTAAGTGTACATGCAACCCTAAATACCTTGGATCTATGTTTTCTCTATTATACATGCAATTATGAACTTTCCAAGGTATTACCCTATCTAGCATACAATACTTGATACTTGGGTAATCAAATGGATAGAATACATACCTTTGTTTGATGTAGCTTGTCTCCATGAAGCTTGAGTGCCTAGTGCCCCAAGTGTGACACCTCAAATGGTTCACACAACACCAAATGTACATGGAATGACTTGAGAGAAATGGAACACTCCTTGAAATCGTCTAGCCCTCATATTCACATATTAGTGCATGATTTCTTGAGCCATGGGATTCTTTTTTATGGTGGCTATTAGGGTTACACCATGTAACTCATAATTTTACCCATTCCTTATGCTCCATGGATTTTAACCTCCATGGAGTATCCAGGGGTCACCCCATGGACTTAGTCTAACATAAGAAATCTTGGATCACAAGCCCACATATATAAGAATGAATGATTTACACAATCAACCCATATATTTAATTAGTCTCCTTTTGATCACTTAATTAATTCCAAATTATATCTTGATCAATACTAATTAAATAACCTTATTAATATATTAGAACTTATAATATATTAACCAACCTTAAGTGTTATTTCTCTCATTATAGTCTATCCAAATGCATGATGCCATGCAACCCAAATGGACCATGCCGGGTCGGGTCAAGTCTTACCAATTATAGTTATGGACTTAGACATTAATCCAACAGTAAGACCTACTTCTAGGTCATTTTTCCCGAACTCATTACATCTGTAATCCCAGTATAATTGACAAATATCTAATCTTATGGAAATCAATATCCAATTGCTATCATCTGTTAGTACTAGATCTTCATTCAATCATACTATTCAATCGTGCTATTCACTTGTGCTGTTGGGCTATGGAGAGTTAGTCCATGAGTCATTCTTATCAATATATTCATCTTTCTAAACTTATAGTTAAAAGATGCCTCCACGTAAATCAACAAGACGCGATCCTCCCGCACCGACACCACCTGCTCCTCAATTCGATACAACAACTCTAAATGCTGCCGTAGCTGCGGCTGTGGCTACAGCCATGGCTTAATATCATTCCTCGGGTTCCACTGGAGGAGGAACCCCTGTCCTATCTACTCATGGTGAAATCCCTATGCGCTCCAGAGAGTGCTCCTATAAGGACTTTACCAACTGCAAGCCCACGTCTTTCAAAGGGACTGGCGGAGTCATTTCCCTCTCGCAATGGTTCGAGAAAACCGAATCGGTTTTCGAGATCTGCTCCTGCCCAGAAGGGAGCAAGGTCAAGTTCGCTGCTTGCATCTTTGAAGACAAAGCCCTGACATGGTGGAATAGCCATGTCAAGTCACTATCTCTAATAGTGGCTAATGCTATGGGATGGGAAACTCTGAGAGATCTAATGATTGAAGAGTACTGCCGAAAGGGCGAGATACAAAAGCTGGAGGAGGAACTGTGGAGCCTAACCATGAAGGGCTCCGACATAGTCTCTTATACCGCCAGGTTCTGTGAACTGGTGGCCCTCTGTCCCAACATGGTTCATACTGAGGGAAAGAAAATCGAGATATATATATGGGGGCTGATGCCACCATACCAGGGAAATGTTTTGACATCACACCCCACTACATTTGATAGTGCTAAGCGATTGGCACAGCGGCTCATAGACCATGGGGTTCGTACCCCGGCCGCAACAACAACCCTGGCCATCTCAGAACCCGCCAGAACCGCTGATTCCAAGCGGAAGTTTTGGGATGACAAGAAAAAGAAGAAGGCTGCCAAAAAGCAGCAGATCGTGGCAGTACATGCTGCAATAGCACCTGCCGCTGCTGCTCCAGTAAGGCAATACGCCGGAAGTTTGCCCAAGTGCAACTTCCACCACACAGGAGCCTGCCGGGAAATGTAGTGCTCGAACTGAAACAGGAAGGGGCACACCGCCCGTTTCTGTAAAGCTCCGGCGAGACCACTCAACCAAGTCCCCGGCGCTGGTGTGGGCCAGGCTTGCTACAATTGTGGCGACGTGGGCCACTACAAGAGGGATTGCTCAAAGGCAGGGAATTCTGGTAGAGTTGGAAGAGTTCTGGCCGTAGGCCACGAGGAAGCGGTTGCCGACCCCACAGTGGTCAATGGTACGTTTCTCCTCGATAACTCATATGCATGTATACTATTTGATAGTGGAGCGGAGAGGAGCTTCGTGAACCAAAGATTTGCTCATTTACTTAAGCAAAAATCACGAGCACTCAAAGAACCGTTCACTGTAGAAATGGCTAATGGAAAGACAGAGAGCACTAACAGTATATTCATAGGGTGTACCCTAACTTTAGATAGCCATTCATTTTCGATCGATCTCATGCCGGTATCTATTAAAAGTTTCGACGTCATCATCGGCATGGATTGGTTGAGTCTTCATCGTGCCGACATTATGTGTTATGAAAAGGCTGTCCGCCTTAATCTGTCGTCTGGCGAAACTCTAGTAGTATATGGCGACAAACCCGGCACGAACCTCCGTATCATCTCGAGCATTCAAGCTCAGAAATTCTTGCGAAAGGAATGTCGCGCATTCCTTGCTCATGTGGTCGATGTGAGCCAAGAAAAGAAAGACATTCAGAACATTCCAGTGGTACGCGACTTTCCCGACATCTTTCCAGAAGAACTCCCAGGATTACCTCCGCAACGACAAGTCGAGTTCAGAATCGACTTAGTTCCAGGGGCTACCCCCGTAGCCAAATCGCCCTATCGTCTAGCACCTGCAGAGATGCAAGAACTGTCCTGTCAACTTAACGAACTGCTCAGCAAGGGCTTTATAAGACCAAGCTTCTCACCTTGGGGAGCTCCAGTCTTGTTCGTCAAGAAGAAAGACGGATCGTTTTGTATGTGCATCGACTACAGGGAGCTCAACAAACTGACCGTCAAGAATCGTTATCCTTTGCCTCGGTTTGACGATTTATTCGACCAACTTCAAGGGGCGAACTTCTTTTCAAAAATCGACTTAAGGTCCGGATATCACCAACTACGAGTGCTAGGGGAGGATGTTCCGAAGACAGCCTTCCGAACTCGTTATGGGCACTACGAATTCGTAGTGATGCCGTTCGGATTAACAAACGCGCCCGCAGTATTCATGGATTTAATGAATAGGGTGTGTCGTCCTTACTTGGATCAGTTCGTCATCGTCTTCATCGATGACATACTTATCTACTCTCGTAGTAAGGAGGAACATAGTCAACATCTGCGACAAGTCTTAGAAAGACTACGTCCGGAGAAGCTCTATGCGAAGTTCTCGAAATGCGAATTTTGGATCCGACGAGTCGAATTCTTAGGGCACGTGGTTAGCGAAGAGGGAATACACGTGGACCCTTCCAAAATTAAAGCCATTGAGAGCTGGTCAGCACCGAAGACGCCTACAGAAATTTGTTAATTTCTAGGCCTCGCTGGCTACTACCGCAGGTTCATTCAGAACTTCTCCCGCATAGCGAAACCTCTTACAACACTGACCCAGAAAGGCGTGGCCTTTGACTGGGAAGAGAAGCAGGAGAGAGCATTCCAAACGCTCAAGCGAGCCTTGTGCACCACACCAATACTATCCCTCCCCGAAGGGATAGAAGACTTCGTCGTTTATTGCGATGCGTCAAATCAAGGACTCGGATGTGTTTTGATGCAGCGAGGTAAGGTCATTGCCTATGCCTCGAGACAGCTGAAGACACACGAGGTCAACTACACTACCCACGATCTGGAACTAGGAGCAGTTGTGTTTGCTCTGAAGATCTGGAGACACTACCTGTATGGTACAAAAAGCACAATCTTTACAGATCACAAAAGCCTACAACATATATTCGACCAGAAGGAGCTCAACATGAGACAACGACGGTGGGTCGAGCTACTCAGTGATTACGAATGCGAAATTCGTTATCATCCGGGTAAAGCCAATGTAGTAGCTGACGCCCTAAGTCGGAAAGAATATTCCGGTCGTAGAGTCAAGTCATTGACTATGACTATCCATTCACACTTGTCCACACAAATTAAGGAGGCTCAGCTCGACGCTTTGAAACCTGAAAATGGGGCAGGTGAATCCCTGAGAGGAATGGATAAGAACTTGGAGGTTAAGGGTGGCGGAGCTTACCATCTCATGGATCAGATCTGGACCCCGAAACTTGGGGGTTTCAGAGACTTAGTCATGAACGAGGCGCACAACACTCGTTATTCCGTCCACCCAGGTTCAGATAAGATGTATTTGGGTCTTAAAAAGTTATACTGGTGGCCTAACATGAAAGCAGAGATTGCTACCTTTGTAAGTAAATGCCTTACTTGTGCCAAGGTCAAGGTCGAATACCAGAAACCCTCCGGTCTACTACAACAGCCAGAGATACCGGAATGGAAGTGGGAGCGGATCACTATGGATTTCATAACCAAGTTGCCCAAGACAACGGGTGGACTTGATACCATATGGGTCATCGTCGACAGATTGACCAAGTCTGCACACTTCCTGCCTATCAAAGAAACAGACAAGATGGAGAAGCTTACAAGAACTTACATTAGGGAAATCGTACGACTGCATGGTGTTTCGATATCCATTATCTCGGACAGAGATAGTAGATTCACTTCGAGGTTCTGGCAGTCGTTACAAAGTTCCCTAGGAACTAGGCTGAACATGAGTACAACCTACCATCCGCAGACAGACGGGCAAAGTGAGAGGACTATCCAAACCTTGGAAGATATGCTGCGAGCCTGTGTGATCGACTTTGGGAAAGCATGGGATACTCATTTACCCATTGTCGAATTTTCCTACAACAACAGTTATCACACAAACATAAAGGCTGCTCCATTCGAGGCCCTCTATGGCCGCAAGTGCAGATCCCCTCTGTGCTGGGCTGAGGTGGGTGATACCCAGTTAGCTAAAGGACGAGTTCCTGAAAGCACTCTCACAGGTCCGGAGATCATTCGGGAAACGACAGAGAAGATCGTTCAAACTCATGAACGATTGAAAGCCTCTAGAGACCGACAGAAAAGATACGCTGATAAACGAAGGAAACCGTTGGAATTCCAGGTGGGCGACCGTGTTCTATTGAAGGTCTCACCCTGGAAGGGCTTGATACGCTTCGGAAAGCGTGGAAAGCTAAATCCAAGGTACATAGGGCCTTTTGAGATTCTCGCAAGAATCGGCCCTGTAGCTTACAAACTTAACTTACCGCGCGAGCTCAGTAACGTACATTCTACTTTCCACGTCTCGAACTTGAAAAAGTGTCTGTCCGACGAGACTCTTGTAATCCCACTCGACGAGATCGAGATCAACGAGAGCCTCAACTTCGTGGAAGAACCAGTAGAGATCATGGACCGGGAGGTCAAGCAAACGAAGCAAAGCCGTATCCCGATAGTGAAGGTTCGCTGGAACGCCAAGCGAGGACCTGAATTCACTTGGGAGTGAGAGGATCAGATGAAATTGAAATATCCTCTTCTTTTTACTTAGTTATTTGTAACTACTTATTTGCTTAAGCTCTAATTTCGGGACGAAATTCCTTCTAAGGGGGGGATGATGTGACAACCCGCAATTTCTATTATGTACAACATTTCAATTCAATAGAAGTCAGAACAATTTCTGCTAACTTTCAAGCTTTTTGGAATAAGTTCGAGTCTTTTTAAGTTAGTACTTCAGGAGATACCAGGAGAGAGGATGCTCTAGGGTTTATTGTGCAACAATAAAGTCCCAAAGCTCCAAGAGTTTGGAGTTTACAGCCTAAAAAAAGGTGTTTACGGCCGTAAACCCTAAATTGGGGGTATATATATGACACTTAGTAATTATTTACCATTTTTCACAAATTCAAGATCCAAACTCAATTCTCTCTCAAGTATCATCCAACAATTCTTCAAGATCTTCAACTTGTAAGTGTTTCTAGCCCTTTTAAGTTAATATATTGCTTAATCTAGTGATTTAACACACTTCCATCCGTGAAATCATTCCAAAAGGTTAGATCTTCAAGTTTCACCAAGAACACCAAGAACACACACTAGTGTTCTTGGACTTTTAGCACCTTTTCAAGCCTCTATCTTGTAATTACTTCTATCCTAGAGTATAATAAGGCTTGTTACACTTCTGTACATCAAGAAAACAGCAAGGAAACCAAGGATCAAAGGAGTTTACGGTCCAAGAACACCTTGGACCGTAAACCCTAAAAAGGGTGCCAAAGTGTGCCCTAGTCCCTTCTAAGCCTTGGAAACTTGCATAGATCCCTTCCCTAGTGAGTTAAGTACATGAAAACATCAAAAGACCATAAACCATTTGGGTTTACGGCCGTAAACCCAAAGGCAAATGGTCCAGGGACCGTAAACTCCATTTAGGAGTGAAATGGTGCCCTAATCACTTCCATAGGCTTATACTTCAAGTGGAAATGCTTCTAAGGACTTGTAGAGCTTCAAAACAACATATGGTCAAAGAATCATGAGTTTACGGCCGTAAACTCATGGGTTTACGACCGTAAACTCAATAAGTTATGGTCACAAAACCGTAAACTCATATAAAGGGTTCCCTTGAACCCTAAACTCAATAGCAATGTCCTACAACATTTAGATACAATCCTTAGCACTTATAACACTTATATAAAGTGTTTTTCATGCCCTAGGATGTCTTAACTTTGTTAATTAGTTGGTTAAAGACTAATTGGATACATATATGTGTTATTATATGTTAACTAGGATCATTGTGTGTGTACAAGTCTTCACTCGACACCTAGCAATCCTATATCATCAGTTCATCCAAACCACTCACTACAGGTGAGTTCATACCCCTTAATTAAATGTTTTTAAATGCTTTTATGGGGGGGGGGGGGAATACAAGTTGAATTATTATAGTTATTATATCAATCACATGTGATTAATAACTACCAAACAAGTGGATTTCTTACTTTTCAAACTGTGTTACCAAACTGTTTTACTTCAAACTGTTTTACAAACTCCTTTTCATGTGAAATACTTTTACTTAAACTCTTTTAAACTTATATTCTGTTAAATGTGTATCTATATAGATATAGTTATATAAGTAGGATTGAAAGGACTTAGGACTGATAGCTCACCCTACTTCCTGTTCCTTGTTTGGTTGTGGACTTGCGGTATTAGGGTTATCTGTCCGAAGGTCGTTTGAATCCTAGTTATATATTATGTATATGTATATAGATACAAAGGTTCCTTCTTTCATTCAGCTCCATACCTTTGGGTAGCAAGGGTATACATACATGTTCATACATTACTAGTAAGCTACTATAGGAGTAGTTTAGGAAGATACTAATACTATTACTAGATCAATGAAACATACAAAGAGTCAGTTCATACATGAAACAATACCATACAGAGAAAGAGATAACAAACAATACCATACAGAGAAAGAGATAACAAACAATACCATACAGAGAAAGAGATAACAAACAATACCATACAGAGAGAACATACAGGCTAGACAGAGGTAGAACATACAATACAGCTAGCACATTCATTACATATACATTATTACAGTTATGTGAGCCACCTAACGGGGCATGGCACTACCTGCCATGACCGTTTTTGTATCCAGAATCTCCTTAAATGGGGAGCGTATGAGTTTGTGTATAGATCTATACTGGATTGACTATCCTAAACCTTGCTGCTAGCTACAGTGGGACTTGCAAGTCTACGGGTGCCAAACGTCATTTCTTACGACGTCTTACATTGTCGTTTTTCTATTGAGTCGGTAGCAGGATACAAGCCGATCACATGGTACTTTAAATAACAATTGGTTTAAAGTAGATAGTACAGCAGTAGTTACTTAATACAACACTACAGTACTATATCATTTTCCCATTACATTTACTTTGTGATATTTACACAATAAACAATAACGTAAAAACTATATTTTTGGTTAATGATAGTCGGATTTGGGAAAATACACACTCTTGCAAGAGACACACACACAGATACTAGATGCCTTGGTAGAAGGCTACTTTTAGTAGGAAACATAAGGTTTTCTAGGAGAGTTCAAACAATTACAAACTTTTACAAACATATACAATTACAAACTTACAAAACACTTTCATACAACTACAGACACTAATATACTTATGATCTCACCAGCTTTAAAGCTGATACTCGCTTTCAAAATAACTCGTATTCTCAGGTCGCCAGTAGACAGGTACCGGAGCCAGGTTTTTGCGAAGATGGAGCTCGTTCAAGACTCATCTTTATTTTGATGTATATTATTTTTGGTGTCTATATAACTCGACAGAACACACTTGTATGAAATTATATTATTAATGCAATGGATGATGTTGTTGCTTGTTTACTACTTTGCATTGTTGTGATACTGTACATGACGTCCTCCACCCCTGAACGATTCCGCCGTTCCGGTTTTGGGGTGTGACATTTAGGACGTCATAGATATCTTCGAGGATGCCGATGGGGCCTTCCTCGTTTCCCTACTCCGAAGTAGGGGTGTTCGTTTGGATGGATCGGTTCGATCCGATCCAATTAAATAAATCCAAATTGATTTCGGTTTTTAAAATATGGATCCAAATAGTCCAAACTAAATTCAAATCCGATCCGATCCGATCCAATTACAATTCGGTGGGATCGGTTTTTATAATTCGGTTTTCAAAAACCAACACATTTTAAAAGGACATAGAATTATAATATGATCTAGTTTTATAGATGAAGCAAAAACAAATTATTTACTTGTGATTTAAAATTTATAAACAACCACTAAGAAGGCATATTATACTTTATTATTTAATAGATAAAAAACTTTTGAGAGAAAGTACATATTAATGTCTTTTATTTGGTAAAACTTTTTGAACTTATTTAAAAAAAATTATAAAATTAATAAATAATTATAGATATATTGAAAATAAATACAAAACAAATTGTTATTCGGTTTTTTTGGACTATTCGTTTCTGATTTTATAAACCAAAACCAATCCGAAATCCAAAATAATAATTCGGTTTTGTTGAAAACCAATCCAAAAATCCGAATATCTGAACGAAATAGTCCAATCCAAATTGTCCAATTGGACAATTCGATTTTATCCAAATAGTGAACAACCCTACTCCGAAGTCTGCTGAGATGTTGACTGTTTTGACCTTGGTGTGCTTCAGAGCGTCATAGATGCCTGATATGTGTCCTTCGTCTTTGACATATTTTAGTGATGAAAACAGTAGAACCAACACAAACACAAAACATGAAAGTTGTGGGAAATTGTCTCTAGTTTCTGAAACGTCTTGAGTCAAGTCAATCGGAGCTCCTGAGCTTGAGATATGACAAAAACAATCAAGAGTGGTCAATTTTCCCAACAACATTTTTCTTCAAAACTTTGCGCAAATTGTCCTCATGCTTGTGAGCTTCCTTTTGCTCATTTTTCTTTCACGTTCTGCCCACTTTTAGATTATATAATTACCTGCACATAATGTTCAACAATCCATCAAAATAGTGTCATTCTTGGGTAATCACACATCAATTCAACATATTTAGTACAATTTATTATGTTATAAATATAAACCGATCAAACCTCCCCAAATTTATTCCGAACTCGTCCTGAGATTGGCCTGAAATTATCAGCGTAGGCTTACTCTATAATCCTAAGAAAAACTCAATGGAATCACAAATTTTGTACATTTTATCAAAATATTTTCAGTAAGCATGATATATCGATTTTGGGGATTATTAGTTGTTTATCCAAACTTTTAAACACAAAATACATGTTATGATTATATTATTTTGTGTTTGAAACTCTCTACTTTTTGAACCCTTTCCATAAGCAACCTCATGAGTAATCATTTGAAGTCATTGCCAAAGTCCCATTTTCAAGGTTCACTAACATAGTTAGCGTGGTCGGTAACACTTAATGGACCAACCCATACACTCCATTATCGAGGGGTCACATATTGTTTCACACAATGTCTTCCACTTGAACTGTTCTTAATATTTATCTTGATTGTGCATTCTTCGTGTTCTGTGATGGCTTTGAATTGAGCTTGAATATAGATACTTGGAAGTTCTTCAGTGTATTTTGATGCTTTTTGGTTGTGTGATAACAATAATAGCCCCTTCCTAACCCTAAAGGCGCGAGAATAAGTAAGACCAAGTACTAAGAGCATGATGACACATATTGTTCGGTTGGGTCCTCAATTGAAAGATCGTAGGCTCGAGCCAAAAACCTTCATTTTTCAAACCCTTGGGTATTTCACATAACAATTATATATATATATATATATATATATATATATATATATATATATATATATATATATATATATATTATGACTCGATGTATGAAATTTCAATCATTTTCTATCTTGATGAGTTACATTCAGTACATAGAGAAGCTACTAACTCATCACAGATTTCATAGAACCAACCCAAGAGAGAACGATAATAATATATGAGTTTAAGATAGCAGTACATTCATCCCAAATAAAAATATAAAAATAAAAATAGAAAAATAAAAGGAAAATGTCTTAATCACACAACCATAAAAACAAAATCAAAAGAGGATCTCACCAAGGTTTATTGTGGAGGCGGTTGTGGTGGATATCGTGGGTATGGATGAGGATACCCAAAAATCGATCCAAATAAATCATCAAATCGAAAGTTGTATTCTGTAGCTGGTGGTGGATGATAATGCTCATACTCCGATACCAGATCGGTAGAAAAGCGGTGCTGGAGCTCGGGATCGTTGTTGTGGCAAATCAATGTCCATCGGGTCATGTTGTAGACGACTGCGTCTGTAGGATGCATCTGCATAGTACTCCTACTGGTACAACTGATAAGTAGCAACACTATAAGTTTTGTCAGCTGTAATGCCAATCTGTCGTATCGGTTCGGTAAGATTAGCTAGTGCCGTGACAATACCCTCCATCCACGTATGTTTCTTCTCCATCCAAGTTCGAACCTCTTGGTTATGTGTGTTTTGCCTCCTTATAAAGTCCTCCCATGCTGCTTGCATGTTCAAGCCCTGTCCTGTTGCATGTCCCTATTGATGTGGTTGATCTCCATGAAAATCTCCAACAAATGGCTCCTCATCCCCCACACCAAGTGGGAATGTGTAAGTCATATTTATGGCTGAGTCCATCAGACTACGTGTCCTATTTATAATATGAAATGAGATGTGTATAAAAGAAGTAGCAATAGGGCGAAGAATATGCTGGTATGATGTAGCTTGCATGGCCTTGATCCTATTCCCCAAATCCCAACTCCCTAGTCACATATGTCGCTATCAGGGTAGCATAGGCGGTGGTGACTCTTTTATGGATATCAAACGAGGACCATATGTTGCACATAACATTATATGCATAAGAGATAAAGATGGATACCATCATCAATTTGTACAATACGTATAAGTCATGTGTCCTCACTGCCCTAGGACCCCTATTCCCTAGGTTCACATTATCCATGATGATCCTTTGCAATGCCTTTACTAAAGGCACCAAATCACATCACCTATCATATGCTTTCGTCCCCTCGCGGAATACCGTGCAGTACAAATATTCCATGACAATCCCAGGGTTACCCCCCCCTCATATCCACACATTTTTATTCGATTGGCTGGTTCTCAGGATCATGCAGATGATATCCAGTATCTACATGATTCATGTCTCAAATGCCCTATATAGTCATCACTATGTCATGTGTTCGAACTGAACAATCAACTGTAGCTCCTCCGACCTATTAGGTACCTCGAGACGTCAAAGTGTCCTTATCAATTTCCATACGATAACAACATAAACATGTGTGGGGTTGAAGTCTAGAGCTCTACCCCATCCATAACGGTCAAATGTCTCCACGATATTGTACCCAACAAAGTTGTGACGCTTTACCATGTACTCCACTATAAATCCAGTAAGCGGGTGAGTAGCCTCATAAACTGTTGGGCGAATGTCATCTTGATGCTCATGAAGTGTGTAACATCCCAAAATTTCAAGGTAAAAATTTCATTTTTAATACAATCAAAACACCCATTTATCTTTTACTCAAATATTTAGAAGTATTTCATAATAAAAAAGTTATCAGAGTACAATCCCAAAATCACAAAGTTGTGGAAAAACATGGGTGTATGCACTGCGATCAAGCCGGACCCTTCCCTTTTGAACCCGAAGTACCTGAAACCATAAACAATAAACCGTAAACACAAAGCTTAGCGAGTTCCCCAAAATACCGCATACCATACATACACTAGAGAATGCTATGTGCCAGCCATAGTCTTGCCATTATGCCACGAGTCAATCCTAGTCTTTCATTGACAAGTCGGGGCCAAAACCCTAGGTCTTACAAACAAGTGCTAAGAGCCGCCTCCTGGTCTTTCATGCAAGCATCGCAAAGATAACAAGCATAAAATCTACAACTAAAAATCTACTTAACTGCTAGGGTCCGAACCCTGGTCTTGCATTCAGATTTTCCAGGAGCCACCTCCTGGTATTTCATGCAATGTCAAGGGACACCCTTTGGTCTTCCAACAATACATAAGCCAATTGGCCGGCATTGGTGCCTTCAAACCATAGATAGAGTGAGGAGACTCATTTCAGACTGCTGAAACCCACTGATAAATCTCTGGTTGCAGATCTACTAAAATCCCCGCACTATCAATCACAAAATAACATCCAATTAATACTTGGATCCCGAATCACACTAAGAGTCCAAATTAGGGTCAAAGACCTTTTTACCCTTTCCCGAACTTGGCCCAAGGCCAAGGCCCAATCCAATTGTCTAAAAAGCCCAAATTCTAAAATAATCACCCAAAGCCCAAATATGGCCCAATTTTCCAAATTGTGCCCAATCCCTTTCATGGGCCTTCACCCAAGAAAGTCCAATAAAATCTCAACAGCCCAACAAAAGAATTCTAATGGCCCAATAAGGCCCAAGACAACCAAGATCCAACATGGCCCAAAACCAAGAACCCAAATAGACTGAAGCCCAATCTGCTGAGTACGCGGGGCATACTTAGCTGATACGCTCAACGTACACGCTTGAGGTCTTGTACGTGCAACGTACCTGCTTGTACGCCCAACGTACTCCACCAACTTGGCCAACTTCTTATTTTCAGCACTTAATCGATTAAGACTTCAACCCAAACTCAGATCTGACTTACTTAAGATGGTTTATCATGTAAAGTTGCCAACTTTACGTGCATGCATGGCTTAATGGGGCTTTAGAGCTCAACAGAGATTAATAAATGACTTAACACATGCATGATACCAAAACCACCATAAAGTTTTCACCTTTATGCTCAAGAAACCCTTAATGTGTCCAGATATACAAGGATAAGCTCCAAAAACGTCCTTAGCTCACAAAACCAACCAAAAAGGGACCAAAATGACCATAAACAAGCTAAAGAGTAGATCTATGAAATGAAATGCCAAGTTTTGAACTTTATACCTCAAACGCCACGAAATGAAGGTGCTAAAGATGGATCTCAAGGCTCTCCTCCAAAGAGAGAGTCTTCAAGCTTCTTCTTCTACCATTTCAAGATGCATAACACCCACCAAAAGCTTCACAAGAGCTCAAAAGCACCACACAAAGACTAAGGAACGAATTAGGGGTTTCAAGGGTATGGAGGCTGGTTAAACAAGGCCAAAAGAGGCTATCTTATGCTTTATATAGGGTACAAGCCCTAAAATTAGGGTTTTCATCTTGCTCACATACGCTAAGCGTACTCCAAGTACGCCTAACATACTTGGATGAGCTTCGCGACCACCAGCTTCCAGTAAGCCCAACGTACTCTAACTTTCCCGAAGTTGGCAATTCAGCCCGCCCAGGGACCAAATCAGCAAACAATATACCCCCAAAGGGTCTAAACCGAAATGTACAATAAATCAAGTGTTACAAAGTGTATGATACCGTGGGTTAAAAGTCACATGTATATCTGGCTCCGATTGAGTGACTGGCATCACACGTTGTCTGTTTCCTGCTGAAGTGCTTGTTGGTGCTACTCTTGATCTCTTTGCTAGCACCTGAAAAATTAATCACACAAAACCATAAAACAAAACTTGCCATTAAACACACCAGATGTCACATAAAATAAAGCATTAAATCAGTTGGCAAGCTGCTCCAAACACAGTTGAAATAAATTCAGTCTGAATAAATATTTGTTCCAAGTCATGTTTTTGTTTCCAGTAATGGATTATTTTCAAATAATTTTTTCTAGTCAGTAAAAAACACAGACAATCATAAAACTGGTTGTCACTGACAGGTTCCAACAAAAAAAAAACAGATAAACAACTATAAAAGATAGATTTTCAGACTGGCAGTAAGGTGTCAAATTTCAGTATCATTCTGAAAACTTCTAAAACTTGAATTTTTAATCTAAGAACACATAAAAACATAACCAATGGGTTTTCCAACATTATACGTGCATTTCATACTTTTAACAGTTAACGAACAAAACTTCAGTTTGCAAAAAATTCACAGATCGACACATGCAACTTACACATACTTATCCATAAGATTTATTACCATTTCATGCCAACTTTTTTCAGAAATTTCGAAATTTTCAACCACATATGAACAAAAAAAAATTGAAATTAATCCTTAAAAAATGGAGTTTTGAAGTTCATACCTTGTCAAGATAGTGTTTCTACTGAAGAGGAAACAAGAACTTGAAGCAAAAACCCAAAAATAAGTAAAAAATTTGAAGCCCTAGTTTTTGGGGGTTTTGAAATCGGCTCAGAAGTTGTGAAGAAGAAGTAAGAGGAAAAAAAATTATAGCAAACAACCCCAAAACACCAATAAAGTGTTGAAGAATGTGTCGCTGTCCTTGACGGCGTGTTTAGCGTCTCCTAGGACGTCTCTCATTAAAAAGGGCATTTTTGTAATTCAGCAGGGGTTTCAACGGTACACAAAAAACATAGCTCCCCGTCGGCATCCTAGGAGGCGTCTTAGACATCCCCTAGGACGTCTAGAGCTACTGATTTTTTTTATCTTGCTGTTTTTCACATTTTTAACTGTTCGGGAGCATTTCTCGGGTATTTTTCGAGATTTTTTTTATTTTAAGAAAAAATTAAGTACCCCCTCCCCAACTTTAGACCTTGGATCGTCGTCGATACAAAAAGAATTAAAACACACAACACGAAAAATAAAACTAAAAACACACCAAAACGCGGGTTGCCTCCCGAAAAGCGCTAAGTTTTACGGCTTCAGCCGGACGGTTTACCTCAATTAAGTTGTTTCTGAATATTGTCATACCTCGAGTGTTATTTTCTCAACGAGTGTCATTTTGCCATCTACCATTCGAATGTAAGGTTTAAGTCTTTGTCCATTTACCTTGAATGGTTCACCGCCTTTCGTGTCTTTGATTTCAATGGCACCGCGATCCGCCATATTTGTCACCACAAAAGGTCCACTTCATTTACTCTGAAGCTTCCCGTGGAAGATTTTGAGACGAGAGTTGAATAGCCACACCAGTTGTCCTTCAACAAATTGTTTTTGGACAATATGTCGGTCGTTTAATGCCTTCGTCTTTTCTTTGTAGATTCTTGAGTTTTCGTAAGCTTCCTTTCGAATACCTTCCAGTTTAATGAGTTGGAGTTTTCTTTTCATACCTGCATCACTTAATTCAAGATTTTCATTTTTTATGGCCCACATTGCACGATGTTCCAACTCCACCGGGAGATGGCATGAATTTCCATAAACATGCCGATACGGGGACATTCCAATGGGCGTCTTATAGGTTGTCCGATATGCCCATAATGCATCATCTAATCTTAAGGACCAATATTTTCGGTCGGGACGGACAATCTTTTCTAAGATGCGTTTTATTTCCCTATTTGACACCTCTACTTGTCCAATCGTTTTTGGGTGGTATGGAGTGGCTATCCTATGTGTGACACCATAGTGTTTTATTAGTATTGCATAATGCCAATTTTTAAAAGTTGAACCCTCGTCACTAATAATAGTTCTAGGAATTCCATGTCTCGAAAAGATGTTCTTTTTGACAAATTTACAAACAACATTATGGTCATTCGTGCATGTAGCCTAGACTTCGACCCATTTTGATATCTAATCAACGGCTACAAGAATTTATAGATTACCAAAAGAAATGGGGAACGGACCCATGAACTCAATGCCCCATACATCAAAAATTTGTACAACTAAAATTGGGGGTATTGGCATCATGTCCCGTCGTGAGAACCCCCCAATTTGTTGGTAATGAATACATGCTTTCACGAATGTGTGTGCATCTTTAAATATAGAGGGCCAGAAAAAACCACTTTGTAGAACCCGATTCCCCGTATTTTTGTTACTAAAATGGCCTCCACATGCATATAAGTGGCAATGCCAAAGAATGTCTTCTTGTTCCGTATGTGGTACGCATCGCCTAATCACTTGATCCGCTCTAATTTTGAAAAGATTTGGGTCCTCCCATATGTAGTATTTCGTTTGTGAATGGAAGAACCTCCTATGTTGAGTGGTCCAATATGGTGGCATTTTTCCTGTCACAAAATAATTCACTAAATTAGCGAACCATGGCAATGTTTTGACAATAAGAATATGCTCATCCAGAAAGTTTTCTTAAATAACTTCCGATGAGTTGTCATTATAGATGATTCTTGATAAATGATATGCCACAACATTTTTGGAACCCTTTTTGTCCTGAATTTCAATATCAAACTCTTAAAGAATAAGGATCCATCTTATAAGATGTGGTTTGGCATCCTTCTTTTCCAAGAGGCTTTCGGATGGCATTGTGGTCGGTGAAAATTACAACTTTCGATCCTCAAATGTAGAATCTAAATTTGTCTACTTCAAACATGACCACAAGCAAATCTTTTTTGGTAGTGGTGTAATTCAATTGTGCATCGAAAATTTTTTTGCTCGCATAAAAAATTGCAACGGGTTTTTATTCACCCGTTGTCCCAAAACTGCCCCTACCGCATAATCACTCGCATCACATATAATTTCAAAAGGTAAAGTCCAATTAAGTGATTGCAAGATAGGGGCTTCAACAAGTTTATTATTTAATGTGGTAAAAGCTTCAATACATGCTTTATCAAAAGAGTATGGTGCATCTTTTAAAAGTAATTTTTAAAGAGGTTTTGAGATCGCACTAAAATCCTTGATAATCCTCGATAAAATTCGGCATGTCCAAGAAAAGAAAAGACGCCTTTTACCGAAGTGGGTGGGGGAAGAGTGGAAATCATTTGTACTTTGTCCCGGTAGACTTCGAAACCATGCTCGGAGGCAACATGACCAAGTACCATTCCTTCTTTGACCATGAAATGACACTTCTCCCAAATTAAAACCAAATTAGACTCAATACAACGTTTTAAAACATTTTCTAATTGGTCTATGCAAGTCTCAAAGGAAGATCCAAAAATTGAAAAATCATCCATAAATATTTCTAATGAATCCCCCACCATGTCGGAAAAAAATAGCCATCATAGATCTTTGGAATATGGCGCGGGCATTACACAAGCCGAATGATATCTTTCGGAAAGCAAAGGTGCCATAGGGACATGTGAATGTGCTTTTGGATTGATCCTCGGGGTGGATGGAAATTTGATTATACCCTGAGTATCCATCCAAAAAGCAATAAAACGTTTTTCCAGATAAATTCTCAATAATTTGATCTATGAAAGGAAGAGGGAAATGATCCTTTGACGTTGTAGCGTTGAGTTTGCGATAATCGACGCAAAATCTCCATCCGGTGACCAATCTTGTTGAGATCTTTTCTCCAACTTCTATACCCACCTTTTTAATGCTTGACTTATTTGGCATTGTCTGTGTCGGGCCCACCCAATCACTATCAGATATCGGGTAGATAATACCCGCATCTAGCCACTTTAACACCTCTTTTTTAACAACTTCTCGTAGATTCAGATTGAGCCTTTTTTGTGCATCTCGGGATGGATTTACTCCAGCTTCAGTGATAATCCGATGCATACATGTGGATGGACTAATTCCCTTAAGGTCTGCTATCGTCCATCCAATTGCTCCCTTGTACTTGTAAAGCACCTTCAGTAATGCTTCCTCATGTGGACCTGTCAAATCAGAAGGTATGATAATTGGTAAGTTCTTGTTAGATCCTAAAAAGTAGTATTTAAGATGTGAAGGAAGAGTTTTGAGTTCAAGAGTGGGTGGCTCATCTAAAGATGGCTTAAGTGGGTCCGAGAAACTTGTTGGCAATTTTTCATTTTGATGACTCCATGGTGGCCTCCCTTGCTCAATAGCATTCACAAATTCTTCCCCAACCATTTGATGTCTTCCAATTCTAACACTACATCCCTGTCATTAGAAAGAAAAAGCTCCAACTGATCGGGGTGTAAGATTTTAGAAGTGAATTGATGCACTAAGTTATCAACCACATCCACCCGATAACATTTATAATCTGATGGTGAGTTAGGAAACATATTAAACACATTAATTCTAAGTTTCCTATTACCAAAAGAGATATCTATGGCACCCGTTCTACAATTAATTTCTGCATTTATTGTTGCCAAAAACGGGCGACTAAAAATAATAGTAGGTTGACTTTCTTTATATGTGCTTTCTGTTTCAAGCACAAGAAAATCAACTGGGCACTAGAAATCCTCCACCTTAATTATGACATCAGATAATATACCCCGGGGAATTTTTGTTGACTTATCGGCCAATCGTAAAATGATATCATTTTGTTCCAAAATGCCTAAGTCGTGTGATCAAAAAGATTTTCCAGGAGTATATTAACACTAGCTCCAAGATCAAGGAGCGCTTTTTGATATTAATGTTACCTAAGGTAACATAAATTAAAGGTGCACCGGGATCCTTAAGCTTGGGTGGAAATGTATTTGATATTAAGGAACCCGTATGCTTAGTTAAATCAATCTTTTTTGGGAGATATGCTTGGAGTTTGCATTTTTGAACACGCAAATCCTTCAAAATTTTTGCATAATATGGCACCTCCTTAATAACTTTGACCAACGAGATATTTATTTTAACTTAATTAAACAACTCCCACTTGTCTTCCAATTTTGTCCCTCGCTTCCAAAAAGTGAAAGATGCAAGTTTCTATAAAGTCAAAGGGTATGGTGCGGTATTAACCTCCACACCATGCTTCCCAACTTTAGAGTCATCTTTACCCTTTACTACTTTTTGTTTTTCTAATTTAAATTTTTTCTCAAACTTTTCTTTTTCATCAAAGATGACTTTAGTGCCATTATCATTATCTAAGGTAGGATCACTTACCTTATAGTCAACCTTTTTCCCACTATGCAACGTGCTTACCTCATTCACTTTGTGCTCTTTTCCCGGTATTTGGCTGTGGGATAGGTTGACTGTTGTGGTGCTCGGGAACTTTCCATATTCTCTTTTCCCAATTTGCTCCGCAAGTTGAGCAATCTTCTTCTCGATAGCAGCTATGGACTTGGAGTTAGTGTCAGATTTTTGATATGTTTGGGTTATGAACTCCATGATTTTGTCCAACTTGTTGCTATCAGTTTCCTCTTTCTTTGATGTTCCACCTTGTTTAAAGTTGGACTTATGGAACTACTTTGACTGATTATGATTTGGGAAATTTCGCTGACGGTTGTTAAAATTTCCATTGTTGTTGTAGTTCCCGCAATGGTTGTGGTTCCGATTGAATGGTCATGGACTATTTTGGAATTGACCATAGTCGTGCACTTGATTGATTTCCTCTTGAATTCTTATGCACTCATCCGCAATGTGTCTTGAATCACCACAACTTACAAATATTTTTTGGCCCTTCGAAAAAAACACACCTTTCTCCTTGCCTAGACTAGAGAGTAGTAAGTCAAATTTTTTATTTAAAGAGTTAATATCAGATTTGACTTCATTTTTCCAGTTTTTGTCTAGTCCAACTAAAGCAACTGATGAAACTGGGGTATCTCGTTTCTTAGCTGAGTAATTGGTTTTTGAACCATGACTCAACTGCTCCAAGAATCGACAAGCGTCTTCACTATCTTGCATCATAATAGTGCCGCCTGACGAGGCATTTATCATAGTTTGATTGGCAATGTCGACTCCATCATAAATAAAACGTACAATTTTTCAATGGGGAAATTCATGATGGGGGCATGAACGAAACAATTCCTTAATGCGTTCAAATGCATCATGAAAATTTTCATTGGGCTTTTGTGAAAAATCTTGTATCGCTTTTCTTATTTATGTGGTTTTACTCGCTGGGTAAAACTCTTGAAAAAGTTTAGTTTTTAATTCCTCCCAAGTATTAATACTATGGATAGCAAGATAAGTGAACCAATATTTAGTTTTTTCTTTTAATGTGAATGGAAATATGTGAAGTCTAAATGTATATCTATTAGTTCCGCGGAGTATTCACATTAGCGATTGTGTAATGCCCGTGTTTCTAGGCTAGGCATTAATATTGACATGATAGTCTAGGTTAACCTTTGTGACTCATTTTGGAAAAATGAAAAGGAATTATGTGAAAAATTATGTGTTTTATGTGTTTTATGCTTAATTATTAGAATTTAATTAATTAAGATTAAAAATGAGCATCAAAAATAAATATTAGATAAAGCCGATATTTATTAAGAAATTTGTAGTGGTCGTGACAAGGATTACGGATATATAAAGAATGCCGAAATCCGAGTTATAACGAAGAAGTTATGACCTGTCGAAGTTTCGCGACAAACCGGCACGGTGCCAAATGTCGTAAAAAGTGCGTTTTTGATAAACTACTTTTTGGCCTTACTGATCTAAACTAAACTCGTAGTATTCGTTAAACCGATAAGTTCGATAAAAAGAACGCCCAAATCTGACTTCGTATGAGGAAGTTATGATTTTTCGAAGTTTCAGCTTAGCAGTAGACAGCTAAAAACTCGAATTTTAGATCGAGTGATTTTTAGCCGACACAACCTAAACGAGAATCGAAGGTCTCGTAAATAGTAGCACAACGGTAAAAAGTCTGACGAAAACGGACGTCGGATGAAGAAGTTATGAATTTTTAACGGATTTCCTGTCCCGGTCTGTTAAAAATAATAATATAAAAATTAAATTCAAAATTAGCCGACGAAGTCTAAATGAAAGTTGTAGAGCGTAATTTTACCTACGCGTGCATATAAAGAACGTCAAAAACGGAGCTCGTATGCGAAAGTTATGATTTTCGCAAGTTTTTGGCACAAAAATCAAGAAAATGTGGAAAACCTGGAAATTTCGCTGAGTCACCTCGGACACGTCATCCCTCGCATGCGAGGCCTCCACGTGGCACCTCCTGATAGGACCGAGCTTCGCGTGTCATCTTCTGATTGGACCAAGTCCGCGGTCCACTAGCATTCGGACAGCCTCGCAGGAGACACCCCGCGGAGGCTCCTCGGACACCCCTTCGCATACGTGGACTCTTCTCATTGGACCGAGGCTGCTGACCAATCCGAAGCTCACAGCTGACCAGTCCGAGCCTCGCCGAAGCAGCCACCTGATCCGAGCCTCGCAGACGCGTGCCATCCCCTCCTCGGTTCGGATCCGAGCCTTCAGTCCTCCTCCCCTATAAATAGCAGCCATGCGAGACTTCCCGGGTAGAATCCCAAATTTGCCACTTTTCACCCATTTTTCATCCTTTTTATCATTTGGACTTCCCTCGAAGCCCCGGTATCATTTCTAAAGCCCGAAATACGTTTCGAAGTTCCCGAAGACCCGGAAAATTTATCTTTTCGGTTTTGAAGCCCGACCTTTCGCAGAGCCCGGTTTCTCAATAAAACTCCCGGTTTTATTAGAAACGATCATTTTAGGAAACGAATTGCTGCCCGATTTTCATTAAATCAGGTGAGTGTGTAGTCACTTTCATCTTACACATAGATATGAAGTATTTTATATAAAATACGTGCTATGTGTATATATGTTGTTTGTTTATTCGAGATGGGTGTTGAATGAATGTTTTATACATGTTTAAAATGATTTAAAATGTATATATATTTTATCTTCAAATATGTTGGGTAAAACATGGGTAGATAAAGTATGAGGGATAGAAGTACAGTATAGATGTATGTTGGTAGCTATGAATTTAGTACAGTATAGATGTACGTTGGTAGCTACGGATTTAGTATGTTGGCAGCTATGAACTTAGTGCCTGTTGTATAAACCTTGGCGACGATGTGACTTCGTGCCTATTTGACATAAATTGTTGAAGGAAAACAATGTTGTCACCCCAGTGTTTGTTTTATTTGACATAAATTGCTGAGGGAAAGCAATGTTGTCACCATACTGATTGTTTTATGTCAGGTGGTTTTATTTGACATAAATTGCTGAAGAAAGCAATGTTGTCACCTATTATTGGTTGTTTTATTTGACATAAATTGCTGAGGGAAAAGCAATGTTGTCACCCCGGTGTTTGCCTCATTTGACATAAATTGCTGAAGAAAGCAATGTTGTCACCTTATTGGTCGTTTTGTGTTAGGTTGCCTTATTTGACATAATTGCTGAGGAACCCCCGAAGCAAAGTTGTCACCCCTAATAAAAATCCTTAGGCTAGGTCCCTTGTGATAGTTGTTTTAGGGACGTAAGGTGAGGATAACGGGAATGGGTAATTAGGGTTGTTTTTGGTTGATGAAATTGATAACTTATTTGTTGATTGATAAACTTAAAGAGTTTATTATTTATTGTGGGTTGAAAACCCTATATGCTCACCAGGCTTCCAAGCCTGACCCACTCAGCTTTTTATATTACAGGTAGTGGACCCCGAGCATAGTCGGATGATGATGATGAGTGATTTTTGGATTATAGGCCAGTAGTTATAAATAACTGTTGTAAGGCTTATAATGTCTTGTTTATGCTTTTGATCTGTATCGGAACATGACATCCCGAGGTTTTGATATAAAAGGAAATTATATATTTCTTAAAGAAAGGTTTTGACAAACTTTTATCATATTTTGTTTTGGGGACCAATTCCGCAACATCTTTTATAAAGACTTCTCTGATTTGATTTTAAAAAGCATAAATTAAATCGGTCTTTTCTGGCCGAGAAATTAGGGGATGTCACAGATTGCAAGGAACTCATAGAGATGATTGTATGGATCATCTTGTTTTTTTACCTATGAAGACCGGTAATACACTAATTAGTTGTGGTCTTACTTCCACATGGTGCTCATTTCCTTCCGCGAAGAGTATAGGTGAGGCATCATCATACTCTCCGGCTACAAGTAATACGCCACAGATTGTCGAGTAGGTTGCGAAAAGTAAAGGTGAGGGGATTGATTACCTTTGTTGTAGTACCCTCAATTTGAATTGTTTAATCCACCGTTTGGATTCCTTCAATATTGATTTCCAAAGCCTTCATTTCCGAACCTGTCATTACAGTCGTTGGTGCCACAATTGTGGAAATTATGGCTGTTCCAGTTGTTGTTGTAGTTCTCGTTTCCACCCCGATTACCTTGATCCCGCCTATTATTACCATTGTGATTTTGATTCCAACCATTGTCATTGTCACTTCCATCGTCAAAGTTCCAGTCATCCTCGTTACCCCCATTATCCCCATTACCGAATTGAGGACCAACATTTCTAGGATTATGATTCTGATTTCTACCAGTACCACCATTGTGGTTTCCTCCATCGCCTCCCATATTTTGTACCCAATTTCCTCCATTTCCACCGTAGTGGCCATGGTTGTTTCTGTTCGGTTGTGGTTGTAATGGTGTGATGATTGGTGCACCGACATTGTTGTTGTTTCTATTGTTTCCATTGTTGTTGTTTGGGAGTTGGGGAGTTACTGGTGGAACTAGTGGTAAAGGATTATTGACTGCATTCTCATGCCCTCGATCACATCTGCCATGACCACATTATCTACACTCATGGTGTTGATGTTCCTTCTGGCGACCCGATTTGAGCGAGTCGTTCTTTTAATTTCCGGATCAAATGCAAGCGGTGAAGAACATCTATTGTGTCTTGTATGCATGCACCCTTGTGCATGCACAACAAAAATAAACCAAACGTGAACTACATAAAAGAGTTAAAAATGAAAATAAAAGACTATGACTACTTAAACACAATAGTTCAAGCACACAGTCTCCCTGACAACGACGCCAAATTTTGATCATTGTCGTTGTCTCAATCTAAAATAAACCAACTAACCTACGTAGATACAGTAAGTCGGGTCGAACGTTGAGGCAAATTGAATGAATTGATGATGATCTACCGAAGGAATGATCTTCGAACGTTGATTGATGATGATTTGAATGAGATCCCGCCTTGAATATGAATTGAAATGGAATAGAATTGCATTTTGAAATGATTCTAAGGTTTTAGAAGCCTCAAAAACGCAGGTAAAAACTCGAATTTTCAGAAGCAGGAACCCTAAAAACGAGTGCATAGGTACCAATTTATATTGAGGCAAAAAATAGTAAAAATGGGTGATGTGGGACGTTGGATACCCTAGGAAACGTATTAGATGCCATGTATAATGCCTGGGTGTCCTTCGTGCATATTCTTATGTTTTATGTCGTCCTTGAATTACACCAGAAAAGGCCTAAAATCTTAGGCGTCCTATAGGACGTCTTAGACGACATGTAGTACGTCATTCACAAATCCGAGCACTTTACGTAACAAGTCATTCCAACACGAGATACCCCGACGTCCTTGGGGATGTCATAGACATCTCCTAGGATGCCGACGAGGCCTTTCTCATTTTCCTGCTCTGAAGTCTGCTGAGATGTTGACTGCTTTAACCTTAGCGTCCTTCGGGGCGTCATAGACGCCTGATCCGCACCCTTCATATTCCAGGCATAATTTGGTGATGAAAACAGCAAAATCAGTGAAAACACAAAACATGAAAGTTGTGGAAAATTGTCTCTAGCTTACGAAACTTCTTGAGTCAGGTCAATCAGAGCTCCAGAGCTTGAGATATGACCAAAACATTGAAGAGTGGTCAATTTTCCCGACAACATTTTTCTTCATAACTTTGTGCAAATTGTCATCATGCTTATTAGTTTTCTTTTGCTCTTTTTTCATGCAGTTTCCGACCACTTTTAGATTATATAAGTAGTTGCATATAATGTTCAACATTCCATCAACGTAGTGCCATTATTGGGCAATTACACATCAATTCAACATATTTAATATAATTTATTATGTTATAAATATAAACCGATCAGTTGTAATTCAGCTCTGATAACACTATGGTTTCAAAAAAATGAATGTCACTTATTGATTTAAGTTAAGGGTTTTAATTGGTTTTTCTAAACTACGTTTTGGAAAGAGAATGTTTTATTCAAAGAAACTTAATAAAATAGTTAAATTAGAACCACAATCTCGGTCTTTTTCGATGTTCTTGTTTAATTGATGGTTTGAGATCGTGAACATGGTTTCCTGATTTAACTTCAAGATATAAAGAAGGATGTGATGCGTACAGTCATCCGAAGCTTAGGAAGTATGTGATTCCCAATATACCCATATGGTTGTGTATTTGGGATATGGATTTTTATGCTTGCTATAATGTAGGCTAAGGATCTTCTCAAGATTTCATACTAGAACTGCATGATTTATATAGATGCCTCGTATGCCTTATGTGTCTTACTACTATATATAATGTGAAATCTTTTACTGGTTCTAGTAGAGGCGTTGTTTGATATTATAGGTTTGTGGGAAGGGAAAGATCCTAGAGAGAGTCTATGAAGTGTAGTATTATGCATATGGCTAGACATATGCATGTTTGTCGGGAGTTTAGTGTAGTGTTGCGAAGTGACTTGGGTGTAACATCCGTGTTCCAGACTGGTTTAGCTTTATAATTATCAGGGGCTAAAATGGAGTTTTGGAGAAAACTCTGTGCCATGACGTAGCACAAGGATGCCCACGACGTCGCATCGAATAAAGGAGCGTGCATTTTATCTAACCACCACGGCCTGGCAGCTATTCTGGCCCAAGCCCATGATTTTTTTAGGGTTTCTTCCATATTTATACATCTCTATCTTGAACCTAGGGTTCCTTATCAGCCTCCATCACCCTCAAGCTTTAGAAACCCTAACCCTAATCCCTCATTGTGAGTTGCGAGTCCATTTTGGTGACTTTGGTTGCTTTCAAAGGAAGAAGAGGCATTGGAAAGGATTGTGGTGCTTCTTGGATGGAGTGAAGATCTCTTTAAGGCATCTTTGGACCTTGGTAAGTGTCGAAGCTCCTTGCTTTATGCTTCTATGATGATAGATCTAAGGTTTTATCCCATTTTCTTCTGTGTGACCTAGTTGGAATGGGAGGATTCCATAAAGTTGGCAACTTTATGAGTCCTAGAGTTTCCATTGAGATTATATGTTGTAGATCTGATGTTTCATGGTGTGTGTTATCCTATACATGATTTTGAAGCCTCTTAATCACTCTTGTTGACCTAAAATGGAGGAGACATGCATTGGACAAGCATGTCCATAAAGCAACCCACTTTATGGCTCTTAGGGTAAAGGAAAATCCTTGTGGAAAGTTTGAGCTTGTGTCTTTTGTGATTAAGGGATTTATGGTTAAGTCATCATTATATATTGTCTCGTTTGGACCTAGGGTTTGGGATCTTAATCTATTTGAGTGTCTTAATGTATAAAGTTGGAAACTTTATCCATTTAGATCATAGAATGGACTAGATCTGAGCTTTGGAGCTCTTTGAATCGAAGGAAACAACTTAACCCATTAAGCTGTTGGAACCGAGTGTCAACATCGTGGCGACTGGGAAATTCCTGACTGTATCGTTGTATGAGGGCCACAACGTGGCGGTTGACTAAAGGAAATTTTGACCGTTGAACTTTGGCATGGGTTGACGTTTGGTCAAATTTCTATTTTTAGAAGGTATACTTGGGGTTTGCCTTGCGTGGATTGTTAAGAGGTGTGTAGCACCCATCTTTTGGCGGTGAGAGTTGTTAGTTGTGGTCGGCGTGACAGTGACCGGGGTTTTAGTTGGTGTTGTGATTCATGTGAGTCTTCTCACTGTTCTTGTGGGTCGAAGGCACCAATGCCTTCCCACTGGATTGCATTATGTAGGATGTTAGCTATCTTTGTGACTCTTGCATGTATGATTGGGTTGAAATAAACCCAAGGGCTGGGCCCATGATTGTATGCTAGGTTGAAATAAACCCTAACGTTGGGCCCATGATTATATGTTAGGTTGAAATAAACCCAAGGGCTGGGCCCATAATTGTATGCTTGGGTTGAAAAAAACCCAGGGCTGGGCCCATGATTATAAGTTGGGTTGGAATAGACCTTAGGGATGGGCCCACTGATTTGTATGGTATGTGGTATTTTTGGGAACTCACTAAGCTTTGTTCATACGAGTTATGTTTAAAATGCTTTCATGTACTATTGGTTTCAAAAGGAAGGGCTCGGCTTGATCGCACTGCATCTCCTGGTGATTATTCTGCAATAATTGTTTATGATTTTAGTATGATGTTTTGAGGATACTTTTACTCTAATATTCTTTTGGAATAATGAATGAATGATTTGGAATTAGTTAAAATGAAATTTTTACTTGGTATTTTTGGGACATTACAAGTTGGTATCAGAGCCTTGGTTTGAGGGATTCGGGCACACTCTCGAGTGTGTCTGAACTCAAACTAGGGATTTCTAAAATCTTTTACATGAAAATGATTTTCTAAAAAGGTTTTCTAAGATAAAGGGGTGCGATGTATGCAATCAACCAAGCTCAAGTAAGTATTTCCCAAAATACCCATACATGTGTTATACTTGTTGTTTTGGTATGAGTATATGAGAATTGCATGTTAGATTAGGGCTAAGCATTTGCTCGGGACTGCATGATATAATGCTAGTAGAGATGCATGTTGATTGAGCTTTTGGAACTGCATGCTAGTATGGATTTCAGATGTTAAATAGAACGACCTGCTTTGTGATGCCTTGTTGTAACATCCGGATATTCAGGTATTTACACTTTTAACCCCTGGTGTGAGAAATGTTTGCAAAAATGGTCTCATCGCCATTTAATGAGAAAACGTGGGCCGCTTACGTATGTTGGGTGTACCTAAGCATACGTTGGGCGTACGTGGCCTGGACCAAAACCCTAATATTTTGAGCTTGTGCAGTATTTATACATCCTTAACTCTAAAGAATCCCTTCATTCATCAGCCTCCAGCCTCATATTCGACCCTTGCAAACCCTAATCTATTTTGAGAGCATCTTCCAAGCAGTGCCCTATTCAACTATTTGTTCAGACTGAGAGGTGAATTTTCCTCACTATACTTGTTGGGTTGAAAGCACCAATGTCGACCCACTGGATTATGTATCTTGGTATATAGGATGTTGCTATGTTGTAGTGATATGTGGATCTGCTTGTTTATCTGTTTGATGGATATACAATTATCTGTTATGTACATGTCGACATTGTATGGTTGGCTTGACACAATCATGCTTTCTGTGGATGAAAACAAACCTGGGAGCAAGCCAGACATAAGCTGTGGTCCTAAAAGGAAAGCCATACTTATATTGTGGGCTTGGGAGTAAGCCAAGTATGAGTTGTGGGCCAGACGACAAGCCAGACTCATGTTGTGGACTCAGGGGTAATCCAGTCTGTTAGTTATGGACCCAATATGCATGTTATTATATGTTGTGTGGTGTTACTTTGGGGGAACTCATTAAGATTTGGCTTATGGTTTCAGTTTATTGTTTTAGGTACTTCTGATGATCGGGGGAAAGAGAAGGCGTGATCGTGCACATCCTTCATATTTTTATGTTTTGGATTTTGGGATATTCTGATTTATGATCATTACTTTTGGAACAATGTTTTGTAAACAAGTATGGTCTTTGGGTTGTTTTTGAAAAATGAAAATTTTACTTTGATTTATGGGATGTTACAAGTTGGTATCAGAGCCCTAGTTTGAGAGAATTAGATGAACATTCGTGTGAATCGGATCTGAAACTAAGGATCTATAAAAATTTTCAAATGGTTTTCAATTTTTTTTCAAAAGTTACCAAGGAAGGACGCGATGTGTATAATCAGCCGAAACAATAGAGTATACCCCAAGTTACCCACACTGTTATTTGCTTATGATGATTATAATAGAAGCGAATGCTAGTGGTAGGCTAGGCATCTTCAGGAATTTCATGCTAGAATTTCCTGATGTATGATACCTAATAGCCTAGGAGAATTTCTTGAATGCTAGATGAAATTGACATCATTACCGTAGTTGCTTAGTGTGTGCATCATAGTCGTACATAAGTAATAGTTTATAGCCTGGGAATGTTTGATTTAGCCTTATTTCCTGTGTCTTTTCTGATAAAGGGCTTAGGGTAGAATTAGGTATTCGACTGTCTATGGGATACAATGTTATGTATGATTAGCATGTACGAGTGGCTGTAAGTTTGGTGGAAGTTTCATGAGTGAGTATGAGTGTAGAAAGCCAGTTGGGAATGGTTAGCCACTCTCGAGAGAGTGATTATAGTATGTATGCGTATCCTAGTTGATATATTGATTTCGGGTAGTTTGTGATGATTCTTGAAACAAATACAGGTAGGTGTGGAGGGTAGTATGGGCTAACACTACTGAAAGCATATGACCCATACGTGTAGCAAGGAAGTCACGAACTCTGAGGGTTTAGTCTATCTGTAATGGTTGTGATGGTATGAATTGTGGCATTTTTGATGTATTTTGGTTCATTTTCAAAATGGTGGAAACGAGAGGTTCATGATTTGGAGCTAGTGGCCATGGTAGGCAAAGGTTGACTGATGATCATATTTGGGAGATTATCACCACTGAAGTGGCTGTTGTTATCCGGAGTTCTATGTCGGAGATATTTGGGTCTATCAAGACCACTATGGTTGATCTATTTGATGATCGATATGCTGCCCTCTCTGAGGCTGCTGTTAGTGAAACTACCACGATCATTGTTGCTACGGGGATTCAGGGGGGGGGAGAGATCCTTCCAGTATTGCGACTTTGACAATACGAAGCCCCCGAAGTTTGATGGGGTCAAGGAATCGCTTGTGGTGATGAGGTGGTTGTCTGATGTGGAGGGTTGTTTCTTCACATGTTCTTTCCCAGATGACCAGAAGATCAAGTGTGCCCTGAACCTTCTCCAGTTAGGAGCGAAGGATTGGTCGAGATTGGTGATTTGTTCTTATACTCTTGAGCAGAGGGCTGCTGTTACTTAGGAGAACTTCTTGAAGATGTTCCATACGATATATATTCCCCTAGTGGAGAGGGATAGATTGGCACATGAGTACTTGGATATGAGACAAATGACTAAGGCGGTGACAAAGATCACTAAGATATTCACAGCGAGAGCGTTTTTCTGCCCTGAGTTTGCTGCTTCGGAGCAGGCTCAGATGAATCGGTACTTGATCATGCTCAAGACGAATATTCGGCAGTTCCTATCCACCCAGAGTTATGGTACCCTCACCAACTTCAGGATGTCGCGAGGAGGTGATAGATCAAGCTGGAGATTCAGACAAGGGAGCAGCGACATGCTCCCATTCAGTCACATCCGACAGCAAAGCGGTTCAAGACCGCTGATCCACGTTCTGGGGGACCGAGGGGCTGCACTTATGGGAAGTGCGACAAGGTTGATGAGGGTGTTTTTCGGTCTTCTTCTTCTGGGTTCACAATTGTGGAAAGATGGGGCATTATGTGAAGGATTTTTGTCAGAAGGCCCTAGTACCGAGCACCAGGATTTGTTACCATTATGAGCAGGTTGGCCATGTGAAGGCCAACTGTCCCTTGCTCATTGCAAGACTGGTGCAGGATCCATCACCGGCTACTTTGAGGATCACAGATGGATGCCAGGGCAGGGCGGAGCCCCCGAGGGCTCGAGGTCGTGCTTTCCAACTTACGACAGAGGAGGCCAGGGAGGCGCAAGACATCGTTACTTGTATGTTTCTATTTATCATTATGTCAATTATTTTATGGTATGCTTATGTTTATGATTCTGCTAGGTACCTTCTTAGTGAACTCTTTGCATGCTCTTGCGCTTTTTGACTCGGGTACGAGTCGGTCCTTTGTATCTCAGTCCTTCAGTAGGAGTTTTGATATGACTCCTGGAAAGTTGGAGTGTTCGTTGTGGGTTTCTATCGCCAACGAACATCGGGTTTCTGCATCGAGCATTTATCATGGTTGTTTCTTCGAGATTTTTAGGGTGCCTTATCTGATTGAACTTATCCCTATTCCCTTAGGGGATGTGTGTGTGATAGTAGGGACAGACTGGTTGAGCAGGTTTGGAGCGATGATCGACTGTGAGGGACAGTGGGTGGTAGTTCGAACCCCAAGTGGGGGAGAACTGGTTATTTATGGAGAGGGTACAAGGATTAGATTAGCCTTCTGTTCTGCTGCCAGGGCTCGACAGTATATTCAACATAGGTGTATGGGTTATCTCGCGTATATGGTAGATACTCGAGTTGGGGAGCAGATTTTGGTTTCGAATGTGCATGGAGTTAGAGAGTTTGCATATGTGTTCCCGAAGGAGTTTCTCGGTGTGTCTCCTGAGAGGCAGGTCGAGTTCAAGATTGATTTAGTTCCAGGTGCGGCTCTGATTGCTAAGGTGTCGTACCGATTGGCACCACCTAAGATGTAGGAGTTGTCCTCTCGGCTTCAGGAGCTGTTGGGCAAGCAATTTATTAGACCGAGCAGTTTGCCATGGGGAGCACCGATCTTGTTTGTCAAGAAGAAGGATGGTTCACATCGGATGTGTATTGATTACTAGGAGTTGAACAAGTTAACGGTGAAGAATGGTTACCCACTTCCGTGGATTGGTGACCTCTTTGATCAGTTGCAGGGTGTATCTTTGTTCTCTAAGATCGACTTGAGGTCGTGGTATCATCATATGATGGTTAGAGAAGAGGATGTTGAGAAGACCTCGTTTCAGAGTCGTTACGGTTATTACGAGTTTGTGGTGATGCCATTTGGGATCACCAATGCGTCTGCAGTGTTTATGGACTTGATGAAGCCGGTATGCATGTCGATGCTCGATTGATCAGTCATTATTTTCATTGATCATATCTTGGTGTATTCCAAGACCAGGGAGTAGCATGAGGAGCACCATTGAGAGCTTCTGGTAGTTTTGAGGCGGGAACGACTTTATGCCAAGGTCTAGAAGTGTAAGTTTTGGTTACGAGAGTTCTAGTTCTTGGGACACCTCATTAACTAGAACATGATTTTGGTTGATCCGACCACGATTGAGGCGCTTATGTAGTGGGAGGTCCCAAAGTCTGCATCTGAGATCATGAGTTTTCTAGGATTGGTAGTATATCATCGGAGATTCATTCAGGATTTCTCCACGGTTGCCGTACCCCTCACCCGTCTGACGAGGAAGGGTGTGGATTTAGTAGGCTGCGTTCGAGATATTGAGACAGAAATTATGTGAGACTCCAGTGTTGACCCTCCGTAAGGATGTTGAGGATTTTGTCGTGTGTTGTGATGCATCCATCACTGGTTTGGGAGCGGTGCTTATGCATCGAGGAAGAGTTATTGCATATGCTTCTAGGTAGCTGAAGCCGCATGAGGGTCGGTATCTGACACATGATCTGGAGTTGGGGGCGGTGATGTTTACCCTCAAGATTTGGCGACATTATCTTTATGGGGTCCGGTGTACCATCTACACGGATCACAAGAGTTTAATATATCTCATGGATCAGCCGAATCTGAATATGAGACGACATAGATGGCTTAACGTGGTCAAGGATTATGACTGCGAGATTTTATATCACCTCGGGAAAGTGAATATGGTCGCTGATGTTCTGAGCCACAAGTAGGCTAGTTCTTCTATTCGGAGCATGTGTATGAGGATTATGATTGGTTCTCCGCTTCTTGGTTTGATTAGGGAGGCTCAGGCCGAGGGGGTCAAGAAAGAGAATTAGAAGTAGGAACAAATCAAGGGCAAGACTGACAGGTTTACTACTGACAGTCGTGGATTATTGACCGGTGTGGTCGGGTTTGGGTACCAGATTTTAGTGGGATCAGGCAGGCTATACTGAAGGAGGCACACATGTCTATATTTTTGATACACCCCGAAGCCACCAAGATGTATCGAGACTTGAGATTTAGTTACTGGTGGCCGTGCATGAAGAGGGAGATAGCCTGGTATGTCGAGAGGTGCTTTACATGTGGTAATGGGAGCAGATCACCATGGAATTCATCACCAAGCTACCCCGGACGACTAAGGGGTTTGATGCGATTTGGGTGATAGTGGACTGTCTGACCAAGTGTGCCCACTTCTTAGCTATTTGAGAGAGTTCCTCGGCTGAGAAATTAGCCGATGTGTATGTTCACAAGATCATCTCCCGTCATGGTGTTCCGTTTTCTATTGTATGAGATCGGGATGTTCGGTTCACTTCGCGGTTTTGGCAGAGGTTCCACGAGGAACTGGGTACGAGGTTGCATTTTAGCACTGCTTATCATCCGCAGACTGACGGTCAGATTAAGCAGACCATTCAGACACTTGAGGAAATGTTGAGAGCTTGTGTCATAGATTTTGGTGGGAGTTGGGGCTCGTACCTTCTCCTAGCTAAGTTTTCTTACAACAACAACTATCACTCCAGTATCGGTGTGCTGCCATTTGAGCTTCTCTATGAGAGAAAGTGTCATACCCCAGTTTGTTGGAGAGAGGTTAGTCATAAGTTATGGTAAGGACTGAGGTAGTCCTTCAGCCAAAAAAGCTTATTTAGCTGATTAAACAGAGACTGCATGCAACTCAGATTCGGCATAAGAGTTATGCCGACAAGCGTCGATCTGAGTTGGAGTTCCAGGTCAGTGACATGGTTTTGCTGAAGGTATTACCTTGGAAGGGTGTAATACGCTTCAGGAAGAAGGGCAAGCTGGGGCCCTTGTATTTTGGGCAGTTTTGAGTGATTTTCAGGGTTGGCAGAATAGCTTACCGGTAGGATTTACATGAGGAGCTTAGTCATATTCACAACACCTTCCATGTTTCCTAGCTTCAAAAGTGTGTGGCTGATGATTCAACGGTTGTTCCTTTGGATGATATCCAGGTTGATGATCGCCTGAATTATGTTGAGATACCAGTGGCGATTTTGGATCGGAAGACGAAGGCCTTGCACAACAAGGTGGTGTCTTTGGTCAAGGTTCAATGGCAGCATCGGAGAGGCTCCGAGTGGACCTGGGAGCCTGAGGAAGAAATGTGAGGGCACTACCCCGAGTTGTTCACAACAGCGGACTTCGAGGAAGAATTCAAGTTCAATTGGGGGAGAATTGTAACATCCAGATATCCAAGTATTTACACTTTTAACCCTTGGTGTGAGAAATATTTGCAAAAATGGTCCCATTGCACTTTAATGAGAAAACGTGGGCTGCTTACGTACATTGAATGTACCTAAGCATATGTTTGGCATATGTGGCCTAGACCAAACCCCTAATATTTAGAGTTTGTGCACTATTTATACATCCTTAACTCTCAAGACTCCCTTCATTCATCAGCCTCCAGCCTCATATTCGACCCTTGTAAACCCTAATCCATTTTGAGAGCATCTTTGAGCCATTAGTGTATGTTTTGGTGTTCTTAGAGGAAGGAGAAGGAAAGGAAATCATCTTGGAAGGTTGGAGCACTTTGGATCTAGAAGCACATCATCATTTTGCACCACTTGGAGGTAGAAAGCTCTGATTTTGATGAAGTTTTGCTTAGGTCTTGATTAGCCATGGATTTGTGTTCATTTTGGTCCCATACGCTCGATGTTATGAGTATGGGTTACTCTAAATCATATGAGCTGTCCTTTCAGAGATTTTGAAGAGTGTAGAGTCATAAAAATGTAATATTGACTCTTAGTTCCCTTCCATGCATGGGCTAGGATGTCTTAATGAGTTAAGAAGTTAGGATTTTTGGTATTGAGCACTTAATAGCCATGCAAGATCATAAATTTGGAAATTTATCATTAAGGATGCCATTTGAGGAGTAGATCTGGATTTTGGACAAAAGAGCTTAAGGGATTAAGCTCTTAATAGAAGGAAAAGGTGTCATATGCGTACGCTGGGTGTACCTATTAGTACACTTCTTATACGAGGTCAACAACCCTATTTTTGGTCAAGACCCTAGTACGCTGTGCGTACATGATGAGTACGTTGGGCATATACAGTTGAGTTGACTCAATTGACTTCTTTGACTTTTAACTTTAACCAGGATTTGACCAAGTTTACCTGAGGGTATTTTGGGTATTTTGAGTTGTAGTTGAGGTTAGTCACTATTTGATGTATAGGTGACTAGTAGAGCTGATATTCAGAGCAGTTCCCTATTCAACTATCTGTTTAGAATGATAGGTGAGTTTTCCTCACTATACTTGTTGGGTCAAAGGCACCAATGTCGCCCACTTGATTATGTATTCTGGTATATAGGATGATGCTATTTTGTAGTGATCTGTAGATCTGCTTGTATATGTGTTATATTGAATATATGCTTATCTATTATGTATATGTCGACATTGTATGGTTGGGTTGAGGCAATCCTGCTTTGTGTAGAAGCCAACAAACCTGGGAGAAAGCCAGGCATAAGCTATGGGCCTGAAAGGCAATCTACACTTATAATGTGGGATCGAGAGTAATGTAGTGGTGTTGATTATGATGGCATGTGCGGAATAAGAAATATTTAGTGAATCATCATACAAACTCAAGAACACATGAAGTAAATAAATATGGGTTTAGCTCTCATTAGTATTGATAGAAAGAGTACAAATGGATCTTTCAATTTCTCTCTCTAAACTAATGCTCTCAAAGTGTTCATTACATAAAATGAGTGTCACTCACTTCCTTATAAAGGAAATACAACTCATTACACACATATAAAGGAGTAAGCCCTCATGACATCCAAGAGTGACTTTGCACCCTATCATTCTCCCCCTCAAAGTTAGGATTGGATGTCCGGCTTCAATATCCAACGAGCACGCATGATTAAGACAAAACTCCCCCTCGAAGTAACATTGATCTTAAAATCCGCAAATGAATACCCGAAAAACTCGCTTCGAATACCCATCAGTCTCCCCCTTTCTATAATCAAAAAATGATTATAAAACTCATTAAGGGTGAAAAGCGCCCGAGGAATGAACTTCACAACACTCCCCCTTGATGTGTGCCAAAAATGAAACCTTGAAAATATTGCACAGAAAAACAATCACGAAAAAGCCTCGAAAAATTTCCAATTTGTGAAAATTTTCGACTTTTGGGTGAGGGTTGCAAGATTTTCCAAAATCCGGGTAAAAATCGTCAATAACAGAATTCTACAGGGACCCGTTGCTCCAAAAACAGTTTAAGATGCGAAACACTCCCCCATTTCCGAAACTGGGCATAAAGTGTAAGTTCGCACCAACTGCAGGGACTTGAAATGTACATTCTTCAATTTCTCAGAAAATTAGCCCATTTTCGAAATTTGGTATGATCTGCCAAAATTTTGAAACTGCAGGTACTAATTTTGAAAATTCTGCCTCTTTTCTTCAAACTTTCGAAAATTTAGTCCTTATTTAGAAAGTGGGTGCAAACTGTCAATCTTTCGAAACATTAAATACCAATTTCGAAATATTCCATTTCTTCCAAATTGTCGAAAATTACTCAAAATTTCGAAGGTAGGTAAAAGCTGTCAAATCTTCGAAAGTTTAAGGACCAATTTCGAAACTTTTGTGTTTCTTCCCCAATTGATTTGTGCCAGTCGCGAATGTCGACACCAAGTAGAAACCTTCGACTATCGACTCCCATACCCAAAATCTTCGACTATCAAGTATGAGTCTCCAATATCTTCGAACATCGATACTCGAATTCGTCAATCCATAAACACAAATCGATACATTTCTGAACAATTTCAGATCAAAATAAATGAATTTTAACTGTTCTTTGTGTGTTCTTGACCAAAATCATCAATTGTTCACCATCAATTCTGAGTAAAACCAAATATCTACTGAACTCTTCTTCACCATCGATTGATCATCGTTTCCGCATAAGAATCAAATTATCAAACGATTTCCAAAACAACTTCCATGCCAAAAACCAAATCGATTCTTCAAAGTTTGACTTTCTTGTTGACTGAAGATTATATGAATCGATTCAATTATAAACAATATTGGATCTAATTAGCTTTGGTGAAGACAAATTGTAGTGAGCTCGAGAATCGAAAGCAATTTGAATCTGTCTCAAAGTTGTGAACTCGAGAACTCTTTTGACTCGAAAATCTTGATGCAAATGTACTTCAAATCAAATATATGAACAGTAACAGATCGGAAATTTGGATTGGGCTTGAAGTTGATTAGATGAACAGTAAAATTCGAGATTTAAACAAAATGAGTTGAAATTGGTTTTGATCTAAACAAAAATAATTGGATCAATCAACGGGGTTGAAACGGATTTGATCCAATGAGGCAAATCGATCAAAAATGAAAAACGTTCAATACGAATCGAAATCATGGACGTTTTGGAATCCATTTGAGAATTTGAGATACCTTTTTGATGAATCGAGTTCCATTTTCAACGAACGAATCAAATTTAGAGGATCTTGGTTCTTTTGTTGGAACGAGAAAATCTCCAATTTGAACATTGTACCACCCACTATGCGTGATGTACAACTCGTTCATCGTGTTCTTCGTGTTTTTCAACGATCCAAGAACATCTTCATAAGAACCACCAACACTGTGACAACCATCAATTTCCAGTCAAGTCAAATTCAAATAAAGTAAACAAGTCAAACCGGTCAACCCAATTAACCCTTGTATATTAGGGTTTACATCGTGCTTACTATTGTACAACACACTATCTTAATGCAAAGTATCACGTTAAGTCTTCACGTGTTCAGAAAATCTAAACCCTAATCAGGGTAAGTGATGGAACTAATCGATAAAACATCAATACATACGCTTCGGGGGCGTATAACACTCATAACAACGCAAAACGGGGTTTACAAACCTTGCATTTCGAAGCTAAACACTCGCAAACGTCACAAACAAAGTCTCTCTCAATCTCTCTCACTCTATCTCCCTCTCTCTCTCAAATCTATCTCAAATCTCTCCCAAATCTCTCTCAAATCTCTCCCAAATCTCTCTCAAAACTTTTTATAATCATTTGGGGCATCCCGACCCTTAACTTAGTCAAAAACCGCTCAAAACGGGAAGATTTCTCGAAAAACAGCCATATAGGGCCGAAGTCCCTATAAGAACCAAAGCCTCTCTTTAGAACCGAAACTACTCCTTAAGGACCGAAACTAGCTTAAAGAACCAAACTCTTAAGGACCGAACCTGCGAAGACCGAAACAGCCTTTAGGACCGAAGCCACCTTCGGTTCGGCTCCAGCCCTCTCGGTCCAATTTGCCTTCGCTCCTCTCGCTTTCGGTTCCCTTTTGACGACTTCGTCTGCGAGACCCTCGGCCGAACCCGCTTTCGCTTCTCACCAAACAACCGAACATCCCTTTGGTTCTAAGCATCCAAGGACCGAACCTTCGGCCTGACTTCAGATTTTTACCATTTCTTCCCGGTTTTCAACCCCGATCTCGTTTTAAGCCCGTTTTCGATGATTTTCGCACGAGATTTTCGTATAAATCCATATTTTATTATTTTTAACCTTCCAAGATCATAAAATATGCATATTCTAAGGATTCTTGTATTAAAACCCACACTTTTCTTAAGAGCAAAGGCAAAGTACAAAAGGTGATCCTTGACTTTTCCATAAAACTATGACACAAGCAACCTCCCATACCCACTCTATGACCACTCTCAGTCACTATTCACATCAGCCTTGTCCACTCATTGTACCCTTATTCTTCCCCCCACAAGTTTCCTTAAACCCACACACACACAAAGAACCTATACTACTCACATGCCCTAGATCACAAACACTTCACCAAAAGCAAATACACTTTTCTCTCTCATTTTCTCTCCAAGAATTCGTGATTCTCCAGGGACTTTTGAGTTTTCCATCCTCTTTTGGTAAGTAAATTCATCCTTTACTTGAATATCCTACACTCTTTCACTCAAATCATGGAATTCTTACACAAATATCGACATATTTGTTCTTAGATCTTCGAATCTTCAAGCATCTCCCAAGTGTTCTTGACTTGGAAACTTCTTCTCTTCATCATCCATCCTAAGAGATCACTCAATTTTAGTTCATACCCCCACATTTTCATGTTTTCTTCAAGTTTTAGGGGGGGGGGGGAATACAAGTTAAAACACCAAAAACTTAACTAATCTCAAACATCAGCTTTCAACAGGAAAGTTTAGTTTCATTTACGGACTGTTTTGACCATCTTTAAACTCAATATATTTAAAAACTATTTAATATGAAAATATTTAAGGTTCATACCTTTAAAATTACTACTTGCACATCTCCATACGATTTTTCTACAATTTATGGTGATTTTTACAAAACTGCCTATCATTTCAGAAACGAATTCGGACCAGTCTGTGAATACGAACATTTTCACACAAGTTAGAGACTTCTAAAAATCATAATAAAAATTATGATTAAACTAGACACATTTTCTAAACTCTCAGAGTTTACGGATTCAGTTTTCGACTTTGTATGATTTTTCTATGATGTTTTTAAAACAGTGCAGAAAGGTTAAAAACTAGTTACATAGCTTACAATATTAACAACACTTTGTAGTATGTTGAGCAAAGTGCATAACAATAAGTTTCTAAATGTTGGATGCATTTCTTGTTAGTTTATCATCATAAATAGAAATTAGTCATTCATGATAAGGATTTTCATTCATTTCGAACACATACAATAAACTACAATAAGTATAGTTTATGGATTTTACAATACAAGCACACTACATGAAAAAGGTTTTACTCTCAATACAAACGGGTCTTTCATATACTACATGATAAAATATAATATTAATAGTTATGGATTTCACATCACAAATTTATTACATAAAGGGTGATTTCACTTCCACCACGGAAAAAGTTTTATATTCAAACTATATGTAAAGTAGTTAACGTAAGTTGTGAGACCACTCTTCAATTGTACTCTTAGAGTACGGGTTAAAATTCTTGTAAGTTATAACCAGAGTCTCTTGTAGGGAGAGCGTGATAATTGTGTATAGATCTATATTGGGATTGACACCCCACACCTCGCTGCTAGCTATACGGGTGACAAAAGTCATAGGATCTTGACGTCCGAAAAACGTTGTTGCAGGTTAATTCTAGTTATAGTATGGTTATAACAACTCACATAGGGAGTTAACAATCTTCCAAGTTTACGGGAAAATTCTACTTTAAAAAGGGGTTTTATCTATCTAAAACTGCATACTCTCACTCTTGGGATTTAAGACTACACAACTTTGTATAAGGAAAACATTGGATTTTCTTTGGAAACACATTACCATTATAAACAAAATATAAGTACAAAATACGCACATACTCTCGGCCTTGGGATTTAAGGCTACATAAATTTTTTAAGGAAAATAAAGGATTTTTCTTGAAGCATACATTACCATTACAAACAAAGGTTTTCAAACTCTACATCCGAAAGCTTATGAACTCACCAACTTAATTGTTGACACTCTTTCAAAACTACGTGTATTCTCAGGAAACCAGTGAAACAGGAAATCAATAGCTTTTGAGGATGGGAAGTTGAATCGTCAAACTTTTCATTTTTTTTCATCATAGTGTAATTGATTTGAAACATGTAAACTCATACAATGGTGTAACCTTTTCAGTTATATTTATGATGGTTATATTTACTTTGAGCACTATTATACTCATTGTTGTGATACTATACATGAAGTCCTCCACCCTCGGATGTTTCCGCCATCCTTGGTTCGGGGGTGTGACAGATTGGTATCAGAGCATTGTTTATAGTGAACTAAGTATATCGAACCACATAAGATATACAAACTATAAATGCATTGGGACTAAAGTCTCTAATTAAACATTTTCAAATAACTATACTTTTAGAAATAAATAGTTTCCTGTTGAAAGTATGAGTACATGCACACATACTAATATAGTGTCATGTCTAGGACGATTCAAAAGTAAAATGAGGAGTTGGACACTACAAGTAGGCCTTGGGATATGTAATCAGACTTGGGACGAATATAGTCTAATCAACTATATTTATCCGAGGTGTGACTAATGTATGTCGGGGAATGGTCGTAGTGAGCAACAAGCCTAAAAACTTTCCATACAAGAAAATCGTTAAGAACTAAACATAACATTTAAAATACTATAGGAGTATTATGTGGTACTATAACTTATGTGAAAACTAAACAGATTCTTGCTAGTTATCTACAATCACTAAGTGGATACGCTAAAGTTATATATAACTTAGATATCATAGACTTAGAATCTGTGATCATTGCTTTACTTCCCGTTCCTTGTTTGGTTGTGGTTTTGGAGTAAGATCACTTATTCAAAGGTCTATGATATCTTTTGTTATATGTAACTGGTATGCACCATGTCATTATAGAAGTAACTAAGGAGGATCAAACCCCTATAAGTATTTCTAGGAATATGATTATTATATGCCTCTTACCTCACCCCTATTCTCGCACGGACATCATGGCAAGATTTTACTTACCAGGAGACCCCTACTTTCCAAACCCGGAGAGTTAGTGGGTGATTAGGAAAAGACTCCGAAGTGGAGCCAAAGGTCGACAACTCTCCTTACATAGCCAGGGCTCTCGCGAACCGTTTCGACTACATCGAACCTGTGCCCCGTTGGGCAGCATTGATCGAGGGGTGGAGTCGCCAGCAACGACAACGATTGCCATTTGGAGACCAACGAGGTTGCAGTAACCTCAACCATCGGGGACCAAAACAGGGAGACTGCGAATCGAGTTTGGGAACTGCGTGCTGCTACAGACGCTACCATCTCACAAACTCGAGACTTGGAAAGAGACTACTATTTCAGAGACCAACTCATTAAGGACCTTGTCGCCACTCGGGCGAAGGCAAGAGAGCGTCAGGATAGACACTCGACACTTGAAGAGAGAGTGGTCGCAACCGAGCATAGGTTGGCAGAACTACAGGACGCATCGGCTTCGTTTCAAGCACCACTGGGGACATATTGTCGTGAGCAGAGTTCATTATACTCACAAGACCTTGTAGATTAGGTCTATGAGTATGCGTTGGTGCGACTCCCCTCCATGTGTAGGCCCGACCCTCGAGTTAGTGATTACACTAGTCGAGAGATTTATTTGCGGTCCAAACTTTTCCTTGCAATGATGTGGTGTAGACCTGCATCAGGCACAAAATTTTCTCTAAAACTAAATATACTAGAATCATACAAATGAAATGGGCATGCGTATTATTTCATTGGGAGCAATACTACCAAAAATTCATAAGTTTATTATATATAGACTCTCATTATGAATTGTTTTCAGAACACCATAAAAATCAGAACACGATACACTCAGAACTAAGATAAACTTAATTAGATAACTCACAACGTATAAATCCTTATTCAAGACTCATTATCATCTCACTTTTTTAAACCTCATAGTTGAAAGGTGCCTTTTTTTTCGTAGGCCTATAGGGTGCCATCATACCAGCACTAATCCACCGGATCCCATCAGAACACCTCAGCTAAGTGTGTTTGGGCAAACATAATCCTAGGATGGGTAAAACTTAACGCCCGTACAAAACCTACTTCTACCCACTACCATAACTCTGCCTCAGCAGAAACATCGAGAATAGTTTAGTAAAGTGCGAAATTTATATATGTGTATATAAATGGTAAGGATATAACTAGAAATAATCATCCCCACTCACGAAATCGTTTCTCCCCATGCAACAGGGTTATGTCTTCACAAGAAGGTAACCAGCCAATAAGCAAGGCACAAATCCTGCAGATAGACTCTGCTACTTTTCAAGCTGCGGTCACGACAACCGTGACAGCCGTCATGGCGCAACACAATGCTAACAAGGCCAACGGAGACGAAGGTGGTGTCGACAATTCTAACCTAAATGACAATCAAGAACACCATCGGGTGTCTACCAACGTAAACACCTCAGGCCACAAACCTAAGAGCAAGAAACGAGAGTTTTGGGACAAAAAGAAGCGCAACCTATCTCAAAAACACGCTAAAAGACAACAATCTGTGGCTGCCCCTGTAATTACAACAGCAGTCGCGACTCATGCCTCGACACTAGCCACAACGTCTGTCACTCAAGCAACGGTCAGCCAATATATGGGAACACTTCCAAAGTGTAACAAGTGTAGCTACCATCACAATGGGGTTTGTCGGGTGTCGCACTGTAAAAACTGCAACAAGAACAGACATATTTCCCGCTTCTGCAGGACACAGACCTAGCACATCGCTTCAATCACCAATACCAGTGTAAGTCCAGTATGCCACCTATGCGGTGAAACGGGACACTTCAAGAGTGACTGTCCAACTGAGAGGAATGACAGGGGAGCAGGAGGAGCGTGACAAACAAACCAGCAGGAGCAACAAGGAACCTTATTAGGACTTTTGTAATGTTTCCAACAACAAGAACGTTTAAGTACCATATGTTTGTAATGAATGTGGTATGTATGCTAAGATCTTCGTCTTTCAAAAAGCAGTTAAAATACTCTCTCGTTCAATCAAATCAAAACACTTATATATGAACTTAGGATCATTACAGGTGAGCTGTGATGACTTGGTGTATACACCAGGGTTAATTATAATTAAAATACTACAGACTTAAAGCGAATAATTTCGTCCTAATTCCTGTCCCATGTCTAGTAGTGGGGTTAGGGTAGAGCCACTCACTCGACGGTTTCATCAATGCCAAAATTTCATACGACTTGTATACATCGAGCGATCATAGAGAAATCTATCGGGGATCATAATATAAAGTATCATTACTAGTTATCAGAACACACTTACTACCAGTACTAGCTGCTGTGGTATGAATCATTTGCAGTAACAATAATATCAATCAAAACGGAACACACTGACAAGAAGCACAGGATGCACTATCACTCTAACGAATATCTCTTACGAATACAGATTAATACATGTGTCATCGAGAAAATCCGATGTCGTCATTCGATATGGATTGGTTTGGGTCATCACCTTATCAATTGCATATGTTGCGAGAAGACCCTCCACCTAACGCGCTGAATATCGTAACCCTCGTCTCTCATAAACACAAATCTGACTCTGACCCTCGGGTCATCCTTCATTGCGAAACCCCAAAGCACTCTCTGGAGGTGTATTATACCTTCCGAACCTTTTCAAATTATTCCTAGTAAACCCTTTGAGAATATCACTCGTATAGCAGGTCAAGATCAAGCACGGAGGCTTGGGACGAATGCGGTTAACCTATCGCTACTAAGTGTATACACGAGAGCGGTATACAATTAAGATTCGTTGGACGTTGGATGAATGTTCACGCCCTATTTCATGTTCCTTGTCTGGTTGTGGACTTGGGGCGAGGTCACCCATCCGACTGCCTTACTAATCTTAATTACATACGACCTATATGCGCAAGTTAATGATAGATAGACCAGGTACGAGTCCTACCATGAACTTCGGGACAAGGCTGCCTAGGAGTGCGAGGGGACGTTCTACCATTCGAATTAATCTAGTCGCGTAAATTGAACCCATATGCGTCCTACCGATCTAATCGACAAACGAGAAACACTAAAGCAGGCCCTATGCAGCGCTCTGAGGAGAAGTCATTACTTATGCCTCAAGACGATTAAAGACGTACGGGGTCGGCTTGGTCACTCATGACCGCGAACTAGGAGCAGTAGTATTCGCCCTAGAGATCTGGAGGCACTATCTCTACGACACGAAATGTACCATCTTCACCGATCATAAGAACCTAGAAGGCAAGAGCCGTAGGGCACGTTATTCCATGAACCGGATCTGGACGCCGAAGTTGGTGGATTCTGAGATGTCGTCACAAACGAAGCACACGAAAGCACGCTACTCCATTCATCCAGGCTCAGACAAGATGTATCTGGACCTCAAGAAGTAACATCGGTGGCCGAATAGGAAAGCTGACATCGCTACACATGTGGGCAAGTATCGGACTTGTGCCAAGGTCAAGGTAGAACAACAGAAGCCTTCGAGTTTCCTACAACAACCAATGATAACCGAAAGGAAGTGGGAGCGGATAGCCATGAACTTCACAACCAAGTTACCCAAGTCAATGGGTGGTCTCGATACCATTTGGGTAATTGTTGATAGGTTGACCAAATCCGCGCACTTCCTACCAATCAAAGAAACCGACAAGATGGAGTAATTGACTAGAACGTGCGTCGAAGATATTGTATGACGGCATGGTGCGTCAATATTCATTATCTCTGACAGAGATAGTAGATTCATTTCGTGATTTTGGCAGTCCTTTCAGGAACTAGGCTAGACATGAGTACGACTTACCACCTACAAACCGACAGACAGAGAAAAAGGAACGATTCAAACCTTGGAAGGAATGCTAATAGCTTGTGTGATTGACGTTGGCAAAGCTTGGGATACCCATTTACCACTTGTCGAATTCTCGTATAAAAACAGTTATCACACTAGCACCAAGGTCACTCCATTCGAAGCCCTCTATAGCCGCAAGTGCAGATCACCGCTAAGTTGGGCTGAAAAAGGAGATACACAACTAGCAATGGGGCGAGTCCCTAACAACACCCTCATTAGCCCTAAAATCATAAGGGAGACTATGGAAAAGATCGTACAAATTCGAGAAAGACTGAAAGCATCTCGAGGTTGACAAAAGAGCTACACAGATAAGCGACGCAAACCCTCAGAATTATGGGTTGGTGATCGAGTCCTACTAAAGGTCTCACCATTGAAAGGAATGATACGTTTCGGTAAAATGTGGGAAACTAAATCCAAGGTAAAACGGGCCATTCGAAATCCTTGCCAGGATTGGCCCAGTGACATACGAACTTCGATTACCGCAAGACCTCAAAAGTGTACACCCTACATTCCATGTATCAAACTAAAGAAGTGATTGTTCGACGAGAGTCTCCACTTCATGGAAAAACCGATAGAAATCATGGATCGAAAGATCAAAAGAACGAAATCAAAGTCGCATCCCTGTTGTGAAGGTCCGTTGGATCGTAAAACGAGGACCCGAGTTCACCTGGGAACGCGAAGACCAGATGAAACAAAAATACCCGCATCTTTCCCTAACTCTCAAAATCCCGGTCAAAGTGCTAATTTCGGGACAAAATTCCTTCTAACGGGGGGATGATGTGACAACCGTCAATTTCCGGTCAAGTCAAAGTCAAATAAAGTCAACAAGTCAAACCGGTCGACCCAATTAACCCTTGTATATTAGGCTTTACATCGTGCATACTATTGTACACACACTATCTTAATGCAAAGTATCACGTTGAGTCTTCACGTGTTCAGAAAATCTAAACCCTAATCAGGGTAAGTGATGGAACTACTCGATAAAACATCAATACACACCCTTTAGGGGCGTATAACACTCATAACAAGGCAAAACGGGGTTTACAAACCTTACATTTCGAAGCTAAACACTCGCAAAGGTCACAAACAAAGTCTCTCTCAATCTCTCTCACTCTATCTCTCTCTCTCTCTCTCTCAAATCTCTCTCAAATATCTCCCAAATCTCTCCTAAATCTCTCTCAAATCTCTCTCAAAACTTTTTATAATCATTTGGGGCATCTCGATCCTTAACTTAGTCAAAAACCGGTCGAAACGGGAAGATTTCTCGAAAAACAGCCATATAGGGCCGAAGTCCTTATTAGAACAGAAGCCTCTCTTTAGAACCGAAACTACTCCTTAAGGACCGAAACTAGCTTAAAGAACCGAACTCTTAAGGACCGAACCTGCCAACACCGAAACAGCCTTTAGGACCGATGTCACCTTCGGTTCGGCTCCAGCCCTCTCGGTCCAATTCGCCTTCGCTCCTCTCGCTTTCGGTTCCCCTTTGACGACTTCGCCTGCGAGACCCTCGGCCGAACCCCCTTTCGCTTCTCACAAAACAACTGAACATCCCTTCGGTTCTAAGCATCCAAGGACCGAACCTTCGGCCTGACTTCAGATTTTTACCATTTCTTCCCGGTTTTCGACCCCGATAAGCCCGCTTTCGATGATTTTCGCACGGGATTTTCGTATAAATCCATGTTTTATTATTTTTAACCTTCCAAGATCATAAAATATGCATATTCTAAGGATTCTTGTATTAAAACCCACACTTTTCTTAAGAGCACATGCAAAGTACAAAAGGTGATCCTTGACTTTTCCACAAAACTATGACACAAGCAACCTCCCATACCCACTCTATGACCACTCTCAGTCACTATTTACATCATCCTTGTCCACTCATTGTACCCTTATTCTTCCCCCACAAGTTTCCTTAAACCCACACGCACACAAAGAACCTATACTACTCACATGCCCTAGATCACAAACACTTCACCAAAAGCAAATACACTTTTCTCTCTCATTTTCTCTCCAAGAATTCGTGATTCTCCAGGGACTTTTGAGCTTTCCATCCTATTTTGGTAAGTAAATTCATCCTTTACTTGAATATCCTACACTCTTTCACTCAAATCATGGAATTCTTACACAAATATCGACATATTTGTTCTTAGATCTTCGAATCTTCAAGCATCTCCCAAGTGTTCTTGACTTGGAAACTTCTTCTCTTCATCATCCATCCTAAGAGATCACTCAAGGTGAGTTCATACCCCCACATTTTCATGTTTTCTTCAAGTTTTAGGGGGGGGGGGAATACAAGTTAAAACACCAAAAACATAACTAATCTCAAACATCAGCTTTCAACAGGAAAGTTTAGTTCCATTTACGGACTGTTTTGACCATCGTAAACTCAATATCTTTAAAAACTGTTTAATATGCAAATATTTAAGGTTCATACCTTTAAAATGACTACTTGCACATCTCCATACGATTTTTCTACAATTTATGGTGATTTTTACAAAACTGCCTATCATTTCAGAAACGAATTCGGACCAGTTTGTGAATACGAACATTTTAACATAAGTTAGAGACTTCTAAAGATCATAATAAAAATTATGATTAAAACTAGTTACATAGCTTACAATATTAACAACACTTTGTAGTATGTTGAGCAAAGTGCATAACAATAAGTTTCTAAATTTTGGATGCATTTCTTGTTAGTTTATCATCATAAACAGAAATTAGTCATTCATGATAAGGATTTTCATTCATTTCGAACACATACAATAAACTACAATAAGTATAGTTTATGGATTTTACAATACAAGCACACTACATGAAAAAGGTTTTACTCTCAATACAAACAGGTCTTTCATATACTACATGATATAATATAATAGTAATATTTATGGATTTCACATCACAAATTTATTACATAAAGGGTGATTTCACTTCCACCACGGAAAAGGTTTTATATTCAAACTATATGTAAACTAGTTAACGTAAGTTGTGAGACCACTCTTCAATTGTACTCTTAGAGTACGAGTTAAAATTCCTGTAAGTTATAACCAGAGTCTCTTGTAGGGAGAGCGTGATAATTGTGTATAGATCTATATTGGGATTGACACCCCACACCTCGCTGCTAGCTATACGGGTGACAAAAGTCATAGGATCTTGACGTCTGAAAAACGTTGTTGCAGGTTAATTCTAGTTATAGTATGGTTATAACGACTCACATAGGGAGTTAACAATCTTTCAAGTTTACGGGAAAATTCTACTTTAAAAAGGGGTTTATCTATCTAAAACTGCATACTCTCAGTCTTGGGATTTAAGACTACACAACTTTGTATAAGGAAAACATTGGATTTTCTTTGGAAACACATTACCATTATAAACAAAATATAAGTACAAAATACGTACATACTCTCGGTCTTGGGATTTAAGGCTACATAACTTTTTATAAGGAAAATAAAGGATTTTTCTTGAAGAATACATTACCATTACAAACAAAGGTTTTCAAACTCTACATCTGAAAGCTTATGAACTCACCAACTTAATTGTTCACACTCTGTCAAAACTACTTGTATTCTCAGGAAACCAGTGAAACAGGAAATCAACAGCTTTTGAGGATGGGACGTTGAATCGTCAAACTTTTCATTTTTGTCATCATAGTGCAATTGATTTGAAACATGTAAACTCATACTATGGTGTAACCTTTTCAATTATATTTATGATGGTCATATTTACTTTGAGCACTATTATACATGTTGTTGTGATACTATACATGAAGTCCTCCACCCCCGGATGTTTCCGCCATCCTTGGTTCGGGGGTGTGACAAACACTTTGGGTTTTGACTTCAAATTCAATGCAACACTTGGAGATTGTTGTTTTGGAACCCAAATTTGCTTCACGAATTTCGGCTTCACAACAACATTTGAATAAAACCGGTTGTTTTTCCGTTTAATCTTCTTTTTATTTTTCTTTCTCATCTTTTTGCATCTTGAAGATTGGATTTCAAGAACACCTTCATTATTGACAACTTCAACTTGACAAGTTTGAATCAAATCTTTTGGAGTTTGATACTTGTGAATTTCTTAGATTACCGGCTTTCGATAAGGAATCATTCCTTCAAACGAATCACAAGAACACAAAATATCATCGGTTTGAACTCCAATCGAGCATAAAAAATTTGCATCTTCATGAGAATGAACTTGAATCTTCTTATCATGAACTTGAAGAACATCAAAAACATCACATTAAACTCCATTGTCAAGAACTTCAACAAACTTAAGAGCACGAAGATCATTTGGGTTTTCAATTAGAGAAATGTATTTCTTATTAAACAAATCTCTTTCTTCTCGTTCCTTTTTATTTCTACTACGGACTAATATGGACAAAGCAATTTTATTCAACCATAAAATCTTACAAAGTGGTTCAAAAATCAAGCTTCCATTATCATCCTTCAAACCTCCATAAGAAACCATATTACCCCATGGAATCAATTTGCTTAACACCAACCCATAAAATTGATCTTCATTTACTTTGTATTCGATATCTTCAACAATCACAATCCAAGAATCATATGACAAATCCACCATGATCACAAGAACTTGAAAATTTCTAGAGAGAGAAAGTGATTTTGAATGGGTTTTCTAGAGAGAGAAAGTAAAAATCACTTGAATTCTAGTGAAGAAAATCGAATTATGAATAGAATCAAAGATGAATTCGATTTATAGAATCCAAACTCTCTAAAACATGAAGATCAAAACTAAAAATAAGAATCACCAAATCAAGATTGCCACCATGGATCAATTCTTGATCAAATCAAGAACACCCGCTCTGATACCAATTGTAATGGTGTTGATTATGATGGCATGTGCGGAATAAGAAAGATTTAGTGAATCATCATACAAACTCAAGAACACATGAAGTAAATAAATCTGGGTTTAGCTCTCATTAGTATTGATAGAAAGAGTACAAATGGGTCTTGCAATTTCTCTCTCTAAACTAATTCTCTCAAAGTGTTCATTACATAAAATGAGCGTCACTTACTTCCTTATAAAGGAAAGACAACTCATTACACACATACAAAGGAGTAAGCCCTCATGAAATCCAAGAGTGACTTCACACCCTAACAAGTAAGCCAGACATGAGTTGTGGGCTGGAAGGCAAGCCAACCTCATGATATTGACTCAGGGGTAATCTAGTATGTTTGTTGTAGACCAAGTATGCATGCTGTTATATGTTGTGTGGTGGTAGTTTGGGGGAACTCATTAAGCTTTGGCTTACGGTTTTAGTTTATTGTTTTAGGTAATTCAGATGATCTAGGGAAAGTGAAGGTGTGATCGTGCACATCCTTTGAATTTTATGTTTTGGATTTTGGGATATTCTGATTTATGATCATTACTTTTGGAACAATGTTTTGTAAACAATTATGGTCTTTGAGTTGTTTTTGAAAACTGAAACTTTTACTCTGGTTTCTGCGATGTTACACCTGTAGCCTAGGAGGAATTGGATGTTATGCCAGATTTGGAATCTATGTTGGTGGAATTAATTGCTAACTGTAAGCTTTAAAATATATATGATTAGGATCATATAGCCCTAGAAGGACTGATATAGCCTTATTTCATGTTCCTTGTCTGGTTGTGGGCTTAGGGTAGAATCATTTATTCGACAATCTATGTGATCCTGTTTTGTGTATAATTAGCATGCATAAGGCAATCGACAATGTTGGTAGAAGTTCCTAGCATCGCAAAAGCAAGTTAGTTGGAGGATGCATTTTTATGTTTTGTGGCCTATAGAATGTTACTGCCTGAATGCTGCTTGCATTGTGCTTTATCGGACCCATATTGATGTGAGCTAAATATTAAATGAATATGTTAAGTTACATGCTGGAGAGGTTAAATGATTCTAGAATGTTTTATTTGGCCTTATTGCATAGCTCTCGTCTGAGTCTAACCTTGTTGGGTTGGGTCTTTTATTTGAAGGATTATTTAAGTTTTGTTGCATGTAATTATATTCATGAAGTAGTTAGCTGATATTAGTAGGGGTTCTTCAACAACTGATGACAAGGTGAGGTGGGGATCCTAGCAGAGCCCAGGAAGTGCACTGTTTAGTGGTGTGTATTTGTTGAGAGCATGTAATCGGGTATATGTGATTGGATCGGAAAGTAATAGACATGAGTAGTTACTTAGAGGATCCGAAACGATTCTTGAGAAAAGTTCGGATAGGTATGGAAGATAGTATTGGGCCCGTACTACTGAAAGCATAGGATCCATACTCAAATCGAGGAGGATTTCGAGGATTCTAAGGAACTGATGGAGGGAAGACAGTATGGTTTGGCACCATAATTCACTACAATGTGTTTCCATTCTTATCGGTTTATCGGTTATGTTTGTTCAGACTGAGGATGGGTTTGGTGAATTGTTAGGGCCTTAGCGGCCATGTCAGTTTGGGCTTGAATGGTGCAGACCCAGATGGGTGAGTTAATTTTGAGGTCTTGAGGGCCTTGCTAGAGGTAGTGCTAGTTGAGTCGTAGGACTCAAGAAGTAAGCGGTTGTGATGATCGGCTTGCGTATTGCAGCCGGGAGGCTGAGTGATTGGCAGATGGATTGGGATGTCACTATCTTCGACGCGGGTTATGTACTTCCAGCTTTCCACATTTGGAGGAAAGAGAGAGCAGACATGTGATTTTCAGAATTGGGGAGTAGACCCAACATGAGAGTAGATAATTGCAGTTTTCTTTGGCGACAAGTATGGCAATGTGGGAATACACGAGAGGATTCTCGTGGTACGATTGCCTTTAGATGAGACCAGGGGTCTACTTTCTTTGAATTTAGTTAGATCAGGTGCTAGTTGATTGTTTTAGGTGATCAAGGTAGGTGAATTGGGAACGACATACTTATTGTATTTATGAATAATGCTTGCAATGAATTGTTTGTTGGGGATTTATAGGCAAGGTGTGTGGTAGTCCATTTGTTTCTAGATAAAGAATCGATGCTATGAATAACTGTCAGAATTATTGCTTGTGCATGTGCAAGGGATTCTTGATGTTAAAGGCGGTTATGATTGGGAAGTTTTTGAGGTCTTCATCTGAGATTCAGAATCTATTTGAGTCTGCTTGGTCTTTATCTGGAAGATCATCTTGCATTGTGTTATACATTCCAAGGGTCAGGAATGCTATATAAATGGTTGAGCCGATTTGAGTTTTGGTCTGTTCTCAATGTCAGTTGGTGGTAGTTCGAACCCTAAGTAGGGGAGAACTAGGTATTCTGCTTGGGGGAGATCATCGATCTATTTGAGTTTATGGTTTCAAAATAATGGATCGCAGGTATCCACGGTTCTGGTACGTAAGATTTTGGTTCAAGATTTGGTGATGACGAAGTGTAGAGCAAGTTTCCATCAGATGCATGTGCTTAGGAATGCATGAGTTGTCCTCGAGGCAGGAAGTTGTTGGACAAGGAACTCATTGTAGCTAGTGGTTCCTTTCAGGAATGCCAATGAATAGAGCACAAGGCGTTGGGTCACTCAGGCTGAGAATCGATTGTTGAGGGATTTGTCAGCTTGTTGTATAGATTGCTATCTATAGTCTACGGTGGGTAGTTGTTGATCGGTAAATTAGTTTTAGAGTTGGGTATGTATATTTCCACATGGGTTTTTTCAGTAGTGTATTGGATCATTGGATTAGTTGTCAATGCATTCTCAATCGTTGGTCATTTTGTTCATCGTTAGTAGTTGAGGTTCTTCGAAAGTTTCGAGCTTTATTAGTTGAAGTTCAATGGATGCGTCAACCTATCGTCAAAATCTATACATTGTACATTTTGATATATGGGTACAAGTACCCTTAATTTTTGGTTGTGGAATGATTGTTCATAGAAGGCTTATGTTTGGCAGATGTCCTTAGTTAGTGGAAGTTCGGATGTTGAGGCAACATTGATTAGTTTTTCAGGTGTGGCTTTGGATCTATGAAGAATCCAATTCTGGCATGTCATGTCGACAGGGTTGGTATTTGGATTGACCTGACCAGGGTTTCAACAACATTTCTAGATAATTTGAAAGTTTTATCGAACTAGTTAGGTATTGTTGGGATATGTTATGTTTTAATCAAAATGTGGGATCTTGTTTTGGTCAATCATGAGGGGTGTATGTGGACTGGGTATGATGGCATGAGGACTCTTGACTCAAGTTATTAGCATGGTTCTTATTTGGTTTATAGCCTTTGAATTGGAACAAGGGTAAAACTGATGGGTTTTTGAGCATTCTAACACTTCCTAAGTGTACATGCAACCCTAATAACCTTGAATCTATGTTTTCTCTATATACATGCAAATTTATTTTCAAGGTTATTTCCTAACTAGCATGGCATGGGGATTACATAGAACATAAAACTAGTAGAAATACATACCTTGTTGTTGCTTGGATTCCTTCAAGACTTTGTGAGCCTAGCACCCCAAATGTTGTGCCTCAAATGCTTCACACTACACCACAAGACTTGGAATAACTTGAGAGAATACTTCTTACACTTGAAAATCGGTTATGCCCTCACTAGAAAAACTAGGTCACGATTTTGCTAGCCATAGGGTTCCTTTTATAGTGTTGTGACAATTAGGGTTTACACATGAATGCCCTTAATTGTCATGACTCTTGATTTCTCATGACCCATGGGTTTGTAACTCCCATGGACTATCCATGGAGCTCCATATGGTTATAACCAAACCCATAAACCATGGATCATTAATCCACCATAAAAGAATTGATGATTGTCATAATCAACCCTATATATTTAATTAGTCTCACTTTGATCATCAAATTAATACTAGATTAATACTTGATCAATACTAATTAAATAATACTATTATTAATATATTAGAACTTATAATATATTAATAATCATAAGTGCCTTATTCTCTCATCTAGTCTATCCAAGTATTGCAATGCCATGCAACCCAAATGGACCATGCCGGGTCGGGTCAAGTACATACCAAATAAAGTTATGGACTTAGACACTATATCCAACAGTCTCCCACTTGGATAAGTCTAATAACTATATTTGCAAATATGACTTCAAAATCCGACTAGCAATCGTAGCTCTTTCAAAGTCTCTCGGAACTGAGATGATGATGATACACCATTTAAGATAAGTGATCATATAATCCTCTGTTCTCATGATATCAGCCGGACAAACACATGGAACATGGTCTTACTTATTGTCCAACATTTGTTTCTCGATCTCTGATTTGTTTCGACATAGAACTAAATTGAACACATCAATTAGGTTCTGACCGGGCCCGGTACATAGGTCAAAACCAAATCATCGAGGGGCCCAGATATCGCTTCTATTTCTAGAAGGAACATATAAACTTCGACTGATATGCTTGTACTAACTACTTGTTGAATTATTCACAAAGGCACGTTTTATGACATCGAGTTACCAATGCGTTTTCGTGCAATCAATGAATAACCAACTCATAGTCAACAACTCATATCTCTAGGTTTGAAGATTTATATGATATTACCATCTCACGATCACTCGAGATAAATTCCATGAAGTGATGCAAGTGAGCGTGGGTTGGATCCAATACTTAGCCCTTATGAGTACTCATGAATGTTGTAGCAACCATTGCATTCTCCAAAGCACTTTTAGACAAATCATACAAGCCAAATTCATGACAGTCTTAAATCAATACTTACTTCCAAAGTTTGACTGACTGTGGATGGTTTGAATAATAACATAATTATTCTGGAAGTAAAAACATGCAAAATTGAAACATAGTAAACAATCAACACAAGATAGTAACACCTTACTCATAAATAAATAACAACTTTTATTTATCATCAAATTTCAATTACATTTTACAAGTTTCAGGAATCTAATTATTGAAACTAATATCATCCTTCAGCCCAATGCGCCTCACATTCTGTAAATGCTTAACCCTGCTCAGTCCCTTCGTGAGGGGATCTGTCGGGTTCTCATCTGATGATACCCTCTTAGCCACGAGGAGTCCTTCTTCTATTCGATGTCTGATGAAATGGTATTTTCTGTCAATGTGCCTAGATCTCCCGTGATCTCTCGGTTCCTTAGCCAAAGCAACCGCACTTTCGCTGTCACAGAAAATTTCCATTGGCTCCTTTATAGCTGGTACAACTCCAAGGTCTCCGATGAAGTTCTTTATCCATATCGCCTCCTTAGCTGCTTCACTTGCTGCTATGTACTCTGATTCACAAGTGGAATCAGTTACCGTCTCCTACTTGGAACTTTTCCAAGTAATTGCCCCTCCATTTAGGATAAAGACCCAGCCTGTCTGAGAGCGGAAATTATCCCTATCAGTCTGGAAGCTAGCATCGCTATATCCTTCCACTCTCAAGTCATCACTGCCTCTGAGGGTAAGGACCCAATCCTTAGTCCTCCGCAGATACTTGAGAATGTTCTTTACCGCTGTCCAGTGTGCCTTGCCAGGGTTCCCTTTATATCTACTGACCATGCTCAAAGCAAAGGCCACATCAGGGCGAGTACAAGTCATAGCATACATGATCGAGCCCACAGCGGAAGCATATGGTTTATGACTCATCTCAGCTATCTCAGCCTCTGTACTCGGACACTGAGTCTTACTCAGCTTGGCATTACTCTGGACGGGTAATTCCCCTTTCTTGGATTCTTGCATGCTGAACCTCTTCAGCACCTTATCCAAGTAAGTACTTTGACTAAGTCCAATTAGTCTCTTACTCCTATCTCTCAATATCCTTATCCCTAGGATATAGGCAGCTTCCCCAAGGTCCTTCATAGCGAAACACTTCGCAAGCCAGGACTTAACCTCCTGCAAGGTTGGGACGTCGTTTCCTATGAGAAGTATGTCATCCACATACAACACCAAGAAGCTAATTATGCTCCCACTAGCCCTGACATACACACAAGACTCATCCTCACTCCTAGAAAAGCCAAACTCTTTGACTTTCTCATCAAAGAAAAGATTCCATCTGCGAGATGCTTGTTTCAATCCATAAATGGATTTATCAAGCTTACACACTCTATTAAGGTATCTTGTATCGATAAAACCCTCTGGTTGAGCCATGTAAACATCCTCAGCCAACTTTCCATTAAGGAAAGCGGTTTTGACATCCATTTGCCATATTTCATAATCATGAAATGCAGCTATGGCTAACAATACTCTAATAGACTTAATCTTAGCTACTGGTGAGAAGGTCTCATCATAGTCAACTCCCGGAGTTTGAGTAAAGCCCTTCGCAACCAGTCGCGCTTTGTAAGTATGTACCTTCCCATCCATGTCGGTCTTCTTCTTGAAGATCCATTTGCACCCAACTGTCTTACGACCTGGTACATTGTCAACCAAGTTCCAAACTTGATTGTCATACATGGACTGAATCTCACTGTCCATAGCCTCCTTCCATTTAGCAGACTCAGGGCCTGCCATGGCTTCCCTGTAATTATTAGGTTCATCCAAATCTATTAGTGTACTATCACTAATAAATGTATCACCTTCAGTGGTGATGTGATAACCATAATAAAAATCAGGTGTGTTCCTCACCCTAGTGGAACGTCTTGGAGGTACAGACTCATCTATCGGATCAACAGGAGTTTCCTCCTCAGGTTGGTCGATAGCATTTGAGGTTCCTTCACCACTTGACTCTTGAAGCTCTTCAAGGTCAATTTGCCTCCTACTGTCCCCTTGGCTTATGAATTCTCTCTCACGAAAGACTCCTCTTCTTGCTACAAAAACCACATTATCACTGGGTCTGTAGAAGAGGTAACCAAAGGATCTCTGTGGGTAGCCGATGAAAATACACCTCTCACTTCGAGGTTCAAGCTTATCATGAGTCTCACGCCTCACGAAAGCTTCACAACCCCAAATCTTGATGTGGTCCAAATTGGGAACTTTCCCAGTCCACATCTCGTGAGGTGTTTTGGCAACCTTTTTAGTAGGGACTAGATTAAGGATATGGGCGGCAGTCTCTAAGGCATACCCCCAGAAAGAGATTGGTAACGAAGCTTGAATCATCATGGAACGAACCATATCCAACAAGGTTCGATTGCGCCTCTCACCTATACCATTCAACTGTGGTGTTCTGGGAGGTGTCAATTGTGAGACAATCCCACATTCCTTAAGATAGTCAAGGAACTCAATGCTAAGATACTCTCCTCCCCGATCGGATCGGAGCATCTTGATGTTCCTGCCCAATTGATTCTCCACTTCCTGCTTAAACTCTTTGAACTTTTCAACGGTTTCTGACTTATGCTTGATTAAGTAAATATATCCATATCTACTGTAATCATCAGTAAAAGTCACATAATAGCGATTAGCATCCCTTGTAGCAACTCTGAAGGGCCTACACACATCCGTGTGTACAAGGTCCAACAAACCTTCACCCCTATCACAAGTACCTGTGAAGGGTGACTTTGTCATTTTTCCAAGTAAACAAGACTCGCAACTATCATCTGACTTGAGGTCAAATGATTCCAAGACTCCAGCCTTTTGGAGTTGGCCTATGCGCTTCTTGTCAACATGTCCAAGACGACAATGCCACAAGGATGCTTCATCCAAGCTATCTGAAGAATCAATATACAACACATTATTTCCTAGATTGTCTACAACATTCACGGCTTCATATACACCATCACAAGGTAATGCTTTAAAGTAAAATACATCATTGTAATAAACATTAATAGCACCATTTTTATTATCAAATGAAAATGAAAAACCTTGTTTGTACAAGCCATGAAAAGAAATAATATTTCTCGCCATTTCGGGCGAGTAACAACACTTATTCAAATCTAACATTAACCCATTATTAAGCAATAAAGAATAAACTCCTATCTTGGTAACAGGTGATGCTTTCCTGTTGCCCATGACTAAATTTATCTTCCCGTGCTCCACTTGCTCACTTCTTCTTAGTGCCTGCAAATCAGTACAAATGTGAATACCACAACCTGTATCAAGCACCCAGGAATTAGCATTAGATGAGTTATTAGACAATATTGTGTAAATACCTGCATGGGTGGGTTTAACCTTCCCATCCTTTACATCTTGCAGATATTTAGGGCAGTTTCGCTTGAAGTGTCCCTTATCCTGGCAATAGAAGCACTGTGCTTCCTTTGGGTTTGAAGAAGGAGCAATGGGACCTTTCTTTGTCCCACTTGAAGAGGAACCATCAAGAGTCTTACCCTTGGTACCCTTCGAAGGGCTTTTCCTCTTCTTACCCTTTCCCTGCCCAATAGCCAGAACAGGGGCTGTTGAAGGAGTAGAAGCAGCAACCGCTTTACCCTTAAGGCCATTTTCAGCTGTCCTTAAGAGTCCTTGAAGTTTGCTAAGTGTGACTTCCTCCTTGTTCATATGATAAGTCATACGAAACGGATCATAACTTGGAGGTAAGGAATGGAGAATGATGTCAATCGCCATTTCCTCAGGAAAGTCAACATTTAGCTTCAGCAACCGGTCAACGAACCTTTGCATCTTCTGCAAGTGACCGGTGATGGGTTCACCATCCTTCATCCTTGCGGTTATCATGGAGGAGATGATTTCATACCTCTCCTGACGCGCGCTCTGATGGTACCTTTCCATCAGATCCAGGTGCATCTCATAGGGGTAGAAATCTTCATAGGATTTTTGAAGTTCAGGAGTCATGGTGGCCATCATGATGCATGCTACTTTAGTAGCATCCTTTTCATGTGCAACAAACTCCGCAAACTCTTCAGGAGTAGCAGTGGCTTCATTCACAACCTTAAGCTCCCTATCGAGGACATATTCTTTGTCCTCATAGCGGGTAATCATTCTGATGTTTCTGATCCACTCATTGAAATTGGATCCATCAAAGATGACCTTACCACACAAGTTCATAAGGGAAAAGGAGCCTGTTGGGTTTGAGCCAGAAGCATTGTTGGAAGACATCTGAAAGGAAAGAAAGACAAGTTTCATTAGATTAGGAATCCTTAATAATTCACCCAAATGAAATATTAAGGCTAGGATCCAACAAACTATTTATAGTTGGAAGAGGGATGCCGTAATCCATACTATAAAATATTTGAAGGTAGTTAAATGACGATTTACCAATTTCCACCATAAGAACGAAATATTTTATTATTAGGTTTTATTGGTTTTGAAACTCCTAGATCTTTTGAGATACATTGAACTTTTCAATGGCATGTTTGAATCTCGATTGTGCCCTCTCAAGTTTGTGACTGGGATGCCGAGGATCACAAACAAGGTGTGAATAACCATACAAATTGACTTGGTACCCTCAACAATATTACCTAATTGATGTGCCGGTTAACCACACACGCTCCACCGATCTATAATAAAGTTAAGTTACCCTTTGCCACTCTTACTAGTCCATGTTAGTGTGCCGGTTAACCACACACGCTCCACTAACGACTTGGTAAGGTACAAAGTGTAATTTTATGGGCTAGCACCAATTTCACATTTTCCTAAAGTAACTAAGATTGGGAATTTATAATGTATAGTTACTTTATAATTCATTATACTTTTAACGAGTATTTAAAGTCGTATCCTACCCGTTCGGCTAACGACCCTCCACTGATCAAGGAAGCGGTGGGTGAGAGTGGACACCCATTAAGTCACCATTTTATAGGCAACAACCTTATACCCCCCTTATAGACCGGCTTCGTGAATGAGGCCTACTAACGGTAAGAATGACATATTCTTATACATATCTATATAATAAAATTATAATAATAGTATAAGTGTTGATTTTTTAAACTTTTTAAAAAACTAAGGTTTAATTTGGAATTAAAGTATTAAAGTGTAAGACTTTTCAAATTCCAAAACTTGAGGGCAAGATTTGAAACTATTCCAAGTCTCTTCAATTTGTAACTTATGAGTTTTAATGGTTCATAAAAATGAAGACTCTTCATTTTATGAAACCTCTTTAGTTCTTTAATCATAATTTAAAAGAAGTGACTTTTGGTTATCCATAACTTGAGGACAAGTTATGGACACCATCATAGCCATTAAGATCATGAATTAAACACACATGGAGGTTACACATAATTCCTATGATCTTCTAAACTCATATGAACACAAATTCATGTCAAGCAATTTCAAGAAAATCATATAAACATATACAATACTTGAAAATTGATAAAAGTCATGTAAAATGGGTTAACATAATCATTATAATTTTGAAAAACAGATTTTACAAGTCCAAAACAGATTGGGATAATGATCTTAATCCATTTCCAGCAACAAAACTCGAAAAAACTGTCCAGCACGCTCCTACTCGTCGAGTGCATTATTCTACTCGGCGAGTAGGATGAATTTGTTCATGGACTCGGCGAGTCCTCCTCATGGACTCGGCGAGTCCAGTCGTCAGAGTGCAGAATTTTCGATTTTTAAGCAGTTTTGCATCAAGTATACAGAAAACAATCCTAGGCTCTGATACCACTGATGGGTTTTTGAGCATTCTAACACTTCCTAAGTGTACATGCAACCCTAATAACCTTGAATCTATGTTTTCTCTATATACATGCAAATTTCTTTTCAAGGTTATTTCCTAACTAGCATGGCATGGGGATTACATAGAACATAAAACTAGTAGAAATACATACCTTGTTGTTGCTTGGATTCCTTCAAGACTTTGTGAGCCTAGCACCCCAAATGTTGTGCCTCAAATGCTTCACACAACACCACAAGACTTGGAATAACTTGAGAGAATACTTCTTACACTTGAAAATCAGTTATGCCCTTACTAGAAAAACTAGGTCACGATTTTGCTAGCCATAGGGTTCCTTTTATAGTGTTGTGACAATTAGGGTTTACACATGAATGCCCTTAATTGTCATGACTCTTGATTTCTCATGACCCATGGGTTTGTAACTCCCATGGACTATCCATGGAGCTCCATATGGTTATAACCAAACCCATAAACCATGGATCATTAATCCACCATAAAAGAATTGATGATTGTCATAATCAACCCTATATATTTAATTAGTCTCACTTTGATCATCAAATTAATACTAGATTAATACTTGATCAATACTAATTAAATAATACTATTATTAATATATTAGAACTTATAATATATTAATAATCATAAGTGCCTTATTCTCTCATCTAGTCTATCCAAGTATTGCAATGCCATGCAACCCAAATGGACCATGCCAGGTCGGGTCAAGTACATACCAAATAAAGTTATGGACTTAGACACTATATCCAACAAAAACTGCCTATCTCATTCTCTGGTTGTGTGTTGAAGGGTTATTAGGGTTACAACTCCAATGCTCTAAGCGGAAAAACAATCAAACAATTCAATTGATTCGGGCACATGTAACCTAATAAAGATCTACGTCTTTTACATATAACAACATACTATGAACACTAGTATACAAAACCTTTCTATGAATAAACTAAATCATAAGACAATAAAATTAACCTTTAAGATTGTTATTGTAAACAATCTTGAATTCCTCCTGGAAAGACTCTTGGAAGCAAGTGCCACAAGTGTCACGCCTCTAATGGTTCACACCCAAACCCTAGCAACCAAGATGCTTGAAGAGAGAGAGGGGTGAGGTGTAAACTTCAGCCCTAAACCTCTAAAGGAATGTCATGGCTGCAAACTCTAAGGCTAAGGGTCGTTTTATAGCTAAGGTAACTTGGTGCCAAAGCTCGGGTTTAAGGAGGAAACCCTAATCCATTTCCTTGGTGACCAAGTAGCCCATTCCCCTCTTTCAAGGGGCTTGGATGAAATTTCATGGGCTTGCCCAAGTGATTTTTGTCCACCTCATCCAATTAGGTCCACGGGCTCCTTTCCTCAACTTTCAATAAATAACCAAACAGACCCTGCACTTTTAATTAATCCAATTAATCCCAAAATTAATTCGAATTAATTTCTTTCAAATTATTAATTAAATAATACTATTTCCAATTAATAAATTATTCTCATAATATATTAAAAATTTATTTATTTTGATTTCCAATTAATTTATTAACCATATAATAAATTAATAAATCAGTCTCTCTTTCTCTCTCTCTCTCTCTAAAATTATCCTATTCAATTGATAGGTTTGAGGGCAAGCCAAAACGATTGTGTTACTATCAATTCAAGTTTATACCAATCATAGCTATGGTCTTAGACACCTAATCCAACAGTCCCCCACTTGGATAATTCTATAACTATAATTCCCAGTATAACTTCCAAACTGATCAGCAAATTGTAGCTTCCAAAAGCCGCTGTCGAACTCTGACCCAGTCAGTTACGTGTCCTAAGATAAGTGATCAAATAGTCATCCGTTCTACAAGATATACTAAGAACATGAAACATGGATTATAAACAATCTTATTGTCCAACTTTTTTGTTTCCCGATTTCTTATTTATAACAATTGAAATCAGACTACCAATTGAACACTTCAATTCAGTCCAGGCTTGGCCAAGCACTTCAGATGTCGACATCAAATCATCTAGGGGCCCAAAGATATCTCTTTTCCCATTAGGGCAAAAGGAACGAATAAATTTTGACTTATATGATTGCACTATTTACTCATCAAATCATGCACAACAATACATTTTATAACATCAAGTTACTGATGTGGTTACGTATTATCAATGCATAACTAACTCGTAAACAACAACTCATATATATCTGTTTTAAGAATATAATATATTATCATCTCAGAATTATTTGTGATAAAATCCATGAAGTAATTCTCTGAGCGTGGGTTTATCCAATACTCAAAATCCCCGTTTATTAAGTACTCATGAATATTGCAACAAAACTATTGATATGTCTAATCTCCATAGACAATCTACAATCCAGTTCATGACAGTCTTAATTCACTACTTACTTCCAAAAGTACAAGCGAATGTGGAATTTCAAATAATCAAATTATTCAGGAAGTAAAACATGCGAAGTGAAACCCAGTAATAACCTAATTAACTATGGCCCCAAAAGTATTGAATATAAATAAAATTCTTATTATTTAATCACCATATTAATTAAGACATTATTCATTGTATAATGTTTAGAGTAACAACTAAACACTTGAATTAAACATCAGTCATGCCATGTTATGAACATGCATACTATGTTTCTCTATGGTCCTTCCTTTGTGAACAGATCGACTGGAAACTATTCCAATGATGCTCATTTCACAATTCCAAATTCTTGTCACTACTAAATGTGTTAGAATTTTAACCTTACATGCATTGTCCTTCTGTGATGTTGAAGCTTCAAAGTCACATAGACTTAGCTAACGATATTACAGAATGTTCCAATAGAACTTTGTTACTAAAAGAAATTCCATGGAAATGAAGTCTCAAATTCAAGGTACACTCCTTGAACACCTTTCTTGCATTAAAGTTTCCAACTCACATATAGATTTTAATAATCAACTCCCACTATGGAAATATTTCCATATTCCCATATAACCATTAATTTTGACCAAGAATCATCCCAATCTAAAACATGTCACTATGGTCCTTCCAATCAATACTATACCTCCAACTGTCCACAAGCAACCAATATTTTGGTAACCTCATAATGTTCTTGACAGTTGTTTAACAACTTTAGTCACACAAATTTCTAGTCCTTTTTCCCTTTTCCATGCCCAAGGCATTTGGAAAAATCAGAACAAGTGAATATTATAGCGTATGTAATCGATCCTATATTCGAAGCATATGGGACTTGGTTCATTATGTCTTACATAAAGACCTGATATCTGATCAGTCTCTTGCTATAATATTTCCATATATCGAATTTCCTATGTTGAACCATTTCAACATGATATTCATATATGTCCAAGACTAAGCTGTTTTAAACCCTTCAATCTAAAATTTTAGATTTCAAACGAAGTATGTGTGTCCTCTCCCTGAAGCCTATTGTAGCAAAACAATTTCCAAACCTTGCAACTTGCAAAATTTTAAACTTTGTTTCCTACAAATAGTATTGTCAACTTGCAAATTTTAGCATAACAATTATGCTCCCACTATCATAACAATTATTCTCTCAATAACACAATAATTATTCTCCCACTAGCTTTGACATGTATCCAGAAATCAACTGGACTTCTAGAAATCAATGCTCTTGACTTTCTTACTAAAGTGCATATTTCTGATACGTGGTGCTTCGATAAGTCTCCAACTAGACTTCTTAATCTTATACACCTTCATTAGATAGAATATGTGTGTATGTGTTTAAACCCTTTCAGAACTTATAGCTATATGTCCTGAAAGTTCAAACAATTCCTTGCTATTTCTCACAATTCGTACTACGAAAAGGGATGTCGTAATCATATTGCAAATTTGAGAATGCAATTATCACAACTACTAACCATAATGATACTTATCATATCTTTAAAATCTACTAGCAAAAGTGTTTCCTCATAATCATTCTCATGAATTTGAGCGAAACCTTTTGCCTCTTATATTTTATGGTGTACATATTCCCATCCATGTGAATCTATCATTTCCAACCTACAATCATGAGATAAGGTTTAGGACCAAAGCTAAATTTGAATTTAGCTTTCCTTTCATGGACTAAACTTCGCTTATTCTAAATTTCTTTCCCTTTGGTAGCACAAGGGACTACCATTGCTTCCATGTTGTTAAGCAGCTTACCCATATTGATCAATGTACTTTCACTGACCAACGTGCTCTGACTTTTGCAGTCAAATGAGAACCATAGAACTCATAAGCATTGCCAACCCAAATGGTAGATGCACAGAAACAAGAATGTGTCTTCTTGATTGACTCATAAGCATTTTCAACCTAACTAAAAGGTTTATTCTTGATTGACTCCTGAAACTCTTCAAGATCATTAAAACTCCCACTGAATTCTTGATATATATACGTTTCTCTCTCAAGGAACGTTCCTTGACGAGCAAAAACAAATATTCAAAAGTTAGTGTGGAATCTCGACAAGAAACACTTCATGGAATTGGCCTTAGTTCATCCTTTGTTTTAACCAAAACATCACAACTTCTAATTCCAAATGTGCTAGAGTAAGAAAACATTATTACTCCATATTTCATGAGGTGTTATAAACCTACTTAGTATGAAATAATTTTCAAGATACTATTCGAAGTAACTAGAGAATGGCTCTAAAACTTGATTAGAAACGAAGTATGACCCATCTCTCGATTGAACCATTTCAGCAATATCTGATTCATCTTCTTAGTCAAACAATTGCACTAAGATGTTCATCGAGGATCAATTGAGATATAGTTCTACAATAATTAAGATGATCACAAAACACGATACTAAAGTACTCTCCTTTCCTTTCAGATTGGAGAAACCTTTATCTGTCTGCCTAACATATTCTTCTTATTCGTTCTTCCACCTTTGAAAAACCTTTTGAAAATGTTAGAATTATGATTTGTCTTATAAACACGACCACATTTATTGAATCATCAGTAAATCATGACGAATAGTATTTTCATCCTTTGTGGCAGATATGAATCGTCCATATCAATGGACTAGATTCATTAGTCCTTCACTTTGACTCAAATAAAACATGTGATCAATGAATTAGTCATAATCTTCCAAAGATCAAGATTTTCATACGTCACATAATTCGAATTGTATGAATCCAAGTTTCTATCCAATTGGAACTTGGGTGATGAGAATTCTTTATCACTTAGTCAATTATGACATTTACCACAAGTGAAATAATAAGAATCAAATCCATAATTAATATTGCTAATAATAGAAATGTAACCAACACTTTCATAGATGCCATTGCAAGGAAATATAAAGTAAAACAACTATATAAACCAAAAGTTCACTTTTATTGAAAATAAACGAAAAATTGGAACTTGTCCTTACAATGCATAAATGAAAAAAAAAATTTAGACATTTACTAAGCAATCTATTAAATTATCATAAATCCTAAGTAGTAGCTTCCAAAATTTGATCATCAAACCATGCAACTGAAATCCATATCTCATGATCAGATTCAGCTCACTCTTCTTAAGCTTCCTTCTTTCTCTTAGATCCTGCAATACCATCAAAATGTGATCATCATATCATGTATTAGAAAGTATATGAATAGGAACTTATCAAAAATAATGGAGTTAGATAATGGATGTAGCTGAAGTAGAGTCACACGTCTTGACTTTACCATCTCTAAGATCTTTCAGGTAGTCTGGGCAGCTTCGCAACCAATATTTCTTCAATCGGCAATAGCAACATATGGACCTTTTAGGATTAGCACATCGAACTATCTAAGAACTAGCCTTTCTCTTTACTGTACGATAAAACGGTTTGACCTTGGCCGATCCGTTTCCATTAGGAAGAGAAATCTTTTCTAGACCACCGTTGTCACCGTTTTCAATGTCTATGGAAACTTTGGAATCAAATCCTTCAAACACTTTTGCTTTACTTGTACTCTTAAGAATTTCTGCTTCAGCAACAATCAACATATGTGTTAGATCAATTAGGTTCACATCGTGGTCGCTCATATAAAAGTTCTTAATGAACTAACTATATGAATCAGGAAGTGAAAGTAGAACCAACTCAATGGCCTGCTCCCTTGGGAAAATGACACCCACTCTATCTAATTTTTCAATGTGTGATTTCATTTCCATAACATGTGCACACATAGATTTTCCAGCTTGATGTTTACATGCCAATAGGGCTTGAGTAGTTTCATATCTTTCAACTCGAGGGAATCGTGACGTAGGGAGAGTCATTGGAGGAGGAGGAGAAAGAGTTGGAGAAGCATGATATCCATTTCCACGATTGCTAGAAGAATGGAACTTACTTTCACCTTGATCAGAATGTGGAAGATCTTCTTCAGAAGAAAGATGAAAAGTATTTCCAAAAGGATGAGGAAGACCATTATTGTCTTGACTTGACATCTATAAAGGGAGAAAACATAATTCAAGTTAGTTGATTTTAATCCTTAATTATTAACCCATATATTTTTAAATTAAGGCTAGGATCCATATTTTCGATTCGAACTTTGAAGAGGGATGTTGTAATCAAATTCGAATCTATTTTACGTACATAATGCTTTTACCAATTTCAATATTATGAAACTCCTAGTTCTTTTGAGATTCATTGAATCTAATCAATGGCATGTTTAATCTCGATTATGCTCTCACTTTTATGATTGGGATGTCACGGATCACAAATGAGTTGTGAATAACCATGCAAATTAGCTTGGTACTCTCGATGTCATTTATCATCTCGTTTTAATATGTTGGTTAACCACACCCGCTCTATTAATCAACGATAATTTTCGAGACACCCATTACCAACCTTAATTAGTCCCCTATTATTGTGTCGGTTAACCACACACGCTCCACTAACGACTCAAAAAGTGTAATGTGCTATTTCATGGATTAGCATACGAATTCACATTTTCCTAAAGTAACTAAGAGTGAGATTTTAGAAAATAGTTTAGTTACTTTATATCATTATACTTTTAATGAGGTTATGTCCTATCAAATCCGTTCGGCTAACGACCCTCCACCATACAAGAGAGCGGTGAGTAAGAGTGTATACCCAATATCAGTCATTTTATAGGCCGCTCTCTTAAACTCCACTTATAGTATGGCTTCGTTAATAAGGCGTACTAGCGATTTGACTTACTATTATCATACATATAATATATATTAAACCTTTAATTATATATATACATAGTATAAGACGTATTTTAAAACATTTTAAAATAGAAAGGGTTTAATTTTTTAATAAAATAAACTTTTAATTTAATTAAATTTAAACAATTTTATGGATTTATTGATTATCTTTTAATTAATTACTTAATTAAATTAATAATAAGATCCATAGGGATGTATTTTAAACGTTTCAAAATATCAAATATTATTTGACATTAATTATTAAGTTCAATTAATATATAAATTTATTATTTAAACATTTAAAAAATCAATCATATTAATCACAAAACAATTAATCAAGTCAAATAAATATCTCCTAAATTCTAAGATTTTGTTTTATCATCATAGATACACCAAAATCGGATTTGGAGGATAAGTATAGCAAGTAAATATCAAACAAAAGCAGATTAGGCAGAAAATATCCAGATTTTCGGATCTGGACTGAGCTCACGTCGTGAGCCTCATTGCTCACATTGTGAGCTGCGACAAACCAAAAAAATCAGGTTTCTTTTATCGATTCACCAATGTTCAAATAGATGAAAGAAATCCCTAGGATCTTGTCACACCCCCAAACCAGAACGGCGGAGACGTTCGGGGGCGGAGGACGTCATGCTCAGTATCATAACCATAGTGAAGAAAGTAAATACAACCATCATAAATATAATTTACAAGGTTACATCGTTTCAAAAGTATATGTTTCCAAATAAATTACATATGATGTCAAAATATAGCAAAAGAATCTACGCCTTAGCGTCTTGACTTCAGAAATCTTGTGGTTACCTGTTTTACTGATTACCTGAGAATACAAGTTGTTTTGAAAGAGTATCAGCATAAAGCTGGTGAGTTCATAAGCAATTTAGGAATGAAAAATGAATGATGTTCCTTTTTGTTTGTTACAAGTTTATGTCCAGAAAATCCAATATTTTCAAAAGGTTTGTTATAGTCTTAACTGAACCAAAACTTAGTATATATAAGTAAATCGTCATCCTTATGTATGTGTGTGGTTTTATATTTAAATAAAACTCCTTAAATTCCCGTGAACTGTGTGTTTTGCTAATTTCTCATGTGAGATGTTATAACCGTACTAAACTCGAAGACCTCGTACTCGACGTTCTTCAGGCGTCGGAATGTTATGACACTTGTCACCCCAGACCTGGCGGTCTAGCTGTTGCAAGCAGCTTAGGTGCGGGTTTGTCAGACCCAATATAGATCTATACACAACTATCACGCTCTCCCTCCAGGAGATTCTGATTATAACTACAGGACTTTACTATGGTACTTAATAGTACCCCGAAGGAGAATGTCTCACAAATTTATTTATTAACAAGTTCATGTAGTGTGTAATGAAATACTTGTTTTGTAAGTTGATTGAGTTATTGTTTTCTTTGTCAAACGAAGTGCTCAAACTATACCTATTATAGTTTATCAAAAGTGTTGTGTGTTTGAATGAAACCTTGTTATGCATGTCTTTGTATTTCCATAAAATGACATTTAAAATATTAAGTGTAAATCGTACACACCTTGCTCAGCATGTTACAAGGTGTGAATAACTCTTAAACATGTATTTGACAGTTTTACCCTTAACTTTCATTGTTTTAGAATATTTATAGAAAAATAATCGTAAGTCGAAAACTAAATCCGTAAACTCTGAGTATTTTTAAAAAGAGTCTACTGAATCCATAAATTTTAGTATAATTTTTGGTGGTCTCAAACCAGCGTTAAAATGTTCATCTTCACAACCTGGTCCGACTTTGATGCTGCAGTGATAGGCAGTTTTGTAAAAATCACCATAAATTGTAGAAAAATCGTATGGAGATGTGCAAGTAGTCATTTTAAAGGTATAAACCTGAAATACATGAAACATTAAACAGTTTTGAAAAATATTAAGTTTAAGTTGGGTAAAACAGTTCGTGAACAGGTCATAACTTTTATGTTGTAAGCTGTCAAGTTAAATTTCAAATATGTTTTGGTGTTTTAACTTGTATTCCCCCCTGAAAACTAAAGAAAACGGGAAAATGTATGGGTATGAACTCACCTTGAGTGATTTCTAAAAGCATGGAAGGTTGAAGTCGAGGAGTATCAAGTCAAGAACACTTGATGAACACGTGGAAGCTTGGATGATCCTAAGAACGATTTTTGGTGTTAAGATATGAGTCGATGATCCAAGAGTGTTATGAAATTATGGAATAACACTTGAGTTTAGATGGAATACTTACCAAAAAGTGAAGTAGTATCTCAAGAACACTAGCACAAAGTGGTGGGAAGTAGAGAGAAAAGAAGCTTTCTTGAGGTGGTTTGAGAAGTGTAAGTGTTTGAAATGATCAAGTAACCCAAGAAATCCTCCAGGGATTTCTATATATAATGAAGGTTGCTAGAGCAACTTGTAAGTTTGAAGTGTTGTTTGCCTTGGTTTGTGTGATGTGGATAAGGTTGGCTAATGAGAGGATGACACATGGAGGCAAGTGGGCACACTTGACCCACTTGTGGGGTAGAATACTCCCCTTATTATAAAATAATGATTTTTAATTAATAATCATTGAAAAATAAATAAAATATGAGTTCTGCGGGTTAAAAATGGTAAAAATATGAATTTGGTGAAAAAATCCCGTCAAAAACGGGCTTAGGAGGCGAAAGTAGTCGAAAACCGGACATTATGGACCGAACCTGCGAGGTTCGGCTCTTAGAAGGTGAGAACCGAGAGGAGGGGAGAAGGAACCGAGAGAATGAAGAAGGGACCGAAGGTGCGAGGGGAGAACCGAAGGTGTGAGGGGAGAACCGAAGGTGCGAAGCTCGGTCCGAAATGGCTATGGAAGCGAAATAGACCGAGCCATCGGTCTATTTCGGTTGTATCAGGGCTCGGTTCGGCTGCAGGCTTCGGTCCGAGGAGGGTAGTTCGCTTCTGACAAGTTCACCTCTGACATCTTCGGTTCTCAGAGGGTTCGGTTCTAATAGATGGGTTCGGCCCTAAGAGGTTCGGTTCCTTAGAGGTTCGGTTCCTAAGAGGGGTTTCGACCGTATTTAGCTATTTTTGGATATAACTCTTCGTTTCAAGCGGTTTTTGGCCAAGTTAAGGGTCGGGATGACTAAAAAGGTTGAGAGAGATTTTGAGAGAGATTTGGGAGAGATTTCACATACTTGGAGAGATTTGGAAGAGATTTCACATACTTGGAGAGATTTGGGAGAGATTTCACATACTTGGAGAGATTTGGGAGAGATTTCACATACATGGAGAGATTTGGGAGAGATTTCATCTTAGCCATTCTTATCGTATAATCTCGTAATGCAAGGTTCGTGAACCCCGTTATGCTTCGTTTATGATTGCTTTAAGTCCCCGAAAGGGTCCTTAGTCGTGTTTTGATGCGTTTAACTCCCTTTTTAGGGTTTTTACATCGCTAAATACTTAGATTCTTCGAGACACTTGAATTCTTGACATACAAATGCACATTTTTATACATAGAATAACTTTTAGCATACAAGGACTAATTAAGTTTGACCCGTTTGACTTGTTGACTTTGACTTGAAGTTGACGGTTGTCACAGATCTGATACCACTGAAGGGTTATTAGGGTTACAACTACATAGCTCTAATCGGAAAAACAATCAAACAATTCAATTGATTAGGGCACATGCAACCTAATAAAGATCTATGTCTTTCACATATAACAACATACTATGAACACTAGCATACAAAACTTTCCTATGAACAAACTAATTCATAAGACAAGAAAACTAACCTTTAAGATTGTTATTGTAAACAATCTTGAATTCCTCCATGAAAGACTCTTGGAAGCAAGTGCCAAAAGTGTCGCGCCTCTAATGGCTCACACACAAACTCAAGCAACCAAGGAGCTTGAAGAGAGAAAGGAAAGATGTGGAAATTTTGGCCCTAAACCTCTAAAGGAACGTCATGGCCGAAATTCTAAGGCTAAGGGTCTTTTATAGTTAAGGTGGCTTGGTGCCAAAGCTACGGTTTAAGGAGGAAACCCTAATCCCTTTGATTGGTGATCAAGCAACCCATTGCCCTCTTTCAAGGGGCTTGGACAAAAATTTCTTGGGCTTGCCCAAGTGATTTTCGTCCACCTCATCCAATGAGGTCCATGGGCTCCTTTCCTCAACTTTCAATAAATAACCAAACAGACCCTGAACTTTTAATTAATCCAATTAATCCTAAAATTAATTCCAATTAATTTCTCATTAATTATTAATTAAATAATACTATTTCCAATTAATATATTATTCTCATAAGATATTAACAAATTGTTTATTTTGATTTCCACTTAATTTATTAACCATATAATAAATTAATAAATCAGTCTCTCTTTCTAAAAGCTATCATATTCAATTGCTAGGTTTAAGGGCAACCCAAAAGGACCATGCTACTATCAATTCAAGTTTATACCAATCATAGTTATGGGCTTAGACACCTAATCCAACATGTGTGACCATGTTTTCATTCGTTTTTGCATTGGTGACAACCTGTTCTATGAAAGGAATTGTGTTCTATAGAAAGTCGTGGCTTGTGTTGTGTTGAGAGGGATATTGAACGGGTTCCTGCAAGTCGGTGGGTTGAGGGTTGAGTACCTTTAGGCCCTTGTGGTGCTGGTCGCTAGTCTTCAAGATAATGATGGAATAATGACAAGATCGGCATGGTACAATGAGCTTATCGTTCTAGTAGTCTGAGGGTGTCACGATGTATCGTGAACCAGTTGTTATATGACTCATTTGGGTGGGACTCGGTAGTCATTTGTTTGAGACTTTTAGTTCTCGGATCGTTATTATTATTGTGGGTAGTAATGGTTTGTCTGGGTTGATGTACTGGTTGTGCATCGGAAGTCTCTTGTTGAATGTGTGCAATTGGGGACCCCGTTTGCTTGTAGGCTATTTATTAGGAGTTTGGTTACCAATGTTCGATATTGATTCTGAAATATTGAGTGATGAAGTTTGTTGTAAATGGCTCGAGTGATTTTTCAAGTGGATATACACCTGAGTTAATAAGGGATTTAGATGCAACGTGAGATTCTTGGATTGTCCATCATTATGCTTGTGAGAGCAGTGGGCTGGTGATGACTCTTCAGGGAGTCAAGTGTGTATTTGAGGTCTTGGGCACAATTTCCAGATTTTGGACTGGGTGAAATTCCCGACCGAGATGATTTGAGTATTCTTTCTGCATGGTTTGGTGGAGTCCCTATTCATGGACTAGAAGCAAGTATGACGAATGGATGATCATCAGTCTTAGGGTATGGTTTCTAAAGTTTAGACTGATGGGTTCCCGGTTCTAAGGAATATAATGATGGAGTGCTTTGTGGTTATAGTTTTGAGTGTTACCAGTTTGAGTGATTTTCACTGGAAGTTGGGACTTACAGTAGGGAGAGAAAGATAGTTGTTGCAATTGAGTATTTCAAGGTATTGGGTTGTTTGATGGAAACTGTGGGTTTCCGAGTGGTGTCTCAAGTTTTCTTTATAAGATGCCTTGTTTTCGAAGTGGTTAGAGGCAGCTTACGGAATATTGGTTTGGCACCAATGGCTGATTCATGTGTTGAAGTCGTCCTCGTATTTGAGTACGAGGTTGCCGGCATCAGCGAATGGTCGGAGCTACTGTTTTACAGCATCAGTGGGATAATTCAGGGTTGTAGAGGTTTGCTTCGGTTCAGGTTATAGTGTGAAGTCATTATGGTTGTGGTTTAGAAAGGTCCTATTTATCTGAAAATTAGACAATGGTTAGAGTTTTTAGCTTTCGAGCAGAGCAGTTGGATTTTTCCCTTAATTGGTCAAGGATGGAGAACTAAGGTTCAATTTTCATTGAGATATGTGATCTATGATAGGATTGGGGCTTAGATAGAAGAAATAGAATTCGGTCATCCACATGAGAGGACTTTTCAGTCCAAATTAGTATCCAAGAAGTTTTGGCAGGATTGTCGGATGTGGAAGAATAAGTTGTAAGGAATGATTTCGAAGACGAAATCTAATTTAAGTGGGGGAGAGTTGTAACACAAGTGTTCTAGACTAGTTTAGCTTTATAATTAACAAGGGCTAAACATGGAGTTTTAGGAAAAACTTTGTTCCATGACGTGGTGCAAGGATGCCCACAGTATGGCGTCGAATAAAGGAGAACACATTTTATCTAACTGCCACTGAGTAGCTGTTCTGGTCCAAGCCCATGATTCATTTAGGGTTTTATACGCATTTAAACCTATCTATCTTGAACCTAGGGTTCCTTATCAGCCTCCATCGCCCTCAAGCTTCAGAAAGCCTAACTCTAATCCATCCTTATGAGCCGTGAGTCCATTTTGGTGATTTTGGTTGCTTTCGAAGGAAGAAGAGACATTGGAAAGGATAGCGGTGCTTCTAGGCTGGAGTGAAGATCTCTTTAGGGGATCTCTAGACCTTGGTAAGTATCCAAGATCCTTGCTTTATGCTTTTATGAAGATAGATCTAAGGTTTTGTCCCATTTTCTTCTTGTGTGACCTAGTTGAAATGGAAGGATTCCATAAAGTTGGCAACTTTATGGATCCTAGAGGCCCCTTTGAGATCATGTGTTGTAAATCTAATGTTTCATGGTGTGTGTTATCCTATGCTTTAGTTTGAAGCCTCTTTATCACTATTGTTGACCTAAAATGGAGGAGACATGCATGTCCATAAAGCAGCCAACTTTATGGCTCTTGGGGTTAATGAAAACCCTTTTGGAAAGTTTGGGCTTGTGTCTTTTGTGATTAAGGGATTTATGGTTAAGTCATCATTGTATCTTGTCTCGTTTGGACCTAGGGTTTGAGATCTTAATCTCTTTGAGTGTCTTAATGGATAAAGTTGGAAACTTTATCCATTTAGATCAGAGACTGTACTAGATCTAAGCGTTGGAGCTCTTGGAATCGAAGGAAACAACTTAACACATTAAGTTGTTAGGAACCCAGTGCCCATGGTGTGGCCAAAGGTCGCCACGATGTGGTGATTGGGAAATTTCCGATTGTATTATTTTATGAGGGCCACGACATGGCGGTTGACTAAGGTCAATGTTGACCATTGACCTTTGGCATGGGTTGACTGTAACATCCCAAAATTCAAGACCAAAAATTTCATTTTTAATTAAGTAATTATAAAACCAATAGTCTGAAAACATCCATAGTGTCATCCCATATCAAAACCAATATGTCAAAAATCAAAACATGTCATAATAAAACAACTTCAGAGTATAACTCCCAAATATCTCATGTGCGGAAATCATGGTGTGATGGGCTGCGGTCATGCCGGCTCCTTTCCTTTTGAAGAAAAAGTACCTGAAACCAAAACTGAAAACCGTAAGCATGAAGCTTATTGAGTTCCCCCATCATACCACATACCAACATACTGCCAGGCATATCTGGGTTCCCGACCTACCCTGTCAGACATATCTGGGGTGCCCGACCTACCCATGTCAAGCATATCTGGGTGCTTGACCTACCATGTCAGGCATATCTGGGGTGGCCGACCTACCCATGTCAAGCACATATGGGTGCTCAACTTACCCTGTCAGGCATATCTGGGTGCCCGACCTACCCTCCGGTTTATTCCAACCGGTTACGGGGTCTATCTCACCCTACCACTATCACATAATATCATTTCATAACATATTGTCAGGCATATATGGGTGCCCGACCTACCCTCCGGTTTATCTCAACCGGCTATGGAGTCTATCGCACCCCTCCTACCACTATCACATAATATCATAGCATACTAACACATAAATCATAACAGATAGTGACCATCCAACTACAAGCTCCTACTAGTGGGCCGGCCTTGGTGCCTTAGACCTACTGCTACCAGGAAGGTAAATCACATCGCGCTGTTGAAGTTCCCTACAAGATATCCTTAGCTGCTGCCCTGGCAACTCCTCGAGGCTACCAATACCAAAATATCACCCAATTAGCAATTGGTAGTCACACCATGATCCATAATCCTTACTTGGGGTGAAATGACCGTTTCACCCCCGACCCATCTAGACCCATACTATAAAATCCATGAAAGCCCATCAATGGCCCAATCTTCCAAATTGGGCCCAAACCCTTACATGGGAAACTACCCTTTGGCACCCATTCCGTACTTCATAACCGTCCAGGGTCAACCTTGGTCAAAATCAAGTCAGAGTCAAAGTTAACATCCAAGTCGTGGTCAAAATCAACACTCCGAGTTGACTCAACTCGTCGAGTTCGCTCTATAACACGCCGAGTTCCCATGAATCACGGAATCGTGAAATCGCGATCCAACTCGTCAAGTTCTTCCATGAACTCCTTGAGTTCTTCCTCACCAACATAATCGGGACATTTAAAATAAACTCGTCGAGTCCATCCTTGCACTCGTCGAGTTCCTCTGTCTGGTAGCCCCTTCTTAGCTTATTAAGCCATTAATCTTCAGATCTAAACTCTATACTTCAGATCACGACTGGAAATGCCTCTGGAAGGGTAAAGTTTCCAACTTTACCCATTAATATCATTCCTGAAGAGATTAAGATCAAACCCTAACTCCAAAAAGGGTCAAAGTCTTAATCCAAAACCACCAAAACTACAAGGTAGACCATCTGGACCATAAGAACCAGAATATCACGTAAAGTCCTAAACTTTGTCCACATGCATGGCCATTTGGGGCTTGAAAGGACAAAACAAGAGCTTAGAGGTTGCATGGGACTTCTAGGGCCACAAATTTGGCACCTTTATGCCATGAGAGCCTCTCAAGGTCCTAGATCTGAAGTGTTTTCCATAAGGGATGTCCAAATCCCAGTCCTTAATATATTTGGACCAAAACATGAACCAAAACATCCTAAAACTAGATCAAAGCATGCCATAGACAAGGTTGAAGCTTTATACCTCAGATGGACCAGAAATGAAGCCTAACCTCTGGATCTACTCTCCTCTCACACGTTCTTGCTCCTCGTTTAAGCTTCTTCTTCTTCAAACTCACCAAGAATGCACAAGATTAGCTAATAATCACCAGAAATGGCTTAGGGTTTCGAGATTAGGGTTTTGGACAGTGGAGGTTGGAAATGAGGCCAAACCCTAGGGCTTAAGTTGTGTAAATAGGGTGCAAAGTCCCGATTTTAGGGTTTCCCAAACCCTGTCCAACTCATCGAGTTGCTCCTCCCAAACTCGTTGAGTTGGCTATTAAATTCCCGCGTGTCCAATTATTCCAACATGTCGAGTTCTCACCCTTGAACCTGACGAGTTGGCCTCTTAATTGAAGATTTCATTTCCTTAATTAGCCCTCTAGATTCCGGGTGTTACAACTCTCCCCCACTTAAACTACACTTCATCCCCGAAGTCTGCTGCGGTCACCTACCCTAACTACAGCTTCTGCGTCATGCCCGCGGCCACCACTGACTGCCATAAACCAACTGATGTTTCCATGAGTACTGATACCCACCATCCTGAGGGTACTACCATCACCCCGCGCAATCAATGGCCTTCCCAAGGCAACCAAGACTTCTATCCTGGAAATTAACACCCGAACCTTCAACCCTTGCAAGACATTTATACCTTCTGAGGCCTAAAATCTACCATCACCTGGCTTCCCGACAGCTCGCCTGTGTTGAAACAACTTTCTGTCAATATCTCAACGAATAGAAAAACAATTATACCCCTTCCAACTCTGATCATACAACGGCCTATCCCGATCTACTAAAACCATCCTTAGAATAATTCTTCAATCTCGGTGAAGAACGACTCCTCAATCTCTCAAAAAAAACCAATCCTACTTCTCCTGGAATCCGAAACCTAAAGTCTCAGTGGTCTGACTCCCTGTCAGACCTCTCACACCGAACAGCCTCCAATCACACTGCTGCTGAGAAGGGAAACAAAGTCACTGTCAATAAACAGCTACATAACACTTATACTTAGCATTTCCCAATCAATCAGTTACTCCCTCCATACCTAAAATCCTAAAACACTAATATTGCCCGAGACACTGAAACTGCCCGAAACACTGAACTGCCTGAAACACTTAACTGCCTGAAACATTGAACTGCCCGAAACACTAAACTGTCTGAAACACTAAACTGTCTGAAACACTGAACTGCCTGAAACACTGAACTGTCTGAAATAATGAACTGTCTAAAACATTGAACTGTCTGAAACACTGAACTGTCTGAAACAATGAACGGTCTGAAACACTAAACTTTCTTAAACAACATGATGCCTTCTGGCTACTTTCCAAATTCCACCGAGACCTCCCTGGTCTCAATTCATTTGCCAGTCATCTGAAATACCGGGTTACGGTCTGGTTGCTGAGCCAGAAGTCTCCCACACAGTCGGCCCACACGACTTTCGAACGAGATCCTCATCTGACAATAGTTGCCATCAGTTATCTTGCCACTGTGGCTCTAACGACCATCTGATCCACCCGATCGGGTCCATACGTCGAATCCTGACATCACCCAATCCAAGGCCATGAGTGAATGCTACATGACCAAAGGTAGCCTTATATCACAAACGGCCTTATACGGTTCATCACTTCCTTGATCCCATGACTGCAGTGGTGTTCCTACGGTCTTATCACTGGCTCAAACAGGTCTAATCCATCTGGGTAAATCTGTAAACCAATCCGTGGATTTGCCACGCCCCCATTGCTGCACTACTGTTCCTTCCGCGATCTAACAACACTCCCATGCTATCTACCAACCTAGTGAATGTTACGGCTACCCCCACACTCTTACAATACCATAGCACTATCTGCGAACCTTGTGAATGCTACGGATACACCCTAGGTCTTACAACACTCTAGCACTATCTGCCAACCTTGTGATTGCTACGGCTACACCCGCAGTCTTACAACACTCTAGCACTATCTGACAACCTTGTGAATGCTACGGCTACACCTACAGTCTTACAACACTCTATCACTATCTGACAACCTTGTGAATGCTACGCCTACACCCGCGGTCTTACAACACTCTAGAACTATCTGACAACCTTGTAATTGCTACGGTTATGCCCGCAGTCTTACAACACTCTACACGCTGCTTTGACCGCTGACCATGGTCTTACCGCTGATTACCAATCTGATCCAATCCAAAGTCGAGCACACACACGGTCTAACATCCCAACTAAACTTAAATTATGATTGGAACCCTAACCTGAATCCCCGAAGCCTGCTATCCGATGCCAAGAAAAGCGCGAACTAAATGGTGGAAAGTTTCTCGAACTCCCAACTCACACAATCCTCAATCAAGACGGCCACTCGACCGCCTTTCTCCCTGACGGGGATGCAAAACTCATCTTAGTTTCACAGCTGCTTTTGACATGGATACCCGAACGGTTCTCCCCCACTTCGATTCGACTAGGTCTCCACGACATACGAGAAATGGAAGGATTTCTGATCCTTCTTACCTTCCGATTGATCGATCTGCTGCCTACCGGAGCTTATCAATGCTAGCGATCCCTTACTAGCCAAACCTAAGAGACCATACAATCCATGAAGACTAGATGAAAACTTTCTGAATCCCAGCAACACTGATACTCCAGATGCCTTTAAATGATATTGTACTCAAATTTTGAAGTCCAAAAGACAGATGCTCCGACCAATACCTCAGCAACAAGCCGCTTCCCTTGGTGTTTCCAACAGCCACTCCAAGATCAATTAATAAAAACCACCAAATCCTAACGATGCTGAATAACCAACCTGCAGACCCTGACCGCAGAACTTCGCATAATGCCCCTTAGCTGATCTCGACTCTAACCCAAGATAACACTGAACACTCCAAACTAGCTAAAAGAGAAACGGCCTTTCACTAACCACTTATTAATTTACGGTATACAATTGGCATATGACTTTTCTTGAAAATATAATCTAAACACAAGTAGAGAGCTAAACCCATAGATACACTTACTCAAATCCGATGCAAGAAAACAACCACAAAATACAGATAGAACCAAAAAGAACAAAAGATACATACCCGCAACATCATCTATTGTAATTCTGATCTCTCATGCATGTCACTGCAAAGTCCAACTCCTCTCTGCTGGGGCTCCTGCTCTACCCTCTGGTTCATCGGTGATCCTCAAAATATCTGGGGCAGGCGCACTCACTATCCTCCCCTCGTCGTCAGAAAATCGGCCTTCTTGTTGCCCACCCGATCGCAGTGAAAACATAATGGGTTGCCCCCTGAGGACAACCCCTGCTAACATGACCAAACCTGCCACACTTGTAGCAGCCTAAACCTTTGGAACAACAGACTCCATCGTGCAGTTTTCCGCATGTGTCGTACTGACTCCGGCCCTACTGGCCTCTCAAACGTTGGTCAGAAGTCTTGGGTCTCTTCCCGGGACCCTCCAATGTATGCACCTGATCTGACCGCCTCTTCCCAATGCGCTCCAAGTCGATCTTCGGACCTCGGGCTCTGGAAATCACATCCTTCAGGGTCTGGCACCCTGACACACCCACCAGCTCACTCTCCAATGGTTGATCTGCAAAAGTTAGAGCAACCTCTGCCCTAAACCGGGTCACAAACTCCTCCCAAGACATAGCCTCCAATTCAAGAAGCGTAATAGATCACACAATCAATTCCCAACAGTTGCTTGCCGCCCGATACAAGAGATCCAAGGAGAACCGAACCTTGGCTCCTATGGGGAAAGCACTAGTGCAAAAGACACCTTCCATCTCCTTAATCCAATGCAAACTCAGAACCCTGGCAGTCCTTCCACTAACTGGCTCACCACCTGAACCGCGACCACGCCCTGAACCTTCCTCATGCGTGCTCATCACTAATATGAAAGGCAACTATACCCACGATCAGAACATTACCAAGAATTCTCCTCTCCTAAGCTTCTTAGATTCTCCAGGACTCTTACCGATTCGAGTATGGATCCTGTGCTTTCAGTAGTATGGGCCCAATACTACCTTCCACACCTATCCATACTTTCCTCAGTAATCCTCCTGAAACCTCTAAGTTACTTCCTCAAACTGATGCACCCAAAACTTACTTAACCGCACTTCTAGCCCACTGAAACATCTCCTAGGCTTTCCTAGGTTCTCGAACCCACCTAGTCCTCAGCCGCTGAAGGATTCCCAGTAGTGTCAACTAGCTACCTCATGAATATAGTCACATGCAACAGAGATCAGATAATCCTTCGAGTAAAAGACTCAATCCTAGAACGGTTGGACTCAAACGAGAGTTGTGCAATAGGGCCAAATCCATCACTCTGAGATTATCCAGCCTGTGCCACATGTGACTTAGAATATTCATTTAATAGCTAGCTCACATTGCTAAGAGTCCCACAAAGCACAAAGCAAGCAGCATTCAGACAATGGAAAAACTAATCAATCAAGCCATTCTATCCTCTTATCAGGAATCTATACTAGCATGCAATACTGAAGCTCATACAATTAGGCAAATAAAGGCATCTATCCTATCATGAAATACTGAGCAGATCCTTAGCCCTAATCTAGCATGCGCTTCTCATAATCATATCATATCACATAGTAAACATGTATGGGTATCGTGGGGAAAACTTACTTGAGCTCGCCAATTGCACGCATCACACTCCTTGTTCTTTATTAAAAACCCTTAATTTTAATTTTTACAAAAAATATTTTTCTTGTAAAAATCTCTCAAACCCTCGATTTGAGTCCAGACACCCCCGAAGGTGTGTCCGAATCCCTCAAACCAAGGCTCTGATACCAGCTTGTAACATCCCAAAAGTCATGACCAAAAATTCCATTTTTAATTTAGTAAATATAAAACTAATAGTCTGAAAACATTCATAGTGCCATCCCATATCAAAACCAATATGTCAAAAATAAAAAAAAAATCATAATAAAACAATATCAGAGTATAACTCCCAAAGATCTCATGTGCGGAAATCATGGTGTGATGTGTTGCGATCATGCCGACTCTTTTCTTTTTAAAGAAGAAGTACCTGAAACCAAAACTAAAAACCGTAAGCACGAAGCTTAGTGAGTTCCCCCATCATACCACAAAAACAACATACTGTCAGGCATATCTGGGTGCCCGACCTACCCTGTCACGCATATCAGGGGTGCCGGACCTACCCATGTCAAGCATATCTGGGTGCTCGACCTACCCTGTCAGGCATATCTGGGGTGCCTGACCTACCCATGTCAAGCACATATGGGTGCTCGACCTACCCTGTCAGGCATATCTGGGTGCCCGACCTACCCTCCGGTTTATTCTAACCGGTTACGGGGTCTATCTCACCCTTACCACTATCACATAATATCATATCAAAACATACTGTCAGGCATATCTGGGTGCCCGACCTACCCTCCGGTTTATGTCAATCGGTTATGGGGTCAATCTCACCCCTCCTACCACTATCACATAATATCATAGCATACTAACACATAAATCATAACAGATAGTGACATACCAGACAATTATCACAAAGACAATCATCCAACTACAAACTCCTACTAGTGGGCCGGCCTTGGTGCCTTAGACCCATTGCTACCAGGAAGGTAACTCACCTCGCGCTGCTGAAGTTCCCTGCAAGATATCCTTAGTTGCTGCCCTGGCAACTCCTCGAGGCTATCGATACCAAAATATCACCCAATTAGCAATTGGGCCTCACACCATGATCCATAATCCTTACTTGGGGTGAAATGACCGTTTCACCCCCGACCCATTTAAACCCATACTATAAAATCCATGAAAGCCCATCAATGGCCCAATCTTCCAAATTGGGCCCAAACCCTTACATCGAAAACTACCCATTGGCACTCATTCCATACTTCATAACCCTCCAGGGTCAACCTTGGTCAAAGTCAAGTCAGAGTCAAAGTCAACATCCAAGTCGTGGTCAAAGTCAACACTCCGAGTTGACTCAACTCGTCGAGATCGATCTACAACTCGCCAAGTTCCCATGAATCACGTAATCGTGAAATCGTGATCCAACTCGTCGAGTTCTTCCACAAGAACAGAATTCGGACATTTCAAATAAACCCGTCGATTCCATCCTTCCACTTGTCGAGTTCCTCTGTCTGTTAGCCCCTTCTTAGCTTATTAAGCCATTAATCTTCAGATCTAAACTCTATACTTCAGATCTCGACTGAAAATGCCTCCGGAAGGGTAAAGTTTCCAACTTTACCCATTAATATCCTTCCTAAAGAGATTAAGCTCAAACCCTAACTCCAAAAAGGGTCAAAGTCTTAATCCAAAGCCACCAAAACTACATGGTAGACCATGAGGTCATAGATCTAGACCATAAGAACCAGGATATCACGTAAAGTCCTAAACTTTGTCCACATACATGGCCATTTGGGGCTTGAAAGTCCAAAACAAGAGCTTAGAGGTTGCATGGGACTTCTCGGGCCACAAAGTTGGCACCTTTATGCCATGAAGCCTCTCAAGGTCCTAGATCTGAAGTGTCTTCCATAAGGGACGTCTAAATCCCAGCCATCAATATATTTGGACCAAAACATGAAGAAAAACATCCTAAAACTAGATCTAAGCATGCCATAGACAAGGTTGAAGCTTTATACTTCAGATTGACCAGAAATGAAGCCCAACTTTTGGATCCACTCTCCTCTCACACGTTCTTGCTCCTCCTTTAAGCTTCTTCTTCTTCAAACTCACCAAGAATGCACAAGATTAGCTCACAATCACTAAAAATGGCTTAGGGTTTTGAGATTAGGGTTTTGGATAGTGGAGGCTAGAAATGAGGCCAAACCCTAGGTCTTAAGTTGTTTAAATAGGGTGCAAAGTCCCGATTTTAGGGTTTCCCAAACCCTGTCCAACTCGTCGAGTTGGTCCTACCAAACTTGTCGAGTTGGCTATTAAATTCCCGCGTGTCCAATTATTCCAACACGTCGAGTTCTCAACCTTGAACTCAACGATTTGGCCTCTTAATTGAATGATTTCCTTTCCTTAATTAGCCTTCTGGATTTCGGGTGTTACATTGACTTTTGGTCAAATTTCGATTTTTAGAAGGTAGACTTAGGGTTTGCCTTGCGTGGATTGTTAGGAGGTGTGTAACACTTGTCTTTTGGTGGTGAGAGTTGTTAGTTGTGGTTGGCACGATAGTAAGTGGGGTTTTAGTCAGCAGTGTGATTTTGGTGAGTCTTCGCACTGTACTTATGGGTCGAAGGCACCAATGTTGGCCCACTGGATTGCTTATGTAGGATGCTAGTTGTCTTTTTAACTCTTGCATGTATGATTGGGCTGAAATAAACCCCAGGACTGGGCCCATGATTGTATGTTGGGTTTTAATAAATCCCAGGGCTAGGCCCATAATTCTTTGTTGGGTTTAAATAAACCCTAGGGTTGGGCCCATAATTATATGCGTGGGTTGAAAGAAACCCCAGGGTTGGGTCCATGATTGTATGTTGGGTTGGAATAGACCCCGGGGCTGGGCCTACTGATTTGTATGGTATGTGGTATTTTTGGGAACTCACAAAGCTTTGTGCTTACGGTTTATGTTTAGAATAATATCAGGTACTACTGGTTTCAAATGGAAGGGCCCGACTGATCGCACTGTATCCCCTGGAGATTATTCCACAATAATTGTTTATGATTTTACCGTGATGTTTTGAGGATACCTTTTACTCTGATCGTCTTTTTGAATAATGAATGAATCATTTGGACTTAGTTAAAATGAAATTTGTACTTTGTATTTTTGGGACGTTACATTAGGAGTCTTAGAATGGTCCTTAGAGAGAGTATGGATAAGTGTGGAAGGTAGTATTGGGCTCATACTACTAAAATCACATGATCCATATTTGGGTCAAGTAAGTGTTACATGATTACCAAGGAACTTGTAGGTAGGTATGCATAGTGTAGTTTAGCATTGTGCATTGATTTTGATGTGTTCCCGTTAGCTTTTCAGATTCAATATGATGACCTTTCATGTTAGAGATTTAGGTTTGAGTGAGAGGGATGTTTGCGACATCATCACTGCAGAGGTTTTGAGGTTCATGAGGATGGATTTGCCTGTTCTGGTCAATGCAGTCAGGGATGAGTTGATTTCAGTATTGGATGAGTGCCTTAGGATTTTACAGGCCGACTTGGAGGCCAGTCGGCCATGGGTCCGTAGGGTTACCTTCAAGGAGTTTTATGCTTGTGGAGCTCCTCGTTTCATGGGGATAAGGGAGCCTATCATCAGTAGGTGTTGGATCGTAGATGTGGAGAGTTCCTTTCTTGTCAGATTCTATCCGGCGGAGACCAAGGTCAGGCTTGCAGCGTGTCTGATGTGCGATGGAGCTAGGGATTGGTGGAACGGGGTTATTGAGGGTCTCGAACCAGGTGCAGTCGAGTCTATGACTTGGGAGGATTTTGTTACCAGGTTCAATAGAGATTTTGTGTCGGCGATTGAGGTTCATCAGTTAGGTCGGGAGTATCTTGCACTAGAGCAGGCTACAGAGACGGTGGCTGAGATCACCGCCAGTGGCAGAGCTAGATGGGTCGTTGGGGGTACTACATCATCCCCAAAAAATTGTTTTATGTATATAAAAAAATTTATTTATAAACATGTTCTATGTTATTGTACCCCCAACTTAAGATATTGTACCATGTTTTTTAATGCCCGGGATATGATAACTACATAGAATATATATTGATAATGTTTGTACTCCCATATCAAAATTCCTAGCTCCGCCACTGATGACCGCCACGTTCAGATAGAGAGCGGTGTTTTGCCCTCAATATGCAACAACAAAGGGGATGAAGATGAGACACTCATGGTTTATAATGGAGATCCGTGAGCTTGCGAGCATTTCTAGCTGCAACAATCTTCCCGATTTAGTGGAGGCAGCCAGGGACATTGAGTTGGAGTTGGAGGCCCAACAATAGAAGAGAAAGTGATCATGTCCATGCATCAACAACGATAGTCAAGAAGACCATAGTGACTGATAATCGGTCTGGAGATCGAGGGATTCAATGGTTCTATGGTAGGTGTTGTTTCGGGGTATTTGTGGTGCACCGGTTTTTGGGTGCTTCATATGTGATTAGGAGGTTCACTACAGCTGGGACTGTACTTAGAGGGAGTCGAGGGTATGCTTCTTTTGTAGTCACCCGGGCCATGTTAAGGTTGATTGTCCTCGGGAAGCAGATGGGATGGTTTTGGATCCAAAACCTTTGGCCTGGGAGTTTTTGGATCTATGGCATGGGACAGTTGGATATGAGTCAGGATTGGAGTTATCAGTTTCTTCAGTTCGATTGGGTGCAACATTCGTTTGTGTCATCGACGCTTTCTATTTATGTTTTCGTTGTTTCAATTGTAATCTTGGGTGATATGTTGAATGGTATTGTTTTAATCAACTTTGGTTCTGTATTGAATAATTATTTATGATGTTTTGCTTATAGTTGTGGGGTTGTACACGTATGTTGGAATTCTTTGGTCTTTGTTTAAAGGATTCACATTCTCTTATGCCTTTTGATGTCAGGTGTGGTTGTTAGGAACCAACTAGAGAAGTTGCCGGATTGGCCCAAAAATTTGAATGGTTATCAAGTCATCAGAGTCTAACCCATTTCCAAGTGAGGAGAATCACTTTATCAAATGGAAGATCTTAGAGTGGCGGTCATACTGAAGTTTCATATTCAAGGATAAAGGATAAAGGTTCGGGTCATTGTCAGAGGTGAAGCTTATGCAAGGAGTATTATTCAACAGACAGTTGTGACCAAAGAAGCTGATGTTGAGGATTCAACGTTATCTTCTCTTGAATACTAGAAGCATCAGTAGTGACGCAAGATAGAGTTAATGATTAGGCTCAGGTCGAGGGATGTGTGAGGGCATCTCTGTATGTTCTTGTTTGATAAAATCATTGTGGTTTGAAGCATGGCCCAAACACCTTATGGGTTCCAACATACTAGGGAACCGTTTCACGTTGGTATATGCTAGATTACCTTAGTAGTTCTTGTGTTAAAGACCATGGTTGGATCATGGTAGGAAAGACTGCAGCTAGGTTGTAGCAATAAAAGTGATTGTAAGACTATGGTTGGACCATAGCATTCACATGGGTTGAAACAAACCGTTGGCTGAAACAGGTCGGAAGTGATTGTAAGATTATGGTTGGATCATAGCATTCACATGGGTTGAAACAGACCGTTGGCTGAAATTTACCGGAAGTGATTGTAAGACTATGGTGGGTCATAGCATTCACATGGGTTGAAATAGACCACTGGCTAAAATAGCCCGAAAATGATTGTAATACTATGGTTGAGTCATAGGATTTTGTGACAACCCAGAGAATATGTCACCAACCGTCATCAACGTTTAACGATAAGACTTAAAAATGTTATAAGGTCAACCTTGTATCTACTCGATATATTTTAATATATTTCAAATTTACGTCCTTAACTACGTCAACCTAAAAGGCTAAAAAATAAGTGTGCAAAAAGTCGTGTCACTTTGAGAGAAGGTTAGCATATTTAGACTCCTTAAGCCACTGCGATTCCAGAAATATAAATTTTGTAAGAACCGACACAGTATGGGTGAGATATGGCATTTATGGTAAATGAATATCTACCGTAATTAAAAAGTTACAATGACGAAAACTACAAGGAGACTGGTCGATGTTTGGAGAAAGTCACCAACTAGACAATCATAGTACTACTTAAAGTAGGAATTATAAGGCAAGGAACGCCTAAAACGGACGTTATATGTGAGAGTTATGACTTTTATAAGATTATAACGGTAATAAAATCATGTCGAAAAATGAAAGTCAAAACTAGACAAAATGACCAAAAGGAAAGTCGTAGAGAATGACGAGACCTACACGGATATATAAGAGTCGTTGAGAACAGAGTTCGTATGCAACAGTTACGAAAATTCGAAGTTGAATTTTTACCGTCACACATGTTGAGATGAGAACACGTGGCACCATCGTGCGGTTCACGCGCATTTGCGCGGCGCACGCTCCAAAATTGCTATAAATAGCAGGTTTTGGCAGCTCATTCTTCCCCACCCCACTCTTTGATTCTCTCTTTATTTTGTTCCACGTGCGATTGCCACGGTCGACTCTTGAAGTGGTAACTTGTGGTTTCTACCCTACACCAACGTTTTCATACTCACAGGTGAGTTTTACGGCCCCATCTTCCAAATCTTTTCGGAGGGAAATACATGTCTAAAATGCAACTTTACATAGTTATCACTAATTACAATTAGATAATTATGCCCATAACATTAGGATGATATTAGGCCCGATAGATACTCTACCCAAATTCTTTAGCTAATAGTATGTCTAGTTGTTATGCTAAACCACTATGATAGATAAGATCATACCTAGTTGTCACGGTGTTCAGTTTCCAGTAAACGTTGAAACTCGTTATTATAGCCACCTTTAGATAAGCTTAGTACCTAGTGTTACACGGCCCAAATTCTTGGCTATGCAAAAAAACTATATATATATATATATATATATATATATATATATATATATATATATATATATATATATATATATATATATATATATATATATATATATATATATATATATATATATATATAAGTAAAACCGTATAAATACAATGCGAATAACAACACGACCGACCAGGGGAGGCCCCCACGACAAGAGTTAGATGAGACATAATTCATCAACACGCTGATAGATTTTCAGCTAGCACCCAACCTATAATCGTTAATTCTTAACTGAGTGAGGGAGATATGTATAGATCTATACGGTATTGACATTCCCACCTCTGGTTGCTATCTATAACCCAAAGACAAGTCGAAGTCGGCGTAACGTTCAGAACACAAGGATGTCCGATGAAGCGTCGTGGATTTCGGGATCAACAGTCATAGCTCGATTATAGGAACTCATCATAATGTTGTCAAACTAAAACTAGCTATAACTACTATTAGGAACTAATCCAATTAAGTAGTGACAAAACACACAAACTCGAGGAAGCGAGTTTAGGTCAACCAACACGTAACTATCTTAGACTACCACTAGGAACCTACCTATGGAAGTAGTGATAGTACTCATAAACTCAAGGAAGTGAGTTTAGGATAAACAACACAACTAAAATACCCACACATGTTTTATAACAAAAAAACCTATGGACTCACCAACATTATGTTGACCTCTTAAACCACATGTATTATCAGCAGAATCAACTCGTCTGAAGGAGGAAATAACCCTACTTCTTGACTACTTACGGGCGAGGTGACTAATTTGAACTATCGCTTGGGTTGTTGGATTTCAGAACGGCTATATGCTGAAATGATCTTACCCTCCGGTACTTCTCATCTAGCCGATCTTTACTTGATAGTCTTGGAGTAAAAAACCGTAAAATACACCCAACCTAACAAAGATTAAGAACGATATAGATACGTTCATATAAGTATACCTATTACCCAAGAATACGAACCCAAGAAGTCGCAACTCAGGATTTTAGGTCAAAAACCATATTTAGAGTTGGCATAGTACAACGGTTGTACCACGACTAGACCTAATATGTGCAACTAAGGTTTATTATGGTTCCACCTATGCATAACCGAACTCGGATATGGTGGTTGACAATCTAAATGCTTGAGGACTTCTGGATTGGATGCTTAGGTGAGGATTCTATACTCAGAGGCTTCTCTTAGAGACTTCTACGTCTGGGGATGGCTAACTCAACTGAACTAGGAACCTCTAACTTACAACATAGTGGAGGGACTCAGGAGTTATGGGTACTATCTATTACATACTTATTATCTAATATTATATAGTATTTAATTGATCTTCACGTATCTCATAAACATCTTCCTGTTGGATGTCTTATGTAGGTTTGCCGAGAGCATGGCAAGCGATGGATCATGGAGGGCAGCTTCCTCATCATAGGAAGAGTGTATAGTACGTGATGACTCATTCAATACCCTGGAGGACGGTGATGGCTCAGATTCGATTATAGTCTAGTTGAGCACCGGTCAGAGCCAGCCCTTTCACCAGACTACACAATGGATGGGCTAGAGCTTCTCAGTTCCGAGTACGAGTCCAATAAGGATGATGAGGAGAATGACACCTCACCAGAGACCTCACCACTCCACCTCACTCCTTCACATCAGTCTTACAGGACACCCACAGGTACTCAGTTGAAGCAAACACTGAGGAATGTTGTTACTACCCTCTCACGGAAGAGGGCGGCGTGCCCACCAGCATCACCAATGATAGCAAATAAATCCCGCGAATGCCATTTGGATTTCCCAAATACAAACCTGAGCATAGTAGGAGGCTATTGGCTCACGGTTCGAGGTAGGGGAATCATCCACTGCACTCCTACCCCGAATACTCATGTGGATAATGTCATCTCTCTTCTAGTGCCCTGCACTGCACATCACTCACACCGTATTGGAGCAATGGACACTGAGTTCTTCTTATTGAGGACAACCTTGATGCAACTCACAGAGAGGGTGCAGTACTTGGAGGATGAGACTGACCTGATGGAGATGAGGACCTTACGTGTATAGGATCAGTTGCAGGAGGCGCAGGAAGAGGTCCAGTTCCATCACCAGGTGGTATATGGATCAAATAGAGTTCCAGGTGGAGAGGGTGGAGTCTCAAGTCTCTTTTTTTATGTTTAGATAGAGTTTGTAAATAGACAGTTAGTCCAGATGATGGCACTTATTATAGTGTACTGTGGTTTTTAGTTTTTAGTTTTTGTTTTGGCCCTAGAATGACATCTAGGAGGGTTATGGATATTTTTCTTTTAGGTTATGGTAGTGGGAAAGGCTTACACATGTATGTTTTGTAATCCCAATGCTTTTCCTACCCTAACCACACTCTGTTTTGGTGACTGCGGCATGGAATATATACATATTATACATACCTAGTTGCATGAAATATGTGTTGTTATTGTTGTTGCCATGAACATGAACACTAACACGCCATAACCTAACCATGAGAGTGCAAACTTCCTAATTCTGACAAATTAACTCACGTCTCGACACTAACTTTAGGAATCTAGAAATGGCTAATGGAGAATCCGGTAGTACTCAGGAAATATTAGAAACTTCCTTCTAACTCTCAATAACCACTCATTTCATGTCAACATCATGGCTATGACCATCGATAGTTTCGATGTCATAATCGACATGGAGTGGTTATCGCCGCACCGAGCTGAGATCTTATGCTACGATAAGATAGTACGACTACCCTTACCCAACGGGGAATCCTTAATAATCTACGGAGATAAAACCAGCAAAGGCCTAAGAATCATCTCTTGCATGAAGGCGCAAAAGTACCTTCACAAGAAGTATCACACTTTCTTGGCCCATATCATAGACAAGAGGGGCGAAAAGAAGGAAATAATGGACATACCCTAAGTATGTGATTTTCCCAATGTATATCTGGAGAACTTTCCCAGACTACCGCCAATTCGCGAAGTCAAATTTCAAATTCACCTAGTCCTAGGGGCAACTCCAATGGCAAAATCACCCTACGATTATCCCCTTTTGAAATGTAAGATTTGTCCGGTTAACTCCAGGAGCTTTTGGATAAAGGCTTTATAAGACCGAGTTTCTCACCATGGGGAGCCCCGGTGCTATTCGTCAAAAAGAAGGGCGAAACCTTCAGAATGTGTATCAACTATTGAGAACTGAATAATTTGACGATCAAGAATAGATATCTACTCCAAAGGATTGACGATATGTATGATCAACTACAAGGATCCAACTTCTACTCAAAGATTGATTTGAGGTCCGGCTACCATCAACTTCGAGTGTAGTGTGCCAATTCTTTCACTTCCGAAAGGAACCGAAGACTTTGTTGTCTATTGCGACGCATCGCATTAGGTCATGGGATGCGTACTTATGCAAAGAGACAAAGTGATCGCTTATGCCTTGTGATAACTCAAGACTTACGAGAATAATTACACCACCCATGACATGGAGACACTACTTGTATGGCATAAAGTGTGTCATATACACGGACCATAAGAGTCTTCACCACATCTTCAACCAAAAAGAAATCAACATGAGGCAGCGAAGATGGCTTGAGCTGCTGAAAAACTACGAGTGTAAGATTCAATATCACCATGGAAAAGCTAATGTAGTAGTCGATGCCCTAAGTAGAAAGGCACGAGTCAAACCTTGTAGACTGAAAGCGCTCACTCTAACCATCCAATCAAACTTTCCTGTCAAAATTCAAGAAGCCCAAGTAGAGGCACTCAAGGAAGAAAATAAGACAGAAGAATGCCTACAAGGGATGGAGAAACAATTGAGTCCAAAAAAATGGAACCTTATGTTTCATGGACCGAATTTGGGTACCAAAATATGGCGACATCAGGAGTCTGGTACTAGACGAAGCTCACAAGACAATATACTCAATTCACCTAGGATCTAATAAGATGCATCTTGACTAGAAGCAAAGGTACTGGTGACCGAAATTAAAGGCAAAGATAGCCACCTACGTGAGAAAGTGTTTGACCTGTGCTAAGGTCAAGGCAGAATACCAGAAACCATCGGGTCTACTGCAACAACCCGAAACTCCCGAATGGAATGAGAAAAATTTGCCATGGACTTCATCACAAAACTACCCAAGACCCCTAGCGGTTATGACACTATTTAGGTAGTAATCAATCGTTAAGTTCGCCCATTTCCTACCCATTAACGAGACGAACAAAATGGAGAAGTTAGCCAGGACTTATGTCAAGGAAATAGTCCGACTACACGGCTTACCAACACCGATCATTTCGGACAAAGACATCTGATTTACATCTCAGTTCTGGTAAACAATGCAACGAGCATTAGGATCCCGACTCGATATGACTACCGCCTACCACCCGCAGACCGATGGTCAAAGTGAAAGGACCATACAAACCCTGGATGATATGCTCATAGCATGTATGATAGACTTTGGAGATGCATGGGATATTTACCTACCATTGTTTGAGTTTTCCTATAACAATATCTATCACACGAGTATAAAGTTTGCACCATTTGAAGCACTTTATGGGAGAAAAAGTCATTTACCGTTGTGTTGGGCGGAAGTCGGTAATACCCAACTAGCAAAGAAAAATACAGGGAACATGTTGCTAACCGGACCTAAGATTATTCACGAAACAACCAAGAAGTTCGTGAAAATTAAGGAACGGTTGAGAACAGCTTGTCATCGTCAAAATAAATACGCTGACTATCGACGAAAACCACTTGAATTTCAAGTTGGAGATTGAGTCATGCTAAGGGCATCTCCTTGGAAAGGAGTTATAAGATTTTGCAAGAGAGGCAAACTCAATCCGAGATACATAGGACCTTTTTAGATCCTTGCAAAATAGGCCTGGTAGCCTACCGACTCGCTCTACCCTAAGAGCTCAACAACGTACACAAGTTCTTCAACGTTTCAAACCTTAAGAAATGTCTGTCTTAAGACATGCTAGTTGTACCTCTCGACGAATCCAGATCGACACAAAACTCAATTTCGTCGAGGAACCAGTCGAGATCATGGATCGCGAAGTCAAGAGGCTTAAGCAGGCCACATTCACATAGTCAACGTACGATGGAACTCTAAACAAGGACCAAAGTACACATGGGAACATGAAGATCAAATGAGGAACAATTATCCCTATTTATTTGAGAACGCCCAACTATGTGCTAAATTTCGGGGCTAAATTTCTTTTAACGAGGGGAGGATGTGACAACCCAGAGAATACGTCACCGACCAACATTAACATTTAACGATAGGACTTAAAAATGTAATAAGGTCAACATTATAACCACTAGATATATTTTAATATATTCAAAATTTTCGTCCTTAATTACGTCAACCTTTAGGCACAAAAATAAGTGCACAAAGAGTCGTGTCACTTTGAGAGAAGGTTAGCATATTTAGACTCTTTAAGCCACCGCGATTCCAAAAATATAAATTTCGTAAGAATCCGACACAGTATGGATGATATATGACATTTATGGTAAATGAATATCCACCGTAATTAAAAAGTTACAGCGACGAAAACTACAAAGAGACTGGTCAACTTTTGGAGAAAGTCACCAACTAGACAATCGTAGTACTACTTAATTAGGTATTATAAGGCAAGGAATGCCTAAAACGGATGTTATATGTGAGAGTTATGATTTTTATAAGACTATAACAACAATAAAAACACGTCGAAAAACGAAAGTCAAAACTAGACAAAACGCCCAAAAGGAAAGTTGTAGAGAATAACGAGACCTACACGAATATATAAGAGTAGTTGAGAACAGAGTTTGTATGCAAGAGTTATGGAAATTCGAAGTTGAATTTTTACCATCACACGCGCTCGCGCGCACTGATACCTGATTACGTCGAGATAGGGGATGATGTGGCATGCTGAGATGAGGACATGTGGCACCATCGTACGGTTCACTCACATTCTGCGGTGTGCGATGCGCGACGCATGCTCCAAACGTTCTATAAATAGCTAGTTTCAGCAGCTTATTCTTCCTCACCCTACTCTTCGATTCTCTCTATTTTTTGTTCTGTGTGCCTTCGCCCCGGTTAACTCTCGAAGTGCTAACTTGTAGTTTCTACCCTACTCCAACGTGCTCATACTTACAAGTGAGTTTCACGGCCCCATTTTCCAAATCTTTTTGGGGGGAATACATGTCTAAAATGCAACTTTACATAGTTATGACGAATTACAGTTAGATAAGTATGCCCATAGCATTAGGATGATATTAGGGTCAATAGATACTCTGCCCAAACTCTTTAGCTAATGTTATGCCTAGTTGTTATGCTAAACCACTATGATAGATAAGATCATACCTGGTTGTCACACTGACCAATTGTCAAGAAATGATGAAACTTATTATTATGGCAACCTTTGGATAAGCTTAGTACCTAGTGTTACTCTGCCCAAATTCTCGGCTATGCAAAACACACACACACTATATATATATATATATATATATATATATATATATATATATATATATATATATATATATATATATATATATATATATATATATATATATATATATATATATATATATATATATATATATATATATATATATATATAAATACAACGTGAATAGAAACACGACCGACTAGGTAAGACACAATTCATCAACACGCTGATAGATTTTCAGCTAGCACCCAACCTATAATCGTTAAATCTTAAGTGAGTGAGAAAGATATGTATAGATCTATACGGGATTGACACTCCCACATGAAGTTGCTAGATACAACTCGACGACAAGTCGAAGCAGGCATAACTTTCTAAACACAACGGGGTATGTGAAAATTGGGAAATTCCCGTCACAAACCGTCACTAGAGAATATCATCAACAAGTGATGATAATAGGCCTTTCATATTTTAGGGAAAATATGATCGGTTAGATAATAATAAAAGGGTCAAAATGAGTGACCAAAAAGTTATATCACTTTTAACAATGGTTAGTGTATTTGGAAAATACACAACCAAGTGATCCCAAGGATATAATCGTTGTAAAAATATGACTACGTTTGGAAGAGTTATGATTTTATAAAAGATAAAAAATCAACCGCGTTAATAACGCCATTAACGTCAAAATGGTATAAAGAGATCGGTTGAATTTCGACTAACATCACTAACAGGCAAATCGTAGTACTCCGAGAGATAAGGACTTTGAAAGGAAAAAGGTCAAAAACAGAGTTCGTATGAAGGAGATACAATTTTAGAAAAATATAAAATACGAGTTAAAAATAAAAGTTAAAATTCGGCAACGCAACCTTAGCGAAAGTTGTAGTACTATTAGAGAGCTACACAAATATATATAAAGAGGGTAAGAAACAAGGTTCATATAAGGAAGATATGAATTTTTATAAAAGATTTAGAGGTGCATGCCAAGTGCATGCCATGCTCGACGTGCACGTCTGACACCCAGACTCGTCGATAATAGGGAGACGTGGACCATCAGAAGTGTGACACATGGCAAACGTTGGATGGTGTCATGAATCGAGTGCACGTCGCGTGTGAAGTGTGCCGCGTGCACTAGCACTATAAATAGAGGTGATCACTTTCTGATTTTCTCAAACCCAAAAACTCTCTCTTTATCTCTTAAGCTATTTCTGAAGTCCTCCCAATGACGCGAAGCTTCAGATGCAATAGCTTGGATGCTTCAGATTACGCCACTAGAATGAGTTCATGGCCCCCAATTTCACTATTTTAAATGTTTTACGTGGGGGGAGGGGGAATACATGCTTATCGAAATGCTTTATCAAAATATATTTATATCCATAAGTATAAATCGTTTTATAAAGCTTGAAACCTTAGGTAATGTAGCTATAGATACTATACCTAGTTGTAATATATGATATTATGCCTATAGAGTTATGACGCCTGATAGTCTAGGAAGAGATAATACCTAGATCTTATAGTGGCCAAATCCATAGGATAACATAGTACCTAGAAGTAACGGTGGTTAAATATAGGGATATGCACTCTACCTAATCGTTACTCTGCCTAAATATCGAGTTATCAAATTAACCATAATAAGGGTATGTATGTATGTGTGTGTGTATATATATATATATATATATATATATATATATATATATATATATATTAAACAATATATATACTAGCTAATTATGAGATCTAAAAGATATAATTATCAAATATAAAATTAAAGATAATCACTTTCTAAAAGATAATAAGATAGGATATGTAGATATCCTACAAAGATAGTAAATTAGGATTGATAAAGTATCCTAAAAAGATAGTAAGTTAGGATTTGTAAAGTATCCTATAGAGATAATCAGATAGGATTAGAAAAATGTCCTAAAAATATAACAAGACAGTAGATAATATAATAAAACAAAGGAAACTAGGAATTTAAGAATCATATAATTTCTAGAAATTTTTCAAAAGAGTTTATTATACGTTTACCTCAAAACCAGTGAACTCACCAACACCAACTTGACGTTTTCAAAAATCACATGTGTTCCTGGGATGGAGTAAAGATCAAGTCAAGGAAGGACTATCAGCTCGAAGATAGATGGGTTTCATTTAATAGATAGTTATGGTTTGCGCTCTGTGATTTGGGTAATCTATGTAATTTCACCACTCGGCATTTCCGCCAGCGGCCGGGGAAGGTGTGACAGAATGGTATCAGAGTTAGTTACTATAGCAAATTAGTATTTCTTTAGGAATTACGACTATAGCTTAGGACATATACTCCGATTAGTTTTTCCCTCAAACCTATAAATAAAAGTATTTCTATTAATTGCCCTACTAATAGACTAATTCAATGAGAGGTGACTAGTTTGAACTGTCGCTTGGGTTGCTGGATTTCAGAATGGTTATATGCTAAAATGGTCCTGCCCTCTGACACTTCTCATCTGGCTAATCCCTATTTTGATAGTCTAGAAGTACAAAATAATAATTTCCGCCAATCATAAATAAAGTATACAAATAAAAAACGCAATATATATATATATATATATATATATATATATATAAGTCAATTATCTAAGCTGGTTCATTATGTAAAGGTTGAGTCACCCCTAAATGTAGCATGATCTATATATATATATATATATATATATATATATATATATATATATATATATATATATATATATATAAGTCAATTATCTAAGCTGGTTCATTATGTAAAGGTTGAGTCACCCCTAAATGTAGCCTGATCAACTATGTTTAGTATTGACTGAACCAATACATCGACTGAATTAGGGTTAGATAAACGATAAAATAGAAACCATATATATATATACAGACACAAATCAAAAGCATTCATAAAGTGTGTCAAATACATCCCACAAAATAAGTATCAAATACAAAGTATCAACCCAAACACATCAACCTACTCATCACTGCTCTCATACTTACCATCATCATCCTCCGTGCCCTCGTCACTGTCATCATTAGTATCCCAATGATGTGTTCCTAAAGTACCAGCACCATCATGAGATGGCTGAACAAGGGGTGGGACAGCAGGACCCGCCTGAGGAAAAGGTGTATGGTCCATCCCCAGATGATGTATCACCCCAGCAATCGAAGCCTTGATCCAACAATGCTCCTCCTGTGCAACATCCAGACACAGCATCACGTCACGTAGAGTCGCCTCTGGGTGATCAGGCTCTGCATGCCTAGGCCTCTAACACCTCTCAAAGGCAGGATCAGGGATGTCCTCCGATTCCACCTGTCGGATTGGCTCCACAATATCATCATATGGAATCCTCCACTACCGCCTAACCGGAACCAACAACCACATCTTCCCTATATTGGTAGTACCCATCTATTGGATAGGCATATGAACCATATCTCTAGTGTCAACATCATAAGATAGGGCCAACCGGGTGACCCAATGACCCCCGCAAATCCTGCTCGAAGGCATAGAACCTAGAGTCATACCAGATAAATATAGAGTTAGGGCAAAGGAAAGATGAAGGAAAACCTCAGTCTGAGTGAGGCACCACATATAAAAGAGGTCGCTAGAAGGAACCTTGTCAGACTCCTCGCGGTCACAAACAGTAGAAGCGACCAATCGGTGGATCTACTGATATGTAGGAAATCGGAAGGCGCTCTCCTTGGACGTCCTGGAAACATAGGTCCCCCTAGCATGACCCCATACCTTCATGTATTTGTACTCCTGAGGTGGCTCAGTAATACAGCTATCAAGATAGGCATAAAAATGAGGACTCAGAGTCTACTATGCTGTATACATCCCCAGATGCCTCCCCAGATCGATCAGGCTGCAGGAGCGGGATACGTCTCCCAGGCAAAAAGTAAAGACTGATATGTCAACCCATCTCGTCGATGCCTTACCAAAGTGGATTTTCGAAAAGAATTCTCAGCAGAGCTCCTTGTAAATCACCTGCCGAACCCCAACAATCTGCCGCCATGCGTGGCAGACAAAAAGCTCAAGACTGCTATCATCTGACAATACACGGGTAAGGAATGGCTCCAAACGAGATGTCAACCCAGACTCGTCCTCATCCCTCCAGGAAAGAGCCTGAGGAATGCCGATATTCTTGGACAAAAGAGAGATCAGACGAGAAACAAAAGAACCCTGATCAGGAAGATCATCAGGGAACTATAGGAAAGGATGCCATGGGCAGTTAGGAGGTAACGGACCCTCATCTTGTCAAGCTCGTCTTGACATATGTGTAGAAAAATAGACAAAAGATAGTTAGGAATAAGCTAGATTAGTTAAATGTTGCATAAGATGTTGAAATGGACCAGACGTGCATGGTGCACGTTGTATGCGAGTTGACATGGTGCACATGCATCTGCGCGGAGTGCTCCAGGAAAATAAAGAACAACACGCATGGTAACCTGTTGTTTCGTCCAATTTTCACCTCAATAACCATATAGGGATGTTCGACTAGGCTTCTAAAACACAAATAAGTAACCCATTTCGTCTAAAACATCACCAATTTACGGATTTAGCTAAAAACTTAGAAAAAATTTCGAATTTTAAAATTCAAAATGAGGATCAATGGATGAAATAAACCTAAAATTGAGTATCTAGGAAGTAAAATTGGTAGTATAGTAGGCTTAATTACTCATCCATTTCACAAAAAATAATCAAAATTCATCAATTGATAAAAACCTCAAAAATCCAAAAACTTGAAATTTAGCCTAAATTAGGAGAAAGGATTAAGCATAGAAGTTACCTGGAAGTAGAGGAGTCGAAGAAGATGAAGAAATCGAAGATTGGACGCAGGCACACAATGTGTGCGTCGTGCGTATGTGACCCGATCGAGAAAAATCAGGGGGACCGAAGGAATGTTGGAAAGTGTTGAATTAGGCCAAAATTCGACTTTAATGTTGATCTGATGTAGGTGCGCACGATGCACATCGAGTGCCCGTCACACATGTCCAAAATTTTCAAATTTTACACTTTTCATCCCCAAAAACTTTTGATCTCCTAGATATTAAAAGCCTTTAGGAGTTTAATCTAATTAGAAGATTAAGGGCAAGGAATAGAGATTTCCTTGAAATAATAAGAGATTTCCATAATAAGAGTTGCTAGGAAAGCAATAGTAATAAGAAAACCCCGTTCATAATAAGAGTTGCTAGGAAAGCAACGATAATAAGAAATTTCCATATAAGTTTCTAGGAAAGCAACAATACCATGTCGTAATAGGAGAGAAAACGACAATAAAAGAAAAGATACCAGTAAAGTATTTATTTAAACAAGCGATAAGGAGACGGGTTGCTAGGAAAGCAACTATAAGTACCTTACAAACAAAAAAAGTAGTGTTAACCCCATTAGAAAAAAAGTAACCTTCTTGATGTCTTTTCAGGACAACAACCATGCAATGCTAACCTTAATTGTGTTGGAAGAGTGTCCAAGGTCATTAACTATTGGTAATATTTCTAGTAATAACATGGTCGTTTTAGGTTGCCCTCAAGACCCAAATTGAGTAGAACAAATAAAGGAGAAATTGGTTTATTAATTATTATGGTTAATAATTAATTAGAAACTAATTGGATAAATATTTTGGGAATTAATTAATAGTTTAATTAATTAAAGGGTTGATTATTCATTAATCGATAGTTGGTTAATCAGGAATGTTCCAGAACCCTTATGGAATTACGGCTGGATGAAAATCACTCCATCCCACATAGGAAAGGGAGTGAATTCCGTTCTAGGTATTCCATCCCACATGGGAAGGAGTACAAAACCTAGGAACGGATCCAAGGCTATAAATAGGGCCTTAGGGATTTCATTCTTCCTTGCACCTTGGCTTGAAGGTTTGCCAACCCCTCTTCATCCCCCTCTTAGGGACGATTTCTAACCCTCTTAGGGTTTGTGAAAGTGACCCTTCTCCTAGTTATTTTTATTCCACTCTTTGGTGTCATTAGGTGTGATACCATTAAAGGGATTCTGGTTTGGGTCCTCTCATCCAAGCAACTTCATGGAGGATCAAGATCTTAAGCATGGAGATCAAGGGCTACATAAGAGGTATATTTTTCTTCTTTGTTTTATGTTTTCTAGGGTAGATGTAATTAGCATGAACCATAGATCCATAGGTTGCATGTACACTTAGGTATATCGTAGTTTCGATTTTTCTGCTACCTAGTTTAGAGTGTATTTGACGTGTAGAAAACCCAACAGTGGTATCACAGCTATTGGTTTTGAGTAAAAGCTTCTATACTCGGTTGACCAAAATGAGGATCCCAAATTGCATGAGCAATAGGTCTTACATGTAAAGGGTCTTGTACCCATGACTCAAAATTTCCTTGCCAAGCTACATGAAAGAGATTTCAGGAATTCCACAGAAAAATTATTGCTAATTGACCGAAGTGAGAAGCAAAAATATTCTGATAAAGAAGTTCCCCAGTAATATCATCATGACTCTCGAAGTCATGCGCGGTAGCAATACCAAACCAAATTCGACGAGTAGTGGGGTCCTGAGCTAAGCCTTGGCTAAACCTTGGAAATCTTAATGCCATAATGTCTTTCAAATCCTCCTAGACATTATCCTACTGCAATAATTATTTCTAAGAAGAACGCCCATGTTGTGGCAATTCCCCCTAAAAGTTAATGGGTTACTCTTATAGCATGTCCTTGTATAATGCTTAAGGCTTTCAGCTAGGTGGCAGGAGTAAATTTTAATTTATTATGAGCCCAAACGATGGTTCAATAAGTTCTTGCCAATAACCATGCCCACTGAATAAAAACTTTAAACTAAAAGCCCATACAAAATGAGAACCTAGGAAAAAAAGGCCATATGCGGATAATGAAGAACCATAAGACTGAATTACCTGGGACGCCTGTGCCCATAAGAAATCGCGTAGCCACCCATTAATAGTAATAGAACTCTGCGCAAAGTTTCCTCCCGTGATATGAGTTACTACTCCTTGATCGCTTATACTTCCCCAAACATTTGACTACATTTTCCAACTGAAATGAAATATGACTACTGAAATTGAGTTGTACATCCAGAATAGTCCTAAGAAAACATGGTCCCAAGCTGATACTTGACATGTCCCCCCCCCCCTAGGCCCATCACAAGGAAAAAGAAAACCAAGATTTGCTTTATCCGGTATCAAACAGGGGCTACGAGCAAATAGAACACCTTTCAAAAGTATCAATACTGTCACATGAATCGTAAATGCATGAATGTGATGTACCAAAAAAATCCGTCGTTCCTAATGGAATAAGTAACAAAGGTACATTGCCACCCACTGCTACTAAATCACCCCCCCCCCCCCAAGTTAAGATGTGATATGATTACATCACGATGCCTAAGAACACGATCTAATAGATCGTTGTATCGACTAGTTGGATCATAGTATCTTACCATAAAAATGGTTGCATGCGCAGCAACACCAACTATGAGAAATCTACCAATCCACATATGATGTGTGAACAATGACAGTTGCATACCATAGTCAGTAGCTAGATATGGATAAGGGGGCATGACATACATATGGTGAGCTACAACAATGGTTAAAGAGCCTAACATATCTAGGTTAAGAGATAATTGAGCATGCCATGACGTTGTTAGGATCTCATATAGGCCTTTATGGCCCTGTCCCGTAAATGGACCTTTATGAGCTTTTAAAATATCTTTTAGACCATGACCAATGACCCAGTTGGTCCTATACATGTGACCCGCTATCAAAAAAAGAATTACAATAGCTAAATGATGGTGTGTCGTATCAGTTAGCCATAGACCTCCAGTTACTGGGTCTAATCCTCCACAAAAAGTAAGAAAGTCCACATATTTTGACCAATTCAAGGTGAAAAATGGGGTTGCTCCCTTGGCAAACCTGGGATAAAGTTGATCCAAAAGATCCCGATTCAAGATATATTCATGATGAAGTGGTATTTCTTTCGGATCTAGTCCAGCATTTAGAAATTGGTTAATCGGTAAAGATACATGTACTTGATGCCCCGCCCAAGAGATAGACCCAAGTCCTAGTAGCCCCGCTAAATGGTGATTCAACATAGATTCTACATCTTGAAACCAAGCCAGTTTTGGAGCAGCTTTATGATAAGGAAACCAACCAGCAAAAAACATTAATGCCGCAAAGACCAATCCACCAATTGCGGTACAATAGAGTTGTAGTTCGCTAGTCATTCTAGATGCTCGCCAAATCTGAAAAAACCCAGAGGTTATTTGTATTCCTCGGAAACCCCCTCCCACATCACCATTTAATATTTATTGCCCACTATCGGCCAAACCACTTGGGCACTAGGCCTAATGTGAGTCGAATCGCTTAGCCATGCTTCATAATTGGAAAAACGAGCACCATGGAAATACATGCCACTTAGCCAAAGGAAGATGATGGAGAGTTGACCGAAATGCACACTAAATACTTTTCGAGAGATCTCCTCCAAATCACTGGTATGGCTATCGAAATCGTGAGCATCATCATGTAGGTTCCAGATCCAAGTGGTAGTTTCAGCGTCTTTAGCTATTGTTCTTGAGAAATGACCCGGTCTAGCCCATTCCTCGAATGAAGTTTTTATGTGATCCATATCTACCAAAATTTTTACTTCTGGTTCCGGCGAATGAATAATCATTGAGTCATCCTCTTTCCGGACAACACATACAAAGAGACCTGCCAACAGTCAAATATTTAGTGAATCTCGGAGAGATATTTCTATTATATAATTAGTTTCTTTCTCTTCTAGTTTTCTATCTCCTATCTATCTATTTTCTTTAGTTATTCACTAGAGCAATTATGATTTGGAAGTCGATCTGGGGCAAGTGTTCGGATCTATTATGACATATCCATGAGGCGCTCAACGAACCTTTTGGATCTTATAAAACCCTTCCTGACTTTAAATTGATACAAAAACTACTTTTTCTGCAACCTAGTATATTTCATATCACAATTAAAAGTTATTAGATGGAGCTGCTTCATGTTTTTTAGATAGTGCTATTACTCTTTTCCAAATCACGCGAGCAGCCATTAGCCATTACTAAGAAATTTTAATATATCCACTGATTCGAAGTATTTTTGATTTGATTAGTTTTAATCGTCTTTTTTTAATAGAAAAAAAAGAAAGACAATTAAAAAATAGATTTTGTAAGCTACCCATGTATCCTTTATTCGTACGAAATACCATACGAAATAGAACGCTTAGAATGGATATAAAGAAATTCTTTGATTGGTTCTTCCCAAAGGAATGATCTATTTTATTTGAGTGATGGGGCCAACAAACAATTAATTATAACAAAAAAATATCTAAAACAATCTAAATTAGAAATTCAATAATCTCTAAATATTATTAAAAGAGAAACCTTATGACATCATCTTAAACAATCTGGGTCCTTGATTGTATTTCAATCTTATGTTTTCTATCATTAGATCAAATTGCTGACATCATTTTCTCCAAATGAAATATATTTAATTCCAATAAAATCTTTTCAATTGTCAAACAAAATTAACTTACATCCGTTGAAATTGAATGTATATAATTCCAATAAAATTTTCCTATATTTTAAATATTGAATTTCCGGTTATAAATGTTTTAATATGGTCAGCTTTAAAAACATATTAATAACAAACCATTTCAATTAAGGTATTAATATCAACCGTTAATATAAAATCCATTTTTATTAGGAAACCATTAATACCAAAAAAATCAGATTCAAATTATCACATATATATACGATTTACCATTGAATCCGCGGCTCACACTTATTTTCAATCGTTGCTTTTCTTCAAACCTTCTCCTACAACATCATTCTTATTTTTTATAACTTCCATCATCATTCTCTGCTTCAAACATTCGATGTTGTGCAATAGAAAGTCAGTACCTTCTTTCATTTTTTATATTTTTTTCGATTATTTTTTTGTTCCTATATCAAATATATGTATTGATATATTTCGATTTTCTTTGTCACAAATTACATGAAATCGGTTAACTATTTTTCTGAAACTTTTCAAATAAAGAGGAAAAGATATTACGTACCTTTAATAAAACAAAAATTAACTATCTTCGGAATTTACACTAATTAGGTAAATGTTATTTTTATATATTAGAGATGATTATTATTTTTTTTAATTATTATGTCATAAGAATCCGGTTAATTTTGGTATGATTTTAAAATATTTTGGTATGATCATATTACACTTTTAGGTTGATTTAATAGGAAATAATATATAATCTATTTATGCATCCTTTGAAATTAAGTATGGAAACAATTTTGTTGACAACTATAATAGCTTTCATACCTCTTTATAAATAATACATCTTTATAGATAAATACATTGTATACGTCACTTTTATTTCTTATAAAAGTTCTTTCTAATTCTAATTGTTTTCTCTTTCATTTTACACCCATGGCACAAAACAATCACGATGAGATCGTCTTTGATAAGGTTGCTGACATCAATGCATCCAAGGAAACCTGAAACATTCGTGTTCAAGTACTCTTGCTTTGGAAGGAAACTTAAAAAACAACCTAAACATGTTCAGCAGCTTGGACATGATTTTAATTGACGAGTAGGTACAATTCTTTCTTTTTATTATTATGTTGTTTTTAATTTATAAAATTTTAAACTTAACCAAAATTTTTTCACTTACATGGCACTAAAATACAAACAACAATAAAAAAATCTCATTAATTCATTTGAAGCCCTCTTTGTTGAAGGATCTGTAAGGGAAATTAGTAGTTTTGGTATGGCCAAAAATGAAGGAGATTACATGTTGGTTGATCATAAGCATAAGAATAATTTCTACAAAACAACCAACGTTCGTGTATCAAATGATTTTGATGTTATGGTGGATCCTTATAATTTTGTGACTTTCCAGGATTTGATAGTCAGAAATCTCGACAATCGTATTGCATTTGGTAATATTTTATTTTAATATTCTACCTTATCCATACGTAAATATTTATTGTATTACACATCTATAATATAACAACTGTTTATTTTTTTTTATTTTGTTCCAGATTTTCTTGGTCAGGTTGTGTCGACTAATCCATGAAAGTGATTATTGAAAATTCAAGGGAGAAACCGTTGATGAGCCTGGTTGATCAGGATCTAAGTTAAGTATATGTGTTTAAAACATTTTATTTTCTAAATTATTTTTCTACATGATACCATAAAACATGTCGTTTGCATGAAAATGACATGTTCATCTAGACTTCAATATATATGTTTATTTTAGCATTACTTAAAACATTTCGAATCCACTAATTATAGAATTCACCTTTTGTCATACATGAAATAATTCGTAGATCATTATCAGAGGGTCCATTTCTAATCTTCTCACTAACAAATTGGTCAAATGTGGTTAGAGCTCTTTCACACATTTTTTTTATCACATGTCTTCATACTTCTAAGTTTTAAATTTTCATCTTCAAATTTCTATTTTTTAGTTATATACCTTCATTGAAATTATTTTTTTTGTTTAACATATCAATCTACTTTGTTTTCTCTTTATATAGTAATAATAAAATTTATAAATTTACACTACAATATAGATATTTTGAATTTTGTCATAGTATTATACTTTACAAAATACAATTCTCTCCAAAATAATTTTCGTCAGTAATTTCATCCATAATTTCACCCAATTTAAATTTGTATTTTCTTTATATAAATTTTTTTAATGATCCCGATTTTTTCCTTCCAAAAGTATATCAAGCATTTATGTCTTAGATAATGTTGCCCCATTATAATTATTACTTTCCAAAATACATCCGTTTAATGAGGAATTTAATTTAGTGAATGAAGTAAATGTTAATTCAAACAAGATATATATTCCATAACTATTACACGAGTTTATTTAAAAAAAATCAAGATGTAAACATTAAGCATACAAACGATGATGTTGTACAATAAAATATAAAATTAAATAGACTGCAATATATATATATATATATATATATATATATATATATATATATATATATATATATATATATATATATTAAGACAGTCAATCTTGAAAATAGTATATTTATGAAAAATTATAAAGTAAGATAAAAATTATAAGATATTAGGAGATTTGTAAGTACAATTAGTAAAAGCGTTACGGTTATTAGAAAAAAAGAATAAGATCGTTAAGATTAGTAAAAATGCAATAATATCACAATAGTAATGAAATGTCATTATTTGATAGTTCATATAACTGAAAGATATATCAAATTACATTGATGATATACTAAAATTATTCAAAGTTGCTCCAAGGCTAATGCAAAGTTCTTGTGAACACCAAATAAATAAGAACAAACATAAAAGCTAACACTTATATTCATAATCAATTTAAAATAAATCAATCATGATTTAGAAAAAGAATTTCCATTGATGATATAGTAAAATTAAATTCATATAACATTTAACATTCCATAAATTATACTCTATGAGTTTATTTGAATAAATGAAATACTGTAGTTGTCAATATTTAATGCAGTGAAAAAACGGTATATTGGTTGTAGGCTTAAATTAAGTAACCTTATTATGGAATGAACGTCTAATTAGAATATTTATGCTTATATAACAATATCATAACTATATGTGACGAGGAAGGTCATTCAACTAATAAAACAAAAAATGTTGTATAGAAAGAGGTCATTCAACGATTATAGATATTTATCAATTTCAATGTATCTTCTACACATTTCAATAATTCCAATAACCATAATTTTTTTTAATAATTATTATGCAATATCTGTAGACATTTGTATGTTTTTTATACGTTCCCCGCGTTTAACGCGGGTTATAATCTAGTAACTAAAATAAAGAAAAGGGTATCGTCTTTTATTCGAAACGTCTAGTGATCTTCAACAAATTATGCACTTCAATATAATTACCAAGAGTAAGTGTTATAGCCTGTTTCCAATACTCAGCAGCTTGGTCAAACCAAGCCTCCGCAATTTCAGAATCCCCCTGTCGTCAGAATAGGTGGGTTAATTCCTTCCCTTAGAACCGTACTTGAGAGTTTCCTACCTCAGACGGCTCGGCAGTCAACTCTTTTTATACCCCATATGAATCTACCATATCTAACTGAATAAGATTTATCGTAGATCTATTCCATTTTTCGGGTTAACGAAAAGGAGTTAATAAAATGAGTTTCAAACGTAAATCTTAAGTTTGGATTAAAAATCTGGTTTATTTTAGTTTATCTTTTCTCCCACCTTTAGAAGAATAAAACATATACATTTCGCCTACCATTACAATTTTCTGAAAGGTAACTATCTCAGTTTTATATCATATAAAAGTTTATATAGAATTTTTGAAAAAGACTTTCGAAAGGAAAGACTTACTATCTTTGGGATCTGATCCTACACCGCTGCTCAATACCTTAGTGGATCAACTCTATTACATAAGTGGATTCCTAACGTTTGTCTCACATCATGAAAAGGTTTTGTTACTGATCGTTCCTTTTTGCATGATCCATCAACTGCATCAGTTTTTTGAAAAGTTTTTGCAGAGTCGGACTTTTCGAAATTCCCTTTGTTTGAAACTTTGACTTGATTTTTGAAAATTTTGCTCTTGTAATCAGCTTCCCGCTTTTCTCTTCAGGATCTGATCTCCTTTTGTAAAGCCAATTTTGCTTGGAATTTTGGTGAGATCACATCAGTGACATTCAACTGAGGTTTTTTGAAATTTTGAGGTAAAATTCTAGGACTTGACTCATCAGAACTGGAAATTTCATGACTTTGGGAACATTTTCCAAATTCGAAAATTATTGATTGGCAACTCATTCAAGATAGACTGGAGTGTGGTTGTGCAATGGACTGGGGTCTGCGGTATAGAAGCTTGGACTACCACAGAGTAAGTCAAAGATGACTTTTAAATGTGACATGCTTTGGATGAAAAGAATGGACAGTCAGTGTCTGATTTAGGTTCTTCCATGGCAATTTCTTCATCAACATCTGAACTTGATTGAGAGCCAAGGCAGATTGTGCCAATAGTGGGTATGAATTCATTTGAATTACCCGAGGATTCAGGAAGAATTTCCTCAATGACACAATTGTTTCTGAGTTCACAAAGTCTACCAAAGTTACATTGGATGTCTTCGGGATACGTTTTGTTGTTGACTGGATATTGAAAAGGTCTATCCGGTACGACACCACAAGTGTCATTAAGTCTTTCTAAGTATGGTTCACACTCATGCATGCTGTAATTATTAGAATGGGTCATAATTTTTACCTGCTCGACGAGGCCGAGGTTGCCATCTTTAGCCATGTAACAGTAATTCCTCTGTAGATTCGTTGATCCATCCTCTTCGGTTGTTTCTGATGGGTTTTGAGCATTCTAACACTCCTATGGTGTACATGCAACCCTATAAACCTGGGATCTATGTTTTCTCTATTATACATGCAAATATTCAATATTCCAAGGTTTCATCCTAACTAGCATAATATGGAGCAACTATACTACAAAAGCCTAGTTAGATGACATAGCTTTTGATGGAGCTTGAAGTCTTGGTCTTTAAGAGCTTAGCCCCAATAGTGTGGAAGCCACAAGTGGAATCACAAATCACGAAAAACACCTTTGAAAACTTGAGAGAATAGCTAGCACTTCTAAAAAATCGGCCCACCCTTTGTTCTCACACACTAGTGCCATTTCATGTGTGAAAGACCTCTTTATATAGTATGGTGGATTAGGGTTACATTCATGTAAACTCTAATACCCATGACTTTTCATTTCCATAGGATCTATGGGTTAAACACTCCATGGACTATCCATGAAAGCTTAGCCTAACCTAAATGAACTTGGCATATTCCATATATATATATATATATATATATATATATATATATATATATATATATATATATATATAAAAGAGTCCATATTTAATTAATTCCTTTTGATCACTAAATTAATTATTGATCAATACTAATTAAATAATATGATTCCATATTAATATATTAGAACTTATAATATATTAATATAAATCATAAACATACTATTCTCAAAAGACTATCCATATAAATTATTCCGGTGAAGTGCAACCCAAATGGACAATGCCAAATCGGGTCAAGTACATACCAATTATAGTTATGGACTTTGACACTAATCCAACAGTCTCCCACTTTGATAAGTCTAAAACTATTATTGCGTATGACTCCAAAACCCGACTAGCAATCGTAGCTCTTAAAGTCGCTACCGTACTCTGAACAAATCAATGACGCGTCCATTAGATAAGGTATCATATATTCCTCCATTCTAGATATCATATGGACTGAGACATGGATTATAATCATTCTCTCTGTCCATTTGTTGTTTCCCGATTTCCGGTTTATGACGACCGACTAATTGAACAAATCAAATCAGTCCAGGCTTGGCCAAGCACTTCGGGGTGTCATCACTAAATCATCGAGGGGCCCATAGATATCTCTTTCATCCCTTTAAGGGTAAAAGGAATGGAAAAACTTCGACTTATATGCTTGTTCTACTACTTGTTGAATCATACACAAAGGCACATTTTATAACATCGAGTTACCAATGCGTTTTCGTACAATCAATGTATAACCAACTCATAGGCAACAACTCATATCTCTAGGTTTGAAGAATATAAGATATTATCGTCTCATGATCACTCGTGATAAAATCCATGAAGTGAGTCAAATGAGCGTGGGTTTAATCCAATACTCATAACTTATGAGCACTCATGAATGTTGTAGCAACTCTTGCTATGTCCAATACCTTGGACATCTACAAACCAGCTTCATGACAGTCTTGCCTTAATACCTACTTCCAACGTATTATCGACTGTGGATGGTTTGAATAACTTAGTCATTCAGGAAGAACGACCTAGTTATTCTGGAAGTCAAAACATGCAAAGTGAAACTCAAGAATAATCGAATCCAATATGGTCTCAGAACTTATGAATATAAATAGAACACCTTTTATTTATCACCATATTGATTACACATTATTCATTGCATACTGTTTCAAATTATCAAATTTATACTTGAATTAAAACAATAGTTGTCCCATACTCCAAGCATGTACACTTTGTTTTCTAAACACTAGTCATGCCATACACCAAGTATGCACACTATGTGTGTCTATGATCTTTACTTTGTGGAATAGATCGATTGAACATAATTCCAATTATTCTCATTTCACAATCCCAAATCCTTACCGCAAATGCAAGAATTCCAAATTCCTGCCATTTACCGAAATCTTTTTAGATTTTAAACTTATATGTACTGATCCTCTTGTAATGATTATGCACAAAGTCACAAAGACTTGTCAACAGTCATTACAGAGTATTCCAATGGAGATCATTCCATGGAAACGAAGTCTCAAATTCAAAGTACAATGCTTTGAACATCCTTCTTGCATTAAGTTTCCTAATCTTACACAAATTTAATGAATAACTTCCACCTATGGGAATATTTCCATATTCTCATTTTGACTATCACTTCTGAACAAGAGTTACCTCTTTTCAGAATATGTCAATATGGTCCTCTCCAAAAATTAACAATATACTTCCAACTATCCATGAGAAACCAATCTTTGATAAACCTTAGATTGTCCTCGACAATTGCTTAATCATTTTAGTCATATCCAATTCTAGACATTTCCCCTCTTAATGCCCTGAGCATTTGGAAAAATTTAGAAAGGATGAATATTATAGCACATGCAATCGATCCTACATCCGAAGCATATGGGACACGATTCATGATGTCTCACATAAAGACGTGATACTAGACCAGTCTTTTGCTATAATATTTATATTTCTATTTTCCATGTTCTCATAATTCAGATTATGAAAAGGGATGCCGTAATCATAATTGAATTTTAGAACGCAAATAATGTTCCCATATATAGAATTTCCTTATGTTGAACCATTCCAACATAACATTATATATATACTTGACTAAATTTGATTAAAATCTCAATCTAAGCTTTTAGAATTGAAATGAAGTATAATTTCCTCTCCCTTAATTATAGCAAACCAACTTTTCCCAATTGAAACTTTTGTTTTCTATAACTAGTATTGCTAACTTGCAACACTTATCATAATTATCATGCTCTCACTAACATGACGATTATTCGCATAACACTTATGGTCCCACTAGCTTTGACATGTACTCAGAAATCAGCTGGACTTCTAGAAATCAATACTTTATTGACTTTCTTACCAAAGTTCATATTTCTGATACGAGATGCTTTGATAAAACTTTATCAAAATCATACACCTTTTTCCTTAGATAGCACATATGTGTGTCTAAACAATTTCAGAACTATGAAAAGGGATGCCGTAATCATAGTCTCAATTGTTTAGACCTTTGCCACTTCTCACAAGTCCATGTTAGTGTGCCGGTTAACCACACACGCTCCACTAACGACTTTGAGAATGCAAATATCACAATTGCTATCTACTTAAAATCTACTTAGTGAAAGCGTTTCCTCACCATCATTTTCATGAATCGGAGAGAAACCTTATGACACTTAGATTTTATGGTGTATGTGTTCCTATCCATGTTAATTTGTCAAAACCATAATCACAAGACAAGGTTAGTGACAAATCCAAACTCATATGGATTGAACTTGTGCAATCTTAAATTCTTGCCACCTGGCAGCACAAGGGCCTGCCATTGCTTCCAAGTTGTTATGCAACCAATTGAGAACTCTCAGAACTCATATGCAAAGCCAACTTTAACTAGAATGGGCACAGAAATAGGAATATGTCAACACGATAGGTTATCCTCAAGCCGTGTGTTAGTGATAAACTACAGGTTGTATTCTTGATTAGATCTTGAAACTCTTTCAGGATCTTTTAGACTCCCACTGTCCTCTTGACATATAAGACTCTCTTGCCAAGGCCCATTCCTTGACAAACAAATATTCAAGAGATAGTGCGGACTCTTATCAAGACAAACACTCCACACAAATGGCCTTAGTTGGTCTTTGTTTTATCCAAAACATCACAACTTACCAATTTCAAATGCATAAGAGTAGAAAACATTTTACTCTACATTTGACAAGTGTTATAAACCTTCTTTAAGATATGTCACTCAAGTTACAATCTTGGAGTATGACTCTAAGAATTGTTTTGGAACGAAGTATGATTCATCTTCTTGATTTAACCATTTCAACAATTCATGACTCCTATTCTTAGCCATAAGAATGCACTAAGATGTCCTTAGAGGATCAATTGTGATATGGTTTCATAATCATTAAGATGATTATAAAACATGATACTAAAGTACTCTCCCATCTTTTCAGATTTGAGAAACTTTTATCTTTCTGCCAAATTTGATTCTCCTCATTCGTTCTGCCATACATCGAAACTTTTCCAATGTTTCAGAATTATACTTAAACTTGTAAGTATAACCATATTTACTGAACTTCAGTAAATCATAATGAATAATCTTATCGAACTTTGTGGTGGACTTGACCAGTGCACAAGAATGTGTACTCAATCCCTTAGTCCTTCACTTGACTCACATATACATGTGAATAAGGAATTAGTCTTAATTTTCCAAAGATGAAAATTATCATTCATCATACAATACAAGTTGCATGGTTCCAAGTTTCTATCCAACTGAAACTTGGGTGATGAGAATCTTTCCTTATTTGGTAAATTTAGACACTGCCACAAATGAAAGAATCAAATCCATTTTCAAATATTGCTATTAACGGAATCATATAAGCAACAATTTTTCACAAATGCTATTGTAAGGATACTTAAAATAAATAAAAATGAAACTTTTCTTTTATTTAAAACTTGCGGAAAAACTTATCCTTACAATGCAAATGCATATGAAAACAATGTTGTTATCTATTCCTAAGCAATCTATCACAACTCTTAAGCAGCAGCTCAAAAAATCTGATCACTGAACCATGCGATCGAAATCCATCTTCGCGATCAGAATCAGCTTACTCTTCTTTAAGCTACCTCTCTTTTCTTTGATTCTTAAAACTTCAACATGTGACCCAGTCACATCATGTAATAAGAATCTCCAAATAGGAACTTAATAGAGTTAGATAGTGGACTTACCTGAAGTAGAGTCAAACTTTTTGACTTGACCAACCTTATGATCTTTCAGGTAAATAGGCCAACTTTGCAACCAATGCCCCTTCCTTTGGCAATATAAGCATATGGACTCTTTGGGAATGGTACCCGAGACTGTTTCAGACTTAGCCTTTCTCTTTACCATTTGGTCAACCGAGTTGACTATGGCCGATCCCTTTCCATTGGGAAGAGAAAGCTTTTCTGGATTTTCAATGTTACCATTGTCAATGTCCATGGAAGTTTGGGAAGTTGATCTTCTAATCAAATTTGCTTTACCAGTGCTCCAAATCATTGCTGATTCAACAGCACCTAGCAAATAGATAAGATCATTAAGGGTCAGGTCATGGTTTGTTTCATAGTAGTCCCAAAGGAAACTCACTATGTGACTTAGAAAGTGATTGAACAACCAACTTTCTCAAGACTTTGATATCCAACTCTCCCGGCTTGTCAATATGTGACTTCATCTCCAAGATGTGAGCACACATAGACCTTGCTTGCCAATAGGGCTTGAGTGACCTTGAAGTATTCAAGAACTTGTGGGTTAGGGAGAATAATTGGAGGAGGTGGAGGAAGTGAAGTATGATTTCCATGAACCAACCATGGGACATCATCTTCATTAGGAAAGCTTGTTCCTAGGGATTTGGGAAGATCATAGTTGTCTGAACCAGACATCTACAATGGGAGATATTCAAGTTAGTTGATTTAAGTCCTTAATATAACACCCAATATTAAATATTAAGGCTAGGACCCAACACAATACTTTTATAACTTGGAAGAGGGATGTCGTAATCCAAGCTATAAAATATTTGAAGGTAGGTGAATGACGATTCACCAATTTCCACCATGAAAAACGAAATAAATTATTAGGTTTTCAATTGGCTTTGAAACTCCTAGATCTTTTGAGATTCATTGAAATTTTCAATGGCATGTTTCAATCTCGATTGTGCCCTCTCAAGTTTTGTAACTGGGATGCCGAGGATCACAAAACAAGGTGTGAATAACCATGCAAATATACTTGGTACCCTTAATATTTATCACTTAATCGATGTGTCGGTTAACCACACGCACTCCACCGATCCTATGATAAACATTAAGTTATCCTTTTCCTACCTTGTTAAATCCAAGTTAGTGTGTCGGTTAACCACACACGCTCCACTAACGACTTAAGCAAAGTGCAAAGTGTAATTTCATGGGTTAGCACCAAATTCACATTTTCCTAAAGTAACTAAGATTAGGAATTTATAAAAGGTTTAGTTACTTTATATTTATCATTATACTTATAATGAAAATTATAGTCCTTATCCTACCCGTTTGGCTAACGACCCTCCACCAGTCAAGGAAGCGGTGGGTGAGAGTGGACACCCATTAAGCTGCCATTTTATAGGCAACAACCTTATACCCCCCTTATAGACCGGCTTCGTGAATGAGGCCTACTAACGGTAATACTAACTTGCTCTTATACATATATATATTATTAACTTATAATACTATAAAGTATAAGGGTTGAATTTTAACTTTTAAAACTCTAGGGTTTGGAATTAAAGTGTGTGTGAGACTTTACAAATTCCAAAACTTGAGGGCAAGTTTTGAACTATTCAAAAACTTTTGGATTTTCATAACTTATGAGTTTAATTAAGGTTTTAAAAACTTTAATGAAGAGACTCTTGAACATCCATAACTTGAGGACAAGTTATGGAGTTCATAAAACAAAAAGACTCTTCAATTATGTAACCTATGCATTTTAATGAATATTTAAAAGAAATGACTTTTGGTAATACATAACTTGAGGACAAATTATGGACTCCATTAAAACACATTTAGATCAAGAATTAACTAACAAACAATTTTTGCAAATAATTCCTATGATCTACCAAAACTCATAAGTGTATGAACAATCATATCAACAATTTCAAGAATTACATAAACACACATAAAGCTTGAAATTTTGATAACAACTTTGAAATTGGTTTACCATAATCATTACCACATCAAAAACAGGTTTTATAGGTCCAAAACAGTTTAAGGTAATGATTCGAGACCAATTCCAACCTTAAAACTCGAAGATATGCTGTCAGGGGGTCCAACTCGTTGAGTGCATGAACTAACTCGACGAGTTGGATGAATTTAGGCATGGACTCGTTGAGTCCCTTAATGGACTCGGCGAGTCAGCTGACCAGACAGCATACAAACTTCAATTTTCAGCAATTTGCATCAAGTATAAAAGAAAACAAGCCTAGGCTCTGATACCACTGATGGTTTTTGATCATTCTAACACTCCAATGGTGTACATGCAACCCTATAAACCTTGGATGTATTTTTTCTCTATTATACATGCAAATATTCAATATTCCAAGGTTTCATCCTAACTAGCATAATATGGAGCAACTATACTACAAATGCCTAGTTAGATGACATACCTTTTGATAGAGCTTGAAGTCTTGGTCTTTAAGAGCTTAGCCCCAATAGTGTGGAAGCCTCAAGTGGAATCACAAATCACCAAAAACACCTTTGAAAACTTGAGAGAATAGCTAGCACTTCTAGAAATCGGCCCACACTTTGTTCTCACACACTAGTGTCATCTCATGTGCCAAAGACCTCTTTATATAGTATGGAGGATTAGGGTTACATTCATGTAAACCCTAATACCCATGACCTTTCATTTCCATAGGATCCATGGGTTAAACACTCCATGGACTATCCATGAAAGCTTAGCCCAACCTAAATGAACTTGGCCCATTCCATATATATATATATATATATATATATATATATATATATATATATATATATATATATATATATATATATATATATATAAGAGTCCATATTTAATTAGTTCCTTTTGATCACTAAATTAATTCTAAATTAATTCTTGATCAATACTAGTTAAATAATATGATTCCATATTAATATATTAGAACTTATAATATATTAATATAAATCATAAACATACTATTCTCAAAAGACCATCCGTATAAATTGTTCCGGTGAAGTGCAACCCAAATGGACCATGCCAAATCGGGTCAAGTACATACCAATTATAGTTATGGACTTAGACACTAATCCAACAGTTTCCACCATGCAAATCTTCCCTTTATTCTTGTTGTTGTCAATCTCTTCATCTTCATCTCCTGAGGACCACACTTGATGATCCCTCCTTACTTGAGCAACATAAGCTCTTACCTTTTCTTTTTCCTCCATTTCCTGGGTCATTCTAAGGTAGAATGCCTTATCCTTTACCACATTTTCTTTGCAGTCTTTGGCAAAGTGGTTTTCCTTATGACACTGATGGCAAACAATAACTCCATCTTTATCTTCGGTAGTGGTACCGGAGTCTGAAGGCTTGATGAGCTGTGGTGGCTCTTTAGTGTGATGCGCATTCTGTGGCTGAGATTGGTCGTGATGGTTTCTAGGATATCTTGAGTGGTTATTTTGGGGATTGAAGTTGCGATTAAAATGTGGCTTGGTGAACTGTTGGTTTTTACGAAATGATGGTGGTGGAAGCCTGTTGAATTATTGGTTGAGCAAGGCGATAGCATTTTGAAACTCTTCTTCGTCAACTAGTTCAGCATCAGCTTCATACGACTGCGGTGAGCAGTCATATGAGTGTTGGTATGATGACTTTGTGGCGTATGGGTACTGAGGATTTTTTACTTGTGGAGTTTGAGCTATCAGGGCGAGTGGTCCACCCAGGTCTGGACAATCCTTTAGCACGGTTGATTCTTGTGCTTGAAGTTCTCCATATAGCTTGAACAGAGATAGAGTTTGAATCTTTCTGTCCCCCTGGACAATCATCTTTGCAGTAGACCAGTGTCTTACCAAACCATTCAGGTGCTACAAGTTTGTTTCATGATTACTTCGAACTGTACCAGCGTTTGATAGCTTTTGATGATGAGATTGAACCGTTTGAATGAATCGTCAAGACTTTCATCGGGAAGAGCTTTAAAGTTGTTAGCTTAACAATAATAAGTTATAAGTGTTAGATTGCGGAAATATAAATGACAACAAATTATATCAAGTAGACACCAAGTTGATTCATAACAAGGTTTGCATTCAAACACAAGTTAATAAATGTGATCAACTTAAAGTGAAGAGGAACTCAGATTATCAGTTAAGATAGAGATATAGATGACTGATCTTTGTATTTCAATAATAGTTCTGGAAGTGTGTTGGTACATGAAGAGAGATCCTCTATTTATAGAGTCCCGAAAAGTTACATGAGAAATAAACAAATACTAAACTACTGACTATAGTGACCATGCAAGGTTCACTTGATAATACAATGTAAACAAGTTAAGTCAGTAAAGTAACATAGAAGTCTTCATGCATCATTCATCTCTATGGTGGGTCTTTAGATCTTCAGTTCACAAAAGATAAGATCAATCTCCGGTAGTCATTTTCTCTACGGTATCATCATCAATCCAGGTATTTGGTTCCTTAGCTAAAGAGGGTCACTTTTTCTTTCAACACAAAGAGTTTAAACAAGAAGTCGAGAATCAATTGGGAAAGAAGATAAAGATACTTAGATCCAATAGAGGCGGAGAGTATCTTAGTATCGAGTTCAACACCTATCTAAAGGAATGTGGAATGGTTTCACAATTGACTCCTCTTATGACACCACAATTGAATGGTGTGGCTGAGAGGCGTAATCGGAACTTGTTAGACATGGTTCGTTCCATGATGATTCGTGCTTCTATTCCTAATTACTTTTGGGGGTATTCCTTAGAGACAATCGCCCTCATCCTCAATCTTGTCCCTACAAAGAAGATTCCCAAAACACCTCATGAGACGTGGACAAGGAAAGTTCCCTCATTAGCACATATCAAAGTCTGGGGTTGTGAAGCTATCGTGAGACGAGAGACTCATGACAAGCTAGCAGCTAGAAGTGAGAAGTGTATTTTCATTGGTTATCCAAAGCAGTCTTTTGGATATTTGTTTCACGGACCTAGTGATAACGTGTTATTTGTAGCATGAAGGGGAGTCTTTCGAGAGAAAGAGAGCTCATATTCAAAGAGGATGGTGGGTGTACCATTGACCATGAAGAAATTCAAGAGTCAACCAATGAAGGAACCTTAGATGATACTAGCACTCAACCAGAGGAAAAAGTTCTTGTTGAACTGATAGACAAGTCATTACCTCTTAGGAGTTCCAGTATAGTTAGCATGCCACCTAATTTCTATGGCTTCCATATTACTACATATGGTGACACGTTTGTCAGTGATAGGACACTGATAAATTTGGATGAGCCGGCTAACTACAAGGAAGCAATGGCCATTGTTCTAAAACTCGTCGAGTCGGCCGATTACTCCTCCGAATACTCGCTACTTGGCCTCTTACCGAGGCGAGTTACAAAATCCCGAGTACTCCCCGATCGGCCCCTTACTAAACTGAGCAGTGTTGTAAAACCCAGACAACTCGGTGATTAATATGTATAATACACTTAATGATTTATTATTTAACACACACACTTGTGATTATTACTACACGTATATCTTAAATTTTCGATAATTATTCACGAAGTGAGACCGTTATGTGTTTTTTAGTTTTTGTGTATTCACATGTACCTAATTTCGTTATATATTTCAATCAAATTATGATTTTAACTTATGATTTTGACATATATAATTTCCCTAAAAATATTTCTACATGAATTACCGAATCTGAGTACTCCCCAAGTCCCGAGTACTCGCTACTCAGTAGTCGGCTGAACAGGCACCGAGTAACGAGTTCTACAACCTTGTCAATGGCAGGACCTTAGGCTGCTAAATGGAAAGAGGCAATGGACAGCGCCATCAATTCCATGTATGACAACCAAGTTTGGAATATGGTTGATAATGTACTAGGTCGAAAGACAATTTGTAGCAAATTGATCTTCAAGAAGAAGACCGACATGGATAGAAAGGTACACACTTTCAAGGCTCGACTGGTTGCGAAGGGTTTTACTCAAACCCCGGGGGGTTGACTATGATGAAACCTTCTCACCAGTGGCCAAATAAATTATGTTCGGATAATGCTCGCCATAGCTGCATTTTATGACTATGAAATTTGGCAGATGGGTGTCAAAACTGCTTTCCTTAATTGGAAATTGGTTGAAGATGTTTACATTAGTCATCCAGAGGGTTTTGTAGATGCAAAGTATCCAAATAGAGTGTGCAAGCTTGAGAAATCCATCTATGGGTTGAAACAAGAATCTCACAGCTGGAATTTATGCTTCCATAAGAATGTCAAAGAGTTTGGTTTCTCTAGGAGTGAAGATGAGTCTTGTTTGTATATCAAGGCTAGTGGGAGTGTAACATCCCAAAAGTACAACCCAAAAATTTTTGTTTCAATATTACTAAAAACCCACAATATAATATGTCATACGATAAAACCATGAATCGTGCGTCTCAAGATGTCATAGTAAGTTTATCAAATCAACTGATGTCCAAACATATCAAAATAGCTGAATAAAACTCCCAGGATAAACTGAAGCTGTGGTGTGTGCCATTCCATCATCCCGAGCTCTTCCCCTTACTAGCGGAAGTACCTGAAACCAAAAACTGAAATTGTAAGCACAAAGCTTAGTGAGCTCCCCCAAACTACCACATACCATACAATAACATATAAAGCAACTACCGGTCCTTGCCCACTGCATCGGACCGAATTTCGGAACTAACCAGGGCCTTGCCCTCTGCATCGGACCGAAGTCCGGAAACTGCATCGGACCGAAGTCCGGAACTAACCAGGGCCTTGCCCTCTGCATCGGACCGAAGTCCGGAAACTGCATCGGACCGAAGTCTGGAACTAACTGAACATAGCATAGCATAATCATAACTACTGCATAAACACATATACTGCATACTGCATCGGACCGAAGTCCGGAACGCATAACACAAAGACATGCTTGAATCACAAAGACATCAAGCACACTGAACTACTGCATCAGACCGAAGTCTGGAACTACTGCTAACTAAACGGGTCGGCATTGTGGCCGTAGACCCGTTCCTACTGGAAGGAAACTCACCTCGTAATGCTGGCTGCTGAGATGCTAAATCTGAAACTGCCTGACTGCTGCTCCGGAACTCCCCGGCTACAAATCCCATAAACACTAAATCAGAAACTGATAACTACTCTCAGGGTAAAATGACTATTTTACCCCTGGTCAAAGTCAACATCCTGGTCAAAGTCAACTTTCAGTTGACCGGACTCGTCGAGTTGGGCCGCCAACTAGCCGAGTCCCTATCATCCCTTCTAATCCTCTACCCGCTTCTACTCGTCGAGTTTGGCAAAGTCTCGACGAGTTCTTCTTCGATACTAACATCTAGTTCATCTTCATCTGACTCGCCGAGTTGTATGAACAACTCGTCGAGTCCTCCTTCATCCTATGAATGAGATCAGTCCTGGACTCGCCGAGTTGTATGAACAACTCGTCGAGTCCCTCCATTACTAGATCTGAGCCTTAACTCACCGAGTCCATTACCTACTCACTGATTTCACCTTAAACTCTCAGATGGGGAATATCGGGGACTCGCGACTCGACTCGTCGAGTCTGAAGAACGACTCGGCGAGTCCCATGCATGTCATTACTAAACAGTCGATTATGCTCGAATCCAGTACATTCCATTCATAGATCTGGGCTCCTAGGGCTGGTTTTTCACGTAAAGTTTCTAACTTTACGTGCATGCATGCTAATATGAAGCTTAAATACCCAAAATAAGCTAAAGGAAGTGATCTAAGCTTGTAATGGAAACTTGGCTCAATAAAGGTGGCAACCTTGAGCTTAAGAAGCTCTGGAAAGCTTAGATCTGAAGTCCATTCATCATATTAACTCTTAATTCGACCTTAAAGTCTAGAAAGGGCTCGAAATCAATAAGAGCAAACTTCTCAAGAGATCTAATTGATAATAAGCAAAGATTCGAGCTTGATACCTCAAAGGGGACTGAAATGCAACCAGAAGTCCGGATCTACTTGCTCCCCTTGAATACTTCTCTTCTCTCTTCTTCCCCCAAATCCCCAAGATGCACTAAAACCTTCACAAGTGAGAAAATGATCTAAAAATGCTTAAGAACGGCTAGGGTTTCGTATGGGACTCTTTGTGGGTGAGGGAGGCTGGTCTTGGGGCACATAAGGTGTTTAAATAGGGTGCAAACCCTTGAAATTAGGGTTTCATCCAGACTGGCAGACTCGCCGAGTCGGGGAATATGGACATGTCGAGTCGCCAACTTAAAAGGCGTACAAATCCCGTCTCTACTCGACGAGTCGTGCTACTGACTTGTCGAATACCCCTTTATAAAATGAAAATTACTTTATTTAAATCACATACCAGAAATGGGGCGTTACAACTCTCCCCCACTTATCTCAGACTTCGTCCTCGAAGTCTGCTGCTGTTGAATCTATAAATATCTCTGGGTAATGCTCCCTCATTTCCTCCTCGGCCTCCCACGTCCATTCTGAACCCTTCTGGTGCTGCCACTGCACCTTCACTAGCTGGACTACCTTGTTCCTCAAGGTCTTCGTTTTCCGATCCAAGATCGCAACGGGCCTCCTCGATATAATTTAGGCTGATATCAACCTGAATATCCTCCAAGGGTACAACTGCTGACTCGTCCGCCAAACACTTCCTCAACTGAGAAACATGGAAAGTGTTATGGATCTGGCTAAGCTCTGCTGGAAGATCCAACTGATAAGCAACCCGACCCACCCGGGCCAAAACCCTAAACGGACCAATGAACCTGGGGCCCAACTTGCCCCTCTTCCGAAACCTGATAACACCCTTCCAGGAGGACCATATCGCCCACCTGAAACTCCAAATCTGAACGCCTCCTGTCGGCGTAACTCTTCTGCCGACACTGCGCAGTCTGCAGTCTGCTACGGACCTGCTGGATCAACTCTGTGGTCTTGAGTACCACCTCTGTACTCCCCATGACTCGCTGACCGACCTCACCCCAACAGATTGGGGTCCTGCACTTCCTCCCATAGAGCATCTCGAAGGGAGGTCGGTCTATACTGGAGTGATAGTTGTTGTTATACGAAAACTCCGCTAACGGAAGATACGTATCTCAACTGCCACCAAAATCTAGTACACATGCCCGAAGCATGTCCTCGAGAGTCTGAATCGTCCTCTCGCTCTGTCCATGCGTCTGAGGGTGGAAAGCGGTGCTGAAATGGAGACGAGTACCCATCTCGTCATTAAACCGCTTCCAAAATCTGGAAGTAAATCGGACATCTCGGTCTGACACCACCGAGACAGGCAATCGATGTCGTGCCACTACCTCACGCACATAAATATCAGCTAGCTTCTCGGCCGATATACTCTCCTGAATCGGTATGAAATGCGCGCTCTTGGTCAGCCGATCCACTATGACCCAAATCGCATCAACTCCACGTGCGGTCCTGGGAATCTTAGTGATGAAATCCATGGTGATATCCTCCCATTTCCACACGGGAATGTCTAACGGCTGCATCTTGTCGTGGGGTCTCTGATGCTCCACCTTGACCTTCCTGCAGGTCAGGCATCTCTCCACGTACCAAGCTACGTCCCGCTTCATGCAGGGCCACCAATAATCGGGTCGAAGATCTTTATACATCTTCGTCTCCCCTGGATGGATGGAGAACCGAGACTTGTGGGCCTCATCCATCAGTACCTGGCGTACTCCTCCCCAGTACGGTACCCAAACTCTCCCATGAAGGGTCAACAATCCTCGACTGTCATAGTCAAAGGAAGCTACTCGGCCTACAATCCTCTCACACTTCTGCCTCTCCTCCTTCAGGCCCTCAACCTGTGCCTCTCTGATCTGCTCCAACAATTGAGTAATCATTGTCATCCTCAGACATACATCCCTGATCGGGGCTGCTAACGCCTTGCGGCTCAGGGCGTCGGCCACTATGTTGGCCTTGCCCGGATGATAAAGGATCACACAGTCGTACTCTTTTACCACATCTAACCATCGGTGCTGCCTCATGTTCAAATTCGGCTGATCCATGAGGTACCTCAAACTCTTGTGATTCGTGTAAATGGTACAGCGGACCCCATAGAGGTAATGTCGCCAAATCTTGAGGGCAAACACTATTGCCCCCAACTCTAAGTCATGTGTCGGATAGTTAGCCTCGTGAGGCTTCAACTGTCTAGAGGCGTAAGCTATCACATGCCCTCGCTGCATCAACGCTGCTCCCATACCTATGATTGAAGCATCACAGTAAACTACAAAATCCTCTACTCCCTCTGGCAGGGTAAGAATCGGCGCCTCGCACAATCTCTGTCTGAGGGTCTCAAATGCTGCCTGCTGCTCAGGCCCCCAGCGGAACACCACCGACTTCTTGGTCAGTCGGGTGAGCAGAACTGCTATCTTGGAGAAATCCTGGATGAATCTCCTGTAGTACCCTGCTAGTCCTAGGAAACTCCGAATCTCAGTTGGAGACCTCGGAACCTCCCACTGCATCACGGCCTCTATCTTGGCCGGATCTACTAGTATACCCTTCTGGTTGATGAGGTGACCAAGGAACTGCACCTCGCGCAACCAGAACTCGCACTTAGAGAACTTCGCGAACAGTCTTTCCCTCCTCGGCGTCTCTAGCACCTCTCTCAGGTGCTCCTCATGCTGCTACTGAGTCTTGGAATAAACCAAGATGTCATCAATGAACACTATCACAGACCGATCCAGCATCGGTCTGCATACGCGGTTCATGAGATCCATGAACGCGGCTGGAGCGTTGGTGAGCCCGAATGGCATCACCACAAACTCATAATGACCATAGCGGGTCCTAAAAGCGGTCTTCTGCACATCCTCATCCCTGACCCGCATCTGGTGATATCTTGACCGTAGATCAATCTTGGAGAACCAAGATGCCCCCTGAAGCTGGTCAAACAAATCGTCTATCATCGGGAGTGGGTAACGGTTTTTCACCGTTACCTTGTTCAACTCCCGGTAATCTATGCACATACGGTGCGACCCATCCTTCTTCCTCACCAACAGGATCGGGGCTCCCCATGGTGAACTACTTGGCCTGATGAAACCCTTGTCTACCAGCTCCTGCAGCTGCGTAGACAACTCCTGCATCTCTGGAGGAGCCAACCGATACGGTGCTTTGGCTATCGGAGTCGCACCCAGGACCAGGTCAATCCGAAACTCAACCTGTCTCTCCGAAGGTATTCCAGGCAAATCCTCTGGGAATACGTCCGGGTACTCTCGTACTACTGGCACATCGTTAACTGTTACCTTACCCTTTTCCCGGGCATCTATGACATAGGCGACGTACCCTGCGCAACCCTGCTGAACGTAGCGCCTCGCTCTCACTGCTGAACACAGAATCGGTCCGTGCTGTGGCCTCTCGCCCTGAATCACTAACTCTCCCCCACTAGGAGTGCGAACCCTCACTAATTGCAGTTCACAATCAATCACTGCCCCATTGGGGCTCAGCCAATCCATACCCACTATAACCTTATTCCCTCGCAGGGGAATGGGAACCAAGTCCACTGAAAACTGCTCATCAAATAACTGCAGCGAACACGCCCTATGCACTCTCGCGACCCTGACGGTCCTGTCATCAGCTATCTCAACCTCGAGTGGACAATCCAGCTCCCCCGGAGCTCTACTAAACCTCTTGCTAAGCGCAAGTGAAACAAATGATCGGGTGGCCCCCGAATCAAACAATATTGTAGTTGAAATATCGTTCACTATGAACGAACCTATACGAAAACATATAACCATGAGAAACAATCAATATCAATAAAGAGATAAGAGGAAAATACATACCCATCACCACATCAGGAGTCACTCGCGCCTCCTCTGCTGTCATCTGAAAAGCTCTACTCTTCGCCACTAGCGCCTCACCCCGGCCCTGATGGCTGTCTGTAATCCTCAAAGTAGCAGGGGCAGGTGCTGCCACCTTCCCTGCTGCTGCTAAACTCGGGCACTGGGACTTTTTATGTCCCCTCTGATTGCAATGGAAGCAAATCAGATCAGCTGCTGTGGTGGTGGTGGTAGCTGTACAATCTCTACTCATATGCTCGTTCCGGCCGCACTTATAGCAACCGGCACTACCTGCCTTGCATGCCCCATCGTGCAATCTCCCACACTTGCCACACCGACTGTGGCTCTATTGTCCTCTAGATCTGTGATCCGATACCTTGGGCTTTTTGCCCGAACTCCCTGTACGAGAAGCCACCTATGGCTTCCTCTTCCTCTCCATCTCCAGATCTATCTCCCTCTCGCGAGCCCTTGCAATCATATCATCCAGCGTTTTACAGCTAGACCGGCTCACAAACTGGCGGATATCACTCCGTAACATCTCATGATAACGGGCCTTCTTCATTTCCTCATCAGCTGCGTACTGAGGAACGAGAAGAGCCCTCTCCCTGAACTTGGCGGTAATCTCCGCCACTGTCTCTGTAGTCTGGGTGAGATCCTGAAACTCCCTGGCTAACTGCTGCACCTCGATAACCGGTGCAAACTCGGCTCTGAACCTGGTAGTAAAATCAGCCCAAGTCATCGCATCAAGCGCTGCGTCATCCCCGATGACATGCCCGATCTCCTCCCACCAATCTCGTGCCCTGTCCTTCAGAAGACAGGATGCTAGTCTGACCTTGTCCCCCTCGGGACATCTGCTGGTGCGGAACGCATTGGCGACATCCGCCAACCACCTAGTACTCGCAATGGGATCCCGTGCCCCATGGTAGTCTGGAGCTCCACAAGCCCGGAACTCCCTGAAGGTGAGTGTGCGCGACCCTATCATAGCCGCCACCTCAGCACGGAAGGTGCTCAACCTCTCATCCATCAGCTCCAAAATACCCTCCTTGATCGAACCAAAGATCACATGAGTCTGCTCAAGTATGATGCGAGTAATCTCTGAAGAGAGAAACTCCCTAGTCTGCTCGTCCAAATGCTCGGCCCCCGAGCCTGATCCTGATCCCTCCCCGACACCTGAACTGCCGACTGCTGGTCTAGGGCGTAAAACCACCATTCTGAAAACACATCATAATAAACGTCAGGACCACTGATATATCTCGAGGGATCACTACTACTACAAGTTTCCTGGTCTCATCTCAGCTTTCCTTGGTTCAAGTACGGATCCTCTGCTTTCAGTAGTACGGGCCCATACTACCTTCCACATCTATCCGTACTTTCCTCAAGTACTGCCTCGACTCCACCAAGTCACTTCTACTGCTACTGATCTCTGCTACTCTCATCCTAGGCTTGCCCTAGGGAAATATCTGAATCCACCCAATCCAGTCCTCAGCTGCTGAAGGCCTCCTTGTAATGCCAATTAGCCATCACATGAATACCATCACATGTGACGAGGCTCAGATAATCCTTCAAGTAAAAGACTCGTCCCTACAACGGTTAGACTCAAACAAGAGCTGCGCAATATGGCCAAATCCAGCACTCTGAGATTATTCAACCCTGATCACATGTGACGTGACGTATTCACCTAATGGCTAACTCTCATCACTCTGATTCCTACAAAGCGCGAAGCAATCAACATTCGAACACAGGAAACTACTCAAGCAAATCTATCCTCGTAACGAGAAACTGTACTAGCATACAATGCTAAGCTCATACTATCAGGCATAACCTAAGCAGGCTATCCTACTACTGTCTACTCAATACTAGCATGCAATTCTCATAAAGCTAAAACACATATAGCAGGCACATAAGGCATCCTTCTAGATCCTTAGTCCTATTCTAGCATGCTGTTCTACTGAAACTGGAACTGATAATCATAACATAACTTGTATGGGTAATTTGGGAGTACTTACTTGAGCTCGGCTGATCGCATGCACCACACCCTTTTTCTCTTTTTCAAAAACTCTTTTCTTTTTAAGTTTTCTTTTTCAAAAATTCTTTCGAAAACATTTTTCTTTTGAAAATCTTTTTACCATTTCCTTAGTTTGAGTCCAGTCACACCCGAGAGTGTGCCTGAATCCCTCAAACCAAGGCTCTGATACCAACTTGTAACATCCCAAAAATACAACCCAAAAATTTTTGTTTCAATATTACTAAAAACCCACAATATAATATGTCATACAATAAAACCATGAATCGTGCGTCTCAAAATGTCATAGTAAGTTTATCAAATCAACTGATGTCCAAACATATCAAAATATCTGAATAAAACTCCCAGGATACACTGAAGCTGTGGTGTGTGCCATGTCATCATCCCGAGCTCTTCCCCTTACTAGCGGAAGTACCTGAAACCAAAAACTGAAACTGTAAGCACAAAGCTTAGTGAGCTCCCCCAAACTACCACATACCATACAATAACATATAAAGCAACTACCGGGCCTTGCCCACTGCATCGGACCGAAGTCCGGAACTAACCAGGGCCTTGCCCTCTGCATCAGACCGATGTCCGGAAACTGCATCGGACCGAAGTCCGGAACTAACCAGGGCCTTGCCCTCTGCATCGGACCGAAGTCCGGAAACTGCATCGAACCGAAGTCCGGAACTAACTGAACATAGCATAGCATAATCATAACTACTGGCATAAACACATATACTGCATACTGCATCGGACCGAAGTCCGGAACGCATAACACAAAGACATGCTTGAATCACAAAGACATCAAGCACACTGAACTACTGCATCAGACCAAAGTCTGGAACTACTGCTAACTAAACGGGTCGGCATTGTGGCCGTAGACCCGTTCCTACTGGAAGGAAACTCACCTCGTAATGTTGGCTGCTGAGATGCTAAATCTGAAACTGCCTGACTGCTGCTCCGGAACTCCCCGGCTACAACTCCCATAAACACTAAATCAGAAACTGATAACTACTCTCAGAGTAAAATGACTATTTTACCCCTGGTCAAAGTCAACATCCTGGTCAAAGTCAACTTTCAGTTGTCCGGACTCGCCGAGTTGGGCCGCCAACTCGTCGAGTCCTTATCATCCCTTCTAATCCTCTACCCGCTTCTACTCGTCGAGTTTGACAAAGGCTCGAATAGTTCTTCTTCGATACTAACATCTAGTTCATCTTCATCTGACTCGCCGAGTTGTATGAACAACTCGTCGAGTCCTCCTTCATCCTATGAATGAGATCAGTCCTGGACTCGCCGAGTTGTATGAACAACTCGTCGAGTCCCTCCATTACTAGATCTGAGCCTTAACTCACCGAGTCCATTACCTACTCACTGATTTCACCTTAAACTCTCAGATGGGGAAAATCGGGGACTCGCGACTCGACTCGTCGAGTCTGAAGAATGACTCGGCGAGTCCCATGCATGTCATTACTAAACAGTCAATTCTGCTTGAATCCAGTGCATTCCATTCATAGATCTGGGCTCCTAGGGCTGGTTTTTCACGTAAAGTTTCTAACTTTACGTGCATGCATGCTAATATGAAGCTTAAATACCCAAAATAAGCTAAAGGAAGTGATCTAAGCTTGGAATGGAAACTTGGTTCAATAAAGGTGGCAACCTTGAGCTTAAGAAGCTCTAGAAAGCTTAGATCTGAAGTCCATTCATCATATTAACTCTTAATTCGACCTTAAAGTCTAGAAAGGGCTCGAAATCAACAAGAGCAAACTTCTCAAGAGATCTAATTGATAATAAGCAAAGATTCGAGATTGATACCTCAAAGGGGACTGAAATGCAACCAGAAGTCCGGATCTACTTGCTCCCCTTGAATATTTCTCTTCTCTCTTCTTCCCCCAAATCCCCAAGATGCACTAAAACCTTCACAAGTGAGAAAATGCTCCAAAAAAGCTTAAGAACGGCTAGGGTTTCGTATGGGACTCTTTATGGGTGAAGGAGGCTGGTCTTGGGGAACATAAGGTGTTTAAATAGGGTGCAAACCCTTGAAATTAGGGTTTCATCCAGACTGGCAGACTCGCCGAGTCCGGGAATATGGACTCGTCGAGTCGCCAACTTAAAACGCGTGCAAAATCCCGTCTTTACTCGACGAGTCGGGCTACTGACTCGTCGAGTACCCCTTTAGAAAATGAAAATTACTCTATTTAAATCACATACCAGAAATGGGGCGTTATAAGGAGTATAGTAACTTTTCTGGTGTTGTATGTCGACGATAAACTAATCTTGGGAAATGACATTCCAACTTTGCAAGAAGTTAAGTCTTGGCTTGGAAAGTGTTTTGCCATGAAGGAACTTAGAGAAGCTACCTATATTCTCGGGATAAGAATCTTGAGAGATAAAAAGAACAGACCAATTGGACTTAGTCAAAGTATATACTTGGATAAAGTACTAAAGAGGTTTAGTATGGAAAATTCCAAGAAAGGAGAGCTACCTATCCAGAGCAATACCAAATTGAGCAAGACTCAAAGCCCTAGTACAAATGAAGAGATAGTTGATATGATTTGGGTACCTTACGCTTCGACTGTGGGGTCGATCAGATGGATAGAGACAATTTCCATTCTCAGTCAGGCTCGGTGTTCACTCTGAATGGTGGAGCAGTAACTTGGAAGAGTTCCAAGTAAGACATTGTGGTTGATTCAACCTGTGAATCAGAGTAAATAGCTGCAAGTGAAGCATCAAATGAAGCGGCTTAGATGAGGAACTTTATCGGTGACGTTGGAGTTGTCCCGACCATTTAGGAGCTAATGGAACTTTTTTGTGATAACGAAGGAGCGGTTACCTTGACTAAGGAACCAAGAGATCATGCAAATTTTGGACATATCAACAGAAAGTACCATTACTCAGACATAGGGTAGAAGAAGGCCATCTCATCGCGAAGAATCCTACAAATCCTTTGATAAAGGCTCTAAGTAGAGTCAAGCACAGTTTGCATGCTAGGAGCATTGGTTTGAGAGATGATATTAGTTTTAGTAGTTAAATAGTTAGTTTGAAACGTCTAACAAAATAAATGTAATTGATTGTTGGTGATTAAATAATAGAGAATTATTTATGAGTTTGTTTACTGCCTTTGTCAATAGTTTATTCTTGTGTTTCGTTTTGCATGTTTTACTTCCCAAATAATATGATTATTCAAAATTCCACAGTCGGTCATACTTTTAGAAGTAATTAGTGAATTAAGATTGTCATGAATTGGAATGTAGATTTTCTAAGAGAGTTAGACATAGTAATAGTATTGCTGCAATATTCACGAGTACTTAGAAATGGAGATTTAAGTATTGGATAAACCCATGCTTAGATAATTACTTCATGGATTCTATCACGAGTAATTTTGAAACGATAATATCTTATGATCTTGAAACGGGGATATATGAGTTGTATTTTACAAGTCGGTTGTACATTGGTAATGCGTAAACGCATCGGTAACTTGATGTTATAAAATGTATTGTCATGCATGATCTGATGAGTAAAGGATGCTAGCATATGAGTCAAAGTTTATCTATTCCTTTTTTCCTAACCGGAAAAGTGATATATTTGGGCCCCTCAGTGATTTGGTGTTGATTTATAGTGGTGGGCCCAGCCAGGACTAAATTGATGTGTTCGATTAGAAGTCTTATGTCATCACAAATCAGAAATCTGGAAACAAAGTTTTGGACAATGAGATTGATTTTATTCCATGTCTCATGCCTGAATGATATCTAGAAGAACAGAGGGTTATATAATCACTTATCTTAGGGCGCGTAACTGACTAGGTCAGAGTTCGGTATCGGCTTTTCAAAACTACAATTTGCTGATCGATTCAGAAGTTATACTGGCAGTTATAGTTACAGACTTATCCAAGTAGGAGACTGTTGGATTAGGTGTCTAAGCTCATAACTATAATTGGTATATACTTGAATTGATAGTAGCACAATCCTTTTGGGTTGCCCTCAAACCTAGCAATTGGGCAGGATGACTTTTAGAGAAAGAGATTAATTTATTATGTGACTAATAAATTGAAATAAATAGTTTATTAATATATTATAAGAATAATATATTAATTAGAAAAAGTATTATTTAATTAATAATTAATCAGAAATTAACTGGAATTAATTTCGGGATTAAAAGAATTAATTAAAAGTGCAAGATCTAAAGTGTAATTGTTCAGTAGTTGAACAAAAGGCTCCAGAACCTTCCACATAGGTGGTGGACGGTTTTAAGGGGATATTCTAGGGTTTCGATAATATCTCATGTGGATAATAAGGAAGTAGATAAATATCAAATTTGAATGATTAATTAAATATTCAAATTAGGGTTATTTAGGGTTTCTATTCCCACTATAAAAGGACCCTTAGGCCTTAGATTTTCGGCCACTCCATTCCTTAGATAGATAGCCGAAAATCCTACCTACTCTCTCCTCCTTCAAGTCATATTCTTGTTAGATTGGGTGTGATTACATTAGAGGCACGACATTTGTGGTGCTAGCTTTCAAGAGATCTACATTTGAAGAATCATTTTTATTTACTACAATAACAACAAGGTATGTAATTCTAAACCTTCTTTTAGTATTTTTCGAAAAATAGCATATACCATCTAGGGTTTCTTATTTGATGTCCGTAGTTATAGGTTCAATAGTGAAAACATAGATCCGTTTAGGTTGCATGCGAACTTAAGGGTTTTAAGTTTATTTGTTTTGCATAAAACCCATCAAATATCACTTCCATTTGACAAATGATAACTTACATAAAGGCTTTACGTTATTACATTGAGCTTTATCTTGGTAATTATACTCTTTGGTAGACTTCAAATCACTCCATAAGCTTTTGCTAAAAGGTCTTCTGTCTCCATTGGTGACCTGGGAATTTTGAAAGGTTAACATAATGTTGGTGAGTTCATAGGTTTTGTATACGTTAAAAATACTTCGTCGAGTTTGTTCGATCAGCGCTTGTTGTATTCTCAAACTTATGTTAGTGGATCTGTGTGTACCAAATTGCTTCCTTAATTTTTCTGGTAGCGGGTTTAGAGAGTTTAGTAACTATATATGGATCTGGATCTTTGTTTATGAATAAAAAGATGTAGATTATTACTTTCTTTAGTTCTTAATACAATTTCTAGAATCCTTTGTTGTTACTAGGGTAATATTATCCTAGTATTTTTTTATTGTGTTGTGTGTACTACTACTCCCTTCGAGGCGTCCCTTAAAGAGTAATAGCTTAAGTTTAACAATGTTAGGATGAGTTCCTATAATCAAGCTATGACTATTGAGAGTTCCCCGAAAATCATAACGCTTTATCGGACGTCTCAAATGTGTTTAGAAATTTATGCCAGCTTCGACTTGCCGTCAGGTTGTAGCTAGCAACCACGGGTGGAAGTATCAATTCCGTATAGATCTATATATATGTTTCCCGCTCACTTAAGATTTAATGATTATAGGTTGAGGCTAGCTGAAGGTTATTCATTGTGTTGATGAATCGTGTCTCATCTAACCACTTGTTGTGGGGGCCTCCCCTGGTCGATAGTTGTTATGCTGGCCAGTTTCTAGGAAACGCCGATAATCTAATCTGTATTATAGCTAACCATTGGATAAGCTTAATACCTAGCGGTTACTCTGCTTAAATACCCGGCTACGCAAGACACTCTAACTTGATTTTATATATATATATATATATATATATATATATATATATATATATATATATATATATATATATATATATATATATGATATTATCTATCAGTGTGAGTCAGTATGAAAACTAGGCATAATATTATCTTTAAAAGTTAAGCAGAGTATCTACCGGTATAATATCATCCTCATGTCATGACCATAATTATCTAACTAATAATATACTATCAGTAATAACTATGAAATATTTGTATATTAACATGTATTCCCCCCGAAAAGATTTAAAAAACGGGGCCATGAACTCACTGGTGAAGCGTGAAACCGTTGATGTAGGGTAGAATTAGAGAGTCTAGAACTCCAGAGGTGCTCGGGAGTCAGTGGCACGAAAATTGAGAGAGGCTGAGTTGTGTTTTGAGGTGTAAGAAAGGATCAGTCGGAACTTGCTATTTATAGGGGATTTGGGGGTGTGCGTTGTGCAACTTGCGCATGAACCACCTAGATGTTAACACGTGTCCTCTTCTTATGGTGCCATGTCATCCGTGTCCAGACGAATCGGGGTGTCAGAGTGCACGCCGTGCGCTGCGCGAGGGTGCACGCGAGGATGTTTTATTAACTTTGGAAATATGTAACTCTCGCATACGAACTTTGTTCTTAACGACTCTTACATATCCGTGTAGGTATCGATGTATACTACAACTTTCCTTTTGGTCGTTTTGGCTAATACTGACTTTCATTTTTAGCCTATATTTTATAACCCTTATGATTTTATAAAAATCATGACTCTCTCATACGAGTTTCGTTTTTGATGCTCTTTGTCTCTTAAATCCTACTTTGAGTAGTACTACGTTTCGCCTTTTGGTGACTTCAGAAGAAGATTCATTCTCTTGTAGTTTTTCGACGTTGTAAAGTTTAGCAAGCGGTAGCTTTTTATTTCCTATAAAAATCATATCTTTTCTATACTGAGTTGGATCTTTACGAACTTTATGTTTTTGGGCTTGCGGAACACGTACGTTCTAAAAATGTTAACTTGTTCGTAAGATGACATGGTTTTTCGCTCACTAAGTTTTTTAATCTAATTGTCGACGTAGTTTAAGGACAAAAATATCAAATATGTTTATTCATATGTTGAACGATTACAGAGTTGTTCAATTAAGTGTCGTTGGTAGCGTTAGATCCTAACGGCGGTCGACAACGTAATTTATGGGTTCTCACATACCAGAGCATGTTGGGATGCTTCATTACAAGCCTTTCCTCACACTAACTAAAATAGAGTCTAAGTTGGATGGATCCGACCCACCTGTAGCTGACCCTACTAAGTACCACAATATTATAGGTGCCCATCGATACCTCACCTTCAGCATACCATATCTTATGTTTGTTGTCCAACAGATCTTCTTGTTCATACATGATCCCCATGAGGCTCACCTTGGAGAGCTTAATCATACTCTTCTATACGTTCGAGACACTCTGGCTTACGAACTCCAAATTCATGTTTTCGCCTCCGCATATCTCATTTCCTGCTCCGATGATGATTCTAATGGATGCCTCACCACGATCAACCTCTGGGTATTGCGTGTTCCTTGATGAGACCCTTTTTTCATGATCCTCCAAATGTCATGTTATTATTTCATGCTCTAGCTATGATGTAGAATATCGTGGTGTTGCCAACGCCGTTGTCAACACTTGTTGTTGTATGATTTCCTTTGTGAGTTGCATTCCCCCCCCCCCCACACACACACACACACAAAGCGACCATTGTCTTAATGTGACAATGTTAGCACTGTATACGTGTCCTCCAATCCGGTGCAACACCAACACACCCAACATATCGAGATAAACACCCATTTTGTCCGGAATCAGGTTGCTTGGTGATGAGTTTAGGTTTTTCATGTTCCATCAACATCTCAGTATGCATACATATTCACCAAAGGGCTTCCTACATCACCATTTCATGACTTTCAGTCCACTTTAATCGTTCGTGCCAACACTTCTCGATACAACTGTGAAGGAATGTTAATGTATAATGTATTATACATGTGTGTAAAAGATATCTAACCCACCTTGGGTCCACTTTGTTTAAGCCCTTTGGCTCATTGTATTTTGTGTACTTATATTTATTGTGAATCAATGCAATAGATAATTCATAGGAAAATATTTGTCGTCTAGTCTGTATCCATTAAAATGTAACCTTTTTAATTGTGTTGATCTCATAGGCATCACTTATTCACTTTATAGTTTAGCACATCGCGTGATTTCGACTCTTGACATTTCTTTACGTACAAACCCACTCTTCCTCTCTTTGAAAAATGGTTGGGTAGTTGCAAATTAAATGAGAGAAACATCTCACCCTCTTTTAATTTTTTTTTCTTCATAATAATAGTTTATGATCCAAAATTGATAGATAATTTGATACATATAAAAGTCCAAATAAAAAATGATCACTCTTTTGACTTCGTGACACCAAATAAAAGTCCAAATCAAAAATAGTAATCACTCTTTTAACTTTAGTGACACCAAATAAAAGTCCAAATCAAAAATAGTAATCACTCAACGATATGCAATATTTCAAATAATTGATTACCAACCAATACATATTCTCAATATTATTTTCACTTATAATCAATGTGTTAGATAATTATGGGATCACATCATATATATGTAATGTTATCATTAAATCCAGTTATTATGGTAAGAGTATAAATTGTTGATGGACCAATTTATAGAATATTTACTTACCTTATGGGTTGAGTTCCCGGTTTGACTCAAGATCCTCAAGATCCCTTCCATCTCTCACATTAGAGTTTATCCCCATCTATAAATACATGTGATGAGGAGCAGATCAAGACACACGAAATACACATGAAAATTCGTTTAGGGTTTGCTGAGGAATTTTAGAGAGAGCTATTGAGATCAATTGGAAAACCCAACCCTAGTTATTCAGATCCAAAGATCATAATGAAATCAGGTATGTAATCGTTCTTTAATGTCTAAGTTTTCTTTTAATCAGATTCGAGATTAAAGATCCAAAGTTTATGCTTCCGCATTTATGATGTTTTTGGTTATGAAAATTTCCAACAATTTGTATCAGAGCTTACTTGAATCTGTTACTAGAAAATTTTGATTGGATTATAAACCATTAAAATTGTGGGATATTTTCCGATCTGTTAACATTTGTTCTATAGCATACTTGATACGTAACTTTGTCTTCTTGTTCTTTTCGGTCATTTTTTTTTTCTTGCTTGAAAGCAAGATGGTACCAGATTGTGATGCTTAAGTGTTTCTCTCAAGTTACGGTTGTGAATGATTTAAAATACAAACCAAGGTTTAATTGACTGCAGCTTTATTGTTTTAATTGATTAAAAGATTTTATGATTTTTAAAATCTAATAAAAAAAATCAAAGATAACAGTGAGCATGAGGGGGTTTTATGACGTATCTAAACTTTTAGATACATACGGTATATTTAAAGAATATATGTATATATAACTTGTGGACTGTAATTTTTTTTTCTTTTCAAATCTTCATCATGATAAAACCCACTCTGGATTAATATATTGTTCATTATTATTTTGTATATCTTTGATTCGATTAAACCTTTTGACTATGGATCCCTTGTCTTTTCCAACTTATAGTAAAACCGCAGACATTAGGGTACGTAGCAGCAGCCTTTGCTATTTACAATTTGGTTTCATTTTTAATTATTAATTTTTGTGGCTACATACAATTGTGTATGCTCAGCGTAACTTTGTTCCAGATTTTAAGTAGCAAATGGTCACAAGTTGACATGTGTATTGACCTTACAATGAAGTAGCAATTCTTTTTTACCATAAATTTATATATTTAAATTATGAAATTATCGTACGAATAAGTTTTTAAAATTATGGTGTATGAAATTGCTAGCTATTTTAATATGTTCAACCAGTATGGTTAATTTTGGTATGTAATATTTAATTCTTGCAAGTTTAATCTTATGAGTAAATATTTAAATTATGCTGCGATTAAATATTTAAAATTATTGAAAAAGGTTGTACAAAAAAACATGTGATAGAGTTTATGGAAATTTATAAACGTGTTTTTGGTTATTGATAAATTTCATTTATGACATATTATTTATTTTATGGGTAAATTAATTGACACAATATATTGCCAAAGTGATCTCTTTTGTGAAAATTAATTTACAAAGAGCTTAAATTTTATGGTTTGTGTTTATTAATGCGGATATTAATCGACCCAAAGGTAGGTTAATATTTGGCCGGATAAACACATGTTTGATGATAAATTTGCAACAATTTTTAGGTTACATGTCATTAATAAGTCAATCCAAAGAGGGGCTTATTGATTGACATCATATATTGTCAATTCTCATTATCAAAATTTATAGTTTATGTGTTTATTAATGCGGGTATTAGCCGACCCAAAGGTAAACTGATATTTGGCTGAATAAACACATATGTGGTGATAAACATGTGGCGATTTTTTTTTTTTGGTTCAATGTGATTAATAAGTCAATCCAAAGAGGGGCTTATTAATTGACATAACTTATTGTCAATGTTTATCACTAAAACAAAGTTATCTCTTGCAAGTTACTATTACTGTCCAAAGACTTGATATTAATGTTGTGTTGATACCTTGTAAAGATGTCATAAATTGAATTTATTGATTACGGTTTATGGATTAATGAGCATAAAAATAGATTTGCTTATGTTCTCAAAACAACAAATTTGAAATATGGTATTATATCTGCTAACATTGATCACATTTATGATTCATGTACTCAATGAGATTAACTTTAAGGAATGGAATGAGGGCATTATGTTAGTTCTCAATTGCATGGATATTGACCTTGCATTTTTGGATAGAGCAACATTCTTTGAGGATGTTGAGTTTGGGGGAGAAACAAGGGTAAAACATTGTCCTTAAAGAGGAATCAACATTGATTCCTATTATTGCTTTCGATAGTATGCAAATTATGAATCAGTGATCGACAATATTATTTAATCTCCTATTCAGAATACACAACTCAATAACCTCAACTTTGGATATCCTATGTGTGGTACCAAATTTTTCATCAATTTATTATCTCTTTTGGTTTTGAGGTAAATACAGAAGATGATTTTGTGTATCACAGATTAAGTGGAAGTAAATTTATTTTTCTTGTTTTGGGCAAATATCTACGCAAACTAAGTTTGGATCATAAGAAAGCAGCCGAATAGATTTTGAGATATCTATACATAATAAAAGGCTATATGCTCAACTATAGGAAATCAGATGTTTTGGAGATCATTTTTATTAAGAATATGATTTTATTTGATGCCAAAATGGTTATCGATCCACATCGGGATACTTTTATATTTTAGCATGATGAGTCATTTCATGGACTAGACATCGGTAGCTTCTTCCATAATGGCAACATAATTTGTAGAATGGAATATGGTTGTAGAAATTTATCACGAGGCTACACATTATTGGTTTTGAAAGACTACTAAAGTTGTAATAATAATTCAGCAATGTTATATTCCAATAACAGAAGTTCTATTAAGTCAAAGCATATTGACATCAAGTTTCTTTCTATTAACACAATAGTGCAAAATGGAAATATATATAGCACATATGAACAAACTCCATGAAAGCGGATCCGTTCATAAAGGGATTACCTCCCTAGGTCTTTCATGAGCAGTCTACACACGTTGGTGTGATATTTGGTTTTAGTGGGAGTTTTATGGTGTTTTATGTGTTGTTTAACAACAATTATGTTTTTATGTACAGAATTAAGAATTCGGTTAACTCCATTATTAGTTGCACTTATTTGAAGTTTGATCTCACTTCAATCTAAAGAGGAACTCGTTGGAAATCTATTTAGATTTTAAAACCACATATCATGTTTAATCTATGTCGTTTGTTATATATGTATTTGTGACCATTGATAGATTTAGTTACGTAAATTGTAACGAAGACCACTTTGATCCTATACTATTATGATTAGTGGACGAGATTGTTTAAGGGTACCAATATTATGATAACATTCATTAAAGCGCTTATACAGTTATACGTATATTTATATATATTCGTGGTCCAGTGGGAGATTGTTAGATAATTATGGGACCACATCATATATATGTAATGTTATCATTAAATCCAGTTATTATGGTAAGAGTATAAATTGTTGATGGACCAATTTATAGAATATTTACTTACCTTGTGGGTTGAGTTCCCGGTTTGACTCAAGATCCTCAAGATCCCTTCCATCTCTCACATTAGAGTTTATCTCCATCTATAAATACATGTGATGAGGAGCAGATCAAGACACACGAAATACACATGAAAATTCGTTTAGGGTTTGCTGAGGGATTTTAGAGAGAGCTCTTGAGATCAACTAGAAAACCCAACCCTAGTTATTCAGATCCAAAGATCATAATGAAATCAGGTATGTAATCGTTCTTTAATGTCTAAGTTTTCTTTTAATCAGATTCGAGATTATAGATCCAAAGTTTATGCTTCCGCATTTATGTTGTTTTTGGTTATGAAAATTTCCAACACAATGTTCTAAATAACGTAAAGCGTTACTTTGTGGCAATGTCAAGTCTCAAGCTTTTCTGAGTCTTGGCGAGCCACGTCGTGTGTAAGGCGTGACTTAAGGCGGTAATTTTGTATATAATAAATATTTTTACATGTATATTTAACTATTTTTCTATTTTATACAGATATATGAGTTAAGTTGGCGTTTTGGTAAAGCTTGACAATAGGGACAAGCCTTAGAGTCATGGTGCGCCATGGCGTACCATAACGAGCTTTTTAGAACATTGCTTATAATTATGGGCGTTACATTAGCGTCTGTGACTAGCATTATGAAGATTCAATCTATATATATATATATATATATATATATATATATATATATATATATATATATATATATATATATATATATATATATATATATATATATATAGAGAGAGAGAGAGAGAGTTAGGTTCATTTGAGACCGCTATATTTTGTGAGACATGGAAATGCAATTCTAGCCACTCATTTTGGAGATAAAAAAATATGTTTTTAAAATGCAAAATAATTGAAAGTTTTTGAAATTTTTTTTAAATATTATTTTCGTCATTTATATCTTCCAAAAAAATAAAATAAAATAATAAATAAAAAAATATCATTTTTTTAAATATCTGTGAAATATTCTAATAGAATATTCTAGTATAAAAATTACAATAAAATTGTTAGAATATTCATATTTTATTAGAATATTAGACTACAAATATTCAAACAATTTTAATAGAATATTAGAATATTCTACAAATTTTAACAACTTTAGTAGAATATTAGAATATTTTAACATATCTAACAACTCTAGTAGAATTCTAGAATAGTGTAACATTTTAAAAATTACATGTAAATATTTACAATGAAATATTCTTTTAAAATATTTCATGTATATTTAAAAAAATGGTTATTTTATTTTATTTTGGGTAAATAATATAATGAAAATAATAATTAATTTTTTTTGGATTTTTCCTTTTATTTTTTTTTATTTTTATTTATCTTCAAGTTGATGAGTGGTTAGGATCGGGTCTCATGTCTTACAAAATTAACATGGTTTCAAATGAACTTCTACTATCAACTAGTAGGAAGTTTATTAGGGAATATATACCGAAGTTGCGAGGTGATTTCTTTTAAACAAGCAAAGTGACTTTCATGTGTTTTAGCAAAGAATGTCCATGCATATTTTCGTGCCATCTTTCTAAGATATTTTTTGAAGCATGTTTATAAAGAAATAAAGATTTATGTACATACTACTTCACACAAAAAAACATGAATGTTAAGTTTTGTGTGTAGAACATGTTATAGGTAGGTTTGTGTTATTACTATTAGTTTTTGTTTTTATAAGGATTTTAATCAACGGATTATATTAACATACTTTGTTGTGCAGAAGATAGAAGTAACATACTTTGGAGATTATTAACAAACACATTTAATTTAAATTATATGTTAATTTAAATAATAATTCTTGTTTTGTATAGTAATAATTCTGTAAACAGGGTACATCAAGAAATGACCAAATGCCAAAGAAATATTCCGTTCGTTGAACAAAAAGCTGACGAGTCAAACTTTTATAAATTGTGCTCCGCAATTTGTCGGTAACAATCATCACAATCACATTTTATTCTTTATTTTATGGACTCTTTGATCCACAGTTTAATATATAATATGATTAACTTTAATAACAATAATAGTACTAAAAAGGTGGGTTTGTGAGTCATTAGAATCGACAAAATCTATTAAAATAAATTTGTAGAACTTCTGAACTTCATGTCTTATTATATTTCTCTATTTTAACAGGGGATGCATTAAAAATTACTAGTAATAGGTTAGACAAAATTACACAGTACAAACATTAAAAAAAATACATCAATCGAACCAACAAATAAAATTATAATATCACGTTTAGTTTAAGACTTTAAGTTTATCAAAAACTAAATTTGGTCAGATTTTCACATAATTCATTAATTAATAGAATTTGGCATTGTTTTGAGTGATTACATCATGGTGTTATTCGGTTCGATTTTTCAGTTTTCGGTTAGATCAGTTCGGTTTTATTAGTTTTTTTTAGATTTTAAATCTAATCATAACCAAACCAAATAAAGTTTTGTTTAATTGGTTTCGGTTTATTCGGTTCGGTTTACCGATTAAACCAAATGAAATTTTACACGTAAAAATAAAAATTAAACTAAAAGAAAAAAAAATTACTAAAATATTATAAAATAAAGAAAATACATTAATATATAACATATTATATTCAATATTTCGTGATGTGATATTATGAAAAGCCGATACAGATACATAAGTTATAGAGATAAGTTAATATAATTTTAGTCATATCTAAAGATGAGAGAAATGATTGCAGGTTAATTGACATTTAGTTAATTTGCTTTTGTTTTTTAATACAAACTATAAAACAATTATGAAAATCTTAGTAATTAATCTATAAATTTATATATACAATGTTAATTCATATATATATATATATATATATATATATATATATATATATATATATATATATATATATATATATATATATATATATATATGGAAAAGTGAATATACTCTTAAACGTATATAAGCTTAGGTACCCAAACCCACCATAATACGTCGTTTTGTATCATATATGCATTATAATGTTCTTAAACTTCAGCCCTTAACTTGATTTATTTTCAAGATTTTCGAAACTTCACTATTATCTTCATCTTACATCATATCTTTATGTTGAAGACCTATCAGACTGTATATATATTATCGTTGAAAATGAAAATTATATAAAAGAAAGATAATAGTGAAATTTATAAAAATCTTGGAAGTAAATCAAGTTAGGAGTTGAGTTTTAAGAACTTTAGACGATTACAATGTATATATAAATACAAAACGACATAGTATGATGAGTTTGAGTACCTAAGATTATATACCCTTTAGGGTATATTCACTTTGCACACACACACACATAAACACACACACACACACACACACATATATATATATATATATATATATATATATATATATATATATATATATATATATATGAAATAGCTTACTCGGTTTTTTCGATTTAATCAAAATAATTAAAATTTAACCAAAATCAAAATAAATAAGGTATCCTTATTCGGTTAACCAAACCGAATTAACCGAAAACCAAATAACCCGAACCAAATTAACCAAACATCATTTGGTTCGGTTTGGTTATTCGGTTTTCGTTACATGATCTTGAATAGGAAACTCAATGCGGAAAAAATTATTGTTTTATTATTTTTGTATAATAAAACCATTTTACGTACAAATTAGCTTTAAAGTAATCATTTGTAGTTATCAAACCCTTGATACTCAACTATTTAGAAGATGTGGCTTTAGAAAAACTCAACTTTATTATACTTAGATGCATGAAAACCCCATTAAATTATTATTTCATATAATAAACTCGTTTTTTGTTTCGATTTTGTACAATAAACTCATTATCTTTTCATTTATTCCATATATTTTTCTTTTTAGAACACCTTGCTGGAATTAGACTAGTTGTCGGTGTTTTATTTCAAACTTGACGATTAAACAATAGACATTCTGATAATTAATTATGCGAACTAATTATCATATCGTTAGTAATCTCGAAAATAGACTATCAGATAATTAATCTTGACGATTATTACACGGTCATTATAAACACAAATTATTATTATTATTGATATTACCAAGTTGCGTTCAAAAATCAGATTGATCATTAGCGGCCATATCTTGATTATAAGAAATGTTGAAAGCTCCACGAATGACTTATGTCCTTAAAGGATTTTACATATCGTTCGATGGTTGTAAGCGTCAGATAAAACTTCATGAATCAACGCAAATTTATTGCTATTTCCAATAGCTAGGAAGAATCGACGAACGCAAAGTTAATACTCGGAAACACAGAAGAACGAAGAATATGAAATAGATTACTTGTTGAATTTGTAGAGACGGAAGATTAGATCTCAAATTTGATATGGGATAATAAGGATTTGATAGGTGTAATTTATGCATGCACGAGACACTCGAAAAGTAGGGTCATTACAGCGTTGAGCCACTCATGGTTTGCCATATAGTTGACGAGTTTATCTCAAACTATAATGACTATATGTTATTGAAGCATGTTTATCAGTTACCAAACTGATGGTTATCACTAAGGCACTCAAAAACTAACTAATGGTTCGTTTAATGATATTGATTTAACCCAATTTGAGCGCAAGACCCACTGAAAATAAATGCACCTCAACTTCGAGCGACAATACGTCATGCGAAGTGCAAAGTGTACCTGAATTGCACAATTTCGCGAACTTTGTGTCTCACGTCCACAACCTAGCTACGCGCTAGAGGTGCAAAAATAAGAAATTTTATCTGATGTGGTTTGACGTTTGAATGACGTCACAATGAATCTGATCCGGATTCGACCAAAATCGTGTCCAGTTTAGGTGGATTTTAAAGTTAACTTGAATCCAATCCTAATTTGATTTCAAACCAATTAGATATGAATTTGAGTGGGTTTGAACATTTTTTGAGTGGGTTTGAACAAAATTTATGGTGGATTTGGACCCTTATATTAGTGTAACATCCTATTGTAGGGGCAAATTGAAATTTTAGTTAGATAAATATAATAATTATATGAGAATATGATTATTTCTTGATAAATATTTGTTATTTGTTAATAAATAATCATATGAGAATAAGCGAGATGAATATTAAGTGAGAAAAAATGTAGAGGGGGGACTAAAAGTGACAAGTAGGTAAACTTCAAGAATGAATGTCGATTAGTCAATATCGCATTGTTGAGTACGAAAATACAGGGAAATTATATAAATAAGATAAGTTCTACTAAAGAGATAAGTCAAATGGGTCCATTTTAAGATATACAAAACATGATTAAATTGATGTATTAAGGTTAGTTGGTCGTGTTATCCCCTAATCAAATGGAGAGGTCGATAAATGGGAAGGAAAAGCTCAATGATGGCTATTTTGAGATATTTAAGGAATTCTAGGGATTTTGATTGAATATCAAGTGTGAGATTGAAGTTATGAGTCCATTTGTGTGCATAGAATGTAATGATTTCCCTTCTCCTTCATTGAGATCGATCTAGAGTTTTGAGGAAACTCTAAATTCAAAAATTATGCCTAGTTATTATGTTTTAGTTAATTATAGTGATAATTTTTACATTTAGGCTCCTAAACTCCATGGAATCTAACCTGATCGATTGATGTGGAGTTTGGTGAGGATTTGAGGTTTTGGAAGCTCCATACATGGTGGAATCATGTGTGATTATATTGATATTTTGATGAATAAATTAACTTTGTTTCAATTATATAAAAACAAATCTCAAGTTGTCACCAAATTTTTAAATATGATGTATATGTGTATTTTGGTCGATGTGTAACCCTTAATTGACATCAATAGGTTGTGATCATGATTTTTAAAAGCTATAGAAGCAATGAGAGATAACATTACAAGGTTTTGAGATTAGAAACTACCGAATATATGTCCTTATTATAACAAATTATGATGTTTATGAAAAGAACTATGAGTACATGTTTACCAACTTACTTGCTATATGAAATATTATATGTGTCTATGTGCGAATTCATGAAATGATATTTTCTAAGATTATGTTTTGAATACTAAATGATTATGATGATTTACAAATAAATTTTTCCTGGTGAATCTATGCATTCATGCTAGGATGAGAAAGAATAGAGTTTGTCCAACCTAAAAGTTCATGGTAAATGACTACAATGATGATACATGACAAAAAATGTGAGATGACTAAGTCATGATACTCTATACAATACTTTACTTGCATATAAGGTTGGCTACCTTATATGTAGATCTTGTGAATGGGCACTTGATCCTAACGATGACTAACGATTCCCCCTTGCATATTGTTTGGCATATATGCCTTCCTTATGGGTAATTTTTGGCATGTGTGCCTTCTTTGTTTGTAATTTTCCCACAGTGACTATAAGAGAGACACTTCTCACTTTTATGACTTTTGGGCATTATTTATGAGATCTTGACAATTATCTTACACCTTGTTTATTATTTAACATCTTGACTTTTGTCTAATAATTTGGCAAGTGCTTCTTCGTTTATTTATTCACCAGATTGACTAAAAGGCAACATGTGAAAGACCAGGTTTAATGCACGTGGTCAAAGGAATTCACAAGTAATTCTCCCTCATTTCAGCGATCAAGAGAATATAAAGGAAATTTCCGGGTTTTTAGGAAAGTTAGTTATCTAAATGTATAAATATCAGAGTTCAGACCACACAATTCACTTCGACTATATTATGCCCTGTCTCGTTCTAAAAGGATATGAAAACACTTGTAACCATTTCAAATTAATAATATTTTCTAAGGCAGTGTGACTTTGATCACCTCTTGAGGTTTTGTGCTAGAGATCTTGAAAAGATCAAGGGCTTTCCTTGTATATTTTCGTGTTGCATCTTTAATATTTATTTTTCATGTCTTAAACCTCTCAACATTTATACTTATTTCATACATCTTAGTATTTTTATGTATCTCAACATCTTAAAGTTGTTATATATTTTTAGCATCTAAGTATTTTTTATGTTGAAACTTTTATAAATCTTAACATCTTCAGATTCACATTTAATATATCTATATTTAAAAAAAAAAAAACCACACCACATTTACTAATTTGGTTGATACATCTCAAGTTAATTTTTAACCAAAACAATTTGATGTCATTTGTGGGACAAGGGGTGTTTTGATTTATGAAAAAATTTCAGTTGTTCAAATAATTTCCAATATTTAATCATTACTTTTTAATTTTTTTTAAAACAATGTCGACTTTAGAAAAATCAACATCCGATATCGTTCCATATCCTCTAGAAAGAGTCTTCCTCCTCCACTTGTTGTAAACCCTCCAAAGAAAAACCCATATGTCGCAAAGAAGACCACTTTCAGATCTTCAAATACTCCATACTCGAGTCTAGGAAGTGGAATGACTCATGAAGCCCCAATCGTGATCTCTAACACAGAGATCATATATATGATTACCAAAATGTAGCACATGGCCAACAAAATGAAACCAACAAGATGTTGCTTAAAAATATGAAGAAAGTAAGTTCAAAAGATAGAAAACTTGTCGAAACTATGTCGACTACATCTTCATTCTTACATCACATAATATTGAACTTCGAGACCAGAGCATCTTCGGAACATCATCCACGGTACATTATCCCCATTCAAGATCCATTCACGATGGATAGTGAAACTCCCAATGCTCGAGCTCATACTTTCCAAGATCTTAGATGAATATTCAATATACCCTCATGTAACACCCGCAAATTTGGGCTAGGAAAATAAGTTATTATAAGCCATAATAATGACTTTTTGGTGGAAGATTATTGTAAGGTCATACCTTATGATCTGATGAGTCAAACACTCTACACTATCTGTCGGCGTCAGCGTCTTCTCAACTACCAGCGCCAACGTATCAAGCTTGTTAGCGTCAGCGTATAGTATAGTTATTCTATGTAGTCATTTGTATATTTGGTAATGATATAGATAAGTATAGAATAGATAGCAGATCTGATATCTTTGTTGTAAAGATTGGTTCTTAGTATAGATAAGATACAACCCCTTAAATCTTGGGATTCATATGTATAGATTAGTATATAATCTACATTAGGATAAACACTAATGTAGAGTGTTCGGCTCTGTGTCATTTACTTTTTGCTCTTTATTTTCTTAGATTAAGTTTTACTTTCGTCTTTATACTTGAAGTGTATCCGATCGATACAAACCTTCATTTGGTATTAGAGCAGGTTTTTGATCCACTCAAGTAATTATGTCGACCTCCCTCACTCCAAAATCAAATGTCTGTAACAATATCCCTTCGTTTGATAAACAAAACTTCTCTACCTGGAATTCAAAGGCCATGGAAGCTCTCTAGTTCATGGACTTTGATATGCTCGATGTCATCAATAAAGTTCCTATCACCGTTATGCATAAATCATCCAAGGATGGTGCATTTGGTAGTAAGCTGAAAGGGAAATTTGTTCCCGGATATAACAAGGAAGAGAAAAGGATGTGGAATCTCAATGTAAAGGCGAGAACTGCTATTGGAAACTCACTCCCTTTTTCTGTTTATCGTTCAGTCCAAAACTGATCAACTGCCTAAGAGATGATGATTACTCTATCATCTGCTTTTGAAAAGTAAAACTCCTCAGACGATGAAGGTAAGTGTCTCATGGCTAAGATAGTTGAATCTCACGTTGACATTTCACAAGACATCGTTGGGATCCTTGACGCTGATCTTCCTCATGTTGCTAAGGACCTCAAGTTAGAATGGGATGATACCTCAGGGTATCACGTAAAGAAACTTGTTAATTTATCCTTTGTTGAAAATATCAAAAAATATGAAATGATCGATCACCTACGTTTCAATTTATTGGTCTCAAATAAATAAAAATATGCTCTCAATCTTGAGTTAAAGAAACTCAAAGAAAAACTCTCTTTTCTAAAAAAAAAACTCTTTCTGTATTAAAAAGGGAAAACACATGTATCTCTCTGATCAATAATTTTCTTCACACTAAAAAAGAAAAAGTTGTTGATAATGCTAAATGCATTCAACTTATTTTGAAAAACTGGGCCTCTTCTCACTTCAATGTCACAAGATTTATAAATGTTCAAATCCCAAATCAGTGTGAGAAAATTCTTGGAGCTAATATAGAAGGTGCAGTTTCCTTAATGAAAGTTGTTGAAACTAAACAAACCTTCTATAAAGCCAACTGTTTAAAAGAATATTTTAAAAGTAGATTTGTGATTTCTTATTTTATAAATCAAACTTTAATCAATACTCATTGCTCTACTGATTCTAACGGCATTACCAAATGTGTTTTTAAATTATCTGCTCTTGATCCTTCTCACCAACCTTCTCATCGTGAGTATGTTCTTCCATCCACTAATATTTTTCTAAATTTTCCTATATGTAATGGTGAAGTTCATTCTGTAAACGAAATTTTTAGCATGTTTCTTCAGTGCTCAGTTAGCAATTCTGAACCTGAAGATTAATCAAATTCTTCTACCTCAGATGACTCTTCAATGTATCATGAGCCTCATAACAAGGTAGTGTCTGAGCATACCATCAATGACATTCTTTGTTCCATAAGTAAAACAAGAAGTTCTAAATCAAATAATCAAAGTTCTTCGGATTCTTCAATTGAAAAGAAATCAAAATCTAATGTTAAAGGAAAGAATCCAAGAATCAAAGTTTGTTATCGATGTTGTGATGCTTCTCACAAAGTCAGCGACTGCACCTTTGAAAAGAATTCCATTCGCGTTGACAACATCATGGCAAGGGAGTTACAAAGGGATATAGATCCATCAAGTGCAATTCTGTTGTTTTTAAGAATGTCTCTTATGTGAAAGGTCTTCAACATAATCTCATTTCAATCAGCTAACTGCGTGACGCTGGTTATGAAGTTCTCTTTAACAAGAGAGAAACAAAGATTGTTGATCAAAGGAATGTAATTGTTCTCTCTGCAAATCGACAAAATGACATCTATGTTAGGACCTTTGAGGAATTGAAATTTGGACTCATTTGGAGGTGGGTGATGTAATTTAGATGATTTGGGTGTTTGGTTTGTGCTTTGGAGCCAAGGGGTATTTTGGTAATATGTCAGCTTGGGCTTTTATGGAAATTGGATTTTTGTTCTGGAAATTGTAAGGCAAGTATGAGTTGATTAAAGCGTAGAGCTTCTCGTTACCTTTTCGTGGATATAAGGATCGTCGAAATCGAATTTATAATGAGGAAGTTATGGCCTTCGGAGTATATTAGGGTTTAAGGGTAACCCTAGTACGCGGGGCGTACGCAGGGTGTATTGGTGCGAGGGTCGGTACGCGACGCATACACTAGTGTACGCTTAGCGTACTAGGAGGGACTAATCATGGATGCAAGACCTCGTACATTGGGCGTACGAGGATTACGCGGGGGGGTATGAGGAGTTAATGGAAACCCTATTTTAGGGTGTTTCACCCCATATAAAGACCTTAAGTCCCTAGGGATGATCTCTTTACTAGCCTCCAAACCTCCTAAACCCTAAATCTCGAGCCTTAGCCTCCATGGTTGTGTTTTTGAACTCTTGAGAGGAAGTTAGTGCTCTTGTTGCTCATTTTGAAGGAATTGAAGAAAAGTGAAGTTACATTGCTTGGTGTGAAGTTTTAGATCCAAAATCACCCCTCATTTTGCAAGCCTCTTGAGGTATCAAGTTAATACCTTGGCTTTTTGAATGCTTAGATCTTTTTATGTATTGGTTTTTATGTTTTGGGTCCCTTTTGGGTTGATTGATGAGTTAAGACGTTTGAAGGGCTTATCCTTTTATATCCGAGTTTGTTATGAGGTTCTTAAGCATAAAGGTGCCAACTTTATGGAGTATTGGGTCTCATTCATGCATTAAGTCACATATTAAGTCCTTTATTAAGCTTAAGAGCTTCATTTAGCCATGCATGAACGTAAAGTTAGTAACTTTACGTGATTAATCAGTCCAAGGAAGTCAGATCTAGGTTGTGGTGTAAAGTCTTTATGGAATAAGAGCTTTATATGGAAGTTGGTTGTATGCGAGGGTACGTTAGGCGTATAAGCAAGTACGCTTAGCATACAAACCCTAAGGCAAGTATGTTGCGCGTACGAGCTGAGTACGCCCCGCATACTCAGCAGAGTGGGCATCGGATCGTTGGGCTTCGGTTTGGGCCATTCTTGTGGGCCTAGATGTTTAGGCCTTGTTGGGTCATCTGATTTCAAGTGTTTTAGTCTGGGAATATTATTGGGTCGTGGGTTAAGGCCGTGGAATGGATTTGGGCCCAATTTGGAAAACAAGGCCATGATTGGGCCTTGTATGATTAGGATAGTAGGTTTGGGCCTTAGTCTAGGACCAAACTAGATAAGGGTTAAAATGGTCTTTTACCTTAATTGTGGGATGATAGTTATGAACTGGAATTCAAGTATTAATTGGATGTTATTTAATATTGATAGCTCGAGGATTTATCGGACCAGCAGCTAGGGATTTATCAGTGTGGTTCAGTAGTTGGAGGTAAGTTACCTCAATGGGTTTAGCGGGTCTAAGGCACCAATGCCGGCCCTTGTTATTTATGTTAGGATGTTAGGAGTCTGTGTGACCCAAGCATGTGATATGTTTTGGATTAATGTCTAAGTCCATAACTATAATTGGTAAGACTTGACCCGACCCGGCATGGTCCATTTGGGTTGCATGGCATCATGCATTTGGATAGACTATAATGAGAGAAATAACACTTAAGGTTGGTTAATATATTATAAGTTGTAATATATTAATAAGGTTATTTAATTAGTATTGATCAAGAATTAATTTGGAATTAATTAAGTGATCAAAAGGAGACTAATTAAATATATGGGTTGATTGTGTAAATCATTCATTCTTATATATGTGGGCTTGTGATCCAAGATTCCTTATGTTGGACTAAGTCCATGGGGTGACCCATGGATACTCCATGGAGGTTAAAATCCATGGAGCATAAGGAATGGGTAAAGTTATGAGTTACATGGTGTAACCCTAATAGCCACCATATAAAAGAATCTCATGGCTCAAGAAATCGTGCACTAATGTGTGAGTGTGAGGGCTAGACGATTTCAAGGAGTGTTCAAGTTTCTCTCAAGTTATTCCAAGTGTATTTGGTGTTGTGTGAACCATTTGAGGTGTCACACTTGGGGCACTGGGCACTCAAGCTTCATGAAGACATTCTACATCAAAGAGGTATGTATTCTATCTTGTTATATTTATTATTTTGTATGCTAGATTAGGATAATACCTTGGATGTTCATAATTGTATGTATAATAGAGAAAACATAGATCCAAGGTATTTAGGGTTGCTTGTACACTTAGGAGTGTTAGAATGCTCATAACCCAACAGTGGTATCAGAGCCTAGGCTTGTTTTCTTGTTATACTTGCAAAAGTAGCTGAAAAATCGAGTTGGATGCATATATTCGATTGTTTTGGCTGGAATTGGACTATGAACATTACCCTAAGATGTTTTTGGACTTATAAACTTGTTTTTGATGTGGTAATGTTCATGCTAATCCAATTTCTAAGATAATTGTCATAATTTCAAGATTTGTATTAGTTTGTATGTTCTTGCTAATTTCTTGAAGATTGATGATTTGAATTATCTTGTTCTTATGAGGTTCTTAGATTAATAGAAAAGTTGTGTGAAATAGTTGTTTTCAATCCATTTTAATCTAAGAGTTGATTCCAAAGTGTGTTTTTGTAACTTGTCCTCATGTTATATGAAAAGTCACATTTAAGAATCATAAAACTCATAAAAGTTGGCAAAGGTTACAAAATGAAGAGTCTAGTTCTAATTAAATGGTTTTATGACTCCATAACTTGTCCTCAAGTTATGGAGGTTCAAGAGTCTCTTCATTAAATTAAAAAAAAAGGTGTAACCTTAATTAGTTCCATAAGTTACAATAAAAAAAGTTGTTTTTTTTTATTAATTAGTTTAAAGTCTTCCATAACTTGTCCTCAAGTTATGGAACTTGAAGAGTTTTAATTAAAAAAAAAACTACTTTAAACTCATAAGTTATGGAATTAATTAGTTTTGAATAGTTTCAAAACTTGCCCTAGAGTTTTGGAATTTGAAAAGTTTTCACTTATGAATACTTTAATTCCAAGTTAGCCCTTAGAATTTTAAAAGTTAAAATTCAACCCTTATACTTTATAATATTATAAGTTAATAATATTTATATATATATATGTATAAGAGTAAAGTCAGTCTTACCGTTAGTAGGCCTCATTCACGAAGCCGGTTTATAAGGGGGGTGTAAGGTTACTGCCTATAAAATGGCAGTTTAATGGGTGTCCACTCTCACCCACCGCTTCCTTGACTGGTGGAGGGTCGTTAGCCGAACGGGTAGGACAAGGACTATAATTCTCCTTTCATTAAAAGTATTAATGATAAATACTAAGTAACTAAACTCTTATTAATACCCAATCTTAGTTACTTAGGAAAATGTGAATTTGGTGCTAACCCATGAAATTACACTTTGCACTTTGCTTAAGTCGTTAGTGGAGCGTGTGTGGTTAACCGGCACACTAACCTGGACTTAACAAGGTAGGCAAAGGGTAACTTAATATTTATCATAGTATCGGTGGAGCGTGTGTGGTTAACCGGCACACTGATTAAGGGGTAAATATTAAGGGTACCAAGTATATTTGCATGGTTATTCACACCTTGTTTTGTGATCCTCGGCATCCCAGTCACAAAACCTGAAGGGCACACTCGAGATTGAAACATGCCTTTGAACAGTTCAATGAATCTCAAAGATCTAGGACTTTCAAATCCAATTAAAACCTAATAAATTATTTCGTTTTTCATTGTGGAAATTGGTGAATCGTCATTCACCTACCTTCAAATATTTTATAGCTTGGATTACGGCATCCCTCTTCTAAGTTATAAAATAGTTTGTTGGGTCCTAGCCTTAATATTTCATATTGGGTGTCATATTAAGGACTTTAAATCAACTATCTTGAATATCTCCCAAAAAGATGTCTGGTCTAGACATTTATGATCTTCCCAAATCTCTTGAAACAAGCTTTCCTAAATGAAGATGATGTCCCATGGATATCATACTTCTTTAACCTCCTCCAATTATTCTCCCTAACCCACAAGTTCCTAAAAAGTTTAAGGTCACTCAAGCCCTATTGGCAAGGCAAGGTCTAGGTGTGATCACATCTTGGAGATGTAGTCACATATTGACAAGCCGGGAGAGTTGGGTGTCAAAGTCTTGAGAAAGTTGGTGGCTCAACTACTTTCTAAGTCACATAGTGAGTTCTTTTGGGAATCCTATGAAACAGACTAAGACAAGACCCTTAATGATCTTATCTATTTGCTAAGATCAACTTCCTAAAACGCTATGGACATTGACAATGATGACATTGGATATCCAGTAAAGCTCTCTCTTCCCAATGGAAAGGGATCGGCCATAGTCAACTCGGTTGACCCAATGGTAAAGAGAGAGGCGAAGTCTGAGATAGTCCCATTATCAAGGGTCCATAGGTAACTATTGCCAAAGGAAGGGGCATTGGTTACGAAGCTGCCAAATTTACCTAAGGATGTTAAAGTCAATAAGTTTGGCTCTACTTCAGGTAAAGTCCATTGTCTAACTCTATTAAGTACATGCTGATTCTGATCGCAAAGATGGATTTCAATCGCATGGTTCGGTGATCAGAATTTTGGGCTATTACTTAAGAGTTATGATATTTATATTGCTTAGGAATAGATAACAACAAGGTTTTCATATGGATTGTAAGGATAAGTTTTTCCGCAAAGTTTTAAAAATAAAAGAAAAAGGTTTTGATTTTATTTATTTTAAGTATCCTTACAATGGCATTTGTGAAAAGTTGTTGCTTATAAGATTCCATTGATAGCAATATTGGAAAAATGGATTTGATTCTTTCGGTTGTGGTAGTGTCTAATATTACCAAATAAGGAAAGATTCTCATCACCCAAGGTTCAATTGGACCGAAACTTGGAATCATGCAAGTTGTATAGTATGATGAATGAGAACTTTCAGCTTGGAAAAATTAAGAGTAATTCCTTATGTGAATAAGGAAAGGACTAAGGGATCGAGTACACATTCTTGTGCACTGGTCAAGTCCACCACAAAAGATCAAGAAGACTATTCGTCATGATTTACTTAAGTTCAGTAATATGGTTATACTTATAAGTTTAAGTATAAGTCTGTAGCATTGGAGAAGTTTCAATGTGAGACAGAACGAATAAGAAGAATCAAAGTATGGCAGAAAGATAAAAGTTTCTCAAATCTGAAAAGATGGGAGAGTACTTTAGTATCATGTTTTTGATCATCTTAATGATTAAGATACCATATCACAATTGGTCCTCTAAAGTCATCTTAGTGCATTCTTATGACTAAGAAGAGGAGTCATGAATTGTTGAAATGGTTAAATCAAAAAGATGAGTCATACTTCATTCCAAAACAACTCTTAGAGTCATACTCCAAGATTGTAACTTGAGTGACATATCTTAAAGAGGGTTTGTTAACACTAGTCAAATGTAAGAGTAAAAGGTTATCTACTCTTGTACATTTGAAATTGGTAAGTTGTGATGTTTTGGATAAAACAGAGACCAACTTAGGCCAATTGTGTAAAGTGTTAGTCTTGATAAAGAATCTGCACTATCTCTTGAATATTTGACAAGGGAGTCTTATATGTCAAGAGGACAGTGGGAGTCTTAAAGCTCTTGAAAGTTTCAAGACTTAATCAAGAATAAAACCTAAAGTCCTTCACTAGCACACGACTTGAGGTTTATAACCTATCGTGTTGAAATTTTTGTGCCTATTCAAGTTGGCTTTGCATAGGAGTTTTGAGAGTTCTCAATTGGTTGCACAACTACTTGGAAGCAATGGCAGGCACCAGAGCTGCCAAATGGCAAGAATTTAAGATTGCACAAGTTTAATCAATATGAGTTTGGATTTGTCACTAACCTTGTCTTGTGATTATGGTTTTGACAAATTCACATGGATAAGAACACATACACTATTAAATCTAAGTGTCATAAGGTTTCTCTCCGATTCATGAAAATGATGGTGAGGAAACACTTTCACTAAGTAGATTTTAGCTAGATAGCAATTGTGATATTTGCATTCTCAAAGTCGTTAGTGGAGCGTGTGTGGTTTACTGGCACGCTAACATGGACTTGTGAGAAGTGGCAAAGGTCTAAACAATTGAGACTATGATTACGGCATCCCTTTTCATAGTTCTAAAATTGTTTAGACACACATGTGAGCTATCTAAGAGAGGTGTATGATTTTGATAAAGTTTTATCAAAACAATCTAGTATAAGAAATCTGAACTTTGGTAAGAAAGTCAGCTGATTTCTGAGTACATGTCAAAGCTAGTGGGAGCATAAGTGTTATGCTAATAATCATCATGTTAGTGGGAGCATGATAATTATGACAAAGGTTGCAAGTTAGCAATGTTAATTATAGAAAACAAAAGTTTCAATTCGTGAGGTTGTAGGGGTTGAAAAAGTTGTTTTGCTATAATTAAGGGAGAGGAAATTATACTTCATTTCAATTCTAAAAGCTTAGATTGAGATTTTAATCGTATTTAATCAAGGATATATATATATGAATTTCATGTTGGAATGGCTCAACATAAGGAAATTCTATATATGGGTCCATTATTTGCGTTCTAAAATTCGATTATGATTACAGCATCCCTTTTCATAATCTGAATTTTGAGAACTTGACAAATTGAAATGGAAATATTATAGCAAAAGACTGGTTTAGTCTTTATGTGAGACATCATGAATCGTGTCCCATATGCTTCGGATATAGGATCGATTACATGTGCTATATTCATCCTTTCTAAAATTTTCCAAATGTCTGGGGCATTATGAAGGGAAAAGGTCTAGAATTGGATATGACTAAAATGATTAAGCAATTGTCGAGGACAATCTAAGGTTTACCAAAGATTGGTTGCTCAAGGACAGTTGAAAGTATAATGTTAATTCTGGAAGGACCATATTGACATAATCTGTAAGGAGGCAACTCTTGTTCAGAAGTGATAGTCAAAATGGAATATGGAAATGTTTCAAAGTTAGAAATTATTCAATCTGTGTAAGATTAGGAAACTTAATGAAAGAAGGATGTTTCCAAGGAGCTGATCTCCTTTGGAATGCTCTGTAATGATTGTTGTCAAGCCTTTCTGACTTCGTGCATAATCATTAAGAGGATCAATGCATATAAGTTTAGAATCTAACAGATTTTAGTAAATGGCATGAATTTGGAATTCTTGCATTTGCAGTAAGGATTTGGGACTGTGAAAAGAGGATCATTGGAGTGATGTTCAATTGATCTATTTTACAAAGTAAAGATCATAGACAAACATAGTATGCATACTTGGTGTATGGCATGACTAGTGTTTAGAAAACATAGTGTACATGCTTGGAGCATGGGACAACTATTGTTTTAAATTCAAGTATAAAGTTGATAAAACCGAAACAATGAATAATGAGTAATCAGTATGGTGATAAATAAAAGTGTTTATTTATATTCATAGGGTTTGATACCATATTTGATTCATTTATTCTTGTGTTTCACTTTGCATGTTTTGACTTCCAGAATAACTAAGTCGCTCTTCCTGAATGATTAAGTTATTCAAACCATCCACAGTCGGTCATATGTTGGAAGTAGATATGAATCAAGACTGTCATGGGTTGGTTTGTAGAGGTCCAAATTGGTGGACAAAGTGGTGCTACAACACTCATGAGTGCTCATAAGTTCTGAGTATTGGATTCGACCCGCGCTCATTTGAATCACTTCATGGATTTTATCACGAGTGATCATGAGACGATAATATCTTATATTATTCAAACCTAGAGATATGAGTTGTTACTATGAGTTGGTTATACATTGATTGCACGAAAACGCATTGGTAACTCGATGTTATAAAACGTGCCTTTGTGTATGATTCAACAAGTAGTAGAACAAGCCATATTAGTCGAAGTTTATCCATTCCTTTTACCTTCGGGATAAAAGCGATATATGTGGGCCCCTCGATGATTTAAAGATGATACATCGGAAATCGGGAAACAACAAATGGACATAGAGAATGATTGATAATCCATGTCTCAGTCCATATGATATCTAGAATGGAGGAATATATGATCCCTTATCTAATGGACAAGTCATTGACAAAGGTCAGAGTTCATCGACAAGGTCAGAGTTCGACAAAAGCTTTTGAGAGCTACGATTGCTGATCGGTTCCTGAAGTCATACGCAATAATAGTTTTAGACTTATCCAAGTGGGAGACTGTTGGATTAATGTCTAAGTCCATAACTATAATTGGTAAGACTTGACCCGACCCGGCATGGTCCATTTGGGTTGCATGTCATCATGCATTTGGATAGACTATAATGAGAGAAATAACACTTAAGGTTGGTTAATATATTATAAGTTCTAATATATTAATAAGGTTATTTAATTAGTATTGATCAAGAATTAATTTGGAATTAATTAAGTGATCACAAGGAGACTAATTAAATATATGGGTTGATTGTGTAAATCATTCATTCTTATATATGTGGGCTTGTGATCCAAGATTCCTTATGTTGGACTAAGTCCATGGGGTGACCCATGGATACTCCATGGAGGTTAAAATCCATGGAGCATAAGGAATGGGTAAAGTTATGAGTTACATGGTGTAACCCTAATAGCCACCATATAAAAGAATCCCATGGCTCAAGAAATCGTGCACTAATGTGTGAGTGTGAGGGCTAGACGATTTCAAGGAGTGTTCAAGTTTCTCGCAAGTTATTCCAAGTGTATTTGGTGTTGTCTGAACCATTTGAGGTGTCACACTTGGGGCACTGGGCACTCAAGCTTCATGAAGACATTCTACATCAAAGAGGTATGTATTCTATCTTGTTATATTTATTATTTTGTATGCTAGATTAGGATAATACCTTGGATGTTCATAATTGTATGTATAATAGAGAAAACATAGATCCAATGTATTTAGGGTTGCATGTACACTTAGGAGTGTTAGAATGCTCATAACCCAACAATATGTGCTGCTATGTATACCGGGCGGGGATCTTTGTCGGGCTAGGCCCGATAACCGTATCGTGTGCTAGTGTTTTCTGATCATTGTATGTGTTAGTATGATTATGTGATATATGTCTATTTGTATATCGGGTGGGGCTCGATGTCATGCGGGGCCTAAGAATAACAGATTTGTATACCGAGCGGGGCTTGATGTCGGGTAGGGCCTAGAGCTGAGTGGGACTCGATACCGGGCGGGGCCCGATGGAGGGTGGGGGCCCAGACGCCCAGTATGTGATTTATTATGTTTGGTATGTGGTATCTTGGGGAACTCACTAAGTTTTGTGCTTACAGTTTTCAGTTTATGTTTCAGGTACTTGGATTTTCAAATGGAAGAGCTCGGGATGATTGTAGAGCACACACCACCTTGTTCCGCATTTTCTTAACTTACTCTGATGTGAAATGATGACTAATACATTTATTTTATTTAGATTATATGATGATGTTTTAGGGATACTGGTTTTATTAAATTAAAAATTAAATTTTTTGGGTCTTTGTTGGGACGTTACAAGTTGGTATCAGAGCCTTGGTTTGAGGGATTCGGACACACTCTCAGGTGTAGCTGAACTAAAACTGAGGATTTGGAAAGTTTTTAAAAAATGAAAGAAAAATGATTTCAAAAGGAAAAATAAGTTTTCTTAATCAAGAAAGGGTGTGGTGCATGCAATCTATCTATCTCAAGTAAGTTTTTCCCAAAATACCCATACATGTTATCTGATATGATTGATTTATGAATCTGTGAATCACATGCTAGTTAGGGCTAAGGATCTGGTCAGTTTTTGAATGGTAGAATGCTAGGAGAGATGCCTTTGTATGCTTGTTGTTTGAGCTTGTAGACTTGCATGTTAGTTCTGATCAGTCAGTGGTAGATTGGCCTGATATGTGATGCCTTGTAGCCTAAGAAGCATGGGATACTAGATGGGGTATAATTTGTATGCGTAAGGCAATCAGTAGCGGGAGTGGGAGTTCCTAGTATGAGTTGTTGTATGTATGTGGGATTGGATGCTCATGGTTATTCTATGGATTAGAATGTTACTACACGAATGCTGCTTGCTTTGTGCTCTGTGGAACTCATAAGTGATGTGAGTTAGCTATTAAGTGAATATGTCAAGTTACATGTGGCAAAGGTTGGATAATCTCAGAGTGATAGATTTAACCCTATTGCACAGCTCTCGTTTGAGTCTAACCATTGTAGGGATGAGTTTGTTACTCGAAGGATTATCTACGCTTTTTTGCATGTGATGTGTTCATGAGGTAGCTAACTGACATTATGGGGAGTTCTTCAGCAGTTGATGGCAGGGTGAGGTCAGAAACCTAGGAAAGCCTAGGAAGTGCTTCAGTGGGTTTGGTTATGCTGTGTAGTGAGTATTTAGGTATCGGTTTTATAAGGTGACTTAGAGGATTTGAGATGATTCCTGAGGAAAGTATGGATAGGTGTGGAGGGTAGTATTGGGCCCGTACTACTGAAAGCATAGGATCCATACTCAAATCAAGGAAAGTTTCAGAGAATCTAGGAAATATGTGGGATGAGGATTCTTGAGTATGTACTGATCATTGCATGTTGTTTTTTTAGTATGGCGTTGAGCACTCAGGAAGGGGGTTCAGGTTCTGGTTCCGGCTCAGGTGCTGGTACTGAGCCGATTGATGAGCACATGCGGGAGCTCATCTCGTCGGAGATTACCCGCGGTATTCTGGAATGGACTCCTGTGATCTTTGGTTCAGTCAAGCACGGGATTTTGGAGCTCTTGGATGATCGTCTTGGGGCCTTTCGGGCCGAGATTGTAGCAAGGCAGTTGGGGGCTCATCTGGAGCCCAAAGCTTGTGGATCCCTATGATCCTTCAGGAAGGAGGATCCTATTGTTAGCTCTTGTCATTTGGGATCTGAAGTGGGCTATGCACCATGTCTTCAAGAGAATCGACCACATTATTGGATTGTCACTGAGGTTTCGCGAGCCCTACACGAGGAGTTACCCGACATCATTGGGCGATCATTGGGTTTGGCTAGTAATGGAACGCTAGTATTGCTAAGCTCAGATCATAGTCGGTTCATGTTGTACGAAGATAAAATGGGTTGGGAATCCATCAAGTTTCATGGGATAGGAGAACTTCGAAGAGTCCAAGTGGGGAGTATCGATCAGAAGTTTCTGGGAGTTGGATTGGGTGTGAAACTAGGGTAAGATTCGCATCCCAATCAGGAGGATAGACGACCCAAGTGGCCTTCTGGATTGAATTTGTGTATGTTGGGAGTTCAGGAAACTTCCAAGAGTTGGTCGGCGTCTTCTTTGTTATGCATAATAGGCTTGTGAATGGATCCAGGTCGAGGGTTGTGTTAGAGTCTCACTGCCTGTTCTTGTATGATGAAGGCTTTGGGGTTCAAAGCATGACCCAAACACCTGATTGGAATTCAGTCAGATGCGGGTTCGACTCAGAATAATTGGGGTTGAGATGATTTGAGTGTGGTAAGACCATGGGTGGTAACCATGGTTGGTTAGTAGTGTTGTAAGACTGCGATGGGATCGTAGCATTCACCAGTTTGAGGTAGACTATCGTTTGAGGTGGGCATGAGTATAAAGGGGGATCAGTACGTACCTTGTTGGATTAGTGTCTAAGTCCATAACTATTTTGGTATGTACTTGACCCGATTCTGAGCATGGTCCTTTTGGGTTGCCTTCACCATAGCAATATGTAGGATGAATTAAGGAGAGAAAGGTTTAATTATGATTTATTAATATATTATAAGAATAATATATTAAAGGAGAAATCATATTGTTTAATTAATATTAGTCAAGAATTAATTAAGAATTAATTTTGTTGGGTTGAATAAGTGTTGCGTCATGGGCTCGGTCCTTAGCCCAGTTTTGCCATCCGGTTGGGCCTGTCCAACTGTGATTGTTTTTGTTTAGGGTTTAGTATTTAAGGTGCATGCATGCAGCCTTAGTCATAAGCGCTTTGATAATTATTGTTTTGATTTGTACTACAAAACCCTAGCTCGCCTCTACAGTGGAAGTTCTTTGTCGAGCTCTGCTGAGGCGTGACTATGTTTGAATCATTCAGCATTATTTGATTCCATATTGTGTTTTCTGTGTTCGTTTGATTTTATTGTTTAATCTGTTGAAGATCTAATCGATCTAAGAGTTTTTCAACTCTACAAATTTTGTGAGTAAAAGAGATTAATTAAACTTAGGGGACTGGAGTTGTAAGTATAAGATAATTACAATTGGGCTATGGATCACCTAATAATATATAGGTTGGACGAATTCTATGGGAAGCCCATAAGGAATTCGTCCAAGGGATATGTTAAAGGAGTCCATGCGCTTCTTAGGGCCTAAGCAGTCAGATTAGGGTTTCCTAGTTGCAAACCCTAATAGCCTACATGTATATAAAGGACCCCTATGCCCCAAAAACGTGGAGAAGTGTTCCTTTAGGGTTTCCAGCCGTTTTTGGTGCCTCCCCTCTCTTCTCTCCTTCATCCAATTGCTTAGTGATGTTTGTGACTCCATTAGGGTGCAACACTTCAGGCACTAAGCTTTCTGAAGCCAATCAAAGCAAGGAATTGATTGTTATTACTATATAATAATCAAAGGTAATTACTAAACCCTTATTTTAGTTCTTATATGATAGATCTAGGGTTTATAGCTTTGGATATTCGATTGCATGTTCATTAGACAAACTAGATCCAAAAGCTATTAGGGTTTGCATGTACACCATAGGAATGATGTATTGCTCGAAACCCATTAGTGGTATTAGAGCCTAGGGCTGTTTGTTTGATGTATTTGATGCTATAGTTGATTATTCATGCTTAAAATCGAAAATTTTTGGTTTCTGGGGGTTGGACTCGCCGAGTCCATGGCTAAACTCGCCGAGTCCATAGTGAACTCGACGACTCCAAGCTAGACTCGACGAGTCAGAGTCACAGATGGAGCAGATTTCGGGATTTTGACCTGTTTTGGCTGTGGATAATTACCTAAAACGTTTTTTATTAATAAAATCCGATTTTTATCAATATTTGGAGATTATCCTTGCCAAAATAGAAGATAATTGTCAATATTTAGATAATCTTTTGTTTTATTAGATAAAGATTGATTATTTGTAATTTAGATTTGAATTATCTTGTGAAAAGTTTCAATTTTCCCCTTTAGGTTTTATAGTTTAAATTTGAACTTAAAAGTTTTGTTTTTGAAATTTGAATAGTTAAACCCTAATGTTTTGAAAAGTTTCAAAACTTGCCCTCAAGTTTTGGAATTTAAATTTTTGATTAAAAGTTAATTTTGAAATATTTAAATTCTAATCCCAAATGTTTTGAAAAAGTTTCAAAACTTGCCCTCAAGTTTTGGAATTTAAAAGTTGATTAAAAGTTTGATTTTGAAATGTTAAATTCTAAAACTCTCGCACTTTGAAAAGTTAAAATTACACCCTTATGGTTTTGTTAATTAATTAAAGTGTATAATTAAAAGAGAGTTAATAAATCCATAAAGTTTTGGTTTACATTTAATTAAATTAAAAGTATAATTTATTAAATTAGACCACCTAGTATTTTAAAAGTGTAAAATACACCCTATACTATGTATATATAACATTAAAAGTCTAATATTATATATGTATAAGTAAACAGTCAGTCTTACCGTTAGTAGGCCTCATTCACGAAGCTGGTCTATAAGGGGTGTTTAAGGAAATTGCGTATAAAATGGTGATTGAATGGGTATCCACTCTTACCCACCACACTCTTGACTAGTGGAGGGTCGTTAGCCGAACGGGTAGGATAGGACGAAACCATCCATTATAAGTACAATGAAGTACAAAGTAACTAAATGCTTTTATAAATTCCAAAATCATAGTTACTTTAGGCAAAATGTGAAATTGTATGCTAATCCATGGAATTACACTTCGTACCCTTGTCAAACGTTAGTGGAGCGTGCGTGGTTAACCGGCACACAAATTTGGGGTTGACATTGGTTGTGAAGGGTGGCTCGATGTTTATCATAGATCAATGGAGCGTGTGTGGTTAACCGACACATTGATTAGGTGATAGTATCATTGAGTGTTTAAATAATCGAGATTAAACATGTCATTGAAAAGTTTATCATAGATCATAGATTCGTATGGTTATTCACACCTTGTTTGTGATCCTCGGCATCCCAGTCGCAAATTTGAAGGGCATAATCGAGATTAAACATGTCATTGAAAAGTTCGATGAATCTCAAAAGATCTAGGAGTTTCAATTCATTTAAAACTTAAACTTTATTTTTTGTTTTTCATGGTGGGAATTGGTAAATCGTCATTTACATACCTTCAAATATTCTGCAACTAGATTACGGCATCCCTCTTCTAGGTTGTAGAATATTATGTTAGATCCTAGCCTTGATGTTCCATTTGGGTGTTACATCAAGGATTCTTATCAACTAACTTGAATTTTCTCCCGTTTTGTAGATGTCTAAATCTTACAATGGTCTTCCCAAGTCCCTTGGAACAAGCTTTTCAAATGAAGATGACGTTCCACGATACGATCAAGGAAATGAGAGCCATGCTTCACTTCCTCCACCTCCTCCAATTATTCTCCCTAACCCACAAGTTCAAAGGCTTGAAAAATTCAAGCTCACTCAAGCCCTATTGGCAAGTAAACACGAAGATGGGAAACCTGTGTGTGCACACGTCTTGGAGATAAAGTCACACATTGACAGGTTAAGGATATTGGGTGTCGACATTTCAGGTGAGTTGGCTGTTGACTAGGTTCTTCAGTCGCTTCCTGAATCATATAGTGAGTTCGTAAGAGAGTACTATATGATGGAACACGACGTGACCATCATTGATCTCACCTATTTGCTTATAGCTGCTGAATCAGCAATGATTTGGCGTGCTGGTCAAGCAAATTTGTCTGGTGAATCAAACTCCCAAACTTCAATGGACACTGGCAACATTGGAAGTCCAGAAAGGACTAAGCATGAGATTGTCCCATGTGATGTGCCAAAGGAGTCCATTTGCTTTTATTGCCTAGAGAAGGGGCATTGGAGACGAACCTGCCTAAACTACCTGAGAGATCTAAGAGATGGGAGAGTCAAGGAATATGGCTCTACTTCAGGTAAAATACATTATCTAACTCTGTAAGTTCCTATTTTTGATTCTTTATACATGATGTGATAAGATTACATTTTGATGTTTTGCAGGATCAAAGAAAAGAGAGGAAGCTTAAGGAAGAAGCGTGTTGAATCTGATCATGAAGAAATAGATTTCGATCGCATGGATTCGAAGATCAGATTTTTGAGCTGCTGCTCTAGAGTTAGGATAGATTGATAAGAAATATGTAATAGCATAGTTTTTCAGTTGAATTACATTGTAAGGACAAATTTTTTCCGCAGTAAAATAAATTTTGATTTTATCTTATTTATTTATCCTTGCAATGGTGTGTATGAAAAATTGATATTTAACTGTTTCTATTATTAGCAATAATGGATTTGATTCTTAATTATGTTATTTGTGGAAATGTCGAGAATTTGCCAAATAAAGGAAGATTCTCATCGCCCAAGTTTCAATTGGACAGAAACTTGGAATCATACAACTTGGTTGCGTGATGAATGAGAAACTTCATATTTGGAAATTAGACTATTTTGACAAAGTGTCAAGAGAGGGACTGGGATATCAAGTACACTAGGTTGTGCTTTGATCAAGTCCGCCACAAGAGTGATAAAAATATTCGTCATGATTTACTAAAGTTTAGTAAATATGGTTATACTTATAAGATTAAGTATAATTATGAGTTGATTGAAAGAGTTTCAATCAATAGCAGAACGAATAAGAAGAATCAAGTAGGCAGAAAGATAAAAGTTTCTCTATTCTAAGAAGAAGGGAGAGTACCTTTTATTGTGTTTTATGATTAGTCTTAATGATTAAGAACCATATCTCAATTGATCCTCTAAGTGAGTCTTACTGTAATTGCATGTCTAAGAAGAGGAATCGAGAATTGTAGAAATGGTTAAATCAAGAAGTCAATCATACTTCGTTCCAATATCAAGTCTTAGAGTCAAGATTCTGACATGAGTGACAAGTCTTAAGTAGGTTTATAACACTCAACAGATGTGGAATTTGGAAAAGTTTTCTTATTGTTGCACATTTGAAATTGGTAAGTTGTGATGTCTTGGATAAGACAAAGACCAACCAGGACCAATTGTGTGAAGTGTTAAACTTGACAAAAGGCTACACTAACTCTTGAATATTTGTTTGTCAAGAAATGTTTCTTGACAAGAGAATCTTATATGTCAAGGAGTCAGTGGGAGTCTTAATGGTCTTGAAAAGTTTCACGAACAAATCAAGAGTAAACCTAGTTAATCATCACTAGCGCACGACTTGAGGTTTCTGTGCCATTCCAATTAAGCTAAATATGTATGTAAGTTCTATGAGTTCTCATTTGAATGCATAAAGACAAAGCACCTTGATCAATGGAAAGTACATTGATATGTAGGGGTGAGTTGCTTCGAAAACATGGTGGGCACTCGTGTTACCATGAGGCAAGAAATCAAGATTGAACACGTTCAGTCCATATGGTTTTTGGATTTGTTGCAAACTTTCGTTTTGACGAATTCGCATGGATAGGAACACATAAATCATAAAATCTAAGTGTCATAAGGTTTCCCTCCTTCATGAAAATGATTGTGAGGAAATGCTTTCACTAAGAGAGATTTTAAGAAGATAGCAATTGTGAAAATTGTATTCTCAAATTCGATTATGATTACGGCATCCCTTTTCATAGTTCGAATTGTGAGATTTGGCAATTGGTCTGAACATTTGGGACTTAGTAACATAAATTCTGAATTGTTTAGACACACATGTGAGCTATCTAAGGCAAAGATGTATGAGCTTAAAAAGCTTAGATAAAGGATTATCAAAGCATCAAGTGTTAGAAATATGAACTTAAGGAATTCATTAAGCATTGTCTTCTAGAAGTTCAGCTGTTTTCTGAATACATGTCAAAGCTAGTGAGAGCATAAGTGTTATGCTTGTATTGTAATAATCATCGTGTTAGTGGGAGCATGATTATTATGGTAAGTATTGCAAGTTAGCAATATTAATTATAGAAAACAAAGATTCACTTTGCAAAGTTGCAAGGGTTGAAAAGTTGTTTTGCTATAATTAAGGGAGAGAATATTATACTTCGTTTCAAAATTCTAAAGCTTAAATCGAGAAATGTTAATAAATTTAGTCAAGGATACATAGTACATTCTCAATATTAGATTATGATTACGGCATCCCTCTTCATAGTTTGAATAGTGGGAACATGGCACATAAAATATTATGGCAGAAGGATGACAAAGTATCACGTCTTTAAGTGAGACATTATGCATCGTGTCCAATACGCTTCGGGTATAGGATCGATTGCATAAGCTATAATATTTGACTCTGACTAAAATTTTCAAAATGCCTAGGGCATTAAGAGGGAAAAAGGGACTAGAATCGGTTTTGACTAAAATAAATAAACAACTATCAAAGGACGATCTGAGGTTCACTGAGGATTTGTCGCTTGTGAGTAGTTGGAAGTATAGTACTGGATGGACTATATTGACATTATTATGAATAGATAAGATTCTATTAAGAATGAGTTGTCATATGGCAAATATGGAAATGTTTCCATTAATGGGAGTTGGATATTAAGAAATATGTCTAGATTAGAAACTTTTATGCGAGAAGGATGTTCAAAGGAATATACTTTGAATGTGAGACTTCACGTCTATGGAATTGTCTTGTAACAATTTCCGATAGAATACCTTGTAATTTCATTAGTCGGGTCTTGGTGACTTTTGTGCTGTGACATTACGAAAGAATCATTGCATAAAATGTTAGAATCTGACATATTCTAAAAGTGGCAAGAATTTGGTATTCTTATACTAATAATAAGGATTGGGGATTGTGAAATGAGTTACATTGGAAAAGTTTTTCAATTGATCTATTTCACAAAGTATGGACCATAGGAAACCAAAGTGTGCATGCTTGGAGCATGGGACAATTGTGGTTATAATTCGAGTAATAAGTTGATTTTCTGAAATAGTAAGCAATGAATAATGAGTAATCAATATGGTGTTTAAATAAAAGTGTTTTTTTATTTACGCTCAAAAGTTTTGGGGCCATATAGGATTAATATTATTATTGTGTTTCACTTTGCATGTTTTGACTTCTAGAATAACTGGGTTATTCTAACCTCCACAGTCGATCATACGTTGGAAGTAGGTATGAAGGAACACTGTCATGAATTTGTCTGTAGATTGTCTAAAGTGTTTAGACATAGCACAAGTTTGTTGCAGAGTTCATGAGTGCTTTGATAAGATTAAAGTATTGGATTAAACCCACGCTCACTTGAATCACTTCATGGTTTTATCACGGGTGATTAGTGAGACGATAACATTGTATATTCTTGAAACCGAGACATGTGAGTTGTCATTTGCTGGTCGGTTGCACATTGATGATAAGTAAACGCACCAGTAACTTGGTGTTATAAAACTTATTGTTGTGTGTGATTCGATTAGTAGGTGCAAGCAAGCATTTGAGTCGAAGTTTATCCATTCCTTTTACCCAAAGTGGGATAAAAGCGATATCTGTGGGCCCCTCGATGATTTAATGATGACACCCTAAGCGCTTGGCCAAGCCGGGACTAAGTTGATGTGTTCAATTGTAGTCTGTTGCCAGTCGTCATAAATCAGATGTCGGGAAACAGTACATAGACAGAGAGAATGATTTAAATCCATGTCTCATGTCTATACAATATCTTGTAGAATGGAGGAATATATGATCCCTTATCTAAAGGACACGCGTATCTGATAAGATCAGAGTTGACAGCGGCTTTTGAAAGCTACAATTGCTGATCAGGTTCTGAAGTTATGGAAAATAGTTATTAGACTTTTCCAAGTGGGAGACTGTTGGATTAGTGTCTAAGTCCATAACTATTTTGGTATGTACTTGACCCGATTGTGAGCATGATCCTTTTGGGTTGCCTTCACCATAGCAATATGTAAGATGAATTAAGGAGAGAAAGGTTTAATTATGATTTATTAATATATTATAAGAATAATATATTAAAGGAGAAATCATATTGTTTAATTAATATTAGTCAAGAATTAATTAAGAATTAATTTTGTGACTAAAAGAGATTAATTAAACTTAGGGGACTGGAGTTGTAATTATAAGATAATTACAATTGGGCTATGGATCACCTAATAATATATAGGTTGGACGAATTCTATGGGAAGCCCATAAGGAATTCGTCCAAGGGATATGTTAAAGGAGTCCATGGGCTGCTTAGGGCCTTAGCAGTCAGATTAGGGTTTCCTAGTTGCAAACCCTAATAGCCTACATGTATATAAAGCACCCATATGCCCCAAAAACGTGGAGAAGTGTTCCTTTAGGGTTTCCATCCGTTTTTGGTGCCTCCCCTCTCTTCTCTCCTTCATCCAATTGCTTAGTGGTGTTTGTGACTCCATTAGAGGTGCAACACTTGAGGCACTAAGCTTTCTGAAGCCAATCAAAGCAAGGAATTTATTGTTATTACTATATAACAATCAAAGGTAATTACTAAACCCTTATTTCAGTTCTTATATGATAGATCTAGGGTTTATAGCTTTGGATATTCGATTGCATGTTCATTAGACAAACTAGATCCAAAAGCTATTAGGGTTTGCATGTACACCATAGGAATGATGTATTGCTCGAAACCCATCATACCTTGGGCACGACAGATAGGATTGTCGGAGAGTATTTCTCTGTTTTAGGTTGAGGACCATTGGGGTCTAAGGCGGAGTCGGGCCTGTGTAGCTCTAGATGGGTGGGACCCATGGGCGAGGCCGCTTCGTGGTATAGTTTGGTGGGACCCATGGGAGAGGCGCGTGTGTATATGGCAATGAAGGTGAAACGTGGTAGAGACCGTTGGGTCGAGGAATTGGATCTTGGGTTGCAGGATTGAGTGTGCGGTCAGTGAGTGGCGCGGAGGGATGTTTAGGCAATGATATTCTTGTCATTGGACTCTTGGGAACTTGGTGGTTGGACCAGGTGCGAGACTGGTAGTCTCAACGATGGTTATGGGACCTTTATATCCCGATTTAGTGAGGGGTTGTTGTGAATCAGATGGTTCTGGGTGAAATGCAAGTGTAGATCCTTCTATCTCAGGTTATGAGTTAAGTACCGAGTTGGTTCTTTATGAGAACTCGTGTTGGAAATCGTTGGTGTTTGTGTGCCAAGTCTTCATTTCAGTGGGATAAGAATTAAGGGATGGTTTTAGATTCGAAGGTAAATCAGGCTCTTGTAATTGTGTTTTGGTTTGGTTCTATCTGTGTGGGGTCATGCAAGTATGGGGTTTCGGAATTTTAGCAACGGTATATTGGTTTAGCAGTTCAAGGACGCAATATCTTGTTCAACATTAGAAGGTTCATCTCCCAGTTTGTCTCGCGTTGTTCATTATGTTCATGGAATTGTTATCATCATGATGAGTCTTTTCTTGAAAGACTATATCATCCCTTTGGCCAAGTGGAATGAAGTTAGCAATGTTTCGGTAGGGGTAGTATGCCAGGGAGTCAGACCAATTCGAGACTTCAGATTCCAGGTTAAGTAAAAGTAACTATTTTTGCATGGGAATTATTCTAGGCTGAGAAAGAATTCATTCATCTGCAAGTTGGGAGATACCTTCTTGGGTTGGTTTCGGTCGCCTTAGGAAGGTTGTGGTATGCTGAGGGTGGTGGCCTTGTTGTTCAGGATGTCTGGCATGCCTGGGATAGTAAGGAATGATTTCGAGGACAAAATCTAATTTAAGTGGGGGCGAGTTGTAACGCCCTGTTCCTAATCGTTCTTATTTCGGGGTGGTGATCAAAGATCGGGTATTAGCATACTTAGGACCTTTGAGTAATTGAAATCTGGACTCATTTGGAGGTGGGTGATGTAATTTAGATGATCCGGGTGTTCGGTTTGTGTTTTGGAGCCAAGGGGTATTTTGGTAATATTTTAGTTCGGGCTTTTATAGAAATTGTATTTTTTTTGGGAAATTGTAAGGCAAGTATGAGTTGATTAAAGCGTAGAGCTTCTCGTTACCTTTTCATGGATATAAGGATCTTCGAAATCAGATTTATAATGAGGAAGTTATGGCATTCGGATTATATTAGGGTTTAAGGGTAACCCTAGTACGCGGGGAGTACCAAGGGTGTACGTAGGGTGTACTGGTGCAAGGGTCGGTACGCGAGGCGTACACTGGTGTACGCTTAGTGTACTAGGAGGGAGTGATCATGGATGTGAGACCTCGTACGTTGGGCTTATGAGGATTACATGGGGGTACGAAGAGTTAATGGAAACCCTATTTTAAGGTGGTGCACCCTATATAAAGACCTTAAGTCCCTAGGGTTGGCCTCTATACCAGCCTCCAAACCTCCTAAACCTTAAATCTCGACCCTTAGCCTCCATGGTTGTGTTTTTGAACTCTTGAGAGGAAGTTGGTTCTCTTGTTGCTCATTTTGAAGGAATTGAAGAAAATTGAAGTTGCATTGCTTGGTGTGAAGTTTTAGATCCAGAGTCACCCCTCATTTTGCAAGCCTCTTGAGGTATCAAGTTCATACCTTGTCTTTTGAATGCTTAGATCTCTTTATGTATTGGTTACTATGTTTTGGGTCCCTTTTTGGGTTGATTGATGAGTTAAGGCGTTTGAACGGCTTATCCTTTTAGATCTGAGTTTGTTATGAGGTTCTTAAGAATAAAGGTGCCAACTTTATGGGGTATTGGGTCTCATGTATGCATTAAGTTACATATTAAGTCCTTTCTTAAGCTTAAGAGCTTCATTTAGCCATGCATGAACGTAAAGTTAGTAACTTTACATGATTAATCAGTCCAAGGAAGTCAGATCTAGGTTGTGGTGTAAAGTCTTTATAGAATAAGAGCTTTGTATGAAAGTTGGTTGTATGCGAGGATACGCTGGGCGTACAAGCAGGTACACTTAGCGTACAAGCCCTAAGGCAAGTATGTTGTGCGTACGAGCTGAGTACGCCCTACGTACTCAACATAGTGGGCCTCGGATCATTGGGTTTCGGTTTGGGCCATTCTTGTGGGCCTAGATGTTTAGGCCTTGTCGGGTCATCTGATTTCAAGTGTTTTAGTCTGGGATTATTATTGGGTCGTGGGTTAAGGCCATGGAAGGGATTTGGACCCAATTTGGAAAATTAGGCCATGATTGGACCTTGTATGAATAATTGGTTTTTGGGCCTTTTGGATAGTAGGTTTGGGCCTTAGTCTTGGACCAAACTAGATAAGGGGTAAAATTGTATTTCACCCTAATTGTGGGATGATAGTTATGAATTGGAATTCAAGTAGTAATTGGATGTTATTTAATATTGATAGCTCGGGGATTTTTCGGACCAGCAGCCAGGGATTTATCGGTGTGGTTCAGCAGTTCTAGGTGAGTTTCCTCACTGGGTTTAGCGGGTCTAAGGCACCAATGTCAGCCCTTGTTATTTATGTTAGGATGCTAGGAGTCTGCATGACCCTTTCATGTGATATACGCTGTTATGTATACCGAGCGAGGATCGATGTCAGGCGAGGCCCGATGACCGTATCGTACGCTATTGTTTTCTAATCAGTGTATGTGTTAGTATGATTATGTGATATATTTCTATGTGTATATCGGGCAGCGCCCGATGTCAGGCGGGCCCTAAGAATAATATATCTATATACCGATCGGGGCTCGATACCGGGCGGGGCCCGGAGCTGAGTGGGACTCGATATTGGGCGGCGCCTGATGGAGGGCGGGGGCCCAGTATGTGATTTATTATGTTTGGTATGTGGTATCTTGGGGAACTCACTAAGCTTTGTGCTTATAGTTTTCAATTTATGTTTCAGGTACTTCAATTTTCAAATGGAAGAGCTCGGGATGATTGTAGAGCACACACCACCTCGTTCCACATTTTCTTAACTTAATCTGATGTGCAATGATGATTGATACATTTATTTTATTTAGATTATATGATGATGTTTTGGGGGTACTGGTTTTATTAAATTGAAAATGAAATTTTTTAGGTCTTTGTTGGGACGTTACAATCCTCTTCTTCACATGAATCTTTTTGGACCAATTCCGGTTAAGTCAAGAGCTGGCAAGAAATACACTCTCGTCATTGTGGATGAATTTTCAAGGTTTACGTGGGTAGTCTTTTGAAGAAAGAAGAGTCATGTTGCTAATTAAATCATTGCTCTCGTCAAGCAGTGGGAAGCTCTCTGTGATCACAAAGTAAGGCAATTACGTAGTGATCATGGGACTGAATTTAGAAAGTCCTCTTTGGAAGACTTTTGCTTAAACTCAGGGATTTCTCAGAAATTCTCTACTTTTAGAACTCCCCAACAAAATGGTATTTCAGAGAGAAGAAACAGAACTCTCATTGAAGCTGGAAGAACTATGGTCATTGAAGCTGGTCTTTCTTTGTATTTTTGGGCTGAAGCTGTCAATACAGTGTGTTATACCCAAAACTGATCCATCATTTTTAAGCGCCATGGGAAAACTACTAATAAGCTACTGAAAGGAAGGAAACCGGACATCTCCTATTTTCATGTGTTTGGATGTGTTTGTTACATCTTGAATCAAAGAGATCAGCGTTCGAAGTTTGAATCTAAAGTTGATGGAGGAGTATTTCTAGGTTACTCCATAGTATCCAAGGCCTTCAGGGTGTTTAATATTTCAAGGCAAACTGTTGAGGAAACAGATCATGTCACCTTTAATGAAGACTCATTCATTCATGATCGAGTTTATCACCCCTCATAAATTCTAAATAAACTTACTTTCAGTCCTTTAGACCCTATTCATGAGTTCTTACCAAGTGACGATGAGCTTGTTGTCCCAAATGTTGATCAATTAATCAGTTCACAACCTATTTCTAAAGATAAGGATATTATCCCTACAGAAGTTGAACCATCAAATCAGGAAGACTCTGCTCAAAGTAATACAAATGAAAGTTCTAATTCAAGAATTATTCGAGATCATCCTGAATCTCAAATCATTGGTGATGTAAATTATGGGATTCTCATTGTAGCAGAGTCAGCAGCAACTTGTGCATGTCTGTTAACTTTGTCTCAATGATTGAACCAAAGAATGTCGCTGATGCATTAAAAGAAGTTGATTGGATCAAGGCTACGCAGGATGTGCTAAATGAATTTGAACGTCATCGTGTGTGGACTCTTGTTCTAAAACCTCAAGGGAAGAGTATCATTGGCAATCGTTGGATTTTCAGGAACAAAATGGATGAGGATGGGATTGTGATAAGAAACAAAGTTAAACTTGTGGCTCAAGGTTTCTTTCAGCTTGAAGGGTTATACCATGATGAAACATTTGCTCTTGTTTCTAGACTTGAAGCAATTCACTTATTTCTTGCCTTTTCTTCTTTCGAGAACTTCAAAGTCTATCATATAGACGTCAAGACTGCATTTTTACATGGAGATCTTTAAGAAGAAGTTTTTCTAAAGCAACCTCTAGGGTTCGAAAGTGAAGAGTTTCCAAATCATGTGTATCGTCTTGATAAATTTGTCTATGGTTTAAAGCAGACACCTAGAGCATGGTATGGCACATTGGCGAGCTATCTTCTTTCAAGTGGATAAAAACGAGGAAAGATCGAAAACACTTTGTTCATAAAGCATTCAGGATCCCATTGATGGGTTATTAGAGTTATAACTACAATGCCTTAAGCGGAAAAACAATCAAACAATTCAATTGATTAGGGCACATGCAACCTAGTTTGATCTATGTCTTTCACATATTACCGACATACTACGAACACTATGTCTACAAAACTTTCCTATGAACAAACTAATTCATAAGACAAGAAAAATAACCTTTAGATTGTTATTGTAAACAACCTTGAATCCTTCTTCAAATCTTTTGGTAGCAAGCACCACAAGTGTCGTGCCTCTGATGGTTCACACCCAAGACTAGCAACTAAGGAATATGGAGAGGGAGGAGGTGATTTTTGGCCAGATCTCTCTATGGTTAGGAGTGTCGAATTTGTGAGGCTTATTGTCCATTTATATAAGTGAGGTAGCTTAGAGCCAAAGCTAGGGTTTAAGGAGGAAACCCTAACCACTTTGATTGGTGACCAAGCAACTCAAGACCCTCCCATCCAAGAGCCATGGACAAAAATTCTAGGCCCTTCCCTAGAAATTTGTGTCCACCTCTCTAAAGGAGGTTCTAGATCCTTCTTTCCTCAACTATCAATAAATAACCAAATAGAACCTACACTTTTAATTAATCCAATTAATCCCAAAATTAATTCCAATTAATTTTTGATCAATTATTAATTACATAATATGATTTCTAATTAATATATTATTTTCATAACATATTAATAAATCAATTACTTCAATTTATTATTCAAATAATAAATTTAACCTCTCTGTCCAAAATCATCCTGTCTAATTGCTAGGTTTGAGGGCAACCCAAAAGGATTGTGCTACTATCATTTCAAGTATATACCAATTATAGTTATGGGCTTAGACACCTAATCCAACACCCATATCATTCTTGTTCAAGTGTGTGGATGATAATATCTTTGAATCCACTGATGAAAAGCTAAGTTCAAAATTCGCAGAGATCACGGCCAAAAAGTTTGTGATGAGCATGATGGGTGAACTAACCTTCTTTTTAGGTTTGCAGGTCAAATAACTAACTGATGGTATTTTTGTTTGCCAAGCTAAATATATTGCAGATATGTTGAAGAAGTATGGATTCTCTGATTGCAAGTTGGCAAAGACTCTGATGTCCTTATCATCGTCTATGAGCGTTGATCCAAATGGCGCTGATGTGAATGCAACCCTGTTTCGAGGAATGATAGGCAATCTACTCTATCTTATCGCCGTCCACCCTGAAATTATGTTTGCTACTATATTGTGTGCTCGTTATCAAGCCAATCCTAAGGAATCTCATCTTCTCGCTGTAAAAGAATCTTTCGTTACTTAAAGCTTACACCCAATCTTGGGTTATGGTACCCTCGTGATTCTGAGTTCAAGCTGATGGGATACACTAACTCTGATCATGGTGGATGTGGCATCGATCGCAAAAGCACTCCTGGAGGATGTCAAATGCTTAGAAATAGATTGGTAAGCTGGTCCAGCAAAAAGCAGACATCAGTGGCTTGTTCTACCGTTGGAGCTGAATATGTTGCCGTTGGAAGGTGTTGTGCTCAGATTCTATGGATTCAGAATCAGCTCTTAGACTATGGTCTAAATTTCTCAAAGACTCCCATTTGTTCTGACAACACCAATGCCATTCAGTTGATACAGAATCCAGTGCAATATTCCAAGACCAAGCACACTGACATCCGTCATCATTTCATCAAGGACAAAGTTCAGGGGAAAATGGAGTTGTTCTACATTTCATCCACTGATCAGCTAGCTGACATTTTCACTAAGGCGTTGGACGAAAAGACTTTAAACAAATTGATTGCAGATATTGGCATGATTTCAATGATTTAATTGCTTTCTAACTCTTTTGAATGCTTCTGATTGCTTTCTAAAAAACACAAAAACACGAAAAAAATGCTACTTTTATTATGTTTACGAATTTTTACATAATTTGTTTAAGCTTCGCCTCTAGTATTTACAATTATTCTCTTTTCTCTCTTATACATCTTTCTGGCCTATCTAAGATTTATCTATATATCCTTTCTTTAAATTTTTAAGAGATGAAAGATCTCAATGCTCTTGGTGCTGAGAAAAAGAGTGGCATCATATCCTCTTATTCTTGTGAATGCCCTCTTTCTCCTACACTCATTATTATAGATAGGGTCGGCTCAACCAGTTTGGGGGCTCTAAGCGACCAAAAATTTGGGGCCCTTTGACATTACTATACTTAATGTTATAAACCTTCCTCCTTTATCCAAGCTTGGGACCGTCAATAATGAACTAAAAAGTTTAAAATGGCGGAGTTAAATTTTTTTTTATGTATATGTTTTTTGTGAATATATTTTATGACATAAAGTTAATTTTTCTAGCCTTTTTAGATGCAAATTCTTTAATAAAATTTTCATAATCAATTTATTTTACTAAATGTTTTTCAATTGACAAAATAGCTAATCCATTTTCAATTGAGTTTCACCGTCTAAAATTTCAATAACTTTAACAACTGAAACCACTATTATTTAATACAAAAATCATGATTGAAAGCATATAGAAAGGCAGAAAGCTATTCCAACTCAAATTAGACATTTTCATTTAGAAGGAAAACTTGATATCAATGATTAATTACAGTAAACAAATTAGACATTTTCAGTCCGCTTTCATCACAATTTTAGCATTAAAAAAGAACTTTCTTTAGAATGGCTAGAGAAACTATACCAAAAGCGGCCAAATGTTTCCTGTTTATCCTTTAACAAATCCCAAGGCATTCACTCTTTTATCTGATTCCTTTATAGCACAAGTAGTAGTTGTACACATGATGCTTTAGTTTTTTAATGATTGTTTAATTAACCAAAACAAGATTGGAAAGAGATTAACCCTAATGAATTGCCTATTAACCCCAACTCTGAGATAATAGAAAAATCAAAACTAAAAATTGAAAATACAAAGAATATTACCGTTTCAATCATTTAGTGACAGCAGAATAGCAGCAAAATAGCAGCAGAATAGCAGATCATTAAATCAGGAGAAACCAAGAATGAAGAAGGAAGAAGATCCCGGTTTTTTTGGATGATGATCTGCTGCGGTTCAGTGAGACAGCAAGACAGCAACAACTCAACAGAAGTGTAGAAGAAACGATTGGAAAACAGCCTGTAATCGAGAAGATGAGAACGAGAGTGGAAAAAGAACGGAAGATTTTGTTGCCGTATTGTCGCTTGAAGAGTCGATCAAAACTTAAGCCTGATTTTTTGGAAACTACTAACAATGGATCAAAAGTAAACGGGGCCCCTTACAATTGGGGGCCCTAAGCCCTATCTTTACTCTTAAAACAATAAGGCCGACCCTGATTATAGATGCAAGGAGCAACCATCAATGCAATAAGTATTGTTTTCATCTACTGACTCATAATCCGATAATACCTCGAATTCCCTAGTATTGATCTTGAGGACACGATGGTTTTATGGATTCGAGTCAGTTAACTCATTGGTTAAAAAGACTGATCTCTACTTCCCTTTTGCTCTTGATAAATGTGAAGCTTGGGATCCATATGCAACATTTCAATGATAAATGGCTTCATCACTTTTGATTTATAGTGAAATGTATTGTGTTTTGGTGTGTTAATCTTTACTTGTGTTTTCTATAGCCGAACTCTAAGGGTAGATATCTTGAAGAAAGGAAATTAATTAATGAATGATTAATTCAAAAGATCTATCTTTTATGATTCTACACAAAAGATTTTCTGAAAAAAGCTATATATAGAGTCTCTGAAAAAGGTTGTATATTCTTTTTCTTTGTTTGACTATATCTTTTGTTGTATTCTTATATTATTTATTATTTTATCCCGTACCATATTAAATGAATTGATGATGAACTGTATAGTTCTAGATCGCAACTTAACTTCATGATACGAGAGTTTAAACCACTTTTTCTTCATGAGTTAACACCGTCTATGATTCACGTTGATTACACCTCAGCGTAACTGAGACAGTCTATTATTTCCTTCAAATTCTTCTTAATGAAATTTAACGATTCACTATGATACACTACACACTGATAAAAGTTTGAAACTTTGCGTCGATGGTTAGTCTATGTACCGTAGGCTATCACACGCACCAACCCATTCTTACCCTTATATTCTTCTTTAAACCTTTATGATTTATCGTAATGTACCATACGCTGATGAGAGCTTGAAAAATCTATGCCGATGGTTAAGCTAAAACACCACAACTTATCACACACATCAAACCATTCTTTCCATAAATTATTCTTTAAAATTTCATGATTCAGTGTATGATTCCAAACGTTGATGAGAATTCGAAACATCTGTGCCTATGGGTATATCATTGTCTGTAATATATTACACGCACATACCCACTCTTTCCCAAAAATTCTTCTATTTAAGAAGTTAATGGTTCACTGTATTAGCCATACACTAATAAAGCTTCGACGCCCTTTGCCGATGGGTACATTTCATACCAGAATGTAATACACGCAACATACCAATCTTGCCCTTTTCTTCTAATAAAAGTGATTAATAAGTCAACATATGAAACCAAACGCTGATGAAATCTCACAATACTATGTTAAGGACTGGTAGTTCAAACCCATATTATCATAATACATCACAATCCTATACTAGACTACAAAGCTGCATCACTGATACTCTCCTCCAGTACCATTCTCCTGTTGATGTCAAAAATGTGGAGAATTATTAGATTAGGTGTCTAAGCCCATAACTATTTTGGTATGTACTTGACCCGATTATGATCATGGTCTTTTTGGGTTGCCTTCACCATAGCAACTGATAGGATGAATTAAGGAGAAAGAGGATTAATTATGATTTATTAATATATTATGTGAATAATATATTAAAAGAGAAATCATATTGTTTAATTAATATTGATCAAGAATTAATTTAGAATTAATTTTGTGATCAAAAGAGATTAATTAAATAAAGGGGACTGATACTGTAATTATAAGATAGTTACAATGTTGGGCTTAGGATCCATAAGGAAGCAATGGACGAATTCTATATGAGAGTCCATATAGAAATTGTCCAAGCGGCCTTCTGGAAGGATCTTTGGGCTACTTAACGACTAAGCAACTGGATTAGGGTTTCCAAGTTGATAACCCTAGAAGCCTCAACTACATAAGGACCCTTAAGGCTCCTAAAAACGTGACTAAGCATTCTTAGAAGATCTTTGACGTTTTTGTGCCTCCCCTCTCTCTCTCTCTTGTTCATCCTTATTGCTAGTGGTGTTTGTGACTCCATTAGAGGTGCAACACTTGGGGCACTAGGCTTTCAGAAGTCAAGATCAAGAAGGTTTGTGATTGTTATTGCTGCATAACAATCAAGGTAATATTCCTAACCCTATTCATATGTTAATTTTTTATTATAGTATGATAGATCTAGGGTTTATGAGCTTTGGATGATTATTGCATGTACAACTAGACAAACTAGATCCAAAGCTTTAGGGTTTGCATGTGCACCATAGGATTGATGTAATACTCAAAACCCATCGGTGGTATCAGAGCCTAGGCTGTTTATGTAATGTATTTGATGCTATGTTTGATCATTCAAAGCTGAAAATCGCAAAAAACCGGATCTGGAGGCTTGACTCGCCGAGTCCATATGTGAACTCGCCGAGTTCACTGGCAACTCGACGAGTCCAAAGTTGGCTCGACGAGTCGGAGGGTCAGATGCCAGATTTTTCGGTATAATTACCAAAAACGTTTTTTAACAGATAAAATCCGATTTTTTTCATTATGGTATTGATTATCCTAATCCAAATAGTAGATAATTGTCAAAATTAAGATAATTACTTGTTTTATAAGATAAAGATTAATTATTTGTAGTTTTGATTTGAATTATCTTGTAAGGAAATTGAATTAGGTCAAATTTAGATAATCACTAATTATTTGATTAATTAAATTATTTGTAATTTGACCTAGAAGGTTTTGAAAAGTTTCAAAACTTGCCCTCAAGTTTTGAAATTTGAATGTTTGATTAAAAGTTTAATTTTGAAATATTAAATTCTAAAACCCTAGTATTTTGAAAAAGTTCAAATTACACCCTTATGGCTTTATTAAATTAATTAAGTGTATAATTAAAGGAGAGTTAATAAATTCATAATGATATGGTTTAAGTTTAATTAAATTAAAGGTTTAATTTCTTAAATTAGACCACCTAGTATTTTAAAAGTGTAAAATACATCCTTATACTATATAAAATTAAAAGTCTAATATTATATATGTATGAGTAAAGAGTTAGTCTTACCGTTAGTAGGCCTCATTCACGAATTTGGTCTATAAGGGGTGTTTAAGGAATCGGCCTGTAAAATGACCGCCATTGGGTATCCACTCTTACCCGCCGCACCCTTGACTAGTGGAGGGTCGTTAGCCGAACGGGTAGGATAGGACACAACCTTCCATTATAAGTATAATGAAATACGAAGTAACTAAACACTTTTATAAATTCCCAAATCTTAGTTACTTTAGGAAAAATGTGGAGTTGGTGCTAATCCATGAAATTGCACATTACACCTTGTTGGCCGTTAGTGGAGCGTGTGTGGTTAACCGGCACACTAATATGGGACCAATGAAGGATGGTAATGGGTAGCTCGTAGATTATCATAAATCAATGGAGTGTGTGTGGTTAACCGGCACATTGATTAGGTGATAGACATCTTCGAGAGTACCAAGCTAATTTGCATGGTTATCCACACCTTGTTTGTGATCCTCGGCATCCCAGTCACAAACATGAAGGGCATAATCGATATTAAACATGCCATTGAAAAGTTCAATGAATCTCAAAAGATCTAGGAGTTTCAATTCATTTAAAACCTAATTTTCCATTTTCGTTTTTCATGATGGAAATTGGTAAATCATCATTTACCTACCTTCAAATGTTCTGCAACTGGATTACAACATCCCTCTTCCGAGTTGTAGAATATTGTGTTGGATCCTAGCCTTGATGTTTCATTTGGGTGTTATATTAAGGATTTAATCAACTAACTTGAATTTCTCCCGTTTTGTAGATGTCAAAATCTAACAACTATGGTCTTCCCGAATCCTTTGGAAAAAAATTTCCACATGAAGATTATGCTCCACGATTGGATTGTGGAAATGGAAATCATGCTTCACTTCCTCCACCTCCTCCAATAATTCTCCCTGACCCATGTGTTCGAAGACTTGAAAAGTTCAAGGTCACTCAAGCCCTATTGGCTAGCAAACACGAAGCTGGAAAGTCCGTATGTACTCACGTCTTGGACATGAAGTTGCATATTGACAAATTGGGAATGTTCGGTGTCGATGTCTCAAGGAAGTTGGTTGTTGACTTGGTTCTTCAATCACTTCCTGACTCATATAGTGAGTTCATTAGAGAGTACTATATGATGGACCACGACGTGACCCTCATTGATCTTACCTATTTGCTTATTGTTGCTGAATCAGCAATGATTTGGCGGACTGGTCAAGCAGATTTGTCTGGTAAATCAATGTCTCAACCTTCTATGGACAATGGCAACATTGGAAGTCCAGAAAAGTTTTCTCTACGCAAGAGAAAGGCTAAGTCTGAGATAGTCCCGTGTACGATTCCAGAAGAATCCATATGTTTCTACTGCCAAGAGAAGGGGCATTGGATGCGAAGCTTCCATGTTTACCTGAGAGATCGCAAGGATGGGAGAGTCAAGATGTATGACTCTGCTTCAGGTAAAATCCACTATCTAACTCTATTAAGTTACTATTTGTAGATTCTTAATACATGATGTGATAAGATTGCATTTTGATGTTTTGTAGGATCGAAGAAAAGAAAGGAAGCTTAAAGGAAGAGTGAGTTGAGTCTGATCACGAAGAAATGGATTTCGATCGCATGATTCGAAGATCGGATTTTTGAGCTGTTGTTTAAGAGTTAGGATAGATTGCTTAGAAATGTTTAGTAACATAGTTTTCATTTGTAATTGCGTTGTAAGGAAAAGTTTTTCCGCACTTTTATAAATAAAATAATTTTTTTTTCTTGTTTATATTTCCTTGCAATGGCATTTGTGAAAATTGATGTTTATATGTTTCTATTGATAGCAATATTGAAAAGGATGTGATTCTTAGTTATGTTATTTGTGGTAGTGTCAGAAATTTACCAAATAAGGAAAGATTCTCATCACCCAAGTTTCAATTGAACAGAAACTTGGAATCATACAACTTGTATTGTGTGATAAATGAAAACCTTCGTATTTGGGAAATTAAGACAAATTCCTTATTCACATAAGAATGTGAGTCAAGTGAAGGACTGGAGGGTCTGGTACACAATGTTGTGCACTGGTCAAATCCAACACAAATAACGATGAGACTATTCGTCATGATTTGCTAAAAGTTTAGTAAATATGGTTATACTTACAAGATTAAGTGTAATTCTGAATCTTTGAAAAGTTTCAATGTATGGCAGAACGAATAAGAAGAATCAATGAGGTAGAAAGATAAAAGGTTTCTCCAATCTGAGAAGAAGGGAGAGTAATTTTGTATCATGTTTTATGATCGTCTGAATGATTATGAAATCATATCACAATTGATCCTCCAAGGACAACTTAGTGCACTAGTATGGCTAAGTAGAGGAATCGTGAATTGTTAAAGTGGCTAAATCAAAAGGTGAATCATACTTCGTTCCAATATCAAGTCTTAGAGTCATACTCCAAGATTATGACTTGAGTGACATAGTCTTAAGTAGGTTTATCACACTTATCAAATATGGAATAGGAAAAGTTTTCTTATTTCTGCACATTTGAAATTGGTAAGTTGTTATGTCTTGGATATGACAAAGACCAACTAAGACCTGTTGTGTAAAGTGTTTGTCTTAACAGGAACCCGCACTAAACCTTGAATATTTGTTTTGTCAAGGAATGTTTCTTGACAAAAGAATCTTATATGTCAAGAAGTAAGTGGGAGTCTTAAAGATCTTGAAAAAGGTTCAAGAACTAATCAAGAGTGAACTTATTATTAAACACTAGTACACGACTTGAGGTTTATAACCTATCGTGTTGACACATTCTTGTTTCTATGCCATTCCAGTTGAGTTAACTATGCATGTGCTTTCTATGAGTTCTCATTTGAATGCATAAAGGCAAAGCACCTTAATCAATGAAAGTTCATTGATCGTATGGGTGAGTTGCGCAACTACTTGGAAGACATGGTAGGCCCTTGTGCTTCCAGATGGCAAGAAATAAAGACTGAACAAGTTCAATCCATATGAGTTTGGATTTGTCACAAACATTGTCTTATGGTTATGGTTATGACAAATTCACATGGATAGGAACGCATACACCATAAAATCTAAGTGATAACGTTTCTCTCCGCTTCATGAAAATGATTGTGAGGAAACGCTTTCAATGGGAAGATTTTAAGGAGATAGCGATTGTGTAAATTGCATTCTCAAATTCGATTATGATTACGGCATCCCTCTTCATAGTTCGAATTGGGAGATTTGGCAATTAGTTTAAACATTTAAGACTTATTGCCATAAGTGCTGAAATTGTTTAGACACACATATGAGCTATCTAAGGAAAGGTGTATGAGTTTGAGAAGCTTAGATAAAGGCTTATCAAAGCATCTCGTATCAGAAATATGAACTTTCATTAAGAAATTCATTAAGTATTGTTTTCTATAAGTTCAACTGATTTCTGGATACATGTCAAAGCTAGTGGGAGCATAAGTGGTATACTGGTAAGGATATAATCATCATGTTAGTGGGAGCATGATTATTATTTTAAGTGTTGCAAGTTAGCAATATTAATGATAGAAAAAAAAAAGTTTCACTTTGCAAAGTTGCAGGGGTTGAAAGGTTGTTTTGCTATAATTAAGGGAGAGAATATTATACTTCATTTCAAATCTAAAAGCTTAGATCGAGAAATTTTAATCAAATTTAATCAAAAGATATATATGGATGTTATGTTGAAAAGATTCAACATAAGGGAATTCTACATATGACAATATTATAGCAAGAAACTGGTAAAGTATCACGTTTTTCATAAAATCGTGCCCCATACGCTTCTGGTATAGGATCGATTGCATATGTTGTAATATTCGACCGTTCTAAACTTTCCAAATGCCTAGGGCATTAAGAGGGAAAAAGGACTAGAACCGGAAATGACTAAAATAATTAAACAACTATCGAGGACAATCTAAGGTTCGCTAAGGGTTGGTCCTTGTGGGTAGTTGGAAGTGTAGTAATGGATGGACCATATTGACATTATTATGAATAGATAGGATTCTATTTAGAATGAGTTGTCATATGGAAAATATGGAAATGTTTCTATAATGGGAGTTGTATATTAAGAATCTATGTAGATTAGAAACTTTTATGCAAGAAGGATGTTCAAAGGAATGTACTTTGAATTTGAGACTTCATGTCTATAGAGTTGTCTTGTAACAATTTCCGATAGAGCACTTTGTAATTTCATTGGAAAAGTCTTGGTGACTTTGGTGCTATGACATTACAAAATGATCATTGCATAAAAGGTTAGAATCTAACACATTCGGATAGTGGGAAGAATTTGGTATTCTTACACTTGTGATAAGGATGGGGAATTGTGAAATGAGCATCATTAGAAATGTCTTCAATTGATTTATTTCACAAAGTAAGGACCATAGGTAAACATAGTGTGCATGCTTGGAGCATAGGAAAACTGTTGTTATAATTCAAGTAATAAGATTATCCGAAACATTATACAATGAATAATGAGTAATTAATATGGTGATTAAATAAAAGGTGTTTTATTTATACTCAAGATTTTGAGGCCGTATTGAATTCGATTATTCTTGTGTTTCACTTCGCATGTTTTGACTTCCAGAATAACTAGGTTATTCAAACATCCACAGCCGGTCATACGTTGGAAGTAGGTATGAGGTAAGACTGTCATGAATCTGTCTGTAGATTGTCTAAGGTGTTTAGACATAGCACAAGTTTGCTGCAGAATTCATGAGTGCTCCTGTAATAAGATTAGAGTATTGGATTAAACCCACACTCACTTGAATCACTTCATGGATTTTATCACCGAGACATGTGAGTTGTACATTGATAATATGTAAACGAGACATATTATCAATATCTTATATTCTTGAAACCGAGACATGTGAGTTGTAATTTACAAGTCGGTTGCACATTGATAATATGTAAACGCACCAGTAACTTGGTGTTATAAAACATATTGTTGTGTTTGATTTGATGAGTAGGTACAAGCTACCATTTGAGTCGAAGTTTATCTGTTCCTTTTACCCTAAGAGGGATAAAAGCAATATATGTGGGCCCCTCGATGATTTAGTGATGACACCCTAAAGCGCTTGGCCAAGCCAGGACTGATTTAATTTGTTCAATTAGTCAGTCGTCATAAATCGGAAATCGGGAAACAACACATAGACTAAGAGAATGATTAAAGTCCATGTCTCAGTCTATACGATATCTAGAATGGAGGAATATATGATCCCTTATCTAAAGGACGCGCTTCTGATAAGATCAGAGTTGATAGCGGCTTTTGAAAGCTACGATTGCTAATCAGGTTCTGAAGCCATACTTGCAAAATAGTTATTAGACTTATCCAAGTGGGAGACTGTTGGATTAGGTGTCTAAGCCCATAACTATTTTAGGATGTACTTGACCCGATTATGAGCATAGTCCTTTTGGGTTGCCTTCACCATAGCAACTGATAGGATGAATTAAGGAGAAAGAGGATTAATTATGATTTATTAATATATTATGTGAATAATATATTAAAAGAGAAATCATATTGTTTAATTAATATTGATCAAGAATTAATTTAGAATTAATTTTGTGATCAAAAGAGATTAATTAAATAAAGGGGACTGATACTGTAATTATAAGATACTTACAATGTTGGGCTTAGGATCCATAAGGAAGCAATGGACGAATTCTATATGAGAGTCCATATAGAAATCGTCCAAGGGGCCTTCTGGAAGGATCTTTGGGCTGCTTAAGGACTAAGCAACTGGATTAGGGTTTCCAAGTTGATAAACCTAGAAGCCTCAACTATATAAGGACCCTTAAGGCTCCCAAAAACGTGGCTAAGCATTCTTAGAAGATCTTAGACGTTTTTGTGCCTCTCCTATCTCTCTCTCTCTCTCTTGTTCATCCTTATTGCTAGTGGTGTTTGTGACTCCATTAGAGGTGCAACACTTGGGGCACTAGACTTTCAGAAGTCAAGATAAAGAATGTTTGTGATTGTTATTGCTGCATAACAATCAAGGTAATATTCCTAACCCAATTCATATGCTAATTTTTTATTATAGTATGATAGATCTAGGGTTTATGAGCTTTGGACGATTATTGCATGTACAACTAGACAAACTAGATCCAAAGCTTTAGGGTTTGCATGTGCACCATAGGATTGATGTAGTGCTCAAAACCCATCAAGAATAACCTTGCCAAAGTTAAAACTTCTGGATATTCAGACAAGCACAATCTAAGGGTGAGTCAAGCTGACATCAACATTATTTGTCGTCCGCTCCTTTATCATCATGATAAGTCATTCATCTTCTCAGGGGAGCATTCGTTAAAGCTGAAGAGTTAAAACTTCATTCTTATTCTCAGGGGGAACGAGCTAAAAAGTTAATTAGAAATTAGTTTTGACATCATCAGATAGGGGAGATTGTAAGGTCACACCTTATGATCTGATGAGTCAAACACTCTACTCTATCTGTCAACGTCAGCGTCTTCTCAACTACCAGCGCCAACGTATCAAGCTTATCAGCGTCAACGCATAAGATAGTTATTCTATGTATTCATTTGTATATTGGGTAATGATATAGATAAGTATAGAATAGATAGCAGATCCGGTATCTTTGTTATGAATATCGGTTCTTCATATAGATAAGATACAATCCCTTAAATCATGGGATTCACATGTATAAATTAGTATATAATCTACATTAGGGTAAAACCTAATGTAGAGTGTTCGGCTTTGTGTAAATCGTCTTTCTGACAACCTGTCTTCTTGGTGAAGAAAAAACTCTTTCTTGGTGAAAGAACAATTTGGAGAACTCTCTGTGTCATTTACTTTTTGTTCTTTATTTTCTTAGATTAAGTTTTACTTTCGTCTTTATACTTGAAGCCTATCTGATCGATACAAACCTTCAATTATTTAGGATAAATAAATCTTGAACAAGTTATAGTATATGTCACAAGGATTCCACACATATAAAGAATGCTAAAATCCGACTTCGTATGAGGAGGTTATGCTTCTTTGAAGTTTCGCAATTAAATCAACACGACTCTGCGTATCGTAAAAAGTGAATTTTCGATAATTTGCTTTTTAGTCTAATAGGTCTAAACAAAAGTTGTAGTAGTCGTTAAACCAAGAGCGTGCATATAGAGAACGTCTAAATCTGACTTCGTGACAGGAAGTTATGACTTTTCGAAGTTTCAGCGCAATTTAGAAATCGAAGTAGAGATCGGTCGATTGTTAGGAAATACAATATAAACGAGAGTTAAAGATCTCATCCATATGATTTTGTCGATATAAAGACAGTTGATAACGGATATCATATGAGAAAGTTATAAATTTTTAATGGACTTCAACACTCTAAGTATGTTAAAAATATAGCTTTAAAAATAAAGTCAAAATTAGCCGACGGAGTCTAAACGAAAGTGGTTGATCTCGTCGATAGCTTTCCGAAGATATAAAGAACGTCGAAAACAAAGCTCGTATGAAGAAGTTACAGCATTTTTAAAAATATAAAAAAATGCGCGCGCGAAGTGCACCGTGCGCATCGATGACGCGGCACTCTCCGGAGGCGACACGTGGCAAGTCGGCCACTCCCTTCCTCAAATAGTCAAGGTGATGTGGCACCATGAGATTTGGACACTTGGCACCACAAAAAACATGACACGTGGCGACGTTTTAGTAGCTATGACATGGACTAGTGGAGTAGCGACACGTGGCATGCAAGCGTAGGAGCTAGCGTAGCCCTGGTGCCCGGAGCGCCTCCTGCCTGTGCACGTTACGCCTGGCTGCTACCTATATATAGCTTTCTAAAAATCATTCCTCCCACACCAACTTCACTTATATTTCTCTCTAGAACCATTTCTTTCGTTGAATCCGATTTCTTTGGGCTTTTAAAAATATTTTAGTAAGGTTCTAAGGTCCCGAAGAGCCCAGTAAATAGAAGCTTTCGGTTTCGGAGTTATGCCCGCATAGTTTCCCGGTTTTCGCTAAAATCTGTATAAGTTAAGTTACACTCTTTTGTTTTCAGTGTAACTTATATTTATAGTCATAAGCCGTTATTATGAACCTATAAATAAGATTTATCAATGATTCCAAGTCATTATACAAATTGATCTACTTATAAGGATGATGTCTAGGCTGTATTTAGTGAGGTGTTTCAAGTGATATTTCTAAACAGTATACTCTATATACCAAACGGACCCTACCTCCGATATGAACCTACCTGGTTATCCCTTATCAACTATAGATCAATAGGCAATGGGATTACTGAAAAATCTAGAATATAATTATTATAGTCATCAGGATCATGAAACTAAATTAAGACTTAGCATTATCTACATCTAGGTCTTTTGGAAAAGTGTTAAGGCGAAGCGTTGTCCTAACCTTGAGTCATTTATTGTTATCAAGTGAGTGCATAGTTACTTTCAAACTTACACATAGATACAAGTAATTTAATTGCTTAAATGCTATGTGCGGTATCTTACTGTGATTAATATATATATATATATATATATATATATATATATATATATATATATATATATATATATGTGCCACTTGATATAGTTTTACTAGATTAAACTAAATATATATTATCAAACTTAATAATATGATTGGGTATTCAGTGGTCATGAGAGATAATAAACGAGAGGTCATGTTAGAGCCGCGTGAGATAGTAGTTGTGATAGGTTAGTGATAACTATGCAAATAATGAGCCGTGTCTGCCGGGTCTATCCCAAGTACTTTTGTACTGCCATGTTTATTCGAAGTACTATTGTACTACAGTGACTAGCCAAGTACTATTTTACTGTCGTGCCTATCCAAAGTACTATTATACTGTCGTGCCTATCCAAAGTACTAATGTATTGTCATGTCTCCGTGTTTACACAAAGTGTTATCATACTGTCGTGCGTAATCAATCTAGGAATTATATATGTCTATTGATAAAGGTCCGTTAAGATAGATCCCTCGAGATCATCATATTAGGATTAGGAAGGGAAGATAACGAGACTGTGGTAATGAGGTTATTTGAATGCCGAAGAATATATAACTAAAGATTATAATATGGTGGGTTGAATACCCTATGTACTCACCAAGTTTCCCAACCTAACTCACTCAGTTTATTTGAATCACATGTTATTAAATAAAGATACTCAGATAATGATGTATGAGAGATTCAAGGAGATGTAGACCATTAGTAGTTGAGATATTGTAAGTCTCCATTTTATGCTTATGCTTTTGTATTGACGATGACATCCCGAGTTTTATAAACAAAACATATTTCTTCGAAAACACTTTGATATAATTTTTATCATGTTTTTGGGGACAAATTCCGCATAACTAATTTTTTAAAGAATATTCTGACTTATTAAGCATAAACAAATCGGTCTTTTCTAGCCGTAAAAATGGGGATGTCACAGTTGGTATCAGAGCATTAGTTTAAGCGAACTAGGAATTTTAGGAAATTTCTAGACTTAAGCTTAGAATACTAAGCAATGATCATGAGATGTGTGTCTATTATATTTTAGGTGGTACACCTGAATTGGCACAAACACTAGCTTACTTTAGGATAAGATGCCTAATTTGCTTTTATGTGCTAAATGGTTTGAATTATAGCATGCCTTAGGTTGCCTATTTAAAATGCTATTATATGATTAGATCTAAGGTCTGTTTCCAACCTAGAATTAGAAAACAAATTATGTGTTCAGGTTTCTAAACGTTTAATTACAGTATTAGAACTAATATATAACTTTTTCGGAGTGATAAAGAGAATTTCGCGTCTAAGCCTTCTCTATCTTAAATTTCTCATCCTGAACGATTACTTTGGTATAAAAAAACATCATGGTGAGGACACCTAGTGGATTAGGAATCGATAACGGAAACCGTCAGGCCGATAGCTGAATTTGTTTCAATAACAATGATTAGAGCCTTGTTAGCTGAACAGAGGGAGGAAATGAGACAGTTCATCCGAGAGAATGAAAGAGAACCCACTATGCCTGTTGCGCAACCCGAACTGAATGAAGGTTAGTAGAAGGAAGGAAACTATAGCAGAACCGTGAATCAAGCTAAGCCACAAGTAATTAGGAGGAACGACCCGAATGAAGGGGTTGATAGGAACAGATGCAAGTATAATGACTTTATAAATTGCAAACCCTCATCCTTTACCGGAAAAGAAGACTCGGTAGGAGTTATGGACTGGATTTTGGAGATGGAGCAAACTTTCATTACATGCGGTTGCACAGGAACGTTGCAAACCACCTATGCAGTGAGACAATTTAAGGGTTAAGCTGTTTGTTGGTGGAACACATTGGGAAAGATATTAAGCCTAAATGAGCCATTTCAACTGACATGGACAGAGTTTCTCGTTTATTTCAAACGAAAGTATTGTTCTGCTCAGAACATACTGGAGTTGGAGAACCAATTCTTGAATTTGAAGAAGGGGAATTTGATTGTGAAAGAGTACACCAATGCCTTCACCGATAAGATGGAGTTCATGTTGGATTAGTGTCTAAGCCCGTAACTATATTTGGTATGTACTTGACCCGGTTATGCATGGTCCTTTTGGGTTGCCTTCACCAAAGCAACTTGACAAGGTAATTTAAGGAAAGAGAGAAGATATTATGGTTTATTAATATATTATAAGAATAATATATTAAAGGAGAAATCATATTTATTTAATTAGTATTAGTCATAAATTAATTAGGAATTAATTTGGTGACTAAAAGAGATTAATTAAATAAAGGGGCATAAACTGTCAAATGTGTGATAGTTGAGTTTTGGGCTGGGAAACCTAATGGACTAAGGGGGAATGAAATTATGATGAGGGATCATCATATTTTCGTCCAAGGGCCCTATTCCAGAAGGTTCCTTGGGCTACTTGGTGGCTAAGGTATCCATTAGGGTTTAGACTGAAACCCTAGCAGCCTATAGTATAAATAGAGACCCTTGCATGCAATTTTCGGCCACTTGTTCCCAAGAAAAACCCTAGGGCCGATTTTAGCATTGTCTCTCCTCTCTCATAATTGCCTTCTTGCTTGTGTGGTGTTTGTGATCCATTAGAGTAATTACAATTGTGATTCTAAGCTCAAGAGAAGAAGATTCAAGCTACTATTGGAAGAGGTAAACATCTAGATCTAATGTTACATGTTAATTTTGATATTATGTATGCTAGATTAGGGTTTGCAAGTCTTGGATTCATTGCATGTTCAATAGAGAAACCTAGATCCAAGCATTAGGGTTTGTATGAGCACATAGGATTGTTCTTATGCATAAAACCCATCAGTGGTATCAGAGCCTTGATTGGTTTCTGTTGTATGTGATGCTATAACTGTTTACATGCTGAAAATCGTTTTTCTGGCTTCTGTTCGACTGGACTTGGCGAGTCACTTCATGGACTCGGCGAGTCGGCCCTACTCGGCGAGTCCATGAGTGACTCAGCGAGTCGGATCGTCTGACAGAGGCAATATCGGGATTTCTTGCTATTTTTGCTATGGAATAGTTGCCTAATCTGTGTTTACTGATAAAATTCGAATTTTAATGATTTTGTGAGACTATCCTTGCCAAAAACAAAAGATATTTACCAATTGATTAGATAATATATTCCTTATATGATTAAAATTGATTATTTGAATTAATTGGGTAACTTATCTTGCAAGAAATTGAATTAGGTCAAATATAGATAATCACTAAATTAATTGTTTGATTTATATTATTTATTATTTGATCCCTTGTGTTTTGAAAAGTTCAAAACTTGTCCTCGAGTTTTGAAATTTAAATTTTGTGATTAAAAGTTTAATTTTGAATGATTTAAATTTCAAACCCTTAGAATTTTACAAGTTTAAAATTCAACCCTATACTATTATATTATTACAAGATTAATTAATATATATGTATAAGAATAAGCTAGTCTTATCGCTAGTAGGCCTCATTCACGAAGCCAGTCTATAAGGTGGGTATAAGGTTGCTGCCTATAAAATGGCGCTTAATGGATGTACACTCACATCCACCGCTTGCTTGACTGGTGGAGGGCCGTTAGCCGAACGGATAGGATAGGGCACTTAATTCCTCATTATAAGTATAATGAATATTGCAAAGTAACCACAATGTTTTCAAATTCCCAATCTTAGTTACTTTAGGGTAAAATGTGAAAATGATGCTATTCCATGGAATTACACTTTGTACCCCTGTCAAACGTTAGTGGAGCGTGCGTGGCTAACCGGCACACTAATTTGGGATTGACATTGGTGACAAAGGGTGGCTCGATGTTTATCATAGATCAATGGAGCGTGCGTGGCTAACCAGCATATTGATTAGGTGATAGAGACATTGGGTGCACCATGTTGATTCGCATGGTTATTCACAACTTGTTTGCGATCCTCGGCATCCCAGTCGCAAATTTGAAGTGTATATCGAGATTTAAAAATGCCATTGAAATGTTCAATGAATCTCAAAAGAAATCTAGGAATTTTCAAATACATTTAAAACTTAATCTCTATTTCGTTTTTCATGGTGAAAATTAGTGAATCGTCATTCACTTACCTTCAAATTATTTACTTTTAGATTACAGCATCCCTTTTCTAAGTTGTAAATAATGTTGTTGGATCCTAGCCCTAATTTCTCATTTGGGTGTTTAATTGGGGATTCATTTCTAATCAAACTTTGTTTCTTTCTATTTCAGATGTCTAACGCAAACGCAAACAACAACACTTCTGGGTCATTCTCGTTGATGAACCTGTGTCAAAAGGTGACATTTGATGGCTCGAACTTCAACGAGTGGATGAGATACATTCGCATGATAACTCGCTACGAGGACAAAGGATATGTCCTCGATGAGAAGCTAGAAAAGATCAACCCAGAAGAAGCTACTCCTGAAGAGATGGCCGCCTTTGAGGCCCACGAGCGTGATGCGACGAAAGTTCATTGCATCATGTTGGCCACCATGAACCTCGAACTCCAAAAGTCCTATGAGGACATGTATCCATATGAGATGCACCAAGATTTGTTGGACAGGTACCACCAGAGCGCGAGGCAAGAGCGCTATGAGATCATTACCAACATGATCACCGCTAGGATGGGGAGTGGAGAATCCCTAACTGCTCAGTTGCAAAGAATGCAAAGGTATGTTGATCGTCTTCTCAAACTTAATGTTAAGTTTGATGAGGATTTGGCTATCGACATCATCCTCCACTCCTTGCCTTCCTGCTACAACCAGTTCAGAATGACCTACCACATGAACAAGGAAGAGGTCACCCTGACTAAACTTCAAGGGCTCCTAAGGACAGCTGAGAGCAACCTCAAGGACAAATCTATTGCATCATCCTCTACTGTAGCTGCTCCTGTGTTGGCAATTGGCCAAGGAAAGGGAAAGAAGAGGAAGACTCCTTCTAAGAGCCACCATAAGGGTAAGACCCAAGATGGTTCCTCTTCTAGTGGGACCAAAGCAGGTTCTGTTAAGCCCTCTTCTGACCCCAAGGAAGCAGAGTGCTTCTATTGCCACCAGAAGGGCCACTAGAAACGAAGCTGCCCTAAATATCTGGAGGATATTAAGGATGGGAAGATAAAGCCCACCTTTGCAGGTATGTATTTAATTAAATCTAATAACTCATCACTTGCTACTTCATGGGTCCTTGATACTGGATGTGGTTACCATATTTGTTCTGATTTGCAGGGGCTAAAAGAAAGTAGGGAAGTGGAGCATGGAAGGATAAACTTGATCATGGGAAACAAGAAGTCTTCACCAGTCACCAAGATCGGAGTTTATTCCTTAGTGTTGAGTAATGGGTTAGGGCTAGATTTAAATAATTGTTGCTATTCGCCAGATATGGCAAGGAACATCATTTCTTTTCATGGATTGTTTAGACAAGGTTTCAGATATCCGTTTGATAATAGTAATGGTTCTATTAATGCTTATTTGAATGGTGTCTTTTATTTCAATGCATTACCTTGTAATGGGATTTATGAATTTGTGTTAACAAGAAACGCATAGCCCAACTCCAAAAGGATGGAGTCTTGGAGTCATTCGACCTTAGGGACGATGACGTGTGTGAGTCTTGTTTACTTGGGACGATGACCAAGTCACCCTTTACTGGCACATGTGAAAGGGGTGAGGGTGTATTGGATCTCATACATACAGATGTATGTGGACCCTTTAGATCCACCACAAGGGATGCTTGTCACTTCTACGTGACTTTTACAGATGATTATAGCAGATATGGATATATCTACTTAATCAAGCAGAAGTCAGAAACTTTTGAAAAGTTTAAAGAGTTTAAGAATGAAGTGGAGAATCAACTGGGCAGGAAAATCAAGATGCTTCGATCTGATCGAGGAGGAGAGTACCTAAGTCTTGAGTTTCACGACTATCTAAAAGAATGCGGAATAGTTTCGCAATTGACGCCTCCTAGAACGCCACAATTGAATGGTGTGGCTGAGAGACGTAATCGAACCTTGTTGGACATGGTTCGTTCTATGATGAGTCGTGCTTCGTTACCAATCTCATTCTGGGGGTATGCCTTAGAGACTGCCGCCCATATCCTTAACTTAGTTCCCACCAAGAAGGTTGCCAAGACACCTCACGAGATGTGGACAGGGAAAGCTCCCTCGTTAGCACATGTCAAGGTTTGGGGTTGTGAAGCTTTCGTAAGACGAGAGACTTACGACAAGCTAGAACCTCGTAGTGAGAAGTGTTATTTCATCGGCTATCCACAGAAGTCTTTTGGCTATCTCTTCTATAGACCAAGTGACAATGTTGTCTTTGTTGCTAGGAGAGGAGTTTTCAGAGAGAGAGAGAACTCATAAGTCAAGGAGACAGTGGGAGTCAGATTGACCTTGAAGAGATTCAAGAGTCGGGAGATGAAGGAACCTCTGACACTGGCGCTCAACCTGAGGAGGAAACTCCTGTTGAACCAATTGACCAGTCCTTACCTCTTAGACGTTCCAATAGAGTTAGTGTTAAACCCCAGTTTTATGGTTTCCATATTACTACTGACGGGGATACGTTTATTAGTGATAGTACACTAGTAAATCTGGACGAACCTAATAGCTATAATGAAGCCATGGCAGGCCCAAAGTCTGCTAAATGGAAAGAGGCAATGGACAGCGAGATTCAGTCCATGTATGACAACCAAGTTTGGAATTTGGTTGATAATGTACCAGGTTGTAAGACGGTCGGGTGCAAGTGGATCTTCAAGAAGAAGACAGACATGGATGGGAAAGTGCACACTTATAAAGCGCGATTGGTCGCGAAGGGCTTTACTCAAACTCCTGGAGTTGACTATGACGAGACCTTCTCACCAGTTGCGAAGATAAAGTCTATTAGGGTAATGCTCGCAATAGCTGCGTTTCATGATTATGAAATTTGGCAGATGGATGTAAAAACCGCTTTCCTAAATGAGAAGTTGGCTGAGGATGTTTACATGAATCATCCAGAGGCTTTTGTCGATGCGAAGCATCCCAATAGGGTGTGCAAGCTTGAAAAATCCATTTATGGATTAAAGCAAGCATCTCGCAGATGGAATCTTTGTTTTGACGAGAAGGTCAAAGAGTTTGGCTTTCTGCGAAGCGAAGATGAGTCATGTGTGTATGTCAAGGACAGTGGGAGTATAGTAAGCTTCCTCGTATTGTATGTCGATGACATACTGCTCATAGGAAACGACATCCCAACCTTGCAGGAGGTCAAGTCCTGGCTTGGGAAGTGTTTCGCTATGAAGGACCTCGGAGAGGCTTCGTATATTCTGGGAATAAGGATAGTGAGAGACAGAAGTAAGAGACTGATACGACTCAGTCAGGATACGTACTTGGAGAAGGTACTAAAACGTTTTAGTATGGAAAATTCCAAGAAAGGGGAGTTACCAATTCAATGCAATACCAAACTCAGTAAGACTCAGAGCCCGAGTACAGAGGCAGAGATAGCTGATATGAGTCGAGTACCTTACGCTTCCGCAGTTGGCTCGATTATGTACGCTATGACCTGTACTCGCCCTGATGTGGCCTTCGCCTTGAGCATGGTCAGCAGATATCAAGGGAACCCTGGTAGAGCGCATTGGATTGCTGTCAAGAATATTCTTAAGTACCTACGAAGGACCAATGAATGGTTTCTAGTCCTCGGTGGGAGTGATGACTTAAGGGTACGAGGGTACACTGACGCTAGTTTTTAGACGGATCGGGATAATTACCGATCGCAGTCAGGCTGGGTCTTTACCCTAAACGGAGGAGCAGTGACTTGGAAAAGTTCCAAGCAAGAGACCGTAGCTGATTCAACGTGCGAATCAGAGTACATTGCGGCAAGCGAAGCGTCAAAGGAGGCTATATGGTTGAAGAACTTCATAGGAGACCTTGGAGTTATGCCATCCATAAAGGAGCCCATGGAAATTTTCTGTGATAATGAAGGAGCGGTTGCCTTGACCAAGGAACCAAGGGATCATGGCAGATCTCGACATATCGACAGGGAATGCCATTTTATTAGACATCGGGTAGAAGAGGGACTCCTCGTTGTGAAGAGGGTATCGTCAGAAGATAACCCAGCAGATCCCCTTACGAAGGGACTGAGTAGGGTCAAGCATTTGAAGCACGCTAGGAGCGTTGGGCTAAAGGACAATATTAGTTTAGATTAGATAGGTAGGAAATTTGTAATGGATAATTTTGTATTCAACATTTTGATGATTAAATAAAGGTGTGTTATTTATAAGAAAGTTACTATCTTGTGTTGATTATTTATCTGTTATTTCCAATTTTGCATGTTTTGACTTCCTGAATAATAAGATTGTTCGAACAGTCCACAATCGCTCATATGTTGGAAGTAGATATGAAAGAAGATTGTCATAAATTTGTTTGTAGATTGTCTAAAAGGTTTTAGACATAGCAAAGGTTTGCTACAAAGTTTATGAGTGCTTATGAAATATGTTTTGAGCATTGGAATAAACCCGCACTTGCTTGTATCACTTTATGAAAGTTATCACAAATGATCGCAAGATGATAATATCATATAATCTTTGAACCTAGAGATATGGTTATTGTTTACTAGTTGATTATGCATTGATAATACGAAAACACATCAGTAACTTGATGTTATAAAACGTATTATTGTGTGTAACTTAGCTAGTAGATAATAAAAGCATATAAGTCGAAGTTTTCTGTTCCTTTTATTCTAAGAGTATAAAAGCGATATCTTGGCCACTCGATGATTTGGTTTGACTTATGTGTCGGGCCCGGTCAGAATGAGGTTGATGTGTTCAACTGAATTCTATGTCGAACAAATCAGAGATCGAGAAACAAATGTTGGACAATAATTATTGTCAGCATGATATCTAGAACAGAGGATTATACGATCCCTTATCTTAAGGATAGGATTTTGATCAGAGTTGACAGAAGCGTATAAGAGCTACGATTGCTAACCAGATCCTGAAGTCGTATGTGAGATATAGTTACTAGACTTATCCAAGTGGGAGACTGTTGGATTAGTGTCTAAGCCCGTAACTATATTTGGTATGTACTTGACCCGGTTATGCATGGTCCTTTTGGGTTGCCTTCACCAAAGCAACTTGGCAAGGTAATTTAAGGAAAGAGAGAGGATATTATGGTTTATTAATATATTATAAGAATAATATATTAAAGGAGAAATCATATTTATTTAATTAGTATTAGTCATAAATTAATTAGGAATTAATTTGGTGACTAAAATAGATTAATTAAATAAAGGGGCATAAACTGTCAAATGTGTGATCGTTGAGTTTTGGGCTGGGAGACCTAATGTACTAAGGGGGAACGAAATTATGATGAGGGATCATTATATTTTCGTCCAAGGGCCCTATTCCAAAAGGTTCCTTGGGCTACTTGGTGGCTAAGGTATCCATTAGGGTTTAGACTGAAACCCTAGCAGCCTATAGTATAAATAGAGACCCTTGCATGCAATTTTCGGCCACTTGTTCCCAAGAAAAACCCTAGGGCCGATTTTAGCATTGTCTCTCCTCTCTCATAATTGCCTTCTTGCTTGTGTGGTGTTTGTGATCCATTAGAGGAATTACAATTGTGATTCTAAGCTCAAGAGAAGAAGATTCAAGCTACTATTGGAAGAGGTAAACATCTAGATCTGATGTTACATGTTAATTTTGATATTATGTATGCTAGATTAGGGTTTGCAAGTCTTGGATTCATTGCATGTTCAATAGAGAAACCTAGATCCAAGCATTAGGGTTTGTATGAGCACATAGGATTGTTCTTATGCATACAACCTATCAGTTCGCCCTATGAATTGTCATGTACTAACTAGACAAGATTGATAGGTACGTCGAGGGGCTACCACGGGAGTACACTGTGCCAGTTAAGCATGCACCTACCTTTAAAGCAGCCGTTTGGGCATCAAACTCTATGGAAGATATGATCAAGTAGCGAATCGCCGACAAGACTGAGGTTGGCGAGAAAATGAGAGGTGAAGGACACTCAATTTCTGATAAGAAAAGTAAAATCTCAAGGTCTGAACCCAACGTTAAGAAATATGGGGGTAGTAATGAAGCAGGGTGGTGCAATAAATGCAAGAAGAAGCATGTTGGGCAATACAAAAGAGAAGTGACCTACTACAGGTACAGAAGACCTGATCACTATTCGGATGAGTGTTGGTATGACGAAAGGGTGTGTTTTGAATGTAAGGAGGAAGGGCATGTCATGAAGGACTGCCCAAAAAAAGAAAGAAGCTGCCAAGCCAAATATTCCGCCAAAGCCAAAAGCAAGGGAATATTTTATGGGGCTTGATGGGGAACAAGAGTGCGAGAATTTGGAGCTGCTTGTCTGGAGTACTTGAGGGAAGAAGATAAATGAGTAGTATCAGGGTGTGTGGATTGTTGTAATAGGAATGTAGTATAAATAAATCTTGTAATCGTTTTCAAGAAGTAATATAATCCCTAATTATGTTATATGACTCAATGTGATAAGTTGTTGTCTGATCTTCTTGTATGGTGACTTAGTGAACTACGAGATAATTCTTGGGATGAGTATGAGTAGGTGTGAAAGGTAGTAGAGGCCTATACTATCGAAAGCACATGACTCACACTTGGATCAGGGAAATTCACAAAGTTACTAACGTCTCTAAGTAGTGGAGCTATTTTGTTCGTTTCCATCATTACCTTTGTTTCGGTAATGACTACAAATATAAATATTATTCCGAACCTAGTGGTCATCGAGTTCGACAAATCTATGAAGTAAGTATGACATAGTGTCCGACCATAGTTATAAGATTAATGAGGGAAGCAATCGACAGACAGATTGCAAATCATCATTCGTTAGCAGTCAGTAGCTAGAGAGTGTTACCTGCTATAATGTGATTGTACCACATTATAACATGAAGGAAGGTACCTTCAGAAGTAGGCATTTGAATTTTAGGATAAGAGTCTAGTTCATTATATAACTATTGTAGGATACAATAAAAGAATACAAGAGTTACGGTTATCACCTAATATGTAAAGGTAACGTGTGGGATCATTATTCAACCCTATCTTGCTAATGATTCCAGGATGTAATCATCCTAAGGGGGAGATAATTGTAACACCCGTAAATTTGGGCTATGCAAATAAGTTATTATAAGACATAATAATGACTTTTTGGTAGAATATTATTTAGGATAAATAAATCTTTAACAAGTTATAGTATGTGTGGCAAGGATTCCACACATATAAAGAACACTAAAATCCGACTTCGTATGAGGAAGTTATGCTTCTTCGAAGTTTCGCGATTAAACTAGCACGACTTTGCGTATCGTAAAAAGTGAATTTTTGATAAATTGATTTTTGGCCAAAGAGGTTGTAACGCCTGTGTTTCCAGGATAGGCATTAATGATGATGAAATATTCTAGGTCAACCTTTGTAACTCATTTTGAAGAAATGAAAAGGAATTATGTGAAAATTATGTGAATTATGTGTTTTATGCTTAATTATTAGGATTTAATTAATTAAGAGTAAAAATGAGCGTCGAAAATAAATATTAGATAAAGCCGATATCTATTAAGAAAGTTGTAGTGGTCGTGACAAGGATTTCGGATATATAAAGAATACCGAAATCCGAGTTATAACGAAGAAGTTATGACCTGTCGAAGTTTCGCGACAAAACCGGCACGGTGCCGAATGACGTAAAAAGTGAGTTTTTGATAAACTACTTTTTAGCCTTAGTGATCTAAACGAAAGTCGTAGTGTTCGTTAAACCGAGAGTATGTATAAAAATAACGTCCAAATCTGACTTCGTATGAAGAAGTTATGATTTTTCTAAGTTTCAGCTTAGCAGTAGACAGCTAAAAACTCGAATTTTAGATCGAGTGATTTTTAGCCGACACAACCTAAACGAGAATCGAAGGTCTCGTCAATAGTAGTACAACGGTAAAAAGACAGACGAAAACGGACGTCGGATGAAGAAGTTATCAATTTTTAACGGATTTCCTGTCCTGGTCTATTAAAAATAATAATATTAAAACTAAAATCAAAATTAGCCGATGAAATCTAAACAAAAGTTGTAGATCGTAATTTTACCTACGCGTGCATATAAAGAACGTCAAAAACGGAGCCCGTATGCGAAAGTTATGGATTTTAGAAGTTTTGGCTCAAAAATCGAGAAAATCCCAAAATCCGAGAAATTTCGCATGGTGAGACTTCGGCCACATCACCCTCGCTCGTAGCATGCCACGTGTCCGAAATTGCTGAGTCATCCGAGGTCAGCTGGCGAGGCGTGTCGCAACCCTCGCATCTGAAGCGCAGGTCCAATCCGAAGTTGCCGCGTGTCTTCGCGTGTCCGAGCCTCGCACGGGCCACCTGGAGCCTCGCATGCGAGCCACCTGGAGCCACCTGCCCTTCGCTGCTGCTGCCACCTGCCTTCGCTGACTCACCCTTCTCGGCCGACCCTCGCAATCTCGCCCTATAAATAGGAAGGCTGCGAGCCTTCCCGGGTAAAATGAGATTTTTGCCATTTTTTCACCCAAATTCAATATTTTCACTATTTCGACTTCCCCCGAAGCCCCGAGATCATTTCGAACACCTGAAACACGTTTCGAAGTACCCGAAGACCCGGAAAAATTTATCTTTTCGGTTTTGAAGCCCAACCCTCGCAGAGCCCGGTTTCTTAATAAAACTCCCGGTTTTATTAGAAACGATCGTTTTAGGAAACGAAGTGTTGCCCGATTATCATTAAATCAAGTGAGTGTATAGTCACTTTCATCTTACACATAGATATGAAGTATTTTATATAAAATACGTGCTATATGAATATATATTGTTTGTTTATTTGAGACGGATGTTGAAAGAATGATTTATACAAGTTTTTAAATAATTTAAACTGTATATGTATTTTTTTTATCTACAAAAATGTTGGGTAAAACATGGGTAGATGAAATAGTTGGTATGTGATGAAAGATGAGTTGGATAAATGAGATGATCGGTGATATAGATCATGAGATGAGGGTGAGTGGTGAAATATGAGAGAATCACTTACCCAAACGTTGGCCCCCCGTCATTCAACAGAGTATGGATGACAACCATGGACTATTCTAGATGATCTATGGAACACTAGAAGGCTCGCAACCTGTAAGTGTGTGAACTATATGTTCATCAGTTGTACTCTAAAAACCCATTGACATGTATTGCAGGGGGTATTCCCGTGAATAATACTGTCGATAAATAAGAGCTATGGACTTAGCACATGTTGTATAAACCCTGGCAGCTATGGACTTAGTGTCTGTTGTATAAACCCTGGCGACGATGTGACTTCGTGCCTATTCCTTAGGATGAATCCTTAGGAATGAGTGATAGTTGATTCTTAGGGTAAATCCTTAAGAAATAAATAAGATAATGGGGTTGGGGTAATTTGGTTGATTGTTTGATGTTTAAGCATAATAAATTTATTTATTGTGGGTTGAAAACCCTATATGCTCACCAGGCTCCCAAGCCTGACCCACTCAGCTTTTTATATTACAGGTAGTGGACCCCGAGCATAGTCGGATGATGATGAGATATTTTTGGATTATAGGCCAGTAGTTGTAAATAACTGTTGTAAGGCTTATAATGTCTTGTTTATGCTTTTGATCTGTATCGGAACATGACATCCCGAGGTTTTGATATAAAATGAAAATATACATTTCTTAAATAAAGGTTTTGATAAACTTCTATCATGTTTTGTTTTGGGAACAAATTCCACAACATCTTTTAAAATGATTACTCTAATTTTATTTTAAAAAGCATAAATTAAATCGGTCTTTTCTGGCCGAGAAATTAGGGGATGTCACAGAGGTCTAACCAAAATTCATAGTATTCGTTAAATCAAGAGCATGCATATAGAGAACGTCCAAATCTGACTTCGTGAGAGGAAGTTATGATTTTTAAAAGTTTCAACGCAACAATATACGACTCAGAAATCGAAGTAGAGATCGGTATTTTGTTAGGAAAAACAATCTAAACGAGAGTTGAAGATCTCATCCATATGATTTAATCGATATAAAGACAGTCGAGAACGGATATCATATGATAAAGTTATAAATTATTAACGAACTTTAACAGACTAAGTTTGTTAAAAGTATAGCTTTAAAAATAAAGTCGAAATTAGCCGACGGAGTGTAAATGAAAGTTGTAGATCTCGTCGAGAGCTTTCCCAGGATATAAATAACGTCGGAAACGAAGCTCGTATGAAGAAGTGATGGTATTTTGAAAAATATGAAAAAAAAACTCGCGCGCGAAGTGCGTTGCGCGCACCGATGATGTGGCGCTCTCTAGAGGCGAAATGTGGCATGTCGACTGCTCCCCTCCTCCAAGAGTCAAGGTGACGTAGCACCATGAGATTTGGACACGTGGTACCACAAAAACATGACACGTGGCGACATTCTAGAAGATATGACATGGACTAATGTAGCATCGACACGTGGCATGCAAGCATAGGAGCCAACACAACCCTGGTACGCGACGCGCCTCCAGGTTATGCATGATGCGCCTGGCTGTTGCCTATATATAGCTTTCCGAAAATCATTCCCGCCACACCAACTTCACTCCTATTTCTCTCTAGAGCCATTTCTTTCTTTGAATATGATTTATTTGGGCTTTTAAAATATTTTAGTAAGGTTCTAAGATCCCGAAGAGCCCGATAAATAGAAGCTTTGGAATTTCGGAGTTCTGCCGGCATAGTTTCTTGGTTTTCGCTAAAATCACTATAAGTTAAGCTACACTCTTTTGTTTTCAGTGTAACTTATATTTATAGTCATAAGCCGTTATTATGAACCTATAAATAAGATTTATCAGTGATTCCAAGTCATTATACTGATTTATCTACTTACGGGGATGATATCTAGGCTAGATTTAGTGAGGTTTTTAAAGTGGGATTTCCAAACAGTATACTCTATATACCAAACGGACCCTACCTCTAATATGAACCTACCTGGTTATCCTTTATCAGCTATAGATCAGTAGACAATGGGATTATTGCAAAATCTAGACTATAATTATTATAGTCGCCAGGATCATGAAACTAAACTAAGACTTAGCATTATGTACATCTAGGTCTTTTGGAAAAGTGTTAAGGCGAAGCGCTGCCCTAACCTTGAGTCATCTACTGTTATCAAGTGAGTGCATAGTTATTTTCAAACTTACACATAGATACAAATATTTTAATTTCTTAAATGCTATGCGCGTTGTCTTGCTATGATTAATATATATATATATATATATATATATATATATATATATATATATATATATACATGCCACTTGATATAGTTTTACTTGATTAAACTAAATATAGATTATCAGACTTAATAATATGATTAGGTAGTAAGGGCCCATGAGAGATAATAAACGAGAGGTCGTGCTAGAGCCGTAAGATATAGTAGCTGTGGTAGGTTAGTGAGAACTATGAAAAATAATAATTCGTGTCTACCGTGTCTATCCCAAGTACTTTTGTACTGCCATCTTTATTCGAAGTACTATTGTACTGTTGCGCCTGCCATGCCTAGCCAAGTACTATTGTACTGTCGTGCCTATCCAAAGTACTATTGTATTGTCGTGCCTATCCAAAGTACTAATGTACTGTTGTGTCATCGTGTTTACCCAAAGTATTATCATACTGTCGTGCCTAATCAATCTAGGAATCATAGTTGTCTATTGATAAAGGTCCGTTAAGATAGATCCCTCGAGATCATCATATTAGGATTAAGAAGTGAAGAGAACGAGAGTAGGGTAATTAGGTTATTTGAATTTCGAAGAATATATAAATAAAGATTATAATATAGTGGGATGAAAACTGTATGTACCCATTGGTTTTCCCAAACTGACCCACTCAGTTTATTTGAAACACGAGTTATTAAATAAAGAAACTTGGATAATGATGTATGAGAGATTCAAGGATATGTAGACCATTAGTGTTTGAGATATTATAAGTCTCCGTTTATGCTTATGTTATGTATTGACGATGACATCCCGAGTTTTATAAACAAAACATATTTCTTCAAAAATGCTTTTATAAAATTTTTATCATGTTTTTGGGGACAAATTCCGCATAAATAATATTTTTAAAGAATACTCTGATTTATTAAACATAAACAAATCGATCTTTTTTGGCCGTAAAAATAGGAATGTCACACCTCACATGGTCAAGATGTTGGAATCAGTCTTGTAATGGAAAAGGAAATCAAGCAGCTAAGAAATATGATCTTAAGTGATTCAGGAGTAATCCAACCTATTTCAGAAGTGTCCCCTATTAGCCACAAGGTCTTAAGATTTACTCCTCTAATTTGTGATACTGAGGTACTGAAACTATTTCAGATGTCAACCATAGAGATGTATGATAGGACCATAAATCTTGGAGAACATGTTCCCTAATATATGGAGAGAATGGAGATCATCCCCATTCCGTTGCATCTCAAGGAAGCATGTTTGTGTAAATGGTTTGGTTCAAACCACACATTATCAACATTAAAATGGATCCTAGGTGTTTCCCCTTATTCTATTACATCTCTTTAGCATTTTATTAACTTATTTGTTAATCAGTTTTCATGTAGTAGAACTTTTGAAAGACTAACCAATGATTTATACAGAGTAACCCAAAATACAGAAGAATCACTCGTAGATTATTTAAGCATGTTTGGAAGAGACGCTTTGGATATCTCAAACTTAGATGTTTGCACAACCGTGGAATCTTTCAAGATGAAACTGAAGAAAGATTCTCCTTTCTATGAAGATCTCGTAGTGAATTCATGCAAGAAATCGGATGAAGTCAGAAATAGGACATTAAGATTCATCAGGATGGAAGTAGACAAGAAGACACAAAAAAGAATTAACACACACTGACGACGTATGACCATCCCAACAAAAAATCTGAATCCTCATCTCAAATGTCTTATAGGGCTAAACCCTACTTGAAGTCCAAGATTCATAGCGTTAATATCCTTGAGGATGAAGAGGAAGAATATGATTACCCTAAAGTATCTGACTACTGTTTTCCGTTGAACTTTCATGTTTACTTTGTGCTATGCGGGATCTTGGAGATAAGGCAAGATGTGTAACATCTACTTTTTGGATGTTCCTAATTTCGGGATAGCGGACTGTAATTTAATCGAGTAAAGGTCATGGGCTTCAAGGGAATAACTTTTAGACTTTATTAGATGTTGATAATGTTGGTTAAGTGATTTAAGCCCTTGAATTGTGCTTTGGAGCCAAAAAGGGTGAAATAGGAAAAAGTGATATTTTGGACTCTTTGCATGTATTATTGAATTAATTTTGGTATAAATTAAGTAAAAAGTAATTATATGTAATTTTGGATCTTGTTAATACCTTCGCGTTCATATAAAGATCACTAAAAATGGATTTGGAACAAAGAAGTTATGATTGTTTGAAGCTGGAATGAAATAAGTGAAACCCGTCACCACAACGTAGTAAGAAGGTTACCACGATGTGGTGAGATGTGCAGGCCAAGCCTATAAAATTAGGTTTTCCTCCATATTTAAATGTAATTCCTCCATGTTTTAGGTCATTTTACAGCTTCCATCACATCAAAAGCTCATTGAGGGCAAACCCTAGTCTCCTACTTCATAGTTTGACAGGCTAAGCCCATAAAATTAGGTTTTCCTCCTCATTTAATGGTAATTCCTCTGTGTTTAGGTCATTTTACAGCCTCCATCACATCAAGAGCTCATTCGGAGCAAAACCTAGCCTATTACTTCATAGTTTGAGCATCCCTTCTCTCCTCTCGCACTTCTTGGTTGGTTTTTGGTGGTTTAATGTGATGCTTTCTTGCAAGATTGGCTATTGAACCTTGGTTCCAGAGGATCTCAACCCTCATTCACTTTTTGGACCTTTGTAAGTCACAAAGTTCCTTGATTTTTGGTATCTTGTCTTTGGATCTTGAAGTATTATGTGTTTAGTCCATGAAATGATGGTTTGGTACCAAAACCTTTATGTTCTTGGAGTTTGATGAACTCTAGAACTTATAAGTAATATATTTGGCTTCTAGACCTTTGTCAATGAAGAAACATGGTTGCTTTGAGTCCATGCATAATTTATGACCTTTTTGTGAGGTTTTTGAACTTAGGGTTTTATATCTAGCTTTATGGAGTTATTTAGATGGATAAAGTTGGAAACTTTATCCATTAAGACCCTTAAAAGAATCAGATATGAGCCTTTGAGCTCTAGAGGTTAAGGGTTAAGTGCTTAATTTATTAAGTTGTTTTGGACACTCACCACGACACAATGAGTGGTGGGTTGAGGCGCGGTGATGGGTTTCAGTCGTGTCTATTTTGTTGCCTTTATTGCCACGGCATGGTCATGGGGTTGGCCATGATGCGGTGGATCAACCGTTGAATTTGACCATTGACTATTGACTTTTGAGGAATTTGACTTTTTGTCAAACTTTGGTAGAATTGAGTATTTAACTGGGGACTACTCTCGGTTTGGAATTAGGTAGCTCGGATTAGCTATTCTGTTGCTGAGGTTGCTGCTGAGCTTCTGCTATTTAACTCAGGTGAGTCTTCTCACTATACTATGTATGACACTAGGTGTCATGGTATGTTAGATTGTCTTTGTGACTTTTTCATGCAATTCATTTACAAAAGAATATCGGGGACCATAAAAACTATACGAAAGACTATGTGGGGACCATAACAACTATACAAAATACTATGGGGGCCATATAAAATATATGAAAGACTATGAGGGGGGGGGGATATCAGGAAAGACTGTAGCGAGGTTGTAGCAACGGAAGTGATTATAAGACTATGGATGTATCATAACATTCACATAGGTTGAAATATACCCCTAGGGCGGGGCCCATTGATATGTGTTGTATGTGGTATCTTGGGAAACTCACTAAGCTTTGTCTTACAGTTGTAAGTTTAAATGTTGCAGGTCTTTTTGGCAATACAGGAAAAGCACGATATGACTGCATCACATCTGCTTTTATGATTTTAAGATTTTTCACACTTATGAATTTATTACTCTGATTTAGGTTATCAAATAACTGAATGTTGCCTTTTTATCATTTAATTGTATGTTTTCCTCCACATTAAAAAAGAAAAAATTGGTATGAAATTTGGGATGTTACAAGACGACCCGATAAAATTGAAAAAATATCCTTCTGGAAAGACATATCCAAATGATGTGCATATCATGAGGATTTCGGCTATACCACTGAGGATAACATCGCTTTAAGGAAAGAAATCAGTTACTAATCAAGCAAAGGACACTTGAGAGAGATTTTAGAAAAAAAGAAAGACAAGTCCAAGAACATGGAGCAAAATCTTGACAAGACCCCGAAAAAGAATGACATATCTACCCCTAGATGCTAAGGTAATAAACTTTATATTCAGAGGATTTGACATATATAGTACATCTTATTCCATAGCTAAAAGACATGCTAGAGCATCCAAGATGGAAAAGGATAATGGACCAAATAAGAATGCTTTCCTAACAGATTAGAATGAAATATCATTTGATGAAGATGATAGGGAAGATGTCATTGATGCTCATCATGATCCACTGATAATAACCCTATATGTTGCCAATCACTTTGTGAGAAGAATCCTGTAGATGGTGGAACTTCAATTAATATCATTTTGTTCGACACTTTGAACAAGATGGATATCCCAAAGTCCGAGATAGTCAGAAAGTCTTTAGCACCGATGGGATTCAACGGCGAAACCAAGAATACCATCAAAGAAAATAAACTACCAATCTACATTGAGGGAATAAATTCCATGCAATGCTTTTTTGTAGCTGATTTGTTATCTTGCTATAACATTATTTTAGGTAGACATTGGATACATTATATGAAGGTCGTCCCTTCGACATACCATCGATGCGTCAAGATGTCGACCCCTTGGGGAATAATCAAAATAAAAAACGACCAACAAGAGGAAAAAGACTGTTACACAACATCCACGAAGAACTCTGCGGTGCCTAAACAGGAATATCAATTAAAGAAAAAATCATGAGATGTCTTGGAAACAAGAGAATATGATATCAAAAAAGTCATACTAATTCCTGAAGATCTATATGTTAAAGCGCTGTTGGGAGTTGATGTTGATCAAGATCTTGTAAAATTCCTAATGACTCATTTCTAGAGTTGGTTACTTCCAACACCATACGACTCATTTCCATCTGAACTCTTTACTCAATAAATCAACTTACACCACTTTCCACGAACATTATTAACAACAATCAACCATACTATATTGGGAGACATACTATTTACAATATTAAAAAAAATAGTTGACATCGCTATCGTCCATAATTTGCATAACTATGTCTGATTTAGGACATTAAAATGACAAACATATTTGATTATTGTATAACGAGGACTTTGAATATATCAACTTAATCATCCTAGCAAAGTTGATATCATTTGTTAAATCCACACCATAACATGTGTAATCTGAAGACATAATGCAGAGTCGTTTATTCACTCCTACAGTCATCTACTATAAACAAGTACTAAAAAACCGATTACATAAACTCATTAATTTTCAATAAACCGCTAAATAAATGTTAAAAAGCATAAACCTCTAGATTTGGATTCATAAACCTCTAAACAACCCCCACGATGGAAGCATAAAGTTTGATGACTGAAATTCCACATAGAAGGTCCAATGTTCAAACGCTGACACACCCAAAATATTGTTCGTTTTCCGCGGTTAACCTCTCACATAAGCCTTAAGACGGATTGACGTGAGCCGTTCAGATGATGCGATTTACCATTTTTTAAACCTCTAAACAAATGTTAAAAACATAAACATCTAAATAAATGTCCAAGATGTTAGATTTAAGTATTGTTTTTTCCATAATGGAATACCATATAATCCGGATAGTACGATGTTCAATACAAAATATATGCTTTAACCCGGTAATAGATTTTGAAGTACCTTTACCTCAACTATAATCATCATCTCACCAACTCTCGAACAACTATAATATCGATAATGTCGTTTTACTGACAAAATGATTTTTTTTTAAAACTATAAAAACTTGGTTATTTTTCTTAAATTAGCTTGTTGATTAGATTTAATTTTGTTAATATCACTGACAACAATCTTAACAAAAATTGTTGTGAGTTGATATTAACACAACAATCTGCCGTTAAAAAAAAAAAAGTCTATAGATAAAGAATATTAAAAGTATGTAAATATGCTTTAAAAACAATTTTGTAGGTTGATGGGTTGATGCGCTAAAGCACACTAGTAATGGGAGAGCGATAGAGTCATATCGTCCTCAAAGTCGTCAAATTCCCAAATTCAATCGCGTTTCTGTCGGTGGGAGCGCGTGATTTCCTCCGTATCTCCGCCTCTCCCTTTCCCCACCACACTTCTCTGCTTCTATATTTCGTTTTCAGTTTTTATAATTTCTTTAATCTAAATCGCCACTTGGTTTGGATTTTGTATTTGCGTGGTCCGAGTTGTCATAAATTGAACAATGCAGCATTTTTGACATGAATCAGAGTTTGTTTCAATCATTCCTACCGATATAGACAAATTTAGGGTTTTTGTAGCTCAGAGCAGCCAGCAAGCGAGCAATGCTGGGTGGTAAAGCGATGCTTAATTTCCTTACCAGAAAAGATGTCAGAAAAATCCTCAAGCGCAAAGACAGTGATGCTGGTGAAAGAGGTAATCCTCCCTCCCCTTAAGATTTTGTTTGTTCAGTTTGTATAATGCTTAGCTGATACGCGACACTAGTGAGAAACGGCGATTAAGAACGGAAAGATGGTTGAATTAAATTAAATTAAATTCTTGTTAGTGGGCTATATAAGAGGTTGAGTGTAGTCGTTCATCTGCTCCACTTATATAGACCTTCCTTAAATGGGTTTTGAACAACTAGTGGAGTAATATAAAGTTTTAGGTCAATTTCTCGATCTGCTAGAATTATTTGAAATTCCTTTATGTGGATGTTGAACAATTAGTGGAGTAATGCAAGTTTTTTGGTCGAATTCTTGATCTACTTCACTTTTACGACATTCCTTTAAGTAAGCGTTGAACAATTAATGGAGCAATGTGAAGTTCTAGGTCACGTTCTTGATTCGCTGCACTTATTTGACATTTCGTTATTGAAAATTAATGGAGTCATGTAAAGTTTTAGGTGAAATTCTTGATCCGCTGGACTTGTTTGAAATTCCATTTAGTGGTTGTTGACTAATTAATATTAATCTGAAGGGTGTATGAATGTTGAGTAAGCTAGCCTCTCTTTCCATCTATGGGTATGGTGTTATATCCAGAAATAAACTCTTATGTATCACTCAAAAGTCTAAAGAATAAGTCTGTTCATATCTTGATTATTTCGAGGATATGATTTGTGTATCAAGGAATTAAAGCAAATGAAATTTTAACTTCTATTTATTAGCAACAAGCTGGATTCTTGGTTGATGAAAACGATCCTTTTGCACTATCTTGATTGATATTGTGCATCAATTCTTTGAAATCTGAGGGCAACATAGCTAGTGTTTCTTTCATTTATGATTAAGAAAACAAACTGTTCAAAGTAAGAAGCAAATGAAATCAATTCTATTGGGTTTGTGGGTGGTAAAATTTGAGTAAAATAGTCAATTTGTTATAAACGAATGATAGATAATGCTTCGTTGTTCCCTTTGAAGGCTGTGGATTTTAGCTCCTAAATTTCTGAAAGCTACATGAACATGAAAAATACTGCAGATATTGTGCTTCTTTGGTGAATAAGTTATACTTTGTCCTATGGAAACTGTAAAATGATTTTGCTTACATAACATGTCTATTGTCTAAATTACCCTTCAATGAAGAAAAAAATAAGGGAATCTTTTTGACCGAGATTGATGACATTTAAGCATGACAATGGGCAAACAAACTTTAGCTTGGAAATTTGCCAAAAAAAGGAAGATTTAAAAATGGATGTGCCAACATGAAAATATATAGGGAACAAAACTCTTCTGTACAAATTTGTTTCCTTTTCCAAAAATTCTAATACTACAAAAGCATTAAGTGCTATCAGTGTTAAACAATTTTGGCATTATGAATGTAAAAAACAATTTGGAAACTAGTAAGCTTGACTATCAAAAGTTTAAATTATAGTATAATTTGCATAATGTAGCAATTATCAATTTATTATTGCTAAGTAGCACACACACATAATTATGTAAACAATAAACAACTTGTTAAAAGTTTAAGAGTTGGTGACCTACATAATCTTTAAATTCTGATCATTAATGCATTTCACCTTAAATTATACAAGAATTGAACTCCATGCTCAATTCAAACATTTTTTCTGGTTCTCTTCTACTTGCTTTCCATCATGGAAGTCAACTCTTAGTCAAACATGTTGCTAGAGTAAACAATGAACTAGTATTAAATCCCAAAAATAGCTAAAGAAAATTCCTGTTTTGATCTTTCCTTTTTTACACAGGAAGAGCAATGGAGGAACTACGGGCTTCTTTATTTAGCAAGTTTAGGCGTCAACACCAATCGTTGTTGGGGCCCACTCTTGCTCTTACATTCAATTTTGTTGCATCTGTTAGTATTATCTTGATGAACAAATTGGTAAGTTAAGGTGTCATTTGTCTCTCTGGTTATATGCTATATTATTGACTAATATACCCCTGTTGTTTTCAGGTACTTGTGAAAGTTGGATTCAATTATCCAATCTTTCTGACTTTTATTCACTACATTTGTAGTTGGTTGATAATGGGCATCTTGAAGGCTTTATCTCTCCTTCCTCCACCTCCTTCTTCAAAGTCAACCAAATTTTCTTCATTGCTTGGTCTTGGTATAGTCATGTCACTCTCTACGGGTCTTGCTAATGTTAGTTTGAAGTTCAATAGGTAAGTCACTCAAATTGTTCTTGAATTCTTTTGCATCTTTTGATATAATGGGTTTAATAGGTTAAGCACTTAATCTGGACAGCTATATATAATGGCTGTTTCTTTTTGACTTAATGGGTTAAGCCAAAAAGACTTTGCTTAATGTATTAAGACACTAACAATTAATGTATTCATTATTAGTGTTGGATTCTATCAAATGGCTAAGATTGCAGTAACCCCAGCAATTGTTTTAGCAGAATTCATGCTCTACAACAAAAGAATATCTTTCCGAAAGGTAACTAACAACTTTTACACTAAAAGAGCGTTTTTAGAAAGTCAAATTGTCCTTCTTTTAAATTAAATTATCTGTAATTCATAAAAAAAAAAACTTTAATATTTCAGGTGCTTGCACTTACTGTAGTTTCCATTGGTGTTGCTGTTGCTACTGTGACCGATTTGCAGTTCCATTTTTTTGGTGCTTGTATAGCAGTTGCTTGGATAATCCCAAGTGCAACTAATAAAATATTGTGGTCAAATCTTCAACAACAGGAAAGCTGGAATGCATTGGCGTATGTTATGTTCCTTTACTTTATTACAAAAAATATATATAGATATTTTATTTATAGATTTAGTTAAACACGAATGAATCTTTGTAGGCTAATGTGGAAGACTACACCCATCACTCTCTTTTTTCTAGTCATGATGATGCCATCACTTGATCCACCTGGCGTACTTTCATTTGACTGGAGCTTCTACAATTCTTCCATTATTGGGGCTTCTGCTGTTCTCGGCTTCTTGCTTCAGTGGTCTGGTGCTTTGGCTCTCGGGTAAGTAATTGGAAATTTGGAATGGAATGCGGAATGCTTCATTCCATTCCAATCCCAAATCCAATTCCGATTCCAAACTTATAATATCTCCGTGTGTGTTTTTTTTTTTTTTTTTTTTTAATTAATTACAGGGAAACTTCAGCAACAACTCATGTTGTTCTTGGACAATTCAAAACATGTGTGATCCTTTTAGGAGGTTTCATTATGTTTGGGTCAAACCCAGGGTCAACCAGCATCTGTGGTGCACTCACAGCTCTTGTTGGCATGTCTTTCTACACACATCTTAACTTGAAGAGGTCAACCCAACAACAGTCAGGAAAAACATCTCCCAGACAACAATCATCATCATCATCATCATCATCATCATCCACATCATCTTTTTCTTTACCAAAATCAAAACTTGGAAAAGAAAATGGAGGAGACATTCATATTCATGGGGACGAATCCGTCTAATCATTAATGAAAACACACATTCACACTCACACTCACACACACCCATCAAGGAAATTCTTTAACTTTAATTGTTTACAAGTTGTTTTTTTTTGATGTTTTAGATAGGTGTAGGACATTAGGATTGTAAGATCGGGTGCATGTAAATTGGGCTTGTTTTTAGATATGGCTAATTGCTTGCTGTTTCAGTTCAAATTAATCTCAATTTTTGAGTATGCAACAAGTAAATGTATCCTTTTTTATTTTAACACTTTTCCTAGGCAAAAAAAGAAATAAAATGAAACTGGATCCCACCTTGGGATCAATTAAGAATTGTAAATTCACTGTTTATAGAATTTAGGATTTTGAAAAAAAATGTCCACATCAAGGAGACATAAAGTTGTTCAAAATATGACAAATTGTTTGAATAATTCATTTGAGGCTTGCATCTTTTCCAGAAAAAAAAAATACGACATAAAGTTGTTCAAAATAAGTCTTGGATTTATTTTTAATTTTTAATATAACATAAAATGGTTCGAAATAAGTCTGAAAACTTTATCTCAGATATGGTGGTTATTTTTGACTTTTTGTAAAACCAAAAAATATAGATTATTTCCATGCATTCTCAAATGTAATATCCCTATAATTAATTTTTATTATTAATTTGTGTATTAGCTGTGCATGTGAAAATTTTATTATTTAAAGTCAGTTCGCATGAAGATGAAACATATGCATGTTCATTGGGCCATTCTTGATACACTTTGCATAGACTATCGGTTTTTTTTTTTTGGCAAAATGCATTCTCTCGGATTTTTTTGAATATTAATATTTTTCAGAATAGAAAACAAAACAATTGTTTTGCTTAAAACACAAAAAGCATATCGGTGTGAACCATTTTATGTTAGTTTTACCGAAAGTTATACAAACCGGTAGCCATCAATCCTATCATGAACTTGATAACCAAATCAGTGTGACAAGAAACAAACCCGAAGGTAACGTGTCGCGTTGTTAAATAATCAAGTTTATCAAATAAGACTTCAAGCGAGGGAACAAAAGCATCCAGGAATGATGATGCACCGAGAGCCAAACCCACGAAATTATTTGACTTTCCCTATAACGGTGGAACGAAATCATCCCGGAATATCATCAAACAATCCCTCTAATTGGTAGCGTCTTTATCTGCAAACCTAGTAAGATCTTCATTCATTTGATGTTGAAATTTGCTAGATTATATGGAAATATTCCCTTTATTAGAGTTCCATGTATATATCAATATATAAGAGTACAAGTTACAACAGAGCGGCTCAACAAGTTTGGGGGCCATAAGCGAACCAAAAATTTGGGGTCATTTAACATTTACTATACTTAATGTTATAAACTCTCATCATTTATCCGGGCTTGGGAACAGCAATAATAAACTAAAACGTTTACAAATGGCGGAATTAAAAACTTTTTTTTTTATGTATATGTTTTTTGTGAATATATTTTATGACATAAAGTTAATTTTTCTAGCCTTTTTAGATGCAAATTTTTTAATGAAATTTTCATAATCAATTTCTTTTACTAAATGTTTTTCGATTGACAAAATTGCTAATCCATTTAATCTTTCTTGTGACATTGTTGATCTTAGATAATTTTTTAACAATTTTAATTTAGAAAAACTCCTTTCTGCAGAGGCAACGGTTACAGGAATAGTTAACATACTCATATAGACAACATATGCATTTGGAAAAGAACTAAACTTGTTAATGTAATTAAGTATATTAATAATTGTATCATGTTCTAAATGTACAATATGTATTAAAAGTTTTAGTTCATGAAATAAATCTAGACCATCAATATCTAAGCTATCATCATGCTTTAAAGATTTTTCAAGATTTAAACAATGTTCTTTTAATGTATTTTCATCAAATGATTTTAATTTTTCTATACTAAATAGAAAACCAAAAATATTTTTGAACTCGTTAAATTGCTCAAATCTACTTTTAAGTGAAGTAATGATTTTATCTACTATATATAAAAAGTAATTAGTTTGAAATAACTGAACATGCGTTTTAATAGTTTCATTAGCAACATTTTCATCATATCGTCTATTTCTTTGAATGATATGTTTTTCACGAAATTCAGGTTTTACGTTCATTTCTAAAGCCAATTCTTTTGCATAATCTAAAGCCTTTTCAAATCCATTTTCTCTATATTCTTCAAAGAAACACAAAAGTCCATTTAGTTGATCTATAGCATCATCGATACACATGTCATTTGATTGCAAACTTTTACTAACAGGGTTAATAGCAAACAAAACATCATACCAAATAATCATTCCTAATAAAAATTTATAGTTTTCAAGTTCATATGTAGCTAAACATTTAGCCTCACTTTTGATTTTTGGATCTCCATAATTTTTGGATAATTGTAAAAGTGCTTTTCTTAATTGTGGTGCTTGAAATCTAATTGCTTTTAGACTTTCTACCCTACTTTCCCAACGAGTTTGCGATAATGATTTAAGTGTTAGGTTTGATATATTATCTTGTAATATTTTCCACCTTTGAGGTGATGAAGTAAATATCGAATATATACGGTGTATAACTCCAAAAAATTCACTAGCTTTACCACACGAATTAGCCATATCACAAATTGCTAAATTTAAACTATGACAACCACAAGGAGTGTAGAATGCTCTAGGGTTAATATCTAACAATCGTTTCTGTACACTTTGATGTTTTCCTTTCATATTTGATCCATTGTCATAACTTTGACCCCTAACATCATTTATATCTAGTCCTATATTTTTAATTTTATCAACTATAGCATCATATAAGCCTTTACCGGTTGTATTATCTATAATTAAAAATCCTAGAAAGTACTCCTTAACTTCAGTTGGAGTTGTTGAAAGATCTAAACATCGTAAGATAATTGACATTTGTTCCTTATGACTTGTATCGGGAGTACAATCAAGTATTATTGAAAAGTATTTAGCCTCTTTTACTTTTTTAATAATTTTACTTTTAACTTCTTCTTCTAATAAACTAATAAGTTCATTTTGCATATTATGTCCAAGATAATGATTATGAATTTCTTTGTCATTAATTATCCTAATATGTTCTTGCATAATAATATCAAATTCCGCAATCATTTCAATTATAGTTAAAAAATTACCATTATTTTCTTCATAAATCTTTTCATTTGTTCCACGAAAGGCTAAATTATTTTTTCTTAAAGTTTTTACTACAACAATGATTCTTTTTAACACATTTTTCCAATGTTCTTTTTCTTTATTTATTTATTCTTGGATTTGCTTGTCAGTTGTTTTGTTATTTGCTAATCTAGTTTCTAAGTCAATCCATGACCTCATATTAAGAATGTGTCCGTTACTTGCTTCATGTCTTTTTAGTATACTAGAAATATTGTTCCAATCATTATTACCTTTATGTGTTAATGAACATGTAGATGTATTTACATTAAATAATTTACAACAAAAACAAAAAACTCTATCTACATCTATAGAATAAACCAACCATGTTCGTTCGTATTTTTCTCCATTTGGTATTTTTTGCATATAAAGAGATGTACTAAAGCTTCTTTAATGTTGATCTTTTGGAAATTTAAAATCATAAATCTTAATAGGATATTTTTCTACAATTAAATCTCTTAAATTAGTACTAATATTGTTCCATTTACTTGGATCATATATGTTTAAAGGCGTGTTATCATTTTCATTATTAGTTTGTTCGTTATCAATTTCAATATTAGTTTGTTCGTTATCATTTTCACTATTAGTTTGTTCAATATCATTTTCACTATTAGTTTGTTCGTTATCAATTTCAATATTAGTTTGTTCATTATTATTTTCAATATTAGTTGGTTCATTATCATTTTCAATATTAGTTGGTTCATGATCATTATTATCAACATTAGTTTGTTCTTGTTCATTATCAACATTAGTTTGTTGTTGTTCATTATCAACATTTTTATTTGTAGTTAAATATTTTTAAAAACGACCCTTTTTGTTTATCTATAAAAGCTTCTTCTTGCATTTTTCGTTTCCTTTTTGAAGCATCAGATTCGTATTTTCTCTTTGACATGATTATTAATTATTTGATTAATAATAACTATAAGTATAGAAGATATGATTTAGAATTATACCGCCCCTGAGATAATGGAAAGCTCAAAAACAATGGAATCTGCCAATTTGGAATCGGTGAACAATGAAATCAGCCAATCTGGAATCAGTGAACAATGAAATCTGCCAATCTGGAATAAAAAATCAGAAAATTGAAAAGATTAACAACTTTGATCGTCCATGCCATTTGGATAAAGCCAAAAACAATAAAATACAAAAAAAAAAACCATTCATTAGATTGCAAAAGATTCATAAGAAATTCGTGGCTTAATGGGCTGTTAAAATAATCTAGTCACTCATGTCCATTGTCAAAAGATTAACCCTAATTAATTGGCTATTAACCCCAACAAGGGATGTCTCATATTCCAATTCCACATCCGTCGTAAAAAAAATTATAAAGTTTTTTTTTCTTCTAAAAGACTAAAATATACAATCTTTGGAATCAACTAATCAAAGGAGTCATACCAATCTGATTACCTTTGGCCACTTTTCTTAACCGACAAAGCTCCTATATCAAGATTACTGCAAACAGTCTATAGTTTTGATTATTCTTATTTATAAAATTGCCTACCGGCCTATGTTGAAAAAAAAAAACAAAGAAACTAAAGAACATTTAAATAAACCATAATAATATCGAAGAGTATTCCAGATTAATTTAACCTAAATTGCATTTATTCATTAAAGAACCTCCATCACGACATCACCACTTAGTTTTTTTTTTTAAAAAAAAAAAATTTAAAATACAAACACATTACCTGTTACCTTTTCAATGACTGAATGACAGCAAAATAGCAGCAAATCATCAAATCAATGGACAATGAACAATGATTTTTGACTTTTGAGCAATGGAGAAACCACGAATAAAGAAGGAAGAAGAACTAAAGTCTGAAGAGTGAAGAACAGCAGCAACGATTCAACGATTCAACAGAAGAGTGGAAGAATCGATTGGAGAAGGTCTAGAATCGAGTCCGAGAATGGAGAAAAAGAAAGGAAGTGGAGTGCCGTACTCGTCGCTTGAAGAATCGATCATGTAACATCCGGAATTTCGGGTATGATAGTTCGTGTTTCAATTTCGAGGATTTAGGAGGGACTCGACGAGTCGTAGGTCTGACTCGCCGAGTCACGTCGAGTTGACCACGTGGATTTAATGAGCGGACTCGACGAGTCCAAGTATGGACTCGCCGAGTAGGTACTGGGCAGAGAAAACCCTAAGTTCCGGGGTTGGAGCCTATTTAAAGGAACTTATGACCTTGGATGTGCCTCATATCCCCTGTGAGAAACCCTAAATCGCCATTGGAGCCATGAGAGAGTTCTTGTGATGAAGTCAAGTAATTTTGGTGTGATTTTTGCAAAGGAAGTGAAGGGATTCAGCTAGAAGGACCAAAGGAGGTTGTTATTCTGAGACATCCAAGCAAGGATCTCCATTCTGAGGTAGTATTTCGCCCCTTCCTTCTGTTTTGTGTAGAATCCTTGAATCTAGGGTTTTCTTTACCCTTTCTTGGATAGTATATGATGTATATAAGGTCCCAATGTGGAAAAAGTCTTAGATCTGGACCTTAAGAGGTCCAGAGAGTCCCAACCATTCTGCTTTATGCTGTTCCTTTGGAGATATGAGCCTAGGTTGCCATTTTAGAAGTTATTTCACCAAAAGAAGCCTTATGTGTGTTGCATGAGTGTAAAGATTGGACCTTTACGTGATTATTGAGCATTGGGAAGTCAGATCTATAGGTTAGAGAAACAGATCTGACCTCAGAAGGTCTTTTGAGTGTTGCCATGGAAGGAACTCGCCGAGTCCATAATGGGACTCGACGAGTCGAGTCAGGTTGCCCCGATTCGTGTCCAGTGGTAACCCGTCTAGTGAAAGGTTAACTCGGCGAGTTGAGTGAGGCTTTATGAGGATTCAGAGGACACGCATGGACTCGCCGAGTCACGCAAGTGCACTCGACGAGTCTGGTCAAAATTTGACCATTGACCTGGGTTGACTTCAGTTGACCTTAGGGTGTTGGTCATGCTGAATCAAGAGAGGTAAGGAAGGGGTAGAATGGTCTTCTACCCATTCATTAGAGATGAGGAAAAGAGGAAGTATTAATTAGAAATGTTTGCCTTATGTGTTAGGCGGGGGCTCGATCGAGGTTATCAAGCCAGAAGGTTTACTAGACATCATGTGAGGTGAGTCTTCTCACTATACTTTACCTAGAGTGGTAATTATGTGTGACCGGAAGGTCTTATGTGCTATGAGTAGAATGTGATATATGCTGTTATATGGATTGTATGTGCTATGCATGATTTGAATAGTATGGTATGGACCGGAAGGTCATTATGATATGGGCCGGAAGGTCAACAGTGTATGGACCGGAAGGTCAAGATGATGTGGACAGGAAGGTCATTAGGGGTAGGACCGGAAGGTCTACCAGGATCGTGGGACGGAAGTCCCCTGAGACACATGGACCGGAAGGTTTTGTAGAGCTATAGCCTTGAGTGGCATATGTGCGTATGTGGTATTTTGGGGAACTCACTAAGCATTTATGCTTACAGTGTTTGTGTGATGTGTTTCAGGTACCAGTGAGGATCGCGGGAAGGCGCCGACATGATCTGTACACACTGATGAGATTTATGTATTAGAGATCTTGGGATTTGTTTTATTATGATGACATGTGACACAATGGATTCTTATGATATCTTATGAATGAAATTATGTTTTAAAAATGAAAAATTATTTTGAAAATTTACGTTGTTACAAGTTGGTATCAGAGCCTTGGTTTGAGGGATTCGGATGCACCTTCGGGTGTATTTGAACTCAAACTGAGGATTTGAAAAAGTTTTCATAAAAGAAACAATTTTTCTAAAAAGTAAAGGAATGTGAGGAAAGTGGAAAGAAGCAATGTGTACGATCAGCGAGCGCCCGAACGGTGATTTCTCAAAATACCCTTAAATTATGTGTTATGAGATATGATATGATATGCATGCTAGAGTAGGCTAGGTATTCCTATTAGGACTAGAGTGGCCTGATTTGTGATGCCTTAGCCTAGGAGATTACTGCTGCTATGAGATGCTTCGAGAGTGAGTAGGTAGCAGTGAGGAGCTTATGAGAAGTCTACCGAAGGGTAGCCTATGCTTAGCGAGATGTAGAGTACTTATGATCTGGGATCCTAGGAGGAGGACTTGGAATGAATGCTGATGCGGTGTGGAAGGTAGTACAGGGCCCGTACTACTGAAAACACCGGATCAGTGAGCAGTCCAAGTAATAATCCTTAGGATTCCCAGGAACAAGTAGGATTGGGTGATCGAGTACGAGTATACTCGAACGAGTCTCTAATTTCGTTTAGGTTGTGAGACATCATGGTGGGTACACGTCACACACCAGAGAGCAGCAGAGTCAGCGATGACGAGATTCGCAGGATGATTCATGACGAGGTGGCCGCAGCTATACGAGAGGCCATACTAGAGATGTTTGGGTCTATTAAGACCACGTTGATTGAGACGTTCGATAAGCGATATGCTGCTGTTACGGAGGCTGCTGCTGCTGCAGCCACCGCAGCTGTCGCAGCTGCTAGGCCACAGGGGGGGTGACTCGTTGCTGTACCGAGAGTTCAGCAACACGAAGACACCAGAGTTTGATGGGACTCAGGACCCGATTGCTGCGATGAGATGGATTTATGATATTGAGGGATGCTTCTACACCTGTTCGTGTCCGGAGCATCTGAGGGTACGGTTCGCGCTGAACCAGCTCTGCTTGGGAGCGAAGGATTGGTGGAAGTTTGTGACGGCAAACTTCACTCTTGCAGAGATCTCAGAGGTGACCTGGGAGAGGTTCACCACCATGTTCAGAGACGAGTATGTTCCCCCGGTGGAGAGGGAACAGTTGGCACAGGAGTTCTTGTCCCTCAAGCAGGGGACGGAGTCCGTGACTGTGATTACACGGATGTTCCACGAGAGGATGTTGTTTTGCCCTGAGCACGTGTCGTCTGAGCAGGAACGCATGAGTCGGTATTTGAGCATTATGAGGAGGGACATTCGGGAGTTCGTGGCGAACTCGACTTACCAGACATTTGCTGAGCTCCAGGCAAATGCCCGGAAGAGGGAGATTGAGCTAGAGACTCAGGCCAGGGAGGAGGCCGAGTCTCAGAGGAAGGACAGGCGACCGGTACAGGTACAGCCGGCAGCCAAGCGGGCTAAGCCCGTTGATACGAGATCTGGAGGACAGAAGGGCCGCACTTGTGTGAAGTGCGGTAAGGGACATGATGGAGTTTATCGAGCAGGTGCTTGCTACAAATGTGGCAAGGAGGGGCATATAGCCAAGGATTGCCCCAAGGGATTCATGGTTTGCTTTCATTGCAACCAGACTGGCCACCGGAGGGCCGAGTGTCCGCAGCTGTTACAGGGATCTGCCCCTGCTGCTACACGAGCTACTGAGGGCCGGCCAGCGAAGGCCGAGGCACCGAAGGCACGAGGGAGAGCCTTCCAGGTGACAGCGGAAGGAGGTCCGCACAGCACCTAATGTTGTGGCTGGTACTTTTCTAGTGAATTCCGTACCTGTTTTGGTGTTATTAGACTCGGGTGCGAGTCGATCTTTCGTGTCATTAGCATTTAGCCAGCACATCAGTATCCGACGAGAAGCGATGAGTCGACCTCTACGAGTTTCTATAGCCGATGAGCGAGCGGTGTATGATATTGAGGTGATTCGAGGATGTGTACTCAAGATCTTCGGTGCTGAGTTCCCGATAGATCTGGTCCCGATTATGATGGGGGACGTTTGTGTCATTGTGGGCATGGATCGGTTGAGCCGATTTGGAGCTGTTATAGACTGCGAGCGTCAGATGGTGACGATACGAGACCCTAGTGGGGGAGTAATGACAGTATATGGCGAGGGTACCCGATGTGGGTCAGCATTTTGCTCGGCTGCCAGAGCGAGACAGAGTTTACAGCAGGGCTGTAAAGGGTTTGTAGCATATGGGATGGAACGATGGTTTGGGAGTCAAGGATTAGGAGTATGATGATTCATTATTCCCGAACTAAGAGTCAGGGTTTTTACTGGACAGTCGAGATGTCTGGAAATGGATTGGTATGAGATTCGGAATGATTAAAGGCAGTCATGATGAGAAGTTTCTGAGGATTTCATCAGAAATCCGGGATATTGGAGTTGCTTAATCTCCATCGGGGAGATTATCGCACAACACCTTCCAAGAGTAAGTGTGATGTTTTCAGCGGAAACGGTCTGTGAGATAGATTGTTAGTACGCCAATTGGTGATGGTCTGAACCCTGAGTGGGGGAGAACCGGGTACTTTATTGAGGGGATCTGAGATTTGTTCAAAAGCGGTTAGAGATCCGGATATAGAGATCTGCGGTTCAGGTTCATGAGATCATGGGTATTGGTGGTCGAGGCGAGACGTAGAGCGAGATAATGCATGTAGTGCATGTTGAGAACGGATGAGTGTCCCCACGAAAAGTAGCCGTTGGTCGGAAACCTTGAGGTGGTTAGGAAATTCTTCGAGATTACTATGGTGAACTCGAGATGGTTGGCTCGTAAGATTTGTCCGGCAGTGGAGAGAATTCTGGTTCATTGTATGGGTTGTTATGCGGTTCGGGAAAGGGCAGGAACTGATTAGGCAACAACTTCGAGGTCATTATGAGTATTCTTGCATGAGTTTTTGAGCTATATAGAAGGAAGTTTCGGATTGTCGTCAACATGTTCTGGGTCATTGGCGATTCCTTCATGTTTCAATTGAGAGTTGGGATACTCCATAGTGGCGTGAGATGAAAGGAAAATTTGTTGTGAGATTTTAAGGGAATGCATGGGTGTATCTGTGAATGATGAAGGAGCTCAGGGGTTGAGGCAGTACATCATGAGGTTCTGTGGTAATTTGCTGGGATATCCGAGTATGATGAGCTGAAGTTCGGATTAGTTTTGAGTGTTGGGTTGAGACTGCAAGTGGCGTATTGTGTATCTGCGGTACCAGTGGGAGCCCTTGGGTATTGAAATCGGGAGGGATTGTTTAAGAATGAGGATTTCAGGAAAGAGAGGTTGTTGTGATGCTACGGGAAGCCGTAGTACTCACTAGTCAGAGGTTGTTGTGATGCTACGGCAAGCCGTAGTACTCACTAGTCAGAGGTTGTTGTGATGCTACGGGAAGCCGTAGTACTCACTAGTTAGAGGTTGTCGTGATTGCTACGGGGAGCCGTAGTACTCACTAGTCAGAGGGAGGTTCTTGCGATACCATGGGGAACTGTAGTACTCTTGAGTCAGCAAGAGGTGGTTATGAGGAAGTACTCTTTGATCAAAGCACGACGCAGAAGAGTTTTGGGCGAGGGTAGCCCTAATAGTTGAGTTTTTGGGAGCCTGGCGGTCGAACCAGGAAAGAGACTGGGGTCCCCATCTTTGTCGGGAATCGTTAACTTCTGACTTGAGTGGTGGTTGTCGCATCATGAGGGAATTGGAAAAAAAAGTGGTATTCGCGCGGATTGCAGGTTGAGTCATGAGATGATTGTTTCATTGGGACAAGTGGTTCCAACTTTGGGTCGGACCAGACTCTCGAGTTTGAGTTTGGCTTTGGTAGTACATTGGGTAGGCGAGAGGAGATTCTGGATTCTGAGGTGGATTATTGGTTGAGGGGTATTGTTGTCACCGATATCTTAGACCCGAGTGTGGTTAGTTCGTTAGTACGGGAGATACCAAGAGATGCATGAGGCAAATGATTATTATTTCGGCTGAGGTCGAGGGTGAGACGATTTCAGTTGGGAGTATAGTATTCGTTGGGGTAAAGAGAACTTCGTGACTTGTGTGTCACTGGGCCGAGATAGTTGATGTGAGAAGGAAGTCAGTGAGACACTTGGAATATGTTATGAGTAACCTTTGGAAGTGTATTCGAGATTGTTGGGTACGTATGTCATGGGTGATCGGTAACCGATTGTTGGGTTTATATTTGGAAGTCAGAAGGGATATTGTAGTGGCAGAGGGTCTGGATTTGTTTCGAATTCAGGAGTTCCTGGTCGGGTTCAGGTATTCATAGAGGAAGATATCGTTTTGGTGTGAGATCCTTTCAGTGGTGCTTTTCGGGTGTTTGGTTTCTATATATGTGGTTCGAGAAGCGATTTCGAGGGCGAAATCAAATTAAGTGGGGGAGATTTGTAACATCCGGAATTTTGGGTATGATAGTTCGTGTTTCAATTTCGAGGATTTAGGAGGGACTCGACGAGTCGTAGGTCTGACTCGCCGAGTCACGTCGAGTTGACCACGTGGATTTAATGAGCGGACTCGACGAGTCCAAGTATGGACTCGCCGAGTAGGTACTGGGCAGAGAAAACCCTAAGTTCCGGGGTTGGAGCCTATTTAAAGGAACTTATGACCTTGGATGCGCCTCATATCCCCTGTGAGAAACCCTAAATCGCCATTGGAGCCATGGGAGAGTTCTTGTGATGAAGTCAAGTAATTTTGGTGTGATTTTTGCAAAGGAAGTGAAGGGATTCAGCTAGAAGGACCAAAGGAGGTTGTTATTCTGAGACATCCAAGCAAGGATCTCCATTCTGAGGTAGTATTTCTCCCCTTCCTTCTGTTTTGTGTAGAATCCTTGAATCTAGGGTTTTCTTTACCCTTTCTTGGATAGTATATGATGTATATAAAGTCCCAATGTGGAAAAAGTCTTAGATATGGACCTTAAGAGGTCCAGAGAGTCCCAACCATTCTGCTTTATGCTGTTCCTTTGGAGATATGAGCCTAGGTTGCCATTTTAGAAGTTATTTCACCAAAAGAAGCCTTATGTGTGTTGCATGAGTGTAAAGATTGGACCTTTACGTGATTATTGAGCATTGGGAAGTCAGATCTATAGGTTAGAGAAACAGATCTGACCTCAGAAGGTCTTTTGAGTGTTGCCATGGAAGGAACTCGTCGAGTCCATAAGGGGACTCGACGAGTCGAGTCAGGTTGCCCCGATTCGTATCCAGTGGTAACCCGTCAAGTGAAAGGTTAACTCGGCGAGTTGAGTGAGGCTTTATGAGGATTCAGAGGACACGCATGGACTCGCCGAGTCTGGTCAAAATTTGACCATTGACCTGGGTTGACTTCAGTTGACCTTAGGGTGTTGGTCATGCTGAATCAAGAGAGGTAAGGAAGGGGTAGAATGGTCTTCTACCTATTCATTAGAGATGAGGACAAGAGGAAGTATTAATTAGAAATGTTTGCCTTATGTGTTAGGCGGGGGCTCGATCGAGGTTATCAAGCCAGAAGGTTTACTAGACATCATGTGAGGTGAGTCTTCTCACTATACTTTACCTAGAGTGGTAATTATGTGTGACCGGAAGGTCTTATGTGCTATGAGTAGAATGTGATATATGCTGTTATATGGATTGTATGTGCTATGCATGATTTGAATAGTATGGTATGGACCGGAAGGTCATTATGATATGGGCCGGAAGGTCAACAGTGTATGGACCGGAAGGTCAAGATGATGTGGACCGGAAGGTCTTCCAGGATCGTGGGACGGAAGTCCCCTGAGACACATGGACCGGAAGGTCTTGTAGAGCTATAGCCTTGAATGGCGTATGTGCGTATGTGGTATTTTAGGGAACTCACTAAGCATTTATGCTTACAGTGTTTGTGTGATGTGTTTCAGGTACCAGTGAGGATCGCGGGAAGGCGTCGGCATGATCTGTACACACTGATGGGATTTATGTATTAGAGATCTTGGAATTTGTTTTATTATGATGACATGTGACACAATAGATTCTTATGGTATCTTATAAATGAAATTATGTTTTAAAAATGAAAAATTGTTTTGAAAATTTACGTTGTTACAGATCAACAGGCGTGATTTTTTGGATACTTATGAGCTGTACTTGAAATTAAATGGGGTCCCTTACATTTGGGGGCCCTAAGCCCTACCTTTACTCACTAAAGCATAAGGCCGACCCTGAGTTACAATAAGGTCCCTATACTAAACAAAATATAAATAAACAACCATACATTTATATATGTCTAAACATATATCTGTCTAACACATATGGAGCGCATGAGGTTCTCGTATGTTCAAACTATCTCTGAAGTCCAAAAATAGTTGTGTAGAAGATCATTTGTAAATATATCTGCATACTGATCGATATATGCAACATAAAGAAAACGCACATGACCAACACGTCCCCTAACAGAATATAAATCTATTTCCAAATCCTTAGTTCTTTGGTGCTGAACTAGGTTTGAGGCTATGTACATGACACTAAACATCATCACAAAAGATGACAGTAGCACATGATAGAGGGTGAGATACCTCGAGGAGAATATTCTATAGCCATACAACTTTGACAACTACATTGGCCACCGCCTGGTCCTCGACTTCGACGCTAGAGCGAGACACACCATGTTGGCATTTGGAAGACCAAGAGATAAGATTGTAACGCCCGTGTTTCTGGCTAAGCATGAGTATGATGATGTAATAGTTAGGGTCAACAATTAACGATGTAATAAAATAATAATGAAAATAGGCGTCAAAAATAAAATAATATATAGACCCAATATCTATAAAGAAAGGTGTATTGTTTGTGACAAGGATTCTGAAGATATAAAGAATGCCAAAATACGACTTATAACAAAGAAGTTATGACGTGCCGAAGTTTCGCGACAAAACTGGGAATCGTAAAAAGTGAGTTTGCGACAAAATACTTTTTGCCTTAGCGATCTAAACGAAAGTCGTAGTATACGTTAAACCGAGAGCGTGCATAAAAAGAACGTCCAAATATGACTTCGTATGATGAAGTTATGATTTTTCTAAGATTTAGCATAGCAGTGCACAACCCGAAATTCGAAATTTAGAATGACCAATTTTTAGCCGACGGAGTCTAAACAAAAGTTGTAGAGTACGTCGCCACCTACGCGTGGATATAAAGAACGTCAAAAACGGAGCTCGTATACGAAAGTTACAGAATTTAGAAGACGGTATTATGCTGTTGCGAGAAGGGTGACGTGGCAAAATCCTGGCCCTTGCTTGTTCTCCAAGGTCTTGCATTCGGATGCTGACAAGTGGCCTTCGTGTACGCCCCGCGTAGCAGCATTACGCCCAGTGGTCTCGCATGCACGGTCCAGCAGCTTCCACGTCACCCCATCCAAAGTTCAACACGTTCCCCCTTGGACGCGGAGCGTAACCTCCAACATACAGCGTACCGAAGTACGCCCAACGTAAGACCGAAGCCAGGCCTATAAATACCATGTGAGGTTCTCATTCATTCCTCACATCTTAACCCTTCTTTCTCTCTAACTTGTCTCTAAACCTCTCCCAACCCTTAGTACTTACCAAGTGCTAAGAGGCGAGTCCCGGAGCGCCAAAAGACTGCGAGGAGAAGAGCTTTCGGCTTGGAAGTTCTGCCCCCGCAGAGCCCGGTTCCTAGCCAAACCTCACGGTAAGTGATTTATGCTTACCCTACGTTAAGTATAGCTTATGGTTGAATTTAGTATCGTTATTATGAACTTATAAACAGTATATACTATAAAATATAATATACAAAGTGTTATTATAATATCTTTTAACTACTCGCGGTACGAGGAATCTGGTTTGAAGGGTCGCATAAGGTTGTTGGATTTCAGAAGTGCTATAATGCCAAAATGGTCATGCCCTCTGGTGTTTCATGGCTGTCCCCTGTCTGTACATAGTGGCTGAAAAGTATTGTTTAACACTTATAAAACGATATCGCTCGTAAATAGTCGCAATAAATATTAGACTAAAATCTAGCGGTAATGATACTAGGTTTCATCAAAGGAAAATAGAATTGTTAGAAACGAAGCGCTGCTCGAGTTTGGAATCATCACTTTAACAAGTGAGTGCATAGTTACTTTCAACTTACACATAGATATGAAGTATTTAATATAAATTACGTGCTATGTGTGCATATTATCTGTGTCTTGATATCTATGTTGGATGAACAAAATATACATGTTTTATTTGATTTAAACTGTATACGTATTTTATACCTATCATTATGTTGGGAAAGATGGGTGGATGAAATAGATGATGAGCGATGAAATAAAATGATGAGAGGCCTCGATCTTTAAGCTTACTTAGTCATCTAGCGGAGTATAGATGACGACCACAGACTATTCTAGACAGTCTAGTGGAATGCTGGCAGACTCGCAACCTGTAGGTGTTTGTGAACGATGTGTTCACCAGTGTACTCCATCCCCCTCATGGTTGCCTTACTGACATATATTGCTGAGGAATCCCCTAAGCAGTATTGTCATCCCGATGATGATCCTTAGGCTAGGTCCCTTCGATTAGGTGCTTTAGGGACAAAAAGTGAGGATAACGGGAACGGGTAATCGGGTTGAATGATTTGATGAAATTAATAAACTTAATTATTGTGGGTTGAAAACCCTATGTGCTCACCAGACTACCAAGCCTGATCCACCCAGTTTCTTGTATACAGGTAGTGGCAAGAGAGCACAGGAGTGATGATCTGAGAGAGAACAATGGATTATAGGCCATTAGAATAAATAGATGTCGTAAGGCCTATGTTGCTTCTGTTTATGCTTTTGATCTATATTGACAATGACATCCCGAAGTTTTTTATATAATGAAAATACATTTCCTTGGAAATGCTTTGATAATTTACTTATCATATTTTTGGGAACAAATTTCGTAACATATTTCTTCAAAAGTATCATCTGATTTTCAAATAAAGCATAAACAAATTGGTCTTTTCTGGCCATGAAATTGGGGATTTCACAGTTGGTATCAGAGCATTAGTTTAAGCGAACTAGGAATTTGTAGGATTTCTAGACTTAAACTTAGAATGCTAAGCAATGATTGTGAGATGAGTGTCTACTATATTTTAGACACGAGCACTAGCTTATTTTAGGAAATATGCCTAAAATGCTTATATGTGCTAAATAATTTATGTTGTAGCTATAAAGATGCTTTATATGCTATTATTTGATCAGATTTATGGTCTGTTGCCGACCGGATTTGGAAACTTTATGTGTTCAGAATTCTAAACGTATAACTACGGTATTAGAACCAGCATCTAACTTTTCGGAGTGACAAGGAAGAATTAAACGTCAATCGTAAACAAAGATCTAAATTCGCCTACTTTGGTGTATAGATCGAAATGGAGAGAACCTGAAGCAGATTCGGAAACGCTAATGGAAATGCTAATGCTAACCATCGACCTGTGATTGAGTGTGCACCATAGGTAGCAGCTGCACCCGAGCCAATCACAATGGCAGGAGTACAAGGCATCTACTTCAACGGAATATGGATGAACCTATTGTGCCTGTGGAACAGCCTGAATTGAATGAGGGACAGTCAGAAGAAGGAAACTATAATAGAACCGTTGGCCAAGCTGAACCACCAGTGGTTTGAAGGAATAACCAAGATGAAGGGATTTACAGGGATGGTCGTATGTATAATAAATTCTTGGGTGCCAAACCACCAAGTCTTTCTGGAAGCCCAAAGCCAGTGGAGATTATGGACTGGATCTCCGAGATGGAAATGGTATTTGAAAGCTGCAACTTTAGTAACAAGCATAAAACTATATTTGCACTCACACAACTGAAGACCGGGGTTTTGAGTTAGTGGAAGTTGTTGGAAGATAAAATGCCACGAGGAGAAGCCCTGAGGATGTCTTCGGAAGCATTCATGGAGTAGTTGAGAATGCAATACTACTCGGAGGTAGATCTGATAGACCTAAACAACGAGTTTCAAAACCTAAAGAAAGGGAGGATGAGTGTTGATGACTATGCCACCGCGTTCACCGAGAGGATGAAGTTATTCCCCTACTTGGTGCCTACTGAACTTGCCAAGATAGAGAAGTTTGCTAATGAATTGCCGACAAACTTTGGCCCAACAATCAAAATGGCAACTACCTTGAAAACAGCTATTCGAGCAGCTAAGAATGTTGAGGCCTAGCTAAGGGAAAAGGGTCTGGAAAGAGCTGAGGTAGGAGAGAAAAGGAAGTTTGATGGATCTTCAAGGTCCAACAAGAAGAGAAAATTCTCGAAGTCTAGTTTTCAAGAAGTTTGGAGGAGGAGGAGGTGAAGCGAAGTGGTGTGATAAGTGTAAAAAGAAGCACTTTGGAAAATGTGCCGAGGAGGTGACTTGTTTCAAGTGTGGAAAGTCTGGGCATTACGCCAATGAGTGCACATTCAATAAGAAGGTGTGCTTCGGATGTAATGAAGAAGGTCATATTTCTAGGGACTGCTCGAAGAAGAAGGAGGCAGTAAGGCCTAATGTTTCCCCGAGGCCAAAGGCAAGATCATTCCAGATGACCCTGGAAGCAGCAAGGGATGAAGCAAATGTCGCTTCAGGTACCTTTCTTGTAAATGGATTGCCTTCCAATATATTGTTTGATTCGGGAGCGAATTACTCCTTTATATCGCATAAATTTGGTGGAAGACTAGCATTGCATGTAGATAAACTTGATAGTGCTCTAGTTGTAGAAGTTGCCAGTAGCAAATTCTACACTGCTAGCGATTGTATTAAAAACATCGTCATCGACTTGAATGAGAATAAATTCCACGAGGAGTTGTTCCCCATTGAGTTGAACGGTTTCGACATCGTGCTGGGAATGGATTGGCTTAGTGCGAATGATGTCAAGATACTATGCAAAAAGAAGATGGTAAGAGTAAACCCACCTGGAAGAGAGTCATTTATGGTGTACAGGGACAAACGTAGAGTAAATTCTGGAATTATTTCCCTGATGAAAGCAAGAAAGTGTTTGTCCAAAGGATGCACATCATACTTGGCATTTGTGATCGAGGCAAAAAAGGAGAAGAATGAGATACAAAGAATACGAGTGGTGTGTGACTATCCGGAAGTCTTTCCCGAAGATCTTCCTGGATTACCCCGCTGATAGACAAGTAGAGTTTCGAATAGACTTGTTGCAAGGATTGACACTAATAGCGAAAGCGCCATACCGGTTAGCACCAACAGAGATGAAGGAGCTTATGATGCAACTTCAGGAGTTGTTGGACACCGGTTTCGTTAGACCTAGTTCATCACCCTGGGGAGCTCCGATGTTATTCGTAAAGAAGAAGGATGGAAGCATGAGTATGTGCATAGAGTATAGAGAGATGAACAAGGCAACGATAAAGAACAAGTATCCATTGCCAAGGATTGATGACCTGTTCGATTAGCTTCAAGGTTTGAGCTATTTCTCAAAGATTGATCTTAGGTCAGGATATCATCAACTGAAGGTGAGAGAGCAAGATATTGAGAAGACCACATTCAGAACAAGATACAGACACTATGAGTTTTTGGTTATGTCATTTGGACTAACCAATGCTCCAACAGCATTTATGGATTTGATGAATAGGGTTTGTAAACCATTCCTTGATAAATTCGTGATAGTGTTCATATATGACATTCTGATTTACTCAAAGAGCCAGCAGGAGCATGGCAAGCACCTGCGAGAAGTATTAGAAGTTCTGAAGAAGGAGAAGCTGTATGCGAAGTTCTCCAAATGTGATTTTTGGATTCGAGAAGCCCAATTCTTGGGTCATATGGTTAACCAAGAAGGAATAATGGTTGACCCAGCAAAGATTGAAGCTGTGATTAAATGGGAACGACCAAAAAGTCCCACCGATATTCGAAGCTTTCTGGGATTAGCTGGATATTACCGAAGATTTATCCAAGGCTTTTCTTCGATAGATGCACCATTGACAGCTTTGAAACATAAATGAGCTACTTATACATGGAGTGAGAAACATGAAGAAGCATTCGAGAAATTAAAGAAGAAGTTGTGTGAAGCACCAATTCTTTCTTTACCTGACGGAGTTGAAAACTTTGCAGTCTATAGCGATGCATTTGGAGTTGGGTTAGGTTGTGTTCTGACCCAGAGAGATAAGGTGATAGCATATGCATCTCGACAATTGAAAGAGCACGAGAAGAACTACCCTACTAATGATCTGGAGTTGGCAGCGGTAGTATTCACATTAAAGATATGGAGGCATTATCTTTATGGCACAAAGTGCAAACTCTTCACTGATCACAAAAGTCTCCAGTATATCTTTGATCAAAAGGAATTAAATATGAGGCAACAACGCTGGCTAGAATTGCTCAAGGATTACGACTGTGAGATACTTTACCACCCAGGTAAAGCAAATGTTGTAACTAATGCTCTAAGTCGAAAAGTAAATCTGGAAAGAAAAAGGCAAGAAGCGTTAAGAATAGAAGTTGTCTCAACGATTGTGGAAAGCATTAAGAAAGGTCAGGAAGAAGCTTTGGAGAAAAATGACCGAAAGGAAGAACGTTTAGGCAAGATGTTGGTGTTCGGTACAAATAATCAAGGATTGAAGGTATTCCAAGATAGGATTTAGGTACCTAAGATGGGAGGAATGAGAGATCTTCTGATGGAAGAAGCTCACAAGACCATGTACTCAATTCATCCCGGAAGCACTAAGATGTATAGGGATCTGAAACCTTACTACTAGTGGCCGACGATGAAGCTAGATGTTGCAAAGTATGTAGCCGAGTATGTAACATGTGCGAGAGTTAAAGCACAACATTAGAAACCGTATGGGAGTTTGGAACCTTTACCTGTGCCCATGGGTAAATATGAAGACATCACCATGGATTTTATGACTAAACAGCCCAGGACGAAGAACGGTCACGACATGATTTGGGTAGTCCTGGATCGTTTCACAAAGAGTGCACACTTCATAGCAGCCAATGAGAGATGGTCTATGGATAAGCTTGCAAATGCTCATGTGAAGGAGGTTGTAAGACTTCATGGTGTACCTTTAACGATTGTATCATATCGTGATAGTCATTTCACATCAAGGTTTTGGAGGGGTCTACAAGAGGAAATGGGTACAAAGTTGTGTTTAAGTACAACCTACCATCCGCAGATTGATGGTCAAAGAGAAAGAACGATTTAAACACTGGAAGATATGCTAAGAGTAGGTACCCTAGAATTCCAAGGTAACTAGGATGAGAATTTACCCCTGATAGAGTTTTCTTACAACAATAGTTACCATTCGAGCATTAAGATGACACCTTATCAAGCCTTGTACAGACATAAGTGTCGTACGCCGTCTTGTTGGCTTGAGGCTGGAGAAAAGCAGTTTATGGGCCCCGAGATAGTCCATCAGACTGCTGAAAAGCTAAAAGTGATTAGAGAAAGGATGTTGATAGCTCAAGATCGCCAAAAGAGCTATGCTGACAAGAAGCGACGACCGATGACATTCGAAATTGGAGATTCGGTGTTGCAAGTCTCACCGTGAAAGGGACTTATACAATTTGGAAAGAGAGGAAAGTTGAGTCCAAGGTTTATTGGACCATTCAAGGTTCTTTAGAGGATTGGGAACCAAGCTTACAAGTTGGAATTTCCAGAAGAATTAGATGATATTCATAACACTTTCCATGTGTGTTATTTGAGGAAGTTTACGGGAGAATTTCCCGATATAATTCCACTTTCGAAGTTAACGATGGATGAAAATAAGAGGCTAATCGAAGAGCCTGAGGTAATTGTTGACCGTAAGACAAAGAAGTTGCGACATAATATGGTCGACTTGGTGCTTGTGCAATGAAAACATATGAATGGGCCGAACCTCATCTGGGAAACAGAGAGTGACATGATGAGTCGCTATCCACATCTGTTTGCTGATGCATGATTCCGGGACGGAATCATCATAAGGAGGAGAGAATTGTAACGCCCGTGTTTCTGACTAAGCATGAGTATGATGATGTAATAGTCAGGGTTAACAATTGTAGCCTATTTTGAAGTAATGAAGAGGAATTATTTGAGTATTATGTGAATTATGTGATTTTATGTGCATTATACTTGCTATTAACGATGTAATGAAATAATAATGAATATAGGCGTCAAAAATAAAATAATAGATAGACCCAATATCTATAAAGAAAGGTGTAGTAGTCGTGACAAGGATTCCGTAGATATAAAGAAGGCTGAAATCCGACTTATAACAAAGAAGTTATGACCTGTCGAAGTTTCACGACAAAACCGACACGACACCGGGAATCGTAAAACGTGAGTTTGCGACAAAATACTTTTTAGCCTTAGCAATCTAAAGGAAAGTCATAGTATACGTTAAACCGAGAGCGTGCATAAAAAGAATGTCCAAATCTGACTTCGTATGAGGAAGTTATGATTTTTCTAAGATTTAGCATAGCAGTGCACAACCCGGAATTCGAATTTTAGATCGACCAATTTTTAGCCAACGAAGTCTAAATGAAAGTTTTAGAGTACGTTGTCACCTAAGCGTGGATATAAAGAACGTCAAAAACGGAGCTCGTATGCGAAAGTTACGGAATTTAGAAGTCGGGACTATGCTATTGCGAGAAGGGTAACGTACCAAAATCTTGGCCCTTGATTGTTCTCCAAGGTCTTGCATTCGGATGCTGACACGTGGCTTTCGTTTATGCCCCGCATAGCAGCATTACGCCCAACGGTCTCACATGTGCGGTCCAACAGCTTCCACGTTGCTCCATCCGAAGTTCAACACGTGCCCCCTCATACGTGGAGCGTAACCTCGAACGCGTAGCATACCGAAGTACGCCCCACGTAAGACCGAAGCCAGGCCTATAAATACAATGCTAGGCTCTCCTTCATTCCTCACACCTTAACTCTTCTCTCTCTCTCTCTCTCTCTCTAACTTCTCTCTAAAACTCTCCCAACCTTTAGTACTTCCCAAGTGCTAAGAGGCGATTCCCGGAGCGCCAGAAGGCTCCGAGAAAGAAGAGCTTTCGGCTCGGAAGTTCTGCCCGCGCAGAGCCCGGTTCCTAGCCAAACCTCCCGGTAAGTGAGTTATGCTTACCCTACTTTAATATAGCTTATGGTTAAGTTTAGTATCGTTATTATGAACTTATAAACAATATATATATATATATATATATATATATATATATATATATATATATATATATATATATATATATATATATATATATATATATATATATATTATAAAATATAATATACAAAATGTTATTATAATATCTTTTAACTACTCGCGGTACGGGGAATCTGTTTTGAAGGGCCGCATAAGGTTGTTGGATTTCAGAAGTGCTATAATGCGAAAATGGTCCTTCCCTCCGGTGTTTCATGTCTGGACCCTGTCTGTACATAGTGGTTGAAAAGTATTGTTTAACAATTATAAAATGATATTGCTCGTAAATAGTCGCAATAAATATTAGACTAAAATCTAGCGGTAATGATACTAGGTTTCATCAAAGGAAAATAAAATTATTAGAAGCGAAGCGCTACCCGAGTTTGGAATCATCACTTTAACAAGTGAGTGTATAGTTACTTTCAACTTACACATAGATATGAAGTATTTAATATAAATTACGTGCTATGTGTGCATATTATCTGTGTCTTGATATCTATGCTGGATGAACAAAATATACATGTTTTATTTGATTTAAAATGTATATGTATTTTATACCTATCATTATGTTGGGAAAGACGGGTAGATGAAATAGATGATGAGCGATGAAATAAAATGATGAGAGGCCTCGATGTTTAAGTTGACTTAATCATCTAGCAGAGTATAGATGACGACCACAGACTATTCTAGACAGTCTAGTGGAATGCTGGCAGACTCGCAACCTGTAGGTGTTTCTGAACGATGGGTTCACCGATGTACTCCATCCCCCTCATGGTTGCCTTACTTACATATATTGCTGAGGAATCCCCTGAGTAGTATTGTCATCCCGATGATGTTCCTTAGGCTAGGTCCCTTGGATTAGGTGCTTTAGGGACAGAAAGTGAGGATAACAAGAACGGGTAACCGGGTTGAACGATTTGATGAAATTTATAAACTTAGTTATTATGGGTTGGAAACCCTATGTGCTCACCAGGCTCCCAAGCCTGAACCACTCAGATTCTTGTATACAACATAAAGGTAGTGGCAAGAGAGGACATGGGTGATGATCTGATGAGAGAACAATGGAATATAGGACATTAGAATAAATAGATGTTGTAAGGCCTATGTTGCTTCTATTTATGCTTTTGATATGTATTGACAATGACATCCCGAGGTTTTTAATATAATGAAAATACATTTCCTTGGAAATGCTTTGATAGGTTACTAATTTTATTTTTGGGAACAAATTTCGCAACATATTTCTTCAAAAGTATACTCTGATTTTCAAATAAATCATAAACAAATCGGTCTTTTCTGGCCGTGAAATTGGAGATGTCACAAAGATTATCTCCAAGATAGATTCACAATCCAGAGGTAGATCAACGTGTTAATGGAAAATCATACAAGTCAGCATCAGAGTAAGAAACCAAGTGATCAACAACCGATAAAAGAATATGAATGCCATACATTAAGGTACCCTTAAGATACCTGAAAATACATTTGAGAGCAAAAAATATGGTACACGTGGGCATGCGTAAAGAGACTTAGTTGTTGTTCAATATAAGCAATATTAGAATGAGTAAAGGTCAGATATTGAAGTTCTCCCGTAAGGCTTTGGTATAACATATGATTAGGAATCGACTTACTAGCAACGAAGAGCTTGGGTTTTATGTCAGCTGGAGTACTGCAAAGGGTTGCATGTTGACATGTTAGCGCGTGCAAGTATCTCCTAAGAAAATGTAGTTTGAGATAGAAAGAGACTTGATGCACTGCGAGAGGAAACAATACCTAGGAATAAAGATAAGGGACCTAGGTCATATATGGGTTTCAGAGGATAATAGAAAGATGAAATTGGTGATACACAACTGTGAAAAAGTAAGAATAATGTCATATACATATACAGTAAGGTAGATTCTATCATACTCACTGTAACGTCTGGTTCCTGGTATGTATTTAACTCATAATTATTCATTTTTATATAGCAACTCGACGAGTTGGAGGCCCCAAACTCGTCGAGTAGAGATATTTTGGACCACGCTTTTTGGTGACCAACTTGACGAGTTGGGAGGTCTCAACTCGACGAGTTGGCTGGGTGAAATGAAATCCTAATTTCCGGGGTTTTGCACCCTATTTAAACACCTTAACCCCAAGGTGTTGGCCTCATTTCCAGCCTCCACTGTCCAAAACCCTAATCTCGAAACCCTAAGGCATTTGTGAGAGTTTGTGAGCCATTTTTGAGGGAGTTTTGTGTTCTTGAAGCTTGTGGAAAAAAGAGAAGCTTGGAGGAACGAGGAGGAGCTGTTGGATCCAGAAAATTTGCTTCATTTTCGTCACTTTTCTGGTATAAAGCTTAAACCATGACTTGTAGTTGTTTAGATCTTCTTTTAGGGTTATTTAACTTGGTTTTGGCCCAAATATCATGGTCCTTGGGAGTTGGACGTCCCAAGCGAGTTAACACTTCAGATCTAGGGTCGTGAGGGGTTTTCATGGCATAAAGGTGCCAACTTTATGGCCATGGAAGTCCCATGCAACCTTTAGACCATCATTTTGGCCTTTTGGAGCTTCTAATAACCATGCATGAAGAGAAAGTTGGGACTTTACGTGAGATTTCAGTCCCTAGAGTCCAGATCTATGACCTCATTGTCTATCTTGTAGTTTTTGGTGGTATTGGGATGAAGACTTTGGCCTTTTGGGTTAGGGTTTGAGCTTAATCTCATTAGGAAGGGTATTGATGGGTAAAGTTGGAAACTTTACCCTCCTAGAGGCATTTGCAGTCTAGATCTGGAGTATATGGTGTAGATCTGAAGAATCAGGGCTTAATGCATTAAGAAGGGTTAACATACTGAAGAACTCGACAAGTTGTTTTGGGAAGTTCCGATTCTGTTGAAAAGGGAGAACTCGACGAGTTGTATCGCGATTTCACGATTCTATGATTCTTGGGAACTCGGCGAGTTGAAGGGCAAACTCGACGAGTTGAGTCAACTCGGAGCGTTGACTTTGACTTTGACTTGGACGTAAGTTGACCCTTAAGGGGTTATGAGTATGAAAGGGTAATTAAGGAAATCTTTTATGTGTAGGGGATTGAGTTGGATTGATATTGGGAGCTAGGAACTATTCAACTACTTCTAGTTTTCGAGGTGAGTTACCTTTCCAGTATGAGTGGGTCGAAGGCACAAATGTCGGCCCATTAGTAATTGTTTGTAGTAGAGATGATTGTGTGCGTGATAATTGTATGGTATGCCACTACCTGATGAGATTTATGTGCTTATATGATATGCTATTATGTGGTAGTGATAGGGGGTGAAATAGACCCCGTAACCGATTGAGATAAACCAGAGGGTAGGTCGAGCACAAAGATATGCTTGGCAGGGTAGGTTGGGCAACCAGATATGCCTGACAGTATGTTTATGCTATGTTATTATGTGGTAGTGGTAGGGGCGAAGTAGACCCCATAACCGGTTGAAATATACCGGAGGGTAGGTCGGGCACCCAGAGATGCTTGACATGGTAGGTCGGGCACCCATATATTCCTGACAGGGTAGGCCGGGCACCCATATATGCCTGGCAGTATGTTGTTATGTGGTATGATGGGGGAACTCACTAAGCTTCGTGTTTACGGTTTTCAGTTTGGTTTCAGGTACTTCTTCTTCGAGAGGAAAGGAGCCGACATGATCGCAGCGCATCACACTATGATTTTCCGCATATGAGATCTTTAGGAGTTGTACTCTGACATTGTTTTCTTATGATATGTTTTGGTTATTGACGTATGGGTTTTGATTATGATATGAGATGAGACTATCGATGTTTTCAGACTACTGTTTTATAAATACTTAATAAAAAATGAAATTTTTGGTCATGAATTTTGGGATGTTACAATTTGGTATCAGAGCCTTGCTTTGAGGGATTCTGACACACCTTTGGGGGTGTGTGGACTCAAATCGAGAGTCTGAGAGATTTTTACAAGAAAAAAATATTTTTTTTCTAAAATTTAAAATAAGGGTTTTAGATAAAGGACAAGGAGTGTGATGCGTGCAATCGACCGAGCTCAAGTAAGTTTTCCCCAGGATACCCATACATGTTATATTATGATATGAAGTGTGAATATGTGAACTTCATGCTAGATTAGGGCTAAGGATCTAGGAAGGATGCCTTTTATGCCTGCTGTATGTGCTTATTGAACTGCATGCTAGTACTGATTAGTCAGTGATATGATGGCCTGTTTAGGATATGCCTGGTTTTGGTTACTCAATGCTCGAATGTTGCTTGCTTTGTGCTTTTAGGAGTTCTAGTTATCTTTAATTAACTAGTAAACGAATACATTAAGTTACATATTACGAGGACTAAATAATTTCAGAAGGTTAGGTATAGCCTTATTTCACAGCTCTCATTTGAGTCCAACCGTTGTAGGGTCGGACCTCTCATTCGAATAATTATCTGGTCTTAGTAATATGTAATGGTATTCACGAGCTAGTTAGGGAGAGATAGCATGGACTTCTTATGCAGATGATGGCGGAGAGACGGGTTAGAGATTACCCTAGGGCAAGCCTGGGATGAGATTAGTGTGGAGAGCAGTAGTAGTTAAAGGGACTTGGTGAAGTCAAGGGAATCCTTGAGGAAAGTACGGATAGATGTGGAAGTTAGTATGGGCCCATACTACTGAAAGTAGAGGATTCGTACTTGAGTCAAGGAGGACCGAGATAGAACCAGGGAACTTGTAGTGAGTGTGAGACCTCTCGATGATTATGTATGACCTTAATGATTTTGTGGTTTGTTTCAGAATGGCGGTGACGCGACATGGAGCAGGGGGATCAGGATCTGGGTCTGGTTCGGGTACAAGTTCCGAACCGATTGATGATGGATTGCACGAGTTCATTGCATCCGAGATTACGAGAGGCATCCTTGAGGCGCCCACGGTGATTTTCGGGTCGATCAAGGAGGGTATCCTTAAGTTGGTGGAGGATCGCCTTATGGCATTCAGGAGTGAAATTGCACCTGGCCAGTCTGGGACTCATACGCTCTCCTTCAAGGATTTCAGGGGATACGGAGCACCACACTTCAGCGGGGTGAAGGACCCTATTGTAGCTAGACGCTGGATTGCGGACATTGAGTCTACACAAGTGACGAGCTTCTGCCCTGAGGTGTCAAAGGTTAGGTTTGCTACTGGGTATTTGAGGGAGCGATCTCGAGACTGGTGGGAGGCAGTCGGTGATACTTTGGGAGCCCCAACCATTGAGGCCATGACTTGGTCAGATTTTGTGTCCAGGTTCCAGGCCTAGTTTGCGCCAGCTGTGGAGGTTCAACAGTTGGCCATGGAGTTTTTGGATATGAGACAGACTACTGAGACGGTGGCGGAGATTACCGCCAAGTAAAGGGAGATGGCCTTGTTGGTGCCCCAGTACGCGGGTGATGAGGAGATGAAGAACACCCGGTACCATGATATGTTGAGAGCTGACATTCGGAAATATGTCAGTTATTCGGCGTGCCCAACTTTAGATGATATGATAGCCAGGGCACGAGAGAGGGAGATTGATATAAAGCACATTAGGAAGAGGAAGGCGGAGACTGGGAAGACGACTGGGGTTTAGGTGAAGAAACCCAAGGGATTCAACTCGAGGTTGAAGGCCCAGCAGGGCCGGAGCTGCTGTGGGAAATGCGGCAAGCCACACGAGGGAGTTTGCAGAGTTGGGGGATCGGGCTGCTACAAGTGCGACAAGACTGGGCACTTTAGCATGGATTGTACTGCCCCTACCCCCACCATTCAGACATCAGACCTTATTTGCTTCTACAGCAATCAGCGGGGCCATAAAAAGGCACACTGCCCGAGATTGGTATCAGGAGCGCCGTTAGCGGTGCCAGCTCTAGCGACCCTGCGGATTACAGATGGCCGCCAGGGCAAGTCAGATGCTCCTGTGGTGAAGAGTCGAGCCCTCCAGCTGACCGCCGAGGAGTCACGTATCGCACCAGATGTGGTGACGGGTATGTTTCTTCTCCCTAACTTTTAGTTTATGTCAGTTTTGATATTTATGTTTCATGTATTCTGTTTTAGGATCGTTCCATGTGAACGGTATCCCAGTGCTGGTATTATTTGACTTGGGGGCTACCCGATCCTTTGTATCGCTCGCGCTTAGCAAGTGATTTATTGGAGCTCCTGGGGAGCTGGACTGTCCCCTTGATCTAGAGATTGCAGATGATAGGACCGTTCGGGTCACGAGGGTTCATCGGGGATGTACACTGCAGTTGTTCGATGAGCATTATTCTGTGGATTTAGTCCATACTCCCCTGCGTGGGATAAGGTTATCATGGGTATGGACTAGTTGAGCCCCAATAGGGCAGTGATCGACTACGAGCGGCAACTAGTGTGAGTTAGGACCGCAAATGGGGGAGGGTTGGTGATTCAGGGTGAGAGGCCGCAGGGTGGACCGAATTTGTGTTCGGCAGCGAGGGTGAGACGCTACCTTCAACAGGATTGCGCAGGTTATGTCGCCTATGTCATGTATACTCGAGAAAAGAGTAAGGCGACCGTACACGATGTACCGATCGTATGGGCGTACCCGGACGTGTTCATGGAGGATTTTCCTGGGGTACCTCCAGAGAGGCAGGTAGAGTTCAGGATTGACCTAGTTTCTGGTGCGACTCCGATAGCCAAGGCACCATATCGGTTGGCTCCTCCTGAGATGCAGGAATTGTCTATACAGCTACAGGAGTTGTTAGACAAGGGATGTATCAGGCCGAGCAATTCAGCATGGGGAGCCCTGATCCTGTTTGTGAAGAAGAAGGATGGGTCACATCGGATGTGTATAGATTACCGGAAGTTGAATAAGGTAACGGTGAAGAACCGTTATCCCCTCCCGAGGATTGATGACTTATTTGACCAGCTTCAGGGTGCATTTGGTTCTCCAAGATTGATCTGTGATCAAGTTATCAACAGAAGCGATTCAGGGACGACAATGTGCAGAAGACAGCCTTTCGGACTTGCTATGGTCACTATGAGTTCGTGGTGATGCCGTTTGGGCTCACCAATGCTCCTGCCGTGTTAATGGACCTTATGAACCGCATGTGCAGACCGATGCTGGATCGATCTGTGATAGTTTTTATCGATGACATCTTGGTGTATTACAAGACTCAGGAGCATCACGAGGAGCACCTGAGGGAGGTGCTGGAGACACTAAGGAGGGAGAGACTTTTCGAAAAGTTCTCCAAGTGTGAGTTTTGGTTGCGCGAGGTGCAGTTTCTGGGGCACCTTGTCAACCAGAACGGTATACTGGTCGACCCGGCCAAGGTAGAGGCCCTGATGAGATGGGAGGTTCCGAGGTCTCCATTCGAGATTCAGAGTTTTCTTGGTCTGGCGAGTTACTATCGGAGATTCATCCAGGATTTCTCCAATATTGCTGTTCCACTGACCCGACTGACCAAGAAGTCGGTGACATTCCGCTGGGGGCCTGATTAGTAGGCAACTTTCGAGAATCTCAGACAACGGTTGTGCGAGGCATCGATTCTGACTTTGTCGGAGGGCGTCGACGATTTTTGTGGTTTACTGTGACGCTTCGATCACGGGTATGGGTGCGGTTTTGATGCAGTGAGGTCACGTGATTGCATATGCTTCGATGCACCTGAAGCCTCATGAAGCGAACTACCCGACGCACGATTTGGAGTTGGGGGCCATTGTTTTTTCCCTCAATATTTAGCGGCAATACCTCTATGGGGTTCGTTGTACCATTTACACTGACCACAAGAGCCTGAGGTACTTGATGGATATATGCTTGAGGATGACAGTGATTACCCCGCTGCTGGAGCGGATTCAGGAGGCTCAGGTCAAGGGTATGAAGGAGGAGTTCCGAAAGTGTGAGCGGATCATAGGGCAGGTGGCTTCATTCAAACCATGATAGCCGTGGGTTGTTGACCCTGCATCGGAGGGTCTGGGTTCCTTACTGGGGCGGTGTACGCCAGGTTCTGATGGAGGAGGCTCACAAGTTGAGATTCTCCATTCATGTCGGGGCGACGAAGATGTATTGAGATCTTCGCCCTGATTATCGGTGGCCCTTCATGAAGCGGGATATAGCTTGGTTTGTGGAGCGGTGCTTGACTTGCAGGAAATTCAAGGCCGAGCACCAGCGACCTCACGACAAGACGCAGCCGTTGGAGATTCCTATGTGGAAATGAGAAGACATCACTATGGATTTCATCACAAAGCTTCCCAGGACCGCACGTGGAGTGGATTCTATATGGGTCATCGTGGATCGGTTGACCAAGAGTGTACATTTCATCCCGATACAGGAGAGTATATCGTCTGAGAAGCAAGCCGAGATCTACGTCCGCGAGGTGGTGGCACGTCATGGGGTGCCAGTTTCGGTTGTGTCTGACTGAGATGTTCGCTTCACTTCTAGATTCTGGAAGCGGTTTCACGAATAGATGGGTACTCGTCTTCACTTCTGTACAACTTTTCTTCCTCATACAGATGGGGAGAGTGAGAGGAAGATTCAGACTCTGGAGGATATTCTACGCGTATGTGTATTAGATTTTGGTGGGAGTTAGGATACGTATCTTCCATTAGCGGAATTTTCGTATAATAACAGTTATCATGCCAACATAGAGACCGACCTCCCTTCGAGATGCTCTACGGGAGGAAATGTGGGACCCTAATCTGTTGGGGCGAGGTCGGTCAGAGAGTCATGGGGAGTATCGAAGTGGTATTCAAGACTACCGAGATGATCCAACAGGTCTGGAGCAGGCTCCAGACTGCTCAGAGTCGGCAAAAGAGCTATGCCGACAAGCGCCGGTCGGACCTGGAGTTTCAGGTGGGGGATATGGTTCTCCTGAAGGTGTCACCTTAGAAAGGTGTCATCCGGTTCAGGAAGCGGGGAAAACTGGGCCCTAGGTTCATTGGTCCGTTCAGGGTTTTGGCTCGGGTAGCCGGTTTGTGTATCGACTGGATCTGCCAGCCGAGCTTAGTCATATCCACAACACTTTTCACGTCTCCCAACTGCGGAAATGCTTAGTGGATGACTCCGTAGTTGTGCCCTTAGAGGATATTCAGGTGGACGACCGCCTGAACTATGTTGAGAAGCCAGTGGCAATTTTGGATCAAAAGACAAAACCTTGAGGAACAAGGTTGTGCAGTTAGTGAAGGTGCAGTGGTTGCATCGCAAGTGGTCAGAGTGGACGTGGGAGCCAGAGGAGGAGCTGAGTGAGCACTATCCAGGATTATTTGAGACAACAGACTTCGAGGACGAAGTCTGAGACAAGTGGGGGAGAATTGTAACACTTGGTTCCTCGTATATATTTAACTCATAATTATTCATTTTTATATAGCAACAAGACGAGTTGGAGGACCCAAACTCATCGAGTAGAGATGTTTTGGACCACGCGTTTTGGTGACCAACTCGACGAGTTGGCTGGGTGAAATGAAACCCTAATTTTAGGGGTTTTGCACCCTATTTAAACACCTTAACCCCAAGGTGTTGGCCTAATTTCCAGCCTCCACTGTCCAAAACCCTAATCTCGAAACCCTAAGGCATTTGTGAGAGTTTGTGAGCCATTTTTGAGGGAGTTTTTTATGCTTGAAGCTTGTGGAAGAAAGAGAAGCTCTGAGGAACGAGGAGGAGCCGTTGGATCCATAAACTTTGCTTCATTTTCGTCACTTTTCTGGTATAATGCTTAAACATTGCCTTGTAGTTGTTTAGATCTTCTTTTAGGGTTATTTTGCTTGGTTTTGGCCCAAATATCATGGTCCTTGGGAGTTGGACGTCCCAAGTGAGTTAACACTTCATATCTAGGGTCTTGAGGGGTTTTCATGGCATAAAGGTGCCAACTTTATGGCCATGGAAGTCCCATGCAACCTTTAGACCATCATTTTGGCCTTTTGGAGCTTCTAATGGCCATGCATGAAGAGAAACATGGGACTTTACGTGATCTTCCAGTCCCTAGAGTCCAGATCTATGACCTCATGGTCTATCTTGTAGTTTTGGTGGTCTTGGGATGAAGACTTTGGCCTTTTTGGGTTAGGGTTTGAGCTTAATCTCATTAGGAAGGGTATTGATGGGTAAAGATGGAAACTTTACCCTCCTAGAGGCATTTGCAGTGTAGATCTGGAGTATAGGGTGTAGATATGAAGAATAAGGGCTTAATGCATTAAGAAGGGTTAACAGACTGAAGAACTCGACGAGTTTAGTGAAGAACTTGACGAGTTGTATTGGGTAGTTCCGATTCTGTTGAAAAGGAAGATCTCGACGAGTTCACAGAAGAACTCGACGAGTTGGATCACGATTTCACGATTATGTGATTATTGGGAACTCGGCGAGTTGAAGGGAAAACTCGACGAGTTGAGTCAACTCGGAGCGTTGACTTTGACTTTGACTTGGACCTAAGTTGACCCTTAAGGGGTTATGAGTATGAAAGGGTAATTAAGGAAATCTTTTATGTGTAGGGGATTGAGTTGGATTGATATTCGGAGCCGGGGACTGTTTAGCTACTTCCAGTTTTCGAGGTGAGTTACCTTCCCAGTATGAGTGAGTCGAAGGCACCAATGTCGGCCCATTAGTAGTTGTTTGTAGTAGAGATAATTGTCTGCGTGATAATTGTCTGGTATGCCATTACCTGATGAGATTTATGTGCTTATATGCTATGCTATTATGTGGTAGTGGTAAGAGGTGAAATAGACCCCGTAGCCGGTTGAGATAAACCGGAGGGTAGGTCGAGCACCCAGAGATTCTTGGAAGTGTAGGTTGGGCACCCAGATATGCCTGGCAATATGTTTATGCTATGTTATTATGTGGTAGTGGTAGGGGGCGAAGTAGACCCCGTAATCGGTTGAAATATACCGGAGGGTAGGTCGGGCACCCAGATATTCCTTACAGGGTAGGTCGAGCACCCGGATATGCTTGACAGGGTACGTCGGACACCCAGATATACTTGACAGGGTAGGTTGGGCACCCAGATATGCCTGGCAGTATGTTGTTATTTGGTATGATGGGGGAACTCACTAAGCTTCGTGCTTATAGTTTTCAGTTTTGGTTTCAGGTACTTCTTCTTCGAAAGGAAAGGAGTCGGCATGATCGCAGCGCATCACACTATGATTTTCCACATATGAGATCTTTGGGAGTTGTACTCTGACATTGTTTTCTTATCACATGTTTTCGTTATTGACGTATGGGTTTTGATTATGATATGAGATGACACTATCGATGTTTTCAGACTACTGTTTTATAAATACTTAATAAAAAATGAAATTTTTGGTCTTGAATTTTGAGATATTACACCCACGCTGATAAGTGAACAAAGAACTTTCACATTTCCTCCTAAGAAACCCTAGAGAGGCGATGTAGACAACAAAGCATTGGTACCATGTGCATGGAGCCTATTTAAGACCATATAGGGCGTTATGTAAGTGAACCACATGATCTTGGACGTTGGCGGAGCTTGAACATTTATTTTAGGGAGGGGGTGAAAGTATAATATGTATAAAAATTGGAGAGCAGGGGGCACATCATAAATTTTGTATTTTTAAGCCAAATATGTATAAAAGTTAAAGGGTATGGACTACTTCTAACAAAAAATTCATGGGGGGGGGGGGGGAAACCCCTTCTAGCCCTAAGAAAGCTCCGCTCCTGATCCAGGAAATGGGGATGAATATATCCGAGAGGTTGACACATGTAGACAGTTTCAACAAGATCACCGTGAAGGAGCGGATTGTTCACATCCAGTTAATAGACGGGACAGTCTCGAGAAATAGAAATGATAAGAAAAATATGAATGATGGTTGGTTTGAAAACAAGACTAAAGGTGTCATCAAAATAAAGGCCCATCTGTCAAGAGAAACCTTGGGAAACGAGACATCCTTTGAAGTGGTCAAGGAGAACGTTAATATCAAATTTATGATGATAGAGCCAACGGAACTGACTATGTTAGCTGACCAAGGTATGGGAACAAGATCCCAAGTGTGGTTAGAAAGAAGAACTGTCACACCCCAAAACTAGAATGGCGGAAACGTTCTGGGGTGGAGGACGTTATGCGTAGCATCACAACCAATGAATAATAGAAACCATAGCAACACAACCATTACAGTGAATACTTAAATGAAAATGATTACATCAGTTTGGAACTTTGTCTGAAACTTTTTTGAATTACATCAAATAATTTGTAAAATATAAACTTGCATAAAACTCTTATTGCTCCAGCTTCTCAAAAATCCAGCAAGTACCTGTCTACTGATTTCCTGAGAATACAAGCAGTTTTAAAATATCAGCATAAAGCTGGTGAGTTCATAAGCAGTTGTTTGTAATGAAAACTTGTTGATGAGTTCGTAAATGTGTTTGTGTAATTTCAAGAAAATCCGATATTTTCTTTAGTGAAAATGTAGTGTTTTCAATTCTGTGTAAAACCATGTATAACTGTATGTTTCCAAGAAAATCCGATATTTTCTTTAGTGAGAATGTAGTGTTTGCAACTCCTGTATAAAACCCTGAATGTTCGTTACTGAAAACTATAACGATATGCGAAAATAATACTTCATGTGACTAGCTAATGCTAATCATGATGTATAAGTATTTCGTATGGGTAACCATTGTATGATCGATTCTGTTTGAAAACCCTGGAAATTCTCCAGTTGTTGTGTGTATTAGTTCTGATTAGTAAAATTAACCATTAAAGAATGACCGTTTGTAAACCAAGAGTGATTTATACATATTGTGAGTCGTATAACCATACTTGATATGACTAGAGACCTTTCCAATGTTCTTCAGGTGCCGAGTTAAATGACATTTGTACACCCCAGGCGTGCCCGCCTAACTGTAGCTAGCAGTTCAGGTGTGGGATTGTCAGTCCCGAATAGATCTATTCATAAATCTCACGCTCTTCCTCCAGGAGACTCTGGTTATACTATGATAGGATTTATCCCTGTACACCTAAGGGTACAGTATTGAAGTAGCGCCTCACAGTATCGTACAATCTAGTTTACATGTAGTGTAGTAGCGTTCTACCATAGTGAGAATCCGTATGTATACCGTATGTAGTGATAATTACAGTTATGAATACCATGATAAAGTAGTGATGTAAACTGTAAACTATCTCTGTCTTAGTGCATATGTTTAGTAGTGAGAGTTTCTGTACTTGTTATGTTTAGAAAATCCCAAACTATACCGATTATAGTTTGCATGTATAACATAGTGAATAGCGAATCATGAAAAACTATGCAATTTTATTGAAAACGTCCCTTATGCTCAACACAGTACAAAAGGGTTAAAATATGAGAATTGCATGAGTTTTGAAAACATTTATGTTTAGCTTGTATTCCCCCCTTGAAAACATTAAAAACATGGAAAATGTAGGGGTATGAACTCACCTGCAGTGAGTGGTTCTGACGTGTGGTTGGAAGAGGAGTGCAGAGTGTCAGGTGTAACCTTGAGCACACAATGATCCTAATAGACACGTATATACATGTATGTGTATGAATTTAGTGTATAGACGACTAAATAAGAAGGGTAACACCCTTATTGGCTAGGAAACTCTAATATTTATGGAATACAACCACATATGATTGCATAACTAGGGTATATGGCCACCCTATAGAGTTTACGGTCAAAGAGGTATGACCATTGGAGTTCACGGTCCAAGTGTTCACAGTCTTAGGAGTTTACGGACCCTGTGTTTACGGTCAAATGACCTTATGGTCATAAGGTTCACGGTTCACGGGTTTACGGTTCATGGGTTTACGGCCCATGAATATACGGTCTTTGAAGAGTGTACGGTCCATGAGTTTACGGTCATTGAAGAGTGTACGGTCCATGAAGATACACTAGACCGTAAACACCTTTTGTTCATGGAAAAGTGACGATTTCAAGGCAAAACTCAAGAATCCTAACTAGATATAAGTATAAGAGGATAATACTTATGATTTGAAGGCAAAGAAGGTGTTTTCGGTCCCAAAACACCACCGTGTTCTTGAGGATTTCTTGAGCAAACTCGATGAAGGTAGAGAGAGTGTAGAGAGAGAAAGTCCTTGGAGTGTTTAAAGTGGTGAAATGAAGGCTAAATACCCTATATATAGGGTAGAGTTCTCGTTCCAAGAGGGGTCCACCTGACCGTAAACGAGCTTACGGTCTACATGAGTTTACGGTTACCCTGACCGTAAACTCAAGGTCTCGACCGTAAACTCCTTTTTGAGAAGGTTTACGGTTGCAAGGTAGTTTAGGATTTAAACTGACACTTCCAAATACTAATTCCTTTGATTCACTAGAGTTAGAATACTCAAAACAGGTTCCAAACAGTGATAACTGGAAGCAAAATGAGTCTAACATTGATAAATTTGAATGTTTACACAAGTTAGAAATTTCAGGTTGTCACATCATCCCCCAGTTAGAGGGAATTTCGTCCCGAAATTCGAACGTAGAATACAAATCATGAATTAGGAAAGAGATGCGGATACTTCTGTTTCATCTGATCTTCGCGTTGCCAAGTGAATTCAGGTCCCCGCTTGGTATTCCAGCGAACCTTCACTATCGGGATGCGACTTTGTTTCGTGCGCTTGATTTCTCTATCCATGATTTCGACCGGTTCTTCCACAAAGTTTAGGTTCTTGCTGATTTTAATCTCATCGAGAGGGACCACAAGGGTTTCGTCGGATAAGCATTTCTTAAGATTCAAAATGTGGAAGACAGGATGAATGTTGCCAAGTTCTTGAGGTAAACGAAGTTTGTAGGCTACAGGACCGATCCTAGCGAGGATCGCGAAAGGTCCTATGTATCTTGGATTTAGCGTTCCACACTTTCCAAAGCGTATCATGCCTTTCCAGGGTGAGACCTTTAACAGAACATGGTCTCCAACCTGAAACTCCAAGGATTTTCGTCGTTTATCGGCGTAGCTCTTTTGTCTATCTCGTGAGGCCTTCAGTCGTTCTCGGATTTGTACGATCTTTTCAGTCGTCTCTCGGATGATCTCGGGACCAGTGAGAGTGCGGTCAGGGACTTGACTCTTGGCTAGCTCCGTGTCACCCACTTCAGCCCAACACAGAGGGGATCTGCAGTTACGGCCATAGAGGGCTTCAAATGGTGCGGCCTTGATGCTGGTATGGTAGCTGTTGTTGTAGGAAAATTCAACCAAAGGAAGATGAGTGTCCCATAACGTGCCAAAGTCGATGACGCAGGCTCTCAACATATCTTCCAATGTCTGAATTGTTCTCTCACTCTGTCCATCTGTCTGAGGATGATCAGCCGTGCTCATATCCAACTTCGTTCCAAGAGCCTTCTGTAGCGATTGCCAAAATCTCGAGGTGAACCTGCTATCTTGGTCGGAGATAATGGATACAGGTACCCCATGAAGGCGAACTATTTCTCGAATGTAGATCTGCGTGAGTCTCTCCATTTTGAAGTTTTCCTTGATCGGCAGGAAGTGGGCGGATTTAGGCAGTCGGTCGACAATTACCCAGATGGCGTCGTGCCCATTCGTAGATCTGGGTAACTTGGTGATAAAATCCATGGTAATCCTTTCCCACTTCCATTCAGGTATATCCGGCTGGTGGAGTAGACCTGAGGGCTTCTGATATTCGACCTTCACCTTGGCGCAAGTAAGGCACTTGCCCACGAAGGTAGCGACCTCTGCTTTCATGTTTGGCCACCAATATAGCTTCTTGAGATCGAGGTACATCTTGTTCGATCCTGGGTGAATGGAGTATCTGGTCTTGTGAGCTTCGTTCATGACAACCTCTCTGTAACCACCAAACTTTGGGGTCCAGATCCGGTCCATGAAATAATAGACTCTGTCTCCCTTGATCTCTAGGTTCTTTTCCATTCCTCTCAAGGCTTCACCCGACATGTTCTCTGGTTTTAAGGCTTCCAACTGAGCCTCCTTGATTTGCGCAGACAAATGGGAATGGATAGTCATGGTCAGTGCCTTCACTCTACGACCTGAATACTCCTTGCGGCTGAGGGCATCTGCCACCACATTGGCCTTGCCAGGATGGTAGTGAATTTCGCACTCGTAGTCACTGAGTAGCTCTACCCATCGCCGCTGTCTCATGTTTAACTCCTTCTGATCAAAGATATGTTGCAAGATTTTATGGTCAATGAAGACAGTGCACTTGGTTCCGTAGAGATAATGTCTCCAGATCTTTAATGCAAAGACCACTGCTCCCAATTCTAGATCGTGAGTTGTGTAATTGACTTCGTGTGTTTTCAACTGCCTCGAGGCATAGGCGATAACCTTTCCTCGTTGCATGAGCACACAGCCTAGGCCCTGATTATATGCATCGCAGTAGACAACGAAGTCTTCCGTCCCTTCGGGCAGGGACAAGATAGGTGTGATGCATAAGGCCTGCTTCAATGTTTGAAACGCAGTGTCTTGCTTGATTCCCCAACTAAAGGTTACACCTTTCTGTGTCAGAGTAGTTAAAGGCTTAGCGATTCTGGAGAAGTTCTGGATGAACCTGCGATAATAGCCTGCGAGACCCAAGAACTACCGGATTTCTGTGGGTGTCTGTGGTGCAGACCAATTTTCAATCGCTTTGATTTTGGAAGGGTCCACGTGTATGCCTTCCTTGCTAACCACGTGACTAAGGAAAGTTACCTTCCTGATCCAAAACTCACACTTTGAGAATTTTGCATATAGTTTCTCCGCCCTTAGTGTTTCGAATACCTGCCTCAAGTGTTGTTTATGATCATCCTCACTCCGTGAATAAACAAGTATGTCATCAATGAACACGATCACGAACTTGTATAGGAAAGGGCGGCACACCCGATTCATCAGATCCATGAATACTGCCGGTGCGTTGGTTAGACCGAAGGGCATTACTACGAACTCATAGTGTCCGTAACGAGTTCGGAATGGTGTCTTGGGAACATCATTCTCATGAACTCGTAACTGATGGTACCCTGATCTTAGGTCTATCTTGGAGAAATAACTGGCTCCCTGAAGTTGATCGAAGAGGTCGTCGATTTTGGGTAGGGGATAACGGTTCTTGATGGTAAGCTTGTTCAGTTCTCGGTAGTCAATGCACATCCGAAAGGATCCATCTTTCTTCTTTACGAATAGAATCGGGGCTCCCTAGGGTGAGGAACTCGGTCTGATGAATCCTTTGCTGAGCAGCTCATTGAGCTGACTGGATAACTCCTGCATTTCCAACGGCGCTAGGCGATATGGGGATTTAGCTACGGGGGTAGCTCCGGGGATTAAGTCGATGCGAAACTCAACTCGGCGCTCGGGAGGGATTCCTGGGAGATCTTCGGGGAAAACATCAGGAAAGTTACAGACTTCGGGGATGCTCTCGAGGTCTTTAACTTTTTGCGTCTCGTCGACAACATGAGCTAGGAATGCATGTCACTCCTTTCGCAGATACTTTTGGGCCTTGATGCATGAAATGATACGAAGGCTCGATCTGAGTTTATCACCGTAAACCATAAGAGCTTCACCAGAGGGAAGATTGAGATGGATCGCTTTTTCGAAGCAAAGAATATCAGCACGATTGGGGCTCAGCCAATCCATACCGATAATGACATCAAAACTCTTAATAGAGACTGGCATAAGATCGATGGGAAAGAAATGATTGTCTTGGGTAAGAGTACAACCTACGAATATGTCGTTAGTGCTCTCTTTCTTGCCGTTATCCATCTCAACGGTGAATGTTTCAGTTAGCGGTTGGGGTTTACACTTGATTAGATGTTTGAATGCATGACTAACAAAACTTCTCTCCGCACCAGAATCGAAAAGAATGCATGCATAAGAGTTGTCAAGGAGGAACGTACCCGTAACAACGGTAGGATCAATGACCGCTTCCTCCTGGCCCATCGCCAGAACTCTTCCTGTATTGCCACCAGTTGTTGCCTTGGGGCAGTTTCTCCTGAAGTGCCCAACTTCTCCACATCCATAGCACGCTTGACCAGTGCCCGCTCCCAGGGCCTGGTTGGTGGGTTGGGCTGGTGCCTTACAGTATCGGGCTGTGTGTCCCTTCCTTCCACAGTTGTTGCAATTCAAATCACGACAAGGTCCGTGATGATGGAAGTTACACTTGTTGCACAGAGGTAGTTTCCCAGCATAAACACCGATAATAGATTGGGTGGTTGGGACAGTAGCTGGAGTACAGCAGGAGTAGTAACAACATGAACTGCCACTGTTTGTTGTTTCTTGGAGGGCTCCTGCGAAGACTGACCCTTCCGCTTGTTCCATAATTTCTTCTTCTTCCGACTACTTTTCTTTTTTGGCTCGGAGAAGGCTGCCACCTCGTCTAGATCGATTCCATGGTCGATCAGGGTCTGTGCCAGGTCCTTGGCGCTTTCAAATGTAGTCGGTCTAGCAGCCAAGACATTCCCCTTGGTTGGTTGCGTCAATCCCCAGATGTACCTCTTGATTTTCTTGCTTTCCGGGGTGACCATTCTCGGACAGAGGAGAGCCAGATCACAAAATCTAGCGGTGTAGGCAGCGATGTCAGAACCCTTCATCTTCAAATTCCAGAGTTCGTGCTCCAACTTTTGCACTTCGCCCCTCGGGTAGTATTCCGCAAGCATTAGTTCCTTCAGTCTTTCCCAACCCATTGCATTAGCCATCGGTAGGGTTAGGGTTTTGACTCGACCATTCCACCAGGTCAAAGCTCTGTCGGTGAAAGTGCAGGCGGCGAATTTCACTTTGTTTGCTTCAGAACAGGCGCAAATTTCGAAGATGGATTCGATCTTCTCGAACCATCGGGTCAGAGCGATGACACTTCCATTTCCGTCGAAGGGCTTGGGTTTTGCAGTCATGAAGTCCTTGTAGGAACACTCTTTTTGATGTCCCTGACTTCCGTCTTGTCTTTGTGGGTCGGTTCCACCTCCAGCCCCACCAGCATTCACTTGTGCCATTGCTGCAGTCACGGCGTCTGTAACTGCTGCCTGAAACATGACGGGGTCGAACTGAGGAGGTAGTGGTGGTGGTGTGTTGTCGTTCCTTCTGATGGGTCTTGGTCGGGGAGGCATCTTTCTCTAGAAACAATCAGGAAGAAGAGGATGGTAAGTCCTCAAGATATATGTAACAAGATATATCTCATCCTGATAACAAAAGTGTTCTACCAAGCGATAAGCACAGAAAGGTTACTAATGCAAGTAAGTTATCGCTTAAGAAAGAAGAGGTAGCAACGCTTCCAGTGAATCTATATACCGAGTTTGGCTCTAGCTAAAATACTCCTATAGTGTTTTATGTGGGATGATTTTGGTAAGTTTTAGGCCTACTGTAACACCAGAGTCACTCCCAAGCACATGTTGGTCATGTCTCGAATAAATATAGTTGATCAGGCTATATTGACCCTAGACATGATTACATAACTGCCCAGGTTTAACCACAGTGTCCCAACATCCAAATACTTTTGTTTCGTTCTATCTATGACTCTGGTTCTGTTATGTATGCATACTAGTATACTTGTTACAAAATACTTTATATTTCGAAAATATACTTTTAGTTTAGAGCACTTAGGCCCCTTAGTGTTTATAGTTGTATACCATGTAAGGTTAGGTATACTTAGTTCGCTATAAACAAGGGCTCTGATACCAATCTGTCACACCCCAAAACTAGAATGGCGGAAACGTTCTGGGGTGGAGGACGTCATGCGTAGCATCACAACCAATGAATAATAGCAACCATAGCAACACAACCATTACAGTGAATACTTAAATGAAAATGATTACATCAGTTTGGAACTTTGTCTGAAACTTGTTTGAATTACATCAAATAATTTGTAAAATATAAACTTGCATAAAACTCTTATTACTCCAGCTTCTCAAAAATCCAGCAAATACCTGTCTACTGATTTCCTGAGAATACAAGCAGTTTTAAAATATCAGCATAAAGCTGGTGAGTTCATAAGCGGTTGTTTGTAATGAAAACTTGTTGATGAGTTCGTAAATGTGTTTGTGTAATTTCAAGAAAATCCTATATTTTCTTTAGTGAAAATGTAGTGTTTTCAATTTTGTGTAAAACCATGTATAACTGTATGTTTCCAAGAAAATACGATATTTTCTTTAGTGAGAATGTAGTGTTTACAACTCCTGTATAAAACCCTGAATGTTCGTTACTGAAAACTATAGCGATATGCGAAAATAATACTTCATGTGACTAGCTAATGCTAATCATGATGTATAAGTATTTCGTATGGGTAACCATTGTATGATCGATTCTGTTTGAAAACCCTGGAAATTCTCCAGTTGTAGTGTGTATTAGTTCTAATTAGTAAAATAAACCATTGAAGAATGACCGTTTGTAAACCAAGAGTGATTTATACATATTGTAAGTCGTATAACCATACTTGATATGACTAGAGACATTTCCAATGTTCTTCAGGTGCCGAGTTAAATGACATTTGTACACCCCAGGCGTGCCCGCCTAACTGTAGCTAGCAGTTCAGGTGTGGGATTGTCAGTCCCGAATAGATCTATTCACAAATCTCACGCTTTCCCTCCAGGAGACTCTGGTTATACTATGATAGGATTTATCCCTATACACCTAAGGGTACAGTATTGAAGTAGCGCCTCACAGTATCGTACAATCTAGTTTACATGTAGTGTAGTAGCGTTCTACCATAGTGAGAATCCGTATGTATACCGTATGTAGTGATAATTACAGTTATGAATACCATGATAAAGTAGTGATGTAAACTGTAAACTATCTCTGTCTTAGTGCATATGTTTAGTAGTGAGAGTTTTTGTACTTGTTATGTTTAGAAAATCCCAAACTATACTGATTATAGTTTGCATGTATAACATAGTGAATAGCGAATCATGAAAAACTATGCAATTTTATTGAAAACGTCCCTTATGCTCAACACAGTACAAAAGGGTTAAAATATGAGAATTGCATGAGTTTTGAAAACATTTATGTTTAGCTTGTATTCCCCCCTTGAAAACATTAAAAACATGGAAAATGTAGGGGTATGAACTCACCTGCAGTGAGTGGTTCTGACGTGTGGTTGGAAGAGGAGTGCAGAGTGTCAGGTGTAACCTTGAGCACACAATGATCCTAATAGACACGTATATACATGTATGTGTATGAATTTAGTGTATAGACGACTAAATAAGAAGGGTAACACCCTTATTGGCTAGGAAACTCTAAGATTTATGGAATACAACCACATATGATTGCATAACTAGGGTATATGGCCACCCTATAGAGTTTACGGTCAAAGAGGTATGACCATTAGAATTCACGGTCCAAGTGTTCACGGTCTTAGGAGTTTATGGTCCCTGTGTTTACGGTCCAATGACCTTACGGTTATAAGGTTCACGGTTCACGGGTTTACGGTTCATGGGTTTACGGCCCATGAATATACGGTCTTTGAAGAGTGTACGGTCCATGAGTTTATGGTCATTGAAGAGTGTACGGTCCATGAAGATACACTAGACCGTAAACACCTTTTGTTCATGGAAAAGTGACGATTTCAAGGCAAAACTCAAGAATCCTAACTAGATATAAGTATAAGAGGATAATACTTATGATTTGAAGGCAAAGAAGGTGTTTTCGGTCCCAAAACACCACCGTGTTCTTGAGGATTTCTTGAGCAAACTCGATGAAGGTAGAGAGAGTGTAGAGAGAGAAAGTCCTTGGAGTGTTTAAAGTGGTGAAATGAAGGCTAAATACCCTATATATAGGATAGAGTTCTCGATCCTAGAGGGGTCCACCTGACCGTAAACGAGCTTACGGTCTACATGAGTTTACGGTTACCCTGACCGTAAACTCAAGGTCTCGACCGTAAACTCCTTTTTGAGAAGGTTTACGGTTGCAAGGTAGTTTAGGATTTAAACTGGCACTTCCAAATACTAATTCCTTTAATTCACTAGAGTTAGAATACTCAAAACAGGTTCCAAACAGTGATAACTGAAAGCAAAATGAGTGTAACATTGATAAATTTGAATGTTTACACAAGTTAGAAATTTTGGGTTGTCACAAGAACCGACATCTTGGAGTCCATTGTAATGCCTCAATGAGGATCACGGATAGATCGTGAAATGGATCATGAAACATGAATGACATCAAAAGTAACAGAGGGATTAAATATCTGCTTTGGTTTGTGGGGACCAGTGTGAGAACTAGAAACCATATGATGATTAATAGTAATAGGCGAACATGGAAGGACAATATGATTGAAGGTTCCCCTAAAGGGCGACATCATCAACAACTAGAATAGTAAAAGTATTAAGTGATGGCTGAGAGGATGTAGCAACCAAAATGGTAGATAAAGGTGACTTCTCATCATCAGGGATGAAGAAGTCGTAGGCAGTGGATGGAGAAGTGGAATAGAAATCACAATAAGGAAAGTGACTTTCATTAAATGTAACATGGCATAAAATAAGTACCTTATGTTTGAGGATATTAAGACATTTGTATCCACGATGATTAGAGGAGGGAACAAGATAGATACATACAAATGAGCGATGTGTAATTTTATGAACATTAGTGGATGTTGCCTTAGGGTAACAAAGACATTTAAACACACATAGATAAGTGTATAGGGGGGGGGGACCCAAATAGTATCTCAAATGGGGTTTGACACTTCAGGGTTATGATGGGGAGAAGGTTGAAGGTGTGCACAATGGAAAGTAAGGTATCAACCCAAAATTAAAGAGGAATACAGGCTTGAATGGGAGAGGTGCCTATGATGTTGTTGAAAGTTTGAGTGGTGTGTTCAACTTTCCCATTTTTGTTGGGAAGTGTATGGACAGGAAAAACAAATTTTGATGCCATTAACTTTTTAAAAAAAATCAAAAAGTGGTTGATTATTGAATTCATGCCAATTCACATGGGAAAAGTTGGATATCTATTTTGAACTGATTGAAAACATAAGCATGAAAATGGTAAAACCCATAAAAAATGAGAAAAAATGTTTAAAAGTACATAATACTTGAAACCATTAAGACTTGTGACTCGGGAAGTCCAGAGGTCAGAGTGAACCAATTTAAACACACAACTAGTTTTTGTACATGCCAGGGTATATGGTAAATGAAGATGTTTTCCTAACTAACATGCATGACATAAAGAGGAACTACGACTAGAACAAGAAATATAATTTCGTGATTAAAGAAACTGAAAATTATACGGGCCCAAATGGCCTAGCCGTCGATGCCATGTGTAAATGAGGTTACAATGAGAGAAGATGCGGAGTCAGATCAAAGTGATAAAGGAAGAACATGATAAAGATCAGAATGATTGTTGTCACAACGCTGAAGCATGGTACATGTTTTAAGATCTTTCACAATGAAACCAAACAAATCAAATTCAACAAAAACCCAATTGTCAATGGAAAATTGACAAACTGAGATAAAAAATTTAACCATTTTGTTTCTTCAGAAAACATTATATTTTTAAACAAAAGACAATTGTTTGAAAAAACTAAGGATGTTTGTCAAAAAAAGCTAACTAGAAGTAAAGCATTATTACCAATCATTATATATTTAGAGTTACATTGGGTCAAATTTGTACTTTGATTGAATGTCATATAAGCTCGCTCTAGAATCCATGTAGTAATGATTTTGTTTAGGAGGTTGAACGAACATGGATTGAAAAACTAATGTAAGATTGATGTAGTTTTCTGCCCAAATTGTGTTGTGTGACCACCAAAAGAAGCATTTTATTGATGTTACGATAAGTGATGATGTGGACTCAATGTAGAAGCATAATGAGTCTGATATAGTGCCGAATGTTGTTGTTGTGGTGGATCAAAGAGGGGCAGCAAACACTGCTATTGCAGAGCTAAAGAAAAACCATTGTTTGAGGCTGTTAGAGATACTCAAAGGTAGAAATAAGGAGCTTTAATTATGCGAAAACATCTAGTGGTTATAGACAGTAATCGAAGGCAACGAGCTCCATAGTATGCATGAAATTGTCTCGAAACTCCTTGGGTCCATGGAAAATGGTTTGAACTACCTGAAACATTAATATTACCCCCTCATGGAAGTAACATGCCCATTATTTTTACCCATATTTTTTTTATTCTTACCCATATTAAACTTAGTTTTCAATTTTTCATGATGTGAGGTGGATGAGTATAAAGTTGTAGTAGGTAGAGTGTAATCGGATAAATTGATTGTTTTTTTTTTGTGAGACTCAAGAATTAGGAACATGTTTTTAGCTTCAAGAAATGACAAGAGCTTTGTATTGGTAATTTCATTGACAATGCTATGATAAGATACTAAGATAGAAGAAGCTGGCATAGTATTTGCATTACCAATTCGAATTCATTAGTTTTGGAAGCACAAGCGCCTCATCCAAGTTTTTAAGAGAATGACATAATTCAATAACGAAAAAAGAACCTTTCTTCATGTTGCGGAATTTCTCTTGCAGTTTGTAGTTGTAGCATCCTTGACCTCTCGTTGTTGAGGAAGAACTCATCTAGCTTGTATCATAAATCTTTGGAGATACAATTGTCAATACTTAATAGAGATAATCTATAGAAGATTAGCATCACACATGAAGAAAAACCATGATTTTATCTGTGAGCCAATGACCTTCTAATTTTCATCATCATCACCTTATGGTTGGGATTTACCAATGACATAGCCATGAACTTTAGCACCTTTGCACATATCAAGAAAAATTCTTCGTCATGGTTTGTATTTAGATCCATCAACAAACAATTTATAGCTAAACTGTTAGTAAACACTCACGACTGCAAAATACCAGTTGGCAACAATAGGTGCTCGAAGATGGCATTGTGGTCATTGTATGTTGAAAAAAATCAGAAAAATAAGCATAATAAGGATATAAAATAACAAATAGAAAGCTAATCGTAGGTAGATATAATATAATGTACCAATAGTCTAGACCAATGGGAATATCTGAACTGAAATAGGGGACAACTTGGACGGAGGAAGGTTGCAGGCAGTACGTCGAGGACAGTAGCAACAATGGAATGCAATCGTCGATAGTTTTCTTGTAAGGGAGAATACAACGTCTGATAGATGTCAGGCGATTGATTTGAGGTATCAGAAACTTGGAAGCATCTAGAGCCAAGTGGTGAAGACGGGAAAAAGAAATAGTAGGGTTCTAGGATTTTAGTATTTCTCGTGAATGGTAGACTCGATACCATGTGGAAATATTCCCTTGATTAGGGTTGCATGTGTACATATCAATATATAAGAATACAAGTTATAATGAGGTCTTTATACTATACAATTATACAAAGTATAAATAAACAACCATAAACATATATACCTATCTAAAAAAATCTTCGTTTTTGTTGTGATTAGGTAAGATCTCCAATTATCCATTGATCCAAACCCACAAAACAAACATGAACATTAACCTAATCGCTTGAAACAAATTGCTTTGATGATAAAAAATGACAAAAATCTTTCTTGTCTTTATAGCTGGGGTTTTTGTATTGATTTTGGGTTTTTAGAGTTTCTATCATTGTTTCTAACTCAAGTTTTATTATTATTATTATTATTATTATTATTATTATTATCATTATTATTATTATTATTTATTATTATTATTATTATTATTTATTATTATTATTTTTTGATTTCGTAAGCTTTAGAGGCTTTTCTATGAGAGGATCAAAAAAGGGTCGGTGAACAGGTTCTATTCTATGTTTACGCAGAGGAGGGACGAGAAGAAGAAGGTTGACGATGGCCATTTTATTTTTCAATAAAATTAGTTAAAAGAAATATAAAAGAAATAAGAAAGGCATAAAAGTAATTTTACATGAACATCTATATCTACTATCTATATATCCATATCTATATACTATATCATACTATCATACTATACTTATAAACGAAGCATTTTTCCTTTCACCACATCAATTTGAAACTCCCAACTTTTCATATTTCCCTATAATATATTTTCTAACTTAAATATATTATTAATTTTTAATATTATCATAAATGGAAGACTTCTTGCATTATCAATAACTTCAATATAGTGTTAAATGCATAACCTAAATTAATATATCAAACAAACTTAAAAATATAATGTAAACCTTAAAACCTAAAGTAAAATATTAAATACAATAAACATAAAAGAACATAAATATAAAAGTAAAATTAACTAAAAGATCTCAAAAAACTATGTTTTATAATAACTAAATTTCAGTTAAGTTTTTTAAAAATTAATTTATAATAATAATAGTTAAAATAACATAAAGTTATAAATGAAATTATGTTACATCTCAATGATTGATAATTTTAATAATCATCATGTGAAATTAAAATGTCGTCAATTTTTTTTAAAGTTAATAAATCATTACATTAGTTAATTAAAATAGATAAGAAATATAACTAATTTTATACACATGTAAAGGGAGAGTAGATACCATTAAATGATTCGATTTTAGTAAGTGTTATATTATCTATTGTTCAAATTAATTATAATGTGATATTAACTAAATGTCTAAATGTAATAATAATTAATTTTTAGTTAATATAAGTGAAGAAAATATTTTCAATGACATATGATTACTAAAAACATTTTTCCTTTCACCACATTCATTTGAAACTTCCATGACTTTTCAATTTCTTTCTAATAATGATTATAAGTTGGTTAATAAGGTTAAATAGATATCAAACCTAAAGTGTAATCATATATAAACCAAATTTTAATATTAAAATAACAGTTTTACTTCTACTTATAAAGTTATGTTTTTAACTTTTAACATATTATACTTAATTTATTAGTTTTAATATGTTGTTGTATGTAAACCATTATCATTTTAAAACTACAACTTTTGAACAATTTTGATAAATCGGTCCGGGTTTCGGTTCCCACTTTTCATCCAATTCGGGTTTCGGGTCGGTTCTGGCCCGAAGCACATCCCTATCGCCTAGTATACTTATAAAAGATGCATTTATACTTGCACCACATGCATTTGAAACCTCCTTGACTTTTCAATTTCTTTCTAATAATTATTATAAATTGATTAATAATGTTAAATTAATGTAAAAACTAAAGTCTTATCATAAATTAACTAAACCATAATATTAAAATATTATAATTACTTCTATTTATAAAATTATGAATTTAACTTTTTAACATATTATAGTTAACTTATTAGTTTAAATATGTTGTCGTATGTAAAAAATTGTCATTTTAAAGTCACAACTTTTGTATAATTTATGATTTTTTGCAAAATAGTTAAATTATTAATTTCAATATAATGTTAAACGGTTAACTTAAATCAAAATTTCAGTTAAGCTTGAAAAAAATCGAGAGACTATTTTATAAATAGATAAAAATTATAAATTATAGTGTTAAACCTAAATTGTAATCCTAAATTAACAAAAAAAGCCATCAAACTATTTTTTATAATCAGTAAGAATTTTCAAATAAGTAGTTTGAAAATAACTTACAATAAGAATAATTAAAAGTACTATTATATAAAAAAAACTATAATGTTATATTTAAAAACAAATACAATGGTTGTTGTTTTAAATAATTACACTCAAATAATTCATCAAATAAACTTTCAAAAAGTTAAATTTCTGAAATATTCTATTTAAAAACATAAGGACCGTTTCTTTAATTTACTACAATTATTTTCCACCTCATACTCAATATAGCATGTAAACTTTTATGGATGTGCTCATAAAAAGAAAATAAAATATCATTTTCTTCGTATTCAGTTTTCAACATTTTATGTTTATGTCATCACTTACATATGGAATTGGAATAATTTAAGTTTATTTACACGTACCAATGTGAAATATTCTATTAAAAAGAGCCGAAGTTTATTCGGTCGACTTTTATAATTGATGTGTCATCAGTTATGTGTTCACATTTAAATTATAGATAATATAAAATATTTTACGTTAAAAGGCAAGCTTTGGAAGATTTGTACCGAAGCGATGCTTTTATTAATTTTAAATGTATACGTCAAAATAATTTTTTTATTCAATAACTCTTAGGCGTACAATTTTTTTTAGTGATTATTGCACAACGCAAAAGTGTTGGTGCAGACAATAACATTTGCAGACTGTTTGTTTTTTTTTAAATTGCAGACCTAAAAAAATTTGAATGTCTTTTTTTTTTTTTTCTTGCATAGATGTGGACCAAAGTCTTCTATCATTACAAATATATTTAGCCTAAACACACACACACAAACACAAACACACACACACACACACACACATATATATATATATATATATATATATATATATATATATATATATAATACTTTTTTTAACATAGATTTATTCCAAGTTTATTTGTGACAAACAATTTTGATAAAAATTACAATACTTCAAGAAAAAAGGGTTCGACGATACAAACAGGACATTTGTAACAAATTTATAAATAACTATTTAACTATTCTAATGGTTGTTGGAGCTGTTTATATAGATATGAAAAAAAATCTTAATATTTTTCTTATATATTTTTTGTGCTAAATTTTATAAAACATTATTTAATGCAATATCATCAATTTCTTGGAAAAAATATTTATGCACTGTTTTTAATTGATTTCACTAAAAAAAAGTAAATTGAAAATTTTAAAAAATTTCATTTTAAAATCGAAATTTATTTTCATTCATTTTATGTGTTAAATTTTTTGATCCCTAATTAAAATATTTAAATATAACTTTGCAACCAAAGTTTGTTGGTTTTTATTAAATATACATGTTAATTTGTATTTTTTTTTTCACTTTTTATACAACAATACACAAATTTTGATCCAGATTTGTTAAGTATCTACAAATAAAGTCATAAAAATATTAAACAACTATTTTAACATTAAAAAAATCAATTTAATTAGATTTTAGTTTATTTTAGCAGTCTGCAGATATTAAAAAACAAGTAGCCTTCTTCTTTTAGATTGCAAAAGTTTGACCCACCTTTTCTACTGCAGAGGTTTGCAAACGTGGTCCACAGACTGCATACATTTTGTCACAGAAAAACAAACAACGTCTTAGTTTGTTTTTTTAAGATGTAAAATGTATGTAGTGTTTGACCATATCTACAAACATTTGCTGAAGAAAAAACGGACCAAACGTCTGTAGTCTGCAATAAGAAAGTTATTTATTTTTTAATGTCTTAGACTACTAAAATACACTGAAATTTAATTAAACTTAATTTTTAAACTTAAAATAGTTTTTTCCTCAGTTACTTTTTATCAATAGTTATTTATAATTTATAAAAAAAAGTAAATTGCAAATTCAAAACAATATTCATGCATAAATAAAATCAATCAGATTCAACCGTTTAAAAATGTTATGTATCAAAAAATTCATGAAACAATCTATGAGAAATCATCTTTAAAATGAGCTAATTGCAAAAAAAAACTATATACATGAAACCATCTATGAAAAAATTAAAAAATAATGAACACAAAAATAAGATGCATAATCAGAATCCTTAAATATATAAGAATCAAATTGGTTGAACAAGATTATTTGCTATTGTTGCTAATCCCTTACCTAGTTAAAAATGGTTTGTCGATTACAAAAATAGGCATCGAGTTGGTTGAACAAGATTATGTCGTTGTTTGGTTAATGGAGTCAGTATCATCAAACAATTTGAACCGACATTGGCATCGTAAGAATTTTGTTTTACATAGACTTATTTTATGTTAATATTTATATCGAATAATGTAGATTTATGAATTTTGTCTATTTATTAGCATGTTTTGAATATATATATATATATATATATATATATATATATATATATATATATATATATATATATATATATATATCATCACTTCACTATTCTAATAAATGAATAGTTTTAATCTCCTTTTGCCAAGTGTCACTCTAATACAACTCTTCATTAATATTATGTTATGTTATGTGTTATGTAAATATATTAGGCAACTCATTTCAAAATTCAAATTTACATTTTCTAATTATATGTTAAATTTGAAGTTATAATAACTTTAAAAATTTGATATATCTCTTAATTAATAATTTATTTAAAATGACTTATTTAAAATAATTGATTAATAATTATAAAGTTTTATTATAAAAATTTAATTAATTTTATAACCGTGGTTCCCACGAGTTATAAACTAGTATATATATATATATATATATATATATATATATATATATATATATATATATATATATATATATATATATATATATATATATATATATATATATATATATATATATATTCCCGTGGGCATGAGTGAACATGAAAATTTGAACTTTCTTACTTTTGCCACAAACATTTATAGTATTTTTACTTTTGCTTTTGCCTAAGTTGTAGCATTTTCCAAAACTGCTTCATTTGTTTTTTTTTTCTTTTAGACTTGGGCCACCAATTTTCCAACTTTTTATCCATTTTATCCATTTGACATTTCAAAACTCAATTAACGTCAAAACCCTATTCACCCCATGAGGAACATGTGCTTCTCCTAGTTTTTAATAAAAGTTCGTCAAAAGCTTAAAAAAATGATACCTTTAAACATTAAATTGGTTTAATCCTATTTTTTTTTATTAAAAAACAGTAGTTTATTAATATCATTTGATATTTTGGAGTTTAGATAACTTTTTCAATATTAAATTGATTTAATCCTAATTAAAATATTAGTTAAATTAGTTTGGGTATATATGTGAGTTTTATAGTTTCACATGAACGTTTATATAGTTTTAAAATCTGTAAGTACATTAAAGTAATATTTAAAGTTTGCGAGGATATGAACAAAATTATGTTTTTATTTTATTTTACCTGGAAGATGCCTGTATACTTTAAAAGATGCGAGTCTATGTAGGCTCCAAGAAGAGGGCACATATACATTTTTAGGTATACAGTCTTCTAAAAAAACAACGTAGGAGAGAAAACGTATGCACGCCACAGACAAAAGAGGTCAGGAAACTTGTGTTGAAAAAAACAAACAATACCTAAATACATTCTTCTTAAAACCTAGATAATGAGTTGTAAAGAGACTTGGAATTAGGTGAGATGGTGTTTGGTTAGGGGAGTCACCTTTAAAATATTTAATTTTCCTAGAGTATATTCCCTTGACATGCATAAACATGACACAATCAAACATAAAATGGAGCAGATTTTGATGTTGGGTTCTTTTCGTAGGAATCCAACGGGGGAGAGTCTCTAGTGGGAGATCCTTCGAGCTAGTTTAGCTTTGACCGGTCTTACTTTCTGCCTTAGACATATGGTTTTGGTCTATATCGGTGTATCGCCTTGAATTCATACATTAAAATACTATGGTTTATAAAACATTTTGTATTAATGGGTCCCATTCATAAAATAATCCCATTTTTTTCAAATATATTTGTAAAATATTCATCCGGACATTACAACTGATAGAAAAATAAACAATATAAAACCGCAAGGTTGCTTACGTCGTGAAAACTAAACCCAGTTCATATCCATTGGCTCTCTCCTATCTGCCTCCACATCAACTCCTATTATTTAACTCAAAACCTGAAATACATGACACTTAAATGTACACACATGAATTCGGGTTAGACGTTTTAATGATTATAAAATATAAATATTCATTTTATCGAACAATTAATTCCTCGAATAAGATAATTGTAAATAAATAATAATCATTCATACGCTATATGAGTTATATAAATGATATTTATATATATTGCGTACATGTTTTATGGACAAATATTATGGGCTTATAATATTGTATAAAACCTTAGTATAAAATTAATGAATTAAGTTAAATAAACGTTTAAAAATAAAAGATTATTTAGGATAAATAATCTTAACGAAAGTTGTAGTAGTCGTATGAAGAAGTTATGAATTTCGCAAAGTCTTTTAGAATGCATTCTTCATAGACTGTACATTAAAAATAGAATAAGAATTAGCCGACAAAGTATAAATGAAAGTTGTAGTAGTCGTTGATATAAAATCGAAGATATAAAGAACGTCGAAAATGGAGCTCGTATGAGAAATATATGATTTTTTGAAAATTCGAGTATTTACACGGGTGAGGCGACGCAACCCCACCCAAATCGTGACACCTGTCACACCAGGAATCCAACCTTGCCGCCTATGCCACTACGTTGAGCGTAGCCTCCCCTGGCATAAAATTTGTGTTAGAGGTTGATTATGGGTATCGTAAACTGATCTAGTTAAAAATTGAGACCTAAAGGGGATGTTTAGTTCAATTATGTTTGGATAATGAGTAACATCAGATTAAGGGTATATGTGAGTTGGGAACGGAGAGTTGAACTCTGTTCAATGACACTAATGTTTGGTGGGGTACGTATTACATATATGAGTACTATATTAGTATTCCTCCTCCTTTTTAGACCTCCAGAAATGGTTTGCCTGTTTTAAAAAGCTTGATAGGGTGCGTTTATATCAGACCACTGCTAGGTATGTTTGGGTCATCTAGCGGAGTATAGATGACCACCCCTGACTAAACCCAATCTTGTAGTGTTAATGAAATATATTGATCTGAGGGCACATAATCGTATGCTCATTTGAGTACTTTGTTCCCCCATGGTTGCCTTTATTGACTAACACCTGTTGCAAAGGAACCCCCAAACAGTATAGTCAACTTGTTGCTTGTAGTGATCCCCCATGATAGATATCATAAGATCATTGTTATAGGATCAGTATATGAGGATCGATGAGATAGGTAACAAAGGGTAAAAATGTCTTACATATATATATATATATATATATATATATATATATATATATATATATATATATATATATATATATATATATATATATATATATATATATATATTATTTATGTTGTGTTGTTGGATAACAATTGGTTTTGCAGGTTTATGAAATATAAATTCTTATCATAATAACATTGTGGGATTAAAAACCCTATGCGTCTCATCAGATTTCCCAACCTGACCCACTCAATTTATATGAATCACAGGTAGTGGTGTTAAGATTGATGGAGACTTGAATAGGATGTTGAGTGATTAAAGAGAAGACCTACAAGAGTATTCAAGACCGTTAGGTCTTTATGTTGTAACTTATGTTGTGTATTGATTATGACATCCTTAGGGTTTTGATATTTTGAAACAATCATTTGTACTAAAAATGTTTTAATATACTGCGATTTTCTGCAAACAAAGATATTATAATTTTTAAAGCGTAAAGAAAAAGTTTTTTTCGGTTCTGAAAAATAGGGGATGTCCTAGTTGGGTATCAAAGAATTAGTTTAAGTGAACTAGGAGTTTTGAGAAATTATAGACTTCAACTTAGAGATTATGTGATGACGGTGAGGTCTGTGTCTAGTATATTTTAGGTTGTATACCTAAATTGACACAAGCACTAGAATACTTTAAGGTATATGCCTTACTTGCTATTTTGTGCTAGTAAAATTATTTTATAGCACACCTTAGGTTTAATACCTTACTTGTTATGGTGTGCACTAGCATACTTTAGGAGAGATGCCTTATATGATAATATGTGCTAATTGATAAGTATTATATCATGCCTTAGGTTGCTTACCAAAATCGCTACCACTTGAAGAGATTTAAGGTCCATTTCCGAACTTGATTTGGAAGAGGTAATTTTATGTGTACAGGATTCTAAACGTATAATTAATGTATTAAAACTGGCATGTAACTTTTCAGGGTGATAAGAAGACGTACGATAGTTGACATCGATAAATTTTCGAGGTTCTAAACGTATAATTAGTGTATTAAAACTGGCATGTAACTTTCAGAATGAGATAGTACGTTTGGAGTGATATTATACGGTGGAAGTACATTTATTTTTGGCAAGATAAAGGACATTTTGTGCGATCATATACAAATGAGAACTAAGAGAAGCTCATGAGTTGTAGATACGTTCAGGTTGAAGTCGCGACGACTTATGGATTTGGGTGCATCGAAGATGGTGATAAGTACATCGATGGTGTCGAGCTTGAAGTTATATGAGAGGCTATACATAATTCAGAGGAATTCAAGAAGGACGAAAAGAAGAGCTGACAGAGTTTCCATACTCAATATGCTGAGTCTTTGTCTATCTATACGAAGTGGTATGCAGTTCATGTGGTGTGTTAAGAGCTGATCTATACCATGTACAATATGTTCTAACTTAGTATTTAATAATACTAAGTGACAACTGACTTCTATCACATACTTTCAAGAATTTCATAGTATGTTAAGCTGACTTTAACGCATAGGGCTAGGATGGTGAAAATAGTCATTGGTTTGTGAAGTGCTAATGAATTTACTTGTTTAAGTAAAGTTAGAATATGTAGTTGAAGTGGCGATACACCCATAATATTTCACGAGTAGAGATGTTGGTGTCAGGGATGAAAAGGAAATCAAGATAAAGCTAATAAAACATGCTGAGATGTAGCTGAAATGCATACTTTCTAGGATTGACTCTTATAAAGTAATTGATGATGAAGTGAAGAGATAAGATTATATGCATGGTGACTTTCATATGTTAACAGATGGTACACATAGTTGAAGAGCGTTTGTCTCTGTAGTGCCCACATTTCTCTATAGGCATTAATAAAATGGTGTAATTGTAATGGTCAACAATTGTAACCTTTTATGAAGTTAATAAAGATAATTAACTGAGTATTATGTGATTTACGTGGTTATGTGTAGTATACGTGCTTAAAACAATATAATAAAACAATAATAAAATATACGTCTAAAATAGAATAATAATTAGGATGAATAGCCTTGAAGAAAGAGGAAGTAGTTGTGATGAGGATTCCAGAGATATAAAAAACACTCCAATCCGAATTATAATGAAGAAGTTATGATGCGTTGAAGTTTCACGTTCGAACCAATACGGCTACATATATTGTAAATAGTGAATCAAAGATATATAGCTTATTAGCAGAAGTAGTCTAAACATAAGTCATAGTAATCGTAAAACCGAGAGCATGCATATAGAGAACGCCTAAATCTGACTTCATTAGAGGAAGTTATGATTTTTCTAATATTTCAACGTAACTGTGTTAACACATAAATTGAATTTGAGATCGGTTGATTTTTAGGCAAAACAACCTAAATGAGAATCGAAGATCTAGTTAATAGGAGTCTATCGATATAAAGTGTAACATCCCAAGATTTGTCATTTATAGTCCCTAGGGATAGATGGGTGAAGCCATGAGAAGCATAAGGGTTAAATTGCAATTTTGGGATCAAAAGGAGTACGCTGCGCGTAGATAAGGGTACGCTGAGCGTACTAGGTGCGCCCTAGTACGCTGGGCGTACACTTGTGTACGCTGGGCGTACTCATGACAAAAGGAAACCCTAATATTTAGGGTTTGAGTGTTATATAAACGTCCTTATGAGCTCAAAACCCTCCCTTACCTCAGCCTCCATAGATTTGAGCCGTTTTCCCCAAACTCTAATCCTTTCCTTGAGTGTGTGAGCTTATAGAGTGTATTTTGAGAAGTTAGAGAAGAAGGTGTTGCATCAAGGAGTTGAAGAAGGAGGCAAGCTTGTAGATCTGAAGTTGTGTTGTGCCCTAGAAGCTCCAGAAGGTAAAAAGCTTCAAACTTTATGCTTGTAAGTTATAGATTTTGGCATTTTAGCTTTAAGAAACCATTTCTTGTCCCAAAGTCCCCAAGTTGGTGCATGATGTGATTAGGACGAGATGAGTTGTCCTTTCAGACCCTTGAAGAGTTCCTACGTGATACAAATGAGGTCCCAATGGCTTAAGATGTCCCATGCATGTAGTAGAAAGGTCTTAATGGATTAAGACCATCTATTAAGAGCTTTATGGACGTCCAAAGTCTTAAAGTTCGATACTCTATGGTTCTAAGACACTTTTGGTCAATGGATATGAAATATGGGCTTAAGTGCTTAAGCCATTAAGCACTTATTAGAATTTTGGTGGAACCCTGTGTACACCCCGCGTAATTTCTGTACACCCAGCGTACTGAGTCAACCACCCCGATGGTGGTCAACGCAAATGGAAGTACGCCTAGCGTACCAGAGGAGTACGCCCCGCGTACGCCCTCTGTTGGGCTTTTGACATTTTGGGCTTCGAGGTTGGGCCACTCTTGGGCCAGTTTGACATGGGCCTTGCTGGACTTTCTGAACAATGATGTTTTGGGCCAGTTTTGGTAATGGACTCTAGAATAAAGCCCAATTAGGGAGTGAGGCCCAATTGGGAAAATTGGGCCATTAATGTGCTTATGTATATTGACTTTTGGATAGTGGATATGATATTGGGCCTTGGCCCAAATTAGAGATGGACTATGTGGATTCTTAGTCAAGATTAGTATTCCCATGTATTGACTTGATATTCGTTATTCGGATAGTTCAGGATTTTTGGTGAGACAGCGATTCGGGGGATCGATTCGTCAGTTGAGGTCGAAATTTCGAGGTGAGTTCGCCTCACTATATCAACAGGGTCTATGGCACCAAGGCCGACCCTTTACGATTTGCATCCTGGTTTTTGGATGGTTGCTATGTTATTGATCTGTTAGATTTCAGCCTGGTTTTAGGATGGTTGTTATGTTATTGATCTGTTAGATTTCATCCTGGTTTTAGGGTGGTTGCTATGTTAGTAATCTGTTAGATTGATATCCTGGTTATAGGATGGTCGCTATGTTAGAGACCAGTTAGATCGGTATCCTGGCGATAGGATGGTTGCTATGTTATTGACCGGTTAGATCGGTATCCTGGTTATAGGATGGTTGCTATGTTATTGATCGATTAGATCGGTATCTTGGTTATAGGATGGTTGCCATGATAGTGATCTGTTAGATCTGTATAACTATCTGTTATTGCATGCTAGCATATGATATGTATGTGCACATGTTTGTTTGTTTGGGGAATGGGTTGAGGCAGGTCCTGCTTCGTGCTGTAGGCCAAGATACCCAGGGCGGTCTAGAGAGACTACATGCCCAGGAGGGCCTGTTGTTCAGACCGAAGGCCCGGCGAGCGGCCCGGATAGGCTGTAGGCCCTGCGAGGCGGTCCAGACGTGCCGAAGGCTCGGAGAGCGGTCCGGATAGGCTGAAGGCCTGCGAGGCGGTCCAGTCAGGCTGATGGCTCATTATACATGCTGTGTTTTTTATATGATATGGTTATATCTGTATGACGTTGGTATTTTGGGGGTAACTCACTAAGCCTTCGAGCTTACATTTATCAATTATTCAGGTACTTCTGATGACCTCGGGAAGGAGAAGGCGTGACCGTACACTTCCTCGATTTATGATTATGATTTCTGGGAACTCTGATGTTTAAAATATTTTGAAACCAAATTGTAATCAATGAAGGGTTTTAAACAATTTAAAAAGTTTTAAATTGGCTCGATTTTTATGGATGTTACATAAAGACTGTTGGAAACTGACGTCGGACGAGAGAGTTATGAATTTTTAACGGAATTTAACAGTCTAAACGTGTTAAAAATATAACTTTAAAAATAAAGTCAAAATTAGCCGATATAGTCTAAAAGAAATCTGTAGATCTTGTCGATAGCTACATGTGGACATAAACTCCGTCGAAAACAGAGTATGAAGAAGATATGAATTTTTGAAGAAAATACGATTTTGCACAGCCGTGTACAGACAAGATGCGTGATGTGCATCTGACATCCAGCCAAATCTCGACATGTGACACCACTCAGAGAACAACACGTCAGCACCCGACCATTTTCAAGGCGTGCTCCGACAGAGTGCCCAACACACATATCTTTTTTTGGCTATAAATACCCACCTACATATATGCTTCTCATATCTCACCCTTATAGCCCAATCCCTCGAGTTCTCTCTGCATTAGATCCAAATTTCTTTAGTTTCTAGTATACCGACGAAGCCTTGTGACTCCTGAGTGCCCGAAAAGTAGTAGCCATCGAGTAGGAGCTCTATCAGTGCAGTTTTTGGACTTCTGTCTAGGAAATCTTTGTAAGTTAGATTAGACTCTATATTATTTTAGTGTAATTTATATTTATATTTATATACGTCATTATGCATTTATAAATAAGATTTGTCAGTGATTCCAAGTCATTATACTGATTGATCTACTTATGAGGGTGATGTCTAGGCAAGATTTAGTGAGGTGTTTAAAGTGGGATTTCCAAGAAATATACTCTGTATACCATAAAGACCCTACCTCCGATATGATCTTATCTGGTTGCTGCTTACTTGATAGATCTTGATGTTGACATTGAGATTGTATAGGAATCTAGATTATTAATTAGTCATAAAGAACAATAAACTAAGATTTGTGATAATTTAACCTAGGTCACATCAAAAGAAAGGCTAAGTGTTGAAGCGAAGCGCTGCCCAACTTTCCAGTCATCCACTTTAACAAGTGAGTGCATAGTTACTTTCCGATTACATATAGATATAAAGTATATAAATGATTAAATGCTATGTGTGCCTATTATCTAAATTACTTGATATATGTGTTATATAAATTACATGATTTTACTTGAATAATCATATATGTTTTTGACTTTTGATGAACCAGTTATCTACATGAGTATAGATGACGACCACAAACTATTCTAGACAGTCTAGTGGAAACGTTGGCAGGCTCGCAACCTGTAGGTTTTAATGAACTATCTATTCATTTGATGTACTCTATACCACCATGGTTGCCTTATTGACATCTATTGCTAAAGGAATCCCCAAAGCAGTATTGTCTATCCGTTGATGATGATGATCCCTAGGATAGGTCCCTTGAGATCAGTATAATAGGATCAATAAGTGAGAATAACGGATATGGGTAATCGGGTGATTATTTGATGTGAAATATATAATTAAAGAACTTAATTATTGTGGGTTGAATACCCTATGTGCTCACCAGGCCCGTGGGGGGGGGGGGGGCTCATTTTCTTTGTATCACAGGTAGTGGTACGAACACACTTGGATGATGAGTGATTTTAGGAGTTTGTATGCCATTAGTATAATAAGATGTTGTAAGGCCTATTAAGACTTGTTTATGCTTATGTATATGTATTGACGATGACATCCCATGATTTTAAAATATAATTGAAATACAGTTCTTCGGAAATGCTTGATAATCCTATTATCTATTTTTGGGAACAAATTCTGCATTCATTCTAATACTCTAAAATAAATAAAGCATAAATAAAAAGTTTTCAAATGGCCGTGAAAATGGGGATGTCACAGTTGGTATCAGAGCATTAGTTTAAGCGAACTAGGAATATTTGAGGATTTCTAGACTTAAACTTAGAATGTTAAGCGATGATTGTAAGATGAGTGTCTGCTATATTTTAGGTAGTATGCCTGAAATGACACATGCACTAGCTTACTTTAGGAATGATGCCTAAATTGCTTTTATGTGCTAAATGATTTATGATAAAGCATGCTATAACGATAAGATGGCTTAAGATTCTTGGGGTTACCCACCTAGGATGGTATTTTCTAAATAAATCGATGGTCTTTTGACGACCTAGATTTAGAAACTTTATGTGTTCAGGATTCTAAACGTTTAATTACGGTATTAGAACTGGCATGTAACTTTTCAGAGTAATAAGGAGAATTATACGTCTAAAACTTCCTTATCTATATTCTCGTCTCGGTACACTGAACGTCTACTTTGGTGTATAGATCGACATAGTGAGAACTCAAAGCGGATTAGGAAACGGTAATCAGTAGCTCGAGCCTCGTGCAGTCAAGCATGCACCAGGGGCAATGCCTGCGCAAGAACCAATCACGATGGCAGGAGTCCAAGCAATGATTCAGGCTATGATGGCCGAACAAAGGGAGGAGATGAGACAAGTGTTACGAAATAATCAGGATGAACCTACGACACTTATTGTACAACCCGATCTGAATGAAGGATGGTTTGAGGAAGGAAACTATAGTCGGACTGTTAGTCAAGCTGAGCCACATGTGGTTAAAAGAAACCAACCAAATGAAGGAGATGATTGGAGTGGATGCAAGTACACAGATTTCATGGAATCCAAGCCACCGGCTCTTTCTAGAATCCCAACACCGATGGAATTCATGTATTGGATCTCTGAGATGGAGATGGTGTTTGAAAGTTGCGACTGTATCAACAAGCAGAAGACCGTTCTAGCGGTAAGACAATTGAAGACTGGGGTATTAAGTCGGTGTAAGTTATTGGCTGATACTATGCCTAAGGGAGAAGCTGGTAAGATTTTTTTGGGAAGAAATTTTGGTGCAACTAAAAATGTAGTACTGCTCTGAGTAGGATCTCCTAGAGATTAACATCAAATTCTAGAACATAAAGAAGGGAAAAATGAGCGTCAATGAATATGTTGCAAGTTTTACAGAGAAAATGAAGCTTGTTCCTTACTTGGTTCCAACTGAATTCTCTAAGATCAACAAGTTTGCTAGTGGACTAGTGATAGATTTCGGTCCAACGGTGAAGCTGGCAACCACTTTGAAAGCCGTCATATGGGCAACTAAGAATGTTAAGAACCAAATAATAGAGAAGGGACTGGAGAGAGTGGAGTCAGGAGAAAAGAGAAAATTTGAAGGATCTTTTGGATCCAACACGGAGAGAAGATTCTCAAAATCTGGCCCCAACAACAAGAAGTTTGGGGGAGGTGGTGAAGCTAAATGGTGCGAGAAGTGCAAGAAGAAGCACTCTAGAAGGTGCATCGATGAAGTGTCTTGTTTTAAATGAGTGAGAACCGGTCATTACTCCAATGAGTGCACATTCAACAAGAGAGTGTGCTACAGTTGTGGAGAGGATGGGAATATAAAGAAGGATTGCCCAAAGAAGAAGGAGGATGCGAAGCCTAATGTGCCGCCAAAGCCAAAGGCGAGAGCATTCCAAATGACTCTGGAAGCAGCAAAGGAGGAAGAAGATGTCGCTTCAGGTACTTTCCTAGTTAATGATTTTCCTGCCAATGTATTGTTTGTTTCTGGAGTTAATTACTCCTTTATTTCACACAAATTTGGTAGAAGACTTGCATTTCCTGTAGATAAATTAGATAGTTCTCTAGTAGTACTTGTTAGCAAATGCATAAAAAAATATCATCTGTAAGATCACACCTTATAATATGATGAGTCAAACACTACACACTGACCACCAGCGCTAGCGCCAGTGTCAGCATCAGCACCAACGCCAACGCCAACACCAGATCTTATCAATGTCAGTGTGAATCGATGATCTTGGTGATCATATGTATATTAGGCAGTTATACGTTTATATATATATATATATATATATATATATATATATATATATATAATAGATATTTGATCCGTAATCTTAGTGATTAGGATCAGACCTTTATTTAGATAGGTATACGTCCCTTAATTAGCAGGATATCCGATATTGTAATCATATATAATTAACATTAGTATGAAAGCCTAATGTAGTCTTTGTGACCTCGTTCTCTTGGTGAGAACATTCTTTTTTAGTGAAAGTATCTTTGTCATTACTCGTTTTATTTAGTTTTTTTTTGTTTAATCTCTGCTTAGTTTGTTTGTTCTTTGTTATTCATTTGAGTGTATCCGGTCGATATAAACCATCAATTGGTATCAGAGCGGGTTTGCGATACACTCAAGGAATTATGTGGACCTCCTACAAGCCATAGTCGTATGATTTCAAAAAGATCCCTCCTTTATATGAACTCCACTTTGCTTTTTGGAAATCAAAAGCCATGGATGTTATCGAGATCATGGACTATGACATGCTTGATGTCATCAACAAGGGAACCATCGTCTCTATGCATCGATTCTCCAATGACAATGCATCCGGTAGTGAACTAAAGCAGAAATCTATGTCGGGATACAACAAGGAAGATAAAAGAGTTCTAAATATCGATGTGAAGGCGAGGATTGCTATTGGAAACTCTCTTCCATATGACGTCTATCATTTGGTTCAAAATTGCTCAGCTGCACAAGAGATGATTATCACCCTATCAACCGCTTTTGATAGAGAAGGACTATATGATGATGAAGTGACAAAAGGAAAGTGTCTCATGGCTCAAATCATCGAGCCTCGTGTTGAAGCACCAAGGGACAACATTAGTACTTTTGATGCTGACCTTTCTCAAGCCGCTACAGACTTTAAGTCTCAAGATTGGGATTCAGCCTCAACGTATCAGGTAAAGAATTTCATTAACTATTCATCCATTGAAAAAGTTGACATGTTTGATCATTTACGTTTCGATCTCTCTATTTCCAGTAAAGAAAAATCTTCTCTCAATATTAGTATAGATTAGATGCAATCCGTTCAATCAAGGGATTCACATGTATAGATTATTATATATACAATATTAGGGAAAACCCTAATGTTGTGATCGTGGCTTTGTGTCAATTGTCTTTTTGACAAACCTATCTTCTTGGTGAAGACAAAACCTCTTTTCTTGGTGAAAGGAACATTTGGAGAACTCTTGTGTCATTTACTTTCTGTTGATTATTTCGTTCATACTTGAAGTGTATCCGATCAAATACAAACCTTTAATTGGTATCAGAGCAGGTTTGTGATACACTCAAGAAATCATGTCGTCTTCCCTAGTTCCTAAGTCATCTGTTTGCAACAAGATTCCTTTGTTTGACCTATACAACTTCACTGATTGGAAATCAAAGGCCATGAACGTTCTAGAGTTCATGGATTTTAATATGCTCGACGTCGTCAACAAAGGTCCTATAGCCGCTTCACATCAATCATCAAACAATGGTGCATATGGAAGTAAGCTGAAAGGGAAACATGTTCCATGTTATAACAAGGAAGAGAAAAGGATGCCGAGTCTTGATGTAAAAGCTAGAATTGCTATTGGAAACTCACTTCCTTTTTCTGTCTATCGTTTGGTCCAAAACTTCTCAAATTCTCAAGAGATGATGATCATTCTATCATCTACTTTTGAAAAGGAAATTTCTTCAGACGATGAAGTTAAGTGTATCATGGCTCAAACTGTTGAATCTCACGCTGGCACTTCACATGACAGCGTTGGGATTCTAGACGCTGATTCTTCTACTGCTGATAACCTCAAGTCTGAATGGGACGATGCATCAGCGTATCAGGTAAAAAATCATGTTAATTTTTCTTCTATTCATAATCTCGAAAAAGATGACATGATCCATCTCTTACGTTTTAATTTATTGATCTCAAATAAAAGAAAACATCTTGGAATTAAAGTGTGTTGTCGATGTGGTGATGCCTCTCACAAAGTCATCGAGTTCTCTTTTGGAAAGAACACCATTCGCACTGACAATATCGTGACTTGAAATGATAAGTGGATCTAAAAGGGAAACTTGCTAAACCATCTACCTGATGATTGTTATAACACCTTTTCTTAGTGATCCTTTGCAAATTGGTCAGTGTATATTTAGTGTATATTTTTTTAGTCTTACTGTACATCTTAGTTTCAGGGTAAAGAGCATATTTGGTATTTAGATAGCGGCTGCTCAAGACATATGACATGATTCAAATCTCTCCTGGAAGATTTCATAAAGAAGGATGGTCCATTAGTTACTTATGGAACTAATGGAAAGGGAAGTATAAAGGGTTATGGAACCATCAAGTGCAATTATGTTATCTTCAAGAATGTTGCTTATGTGAAATGTCTTCAGTATAATCTCATCTCTATCAGTCAACTGTGTGACGCTGGCTATGAAGTTCTTTTTAACAAGAAAGAAAGAAAGGTTGTTGATCAAAAGAACATCACTGTTCTTACTTCACATCGACAAAATGACATCTATGTTCTGGATATGTTTTATGTTGACAAATCTCTCCATCGTTGTTTCTTCACTCGTGATCAATCTCATCTAAATTGGCTATGGCACAAACTGTTATCACATCTGAATTTCAAGAATATCTCAAGGACTGCAGGGAATCAGCTTGTGAGAGGAATTCCTAAGATGCAATTTGTCAAAGACAAAGTGTGCTCATCGTGTGAAAAGGGGAAGAAAACCAAGTATTTGTTTAAAACAAAGTCCTGTTCTTCAATCATCAAACCTCTTCATCTCCTCCATATGGACCTTTTTGGACCAGTTCCGATTAAGTCAAGAGCTGGAAAGAATTATACTTTTGTCATTGTGGATGAATTCTCAAGGTTTACGTGGGTAGTGTTTTAAGGAAGAAAAGTCATGCCGCTGATGAAATCATTGCTATCATTAAATAATGGGATGTCCTCTATGATCACAAAGTTAAACAATTGCATAGTGATCGTGGAACTGAATTCAGAAACTCTTATCTGGAAGATTTTTTCTCTGTCTTAGGAATCTCTAAGAATATCTTGGCTGTTAGAACTCCACAACAAAATGGTATTGCAGAAAGAAGAAACCGAACTCTCATTGAAGTTGGAAGAACTATGGTTGTAGAAGTTGGTCTTTCATTGTCATTTTGGGCTGAAGCTGTTAATACATCATATTATAACCAAAACCGGTCTGTTATTGTTAAACGTCATGGGAAAACTGCTTATGAGCTTCTAAAAGGAAGAAAATCAGATATCTCTTATTTTCATGTGTTTGGATGTGTTTGTTACATCTTGAATCAAAGAGATCAACGTTTGAAGTTTGAGGTTAAAGCTGATGAATGAGTATTTCTAGGATACTCCAGCGTATCCAAGGCTTTCAGAGTATTCAATCTTTCAAGACAACTTGTTGAAGAAACAATTCATGTCACCTTTGATGAAGATTCGTTTATTCATGATCGAGTTGATCACCCCTCATCAATTCTGAATGAACTTACCTTCAGTCCTTGAGACCCCATTGCTGAGCTCTTGTCAAATGAATCAGATCCCATTGTCTCTAATGTTGATCAATTAATTAGTTCTCAGCCTATCCTTAAAGATCAGCCTGTTGTCCATGAAGAAGTCGATTCATGAAATTAGGAAGACTCTGCCCAAAGCAATACAAATGAAGGTTCTAACCCAATAATCCTTCGAGATCATCTATAATATCAAATCATTGGAGATGTAAATTCTGGGATTCTCATTCGTAGCAGAGTCAGTAGCAACATTTTCATGTTTGTTAACTTCATCTCAATGATTGAACCAAAGAATGTCGCTGATGCATTGAAAGAGGCTGATTGGATTAAGGCCATGCAAGATGAGCTAAATGAATTCGAACGTCATCGTGTGTGGACTCTTGTTTCCAAACCTCAAGGAAAGACTATCATTGGTACTCGTTGGGTTTTCAGGAACAAAATAGATGAAGATGGAATCGTCATAAGGAACAAAGACAGGCTTGCATCTCAAGGTTTTTGTCAGCTTGAAGGGTTAGAATATGATGAAACATTTTCTCTAATTGCAAGAATTGAAGCAATTTGTCTGTTTCTAGCTTTTACCTCCTTCAAAAACTTCAAAATCTAGCAAATGGATGTCGAGACTGCCTTTCTACATGGAGTTCTTGAAGAAGAAGTCTTTCTAAAACAACCTCCAGGGTTTGAAAATGAAGAGTTTCCAGATCATGTGTATCGTCTTGATAAAGCTGTCTATGGATTAAATCAGGCTCCCAGGGCATGGTATGACACGTTGGCAAGCTATCTTCTCTCAAGTGGATACAAATGAGGAAATATTGATAACACTCTGTTCATAAAGCAATCAGGATCTCATATCATTCTTGCTCAAGTGTATGTGGACGATATCATCTTTGGATCCACTAATGAAAAGCTAAGTTCAAAGTTCACGGAGGTCATGGCCAAGAAATTCGAGATGAGCATGATGGGTGAACTAACTTTATTTTTGGGCTTATAGGTTAAATAACTAACTGATGGCCTTTTTGTTTGTCAAGCTAAATATATTGCAGATATGTTGAAGAAGTATGGTTTCTATTATTGCAAACCGGCAAAGACACCGATGTCTTCATCAGCGTCTATTGGCACTGATCCAAGTGGCACTGATGTGAATTCAACTATGTTTCGAGGAATGATAGGCTCTCTACTCTACCTTACAGCCAATCACCCTGACATTATGTTTTCCACCATATTTTGTGCTCGCTATCAAACCAGTCCTAAGGAATCTCATCTTCATGCTGTCAAAAGGATCTTTTGGTACTTAAAACATACACCCAATATTAGGTTATGGTATCCTCGTGACTCTGAGTTCAAGCTGGTGGGATACACTGACTCCGATCATGGTGGGTGTGGCATTGATTGTATAAGCACTTTAGGAGTAGCTCAAATGCTTGGAAATAGATTGGTCAGATGGTCCAGCAAAAAGTAGACATCAATGGCTTGTTCTACCACTGAGGCAGAATATGTTGCCGTTGGAAGGTGTTGTGATCAGATTCTATTGATTCAAAATCAACTCTTGGATTATGGTCTGAACTTGTCGAAGACACCCATCTGTTGTGATAACACTAGTGACATTCAGGTGATTCAAAATCCAGTGTAGCATTCCAAGACCAAGCACATCGACATTCGCCATCATTTCATCAGGGACATAGTTCAAAAGGTAAAAATGGAATTGTTCTATATTCCACCCACATATAAGCTAACTGACATCTTCACCAAGGCATTGGATGAAAAGAGTTTGAGAAAATTAATTACTGATCTTGGCAAGCTTTCTATGGTCTAATTGTTAATTAACTTCTTTTTGATCTTATGAAAAACTCAAAAATAAACAAGTGCCTCTTTCATTATGAATGCAAAATCTTACATTTAGTATTTACATGTATTTCCTTTTCAAACCTATCTAAGATTTATCTGCATCTTATTTGTAAGGACTGAAGCTATCTTGAAGGATCTCAACGCTCTTGGTATTGAGAAAAAGAGTGGCATCGTGTCCTTTTCCTCTTACGGATACCCTTTTTCTCCTCCACTCATTGTTATGGATGCAAAGAACAACCATCAAAGCAGTAAGTCTTAGTTTCATCTACTGACTCATAATCCAATAAAACCTCGTATTCCATCATGTTAATGTTGAAGACACAATGGTTTTATAGATACAAGTCAGTTATCTCGTTGGTTACAAAGACTTATCTTTGCTTCTCTCTTGCCCCTGATGAGGCTTGGAATCCATCTGTGACGTTTTAATGATAAAAGACTTCATCAAATGTGAGTTGCTTGATGATGTACTTACCATTGTTTGTTCCTTTTTATAGCTAAAATTTCAAGTGGTAGATATCTTGGAAAATGGACGTATATTTATGACCATTCAATTCCAAAGATTTGATGGATCAAGTCTTGATCTTCTTTCTGAAAAAGATGCACATTTTTCTATTTAAACTATTTTCTTGTTCGACTAACTCTTTTGTTTGTATTCTTATATTGTTTATTCTTTTGTACCATTTTGTAAAGGAATTCAATGATGGCAATCTTGAGCCTAGTATGCAAGTTTTGACACATCACCGTCCCTAGAAGCATGCTGCTGTATGTGACTAAATCTCTCTAAGTCTCTCATCAATGAGACCATTTGCTGAGAACATTGAATCACCCACTCACGCTGATTGTCTAGCATCGTCTAAACTTTCAAAGTGAGATTGTCTGGTCCACATAAAAAAATTATTGCAAGGATTGGGTGTTTATTATTTTTAAGTTAATCATCTTTTCCTGACCCTGTCCCTGGAAGCATGCTTGCCGTATGCATCAAGTCTCATGTTCTGCTGAATCATTGAGCATAATCCAATGGCTTACCCTGATTGCATAGTCATCAGCGTAAGAAATACTTGTCAGGTCCTTAAATGAAAAAAGGTTGTTCATGTCCCTGACCTCCTAGTTTGAGGTAGACATGGTACCATTATGAACTAACGGTGAATCCTTGATTCTAGATTGCAACTTAGTATATGATACAGAAGTTTAAACCATTTCCTATTGATGATTTAAACTATCAATGATTCACCCTAATTTCACCTCAGCGTGACTGAGACATCTTACTTCTTTTCCACAAGTCTTCTTTATAGAACTTGATGATTCAATGTGTAAAACCACACACTGATAAAAGTTTGAAAGTATGTGCTGATGATTAGACTATGTACCGTAGGCTATCATACGCACCAATCCATTCTTTCCCTAATCATTCTTCTTAAAAATTTTATGATTCTGTGTCAAATAACAGGCATTGATGAGAACTTGAAAACTCTGTGCCGATGGGTATATTATTGTCCGTGATATATTACACTCACCTATCCATTCTTGCCATTTTTCTTCTAATAAAAGAGATTTATGATTCAGCGTATGAAACCACACGCTGATGAGATCTCGAAGCACTATTTTAGTGAATGGTAGACTTAACCCACGCTACCAGGAGACATCACAATCTTACTAGACTAGAAGTTAATATTCTGCCTGAAGATTAGCTGCTGATGTCAAAAAGGGGGAGATAAAGAATCTTGGTATAAATAAAAATCTTGCTGAAGAAATCTCACTACTAGAAAAGCACATTCTAAGGGGGAGTCGAGTCAAGGTGATGTCAATTAGATCAGCTCAAGCTCAAGCTTTCATAAATGATTAAATGTTTTTTGAGTCATTAACCTTCTCAGGGGGAGCATTTGTTAGAACTACAAGAATCAAGACTTCATTATTTTCAGGGGGAGAACAAGCCAAAAGTATTCAACATTCTGCTTATATATCAGAAGATGTTTAGTTTTGACATCATCAGATAGGGGAGATTGTAAGGTCACACCTTATGATCTGATGAGTCAAACACATAACATGCTGATCCATCAGCGTCAGCGTCTACGATTCGACATCGCCAACATAAAAGTCCAACAACTTCAGCTTATTGTATAGTTGTTCAATTGTAATCTTTTGTATATTAGGCAGTTATTATAGATACATATAGAATAGATCAGATCCCATATGTTTATGATAAGATCGGTTCTTAGTATAGATTAGATGCAATCCCTTCAATCAAAGCATTCACATGTATACATTAGTATATATACAACGTTCGGGAAAACCCTAATGTTGTGATCGTGGCTTTTTTCAGTTTTCTTTGTGAAAAACCTGTCTTCTTGGTGAAAAGAAAACCTATTTTCTTGTTGAAAGGAACATTTGGAGAACTCTTGTGTCATTTACTTTTTGTTGATTCATTCGTTCATATTTGAAGTGTACCCGATCAAATACAAACCTTCAATCCTTGGGGGTGATTTTGAAGGTGTTGTTTCCTTAATAAAAAGGTCGAAACTAAAAAAACTTTTTATAACGCTGACAGTCTCAAGAAAGATTTTAAAAATAGATTTGTAAGTACCTATTTCATGAATCAAACTCTAATTAATATACATTGTACTACTAATTTTAATGGTAATAACAAGTGTGTATCTCATTTATCTACTCTTGATCCAACTCGTTAACCTCCTCATCATGAGTATGTTTTGACCTCCACTAAGATCCTGCTAAAATTTCCCATCTCCAATGGTGAAGTTCATTCTTTAAACAAATTCTCAACATATTTCCTTAGTGCTCTATTAGCAACACTGAATCTAGAGATCAATCAAAGCTTTCTATTGCAGATGAATCGTCAATCTCACCTGTGTCCTATGACAAAGCATCATCTGAGCATACCACCGATGACACTCCTTGGTCCAGAACTAAAGAAAGAGTTTTAAAATCTGATGATCAAGATTCTTCAGGTTCTGTTGTTAAATAAAAACAAAGTTCTAATGTTAAAAGAAAGAATTCTGGAACCAGAGTTTGTTATTGGTGTGGTGATGCTTCTCACAAAGTCAGCGAGTGTTCATTTGAAAAGAGATATGTTCGCGCTGACAACATCATGACTCGAAATGACAAATGGATCAAAAGGGGAAACTCATTGAACTGTCACCCTGATGCTTGTTACCATATTTTATCTTAAGTGACTCATTGCAAGATGGGTCCATGTATACTAATTGTACATTTTAGTTTTTCAAGGTAAAGAACATATTTGGTACTTAGATAGTGGTTGTTCAAGACACATAACATGATTCAAGTCACTTCTGGATGACTTCATAAAGAAGGATGGTCCAACTGTTACATATGGAGACAATGTCAAGGGAGCTACAAAGGGATATGGAACCATCAAATGCACTTTTGTTGTATTCAAGAACGTTTCATATGTAAATGGTCTTTAGTACAATCTCATCTCAATTAGCCAACTGTGTGACGATGACTATGATGTCCCCTTTAACAAGAAGGAAGGAAAATTTGTTGATCAAAAGAATGTCACTGTACTGACTGCAAACCGACAGAATGACATATATGTTTTGGACATGTTTTCTACTGACAAATCTCTTAGACATTGCTTCTTATCTCATGCTCAGTCTCATCTGAATTGGCTGTGGAATAAGAGACTATCTCACTTGAACTTGAAGAACATATCAAAGATTTCTGGGAATCAGCTTGTACGAGGAATTCCTAAGATGCAGTTTGTCAAAGATATACTATGTTCAATGTGTGAAAAAGGAAAGAAATCCAAGTCATCTTTCAAGACAAAGTCCTGTTCCTCATTATCAAATCCTTTCATCTCCTTCATATGAACCTTTTTGGACCTGTCCTAATTGAGTCTAGATTTAGGAAGAAGTTTACTCTCGTCATCATAGATGAATATTCAAGATTTACATGGGTAATCTTTTTGAGAAAGAAAAGTCATGCAGCTGATGAAATCATATCACTCATTAAGCAATGGGAAGTTCTTATGGTTATAAAGTTAGACAATTACGTAGTGATCATGACACAGAATTCAGAAACTCTTCCCTTGAAGGCTTTTGCTCAAATTCAGGAATCTCTCAAAATTTCTCTGCTGTTAGAACTCCCCAACAAAATGGCATTGCTAAAAGATGAAATCGAACTCTCATTGAGGCTGAGAGAACTATGGTTGTTGAAGCTGGTCTTCCTCTACCCTTTTGGGCTAATGCTGTCAAGACAACGTGTTACACTGAAAACTATTCCTTCATTGTAAAGCGTCATGGGAAGACTGCATATGAGCTACTTAAAGGGAGAAAACCTAACATCTCTTACTTTCATGTGTGTGGGTGTCTCTGCTACATTTTGAATCAAAGGGATCAACGCTCAAAGTTCGAAGCTAAAGTTGATGAATGAGTGTTTCTGGGATACTCTAGCGTGTCCAAGACTTTCAGGGTATTCAATCTCTCAAGGCAAACTGTCGAGGAAACTGTCATGTATCGTTTAATGAAGATTCATTCATCCATGATCGGATTGATCATCCTTCTTCCATTTTGAATGAGCTTACCTTCAGTCCTTTAGATATTGTCGCCGAGTTTTTTCCAAATATCACTGAGCATGTTGTTCCCAATATTTATCAAATTGTAAACTCTCATTCTGAATCTGAAGATCAGGTTATCGTCTTTAAAGAAGATGAACCATCTAACTTCTAAAATCAGGAAGTTTTAGTTCCGAATAACACGAATGAAAGTACTAATCCTAGAATTATTCGAGATCATCCTACATCTCAAATCTTTAGAATTGTCAATTCTGGAATTCTCATTCGTAGCAGATTCAAAATCAACTTCTGCATGCTTGTGAAATTTGTCTCGATGATCGAACCAAAAAAATGTTGTTGATGCCCTCAAGGGAGCTGACCGGATCAAAGCTATGCAAGGCGAGCTGAATGAGTTTGAACGACATCGTGCATGGACTCTAGTTCCCAGGCCTCAAGGAAAAACCATTATTGGTACTCGTTGGCAGTTCATAAGCAAGATGGATGAAGATGGAATCGTCATTAGTAACAAGGCAAGACTTGTAGCTCAAAGATTTTGTCAACTGGAAGGGTTAGACTATGACGAAATCTTTACTCCTGTTGCTAGACTTGAAGGAATTCGTTTGTTCCTTGGTTTTGCTTGATTCAAGAACTTCAAAGTATATCCAATGGACGCAAAGACTGCCTTTTTACATGGGGGTCTTCAAGAATAAGTCTTTCTAAAACAACCTCCTGGATTTGAAAGTGAAGAATTTCCTAATCATATATATTGTCTTGATAAAGTTGTCTATGGTCTGAAGCAGTCACCCAGGGCATGGTATGACACATTGGCGAGTTATCTTCTGGAGAGTGCATACAAACGAGGAAAAATTGACAACACTTTGTTCATCAAGCTGTCAGGATCTCACATCATGCTAGCTCACGTGTATGTTATTGATATTATTTTTAGATCCGCTAATGAGAAGTTGAGTTCTGAGTTCCTTGAGGTTATGGCCAAGAAATTTGAAATGAGCATGATGGGTGAACTAACCTTTTTAGGTTTACAGGTTAAACAACTAACTGATGGAATATTTTATGTCAAGCTAAATATATTGCAGACATATTGATGAAGTTTGGCTTTTTTGATAGCAAAGCAGCAAAGACTCCAATGTCTTTATCCGCGTCTATCTCCACTGATCCAACTGACACTGATGTGAATGCAACCCTGTACCGATGAATGATAGTTTCACTACTCTATCTTACTACCAGTTCCCCTGACACTATGTTTGCCACCATATTATGTGCTCGATATCAAGCATATCCTAAGGAATCTCTTTTTCTCGCTATAAAAAGGATCTCTCGTTACTTGAAACATACACCCAATATTGGGTTATGGTATCCTTGCGATTCTAAATTCAAGATGGTGGGGTACGTTGATTTAGATCATGGTGGATGTGGTATTGATCGAAAAAGTACTTCAGGAGGGGCTCAAATATTGGGAGATAGACTGGTGAGTTGGTCCAGCAAGAAGTAGACATCAGTGGCTTGCTCTACCGCTGAAGTTGAATATGTAGCCGCTAGAAGGTGTTGTGCTCAGATTTTGTGGATTCAGAATAAGCTCTTAGACTATGGTCTCAACTTCTCATAGACTCCCATCTGCTGTGACAACACCAACGCCATTCATATGACACAGAACCCGGTGCAACATTCCAAGACTAAGCACATCGACATTCTGATGGGTTTTGAGCATAACAAACAATCCTATGTGTGCATGCAACCCTAATATAGATCTACGTTTTCTCTAATTGAACATACAATATGAACAACAATGCATAAACCATATATCTATAGTAAATAATCGAAAATACACAAATAAGGGTTATGAAACATACCGTTGATTGTTATATAGTAATAACAATCTTAATCCAATTCATGAGAAGCTTCGAGGCTAGCGTCACAATTGTCACGCCTCTAATGGTTCACACCCAAAACTAGCTTGTGAAGAACGATTGGAGAAGAGAAGCGAGGTTGCTAAATTTCAGCTAGGTCACTCTTGGAACAAGTGGCCAAAAATCATAGGCTACCATCCCTATTTATACTTCATTCAGGAATCTCTAGATTAGCCATAATCCAAGATTATCTTAAACCGGGTAATTATCTACTTCCCCTGATTATCCATTAGGGATTATTGTAGAATCATTAGCCTCCAAGAAACCGTCCAAGGCTCCATGGAGGGTTCTAGATTGCCTCTTGCTCAACTATTGAACAATTGCAATTCAGTCCCTGAACTTTATTTAATTACTTTAATCTCAAAACTAATTCCAAATTAGATTCTGATTAAATATTAATTAAATATTACTTATTTCAAATTAATATAATATTCTCATAATATATTAACAAATTATTTATTTAAATTTATTAATCAAATTAATAAATTAACCTCCTTTCTCCAAAATCATACTGTCCAGTTGCTAGTCTTGAGGGCAACCCAAAAGGACTGTGCTATTATCAATTCAAGTATATACCAAATATAGTTATGGGCTTAGACACCTAATCCAACAGTATCCCACTTGGATAAGTCTAATAACTATATTTTCCAGTATATTCTTCAAGAATTGATTAGCAAATTGTAGCTCTCAAATCCGCTGTTGAACTCTGACCTAGTCAGTTATATGTCCTAAGATAAGTGATCATATAATCCTTCGTTCTTCAAGATATCGTTTGGACAAACGACATGAAACAAAATCAATTTGATTATCCAACACTTTGTTTCCCGATTTCCGATTTGTAATGACAAAGAACTACTAATCGAACACATCAATTTAGTCTTGGCCGGGCCCGACACTATAAGTCAACACCAAATCATCGAGGGGCCCAAAATCACTTTTCCCATTAGGGCAAAAGGAACAAATAAACTTTGACTTATATTCTTGCACTCTTTACTCTTCAAATCATGCACAATAATACGTTTTATAACATCAAGTTACTGATGCATTTACGTACCATCAATGCACAACCAACTCGTAAACAACAACTCATGTGTCTCCGTTTAAAGATTATAAAATATTATCGTCTCAGAATTAATCGTGATAAATTCCATGAAGCAATTCTCTGAGCATGGGTTAATCCAATACTTAAATTCTCCATTTCAAAAGTACTCATGAATACTGTAGCAAACTTTTGCTATGTCCAAACCCTTAGACAATCTACAGTCCGATTCATGACAGTCTTAATTCACTACTTACTTCCAAAAGTATGATCGACTGTGGATATTTGAATAATCCAATTATTCGGGAAGTAAAACATTCAAAATGAAACACAATAATAAATAAATGACAAATGATAGTAAACAATACTCATAAATAATTCACTATTATTTAATCATCAAAAGTCAATTACATTTACTTTGTTACAAGTTTCTAAATATCTATCTTAACTACTAATACTCACATCATCTTTCAGGCCAATGCTCCTCACATGATGAACGTGCCTAATCCTACTCAAACCCTTAGTGAGGGGATCTGCAGGATTCTCTTCATATGATACCATCTTAACGACGAGGTGTCCTTCTTCTACTCTATGTCTGATAAACTTGTGTTTTCTGTCGATATGTCTCGATCTCCCATGATCTCTCGGTTCCTTTGTCAAGGCAACCGCTCCTTCATTATCACAGAAAATCCCCATTGGCTCCTTTATGACTGGCACAACTCCAACGTCTCCTATGAAGTTCTTCAACCAAATAGCCTCCTTTGATGCTTCGCTCGCTGCTATGTACTCTGATTCACAAGTAGAATCAGCCACCGTTTCCTGTTTGGAACTTTTCCAAGTTACCGCTCCTCCATTAAGGGTAAACACCCAGCCATATTGAGAATGGAAGTTGTCTCTGTCTATCTGAAAGTTAGCGTCACTATACCCAGTTACTCTCAAGTCATCACTGCCACCAAGCACAAGGACCAAATCCTTGGTTCTTCGCAGATACTTAAGAATATTCTTGACCGCTAGCCAATGAGATCTACCTGGATTTCCCTGATATCGACTAATCATGCTCAAAACAAAAGTCACATCAGGATGAGTACATGTCATAGCATACATGATCGATCCAACGGTGGAAGCATATGGAACTCGACTCATTTATGCTATCTCTGCATCAGTACTTGGACGCTGAGTCTTACTAAGTTTGGTATTACTCTGGATAGGCAACTCTTCTTTCTTGGAATTCTCCATGTTAAAATGTTTTAACACTTTATCCAAATACGTACTTTGACTAAGTCCAATTAGTATATTACTCCTATTTCTCAAAATCCTTATCCCTAGAATATAGGTAGGTTACTATACTCCCACTAGCTTTGACATATACACAAGATTCGTCTTCACTTCTAGAGAAGCCAAACTCTTTAACTTTCTCGTCAAAGCAAATATTTCATCTGTGAGAAGCTTGTTTCAATCCATAGATTGCTTTCTCAAGCTTACACACTCAATTGGGGTACTTAGCATCCACAAAACCCTCTGGCTGATTCATATAAACATCCTCAACCAACTTCCCATTAAGGAAAGCGGTTTTGACATCCATCTGCCAAATTTCATAGTCATGAAACGCAGCTGTAGCTAACATTACCTTAATAGATTTAATCTTAGCTACTGGTGAGAAGGTATCATCATAGTCAACCCCTGGGGTTTGAGTAAAGCGCTTCGCAACCAGTCGAGCTTTGAAAGTGTGTAACTTTCATCCATGTTGGTCTTCCTCTTGAAGATCTATTTGCACCTAACTGTCTTACGACCTGGTACATTATCAACCAAGTTCCAAACTTGATTGGTATACATGGATTTGATATTGCCTCTTTCCATTTGGCAGACTCAGGGCCCGCAATTGCTACATTGTAGTTAGAAGGCTTATCCAAATTTACCAGTGTACTATCACTGATAAACGTATCACCATCTGTAGTAATATGGAAACCATAAAAATCAGGTGGAATTCTAACTCTACTGCAACACCTAAGAGGTAATGACTCGTCAATTGGTTCAATTGGAATTTCTTCCTCATGTTGAGCCATAGCATGTCCAGAGGTTCCTTCATCGTTTGACTCTTGAATTTCTTCAAGATCAATAGTACTCCCACTTTCCTCTTTGCATATGAGTTCTCTCTCGCGAAAGACTCCCCTTCGTGTTACAAAGACCACGTTCTCACTAGGTCTATAGAACAAATATCCAAAGGACTTCTGTGGGTAGCCAATGGAAATACGTCTCTCACTTCGAGGTTCAAGCTTATCATGTGTCTCTCGTCTAATGAAAGGTTCACAACCCCAAACCTTGATATGTGCCAACGAGAGAACCTTCCATGTCCACATTTTGTTAGGTGTTTGACAACCTTCTTAGTTGGGACAAGATTAAGAATGTGGGCGATAGTCTCTAAGGCATACCCCCAGAATGAGATTGAAAGTGAAGTTCGACTCATCATGGAACGAACCATGTCCAACAAGGTCTGATTACGTCTCTCAGCCACACCATTAAGTTGTGATGTCCTACGAGGTGTTAATTGTGAAAATATTCCACATTCCTTGAGGTAGTCGTGTAACACGATACTAAGATACTCATCACCTCTATCGGATCTGAGCATCTTTATCTTCCTGCCCAATTGATTCTCGACTTCTTGTTTGAACTCTTTGAACTTTTTAAAGGTTTCTGACTTATGCTTGATTAAGTAGATATAGCCATATCTGCTATAGTCATCAATAAAAGTCACATATAATCGATTTTCATCCCTTGTCGTGGATATGAAGGGCCCACACACATCTGTGTGTATGAGATCCAACAATCCTTCACCTCTTTCACAAGAACCAGTGAAAGGTGATTTTGTCATCTTTCCAAGCAAACAAGACTCACACGTATCATCTGACCTTAATTCAAATGATTCCAACACTCCATCCTTTTGGAGTTAGGCAATGCGTTTCTTGTTGACATGTCCAAGGCGACAATGCCACACACATGCTTTGTCTAAACTATTAGACGAATCAATTTGTAAAACACTATTACCTAAGTTGTTTACAACCATCACAGTTTCATACACACCAACACAAGGTAAAGCTTCAAAATAAAATACACCATTTTTAAAAGCAGAAATAGATCCATTCTCATTATCAAAAGAATATCTAAAACCTTGTTTATATAAAGCATGAAATGAAATGATGTTTTGTGTTATCTCTGATGAGTAGCAACAATTATTTAAATCTAAACACGACCCACTACTAAGCACTAAGTTATAAACTCAAATCTTGGTAACAGGTGACGATCTCCTATTGCCCATGATCAGGTTCATTCTCCCATGCTCCACATCCTCACTTCTGCTTAGCCCTTGCAAATCAGAACAAATGTGAAAACTGATGGGTTTTAGCCAATAGAACATCCTATGTGCTCATGCAAACCCTAATGCTTGGATCTAGGTTTCTCTATTGTACATGCAATTCATCCAAGACATGGGAACTCTAGATCTAACATACAAAAATCATTATTATCATAATAAAGAGTTTAGATCTTACCTTTGATTGTAATGTAGCAATAACAATCTATTCCTTCTTGTAAATTGACTTTTGAAGGCTTAGAGTCACAAATGTCACTCCTCTAATGGCTCACAAACACCAAGAGCAAGAGGATGAGTTAGGAGAAGAGAAGGAGGCACCAAAAACGTCCAAGAAACCCTAAGGAACACTTAGCCACGTTTTTGGGTGCCCTATGGGTCATTATATAGTGAGGCCATTAGGGTTTTGAACTAGGAAACCCTAATCTGAATGCTTAGGCCCTAAGCAATCCATGGACTCCCTCCTTAGAGGCCTTGGTAGAATTCTTATAGGTTTCCCCATAGATTTCGTCCACTCCAACCTCTATGGAGTCCATTAGCCCAATATCCAACTATCACACAATTGACAGTTCTAGTCCCCTTTATTTAATTAATGTCTTTTAGCCACAATATTAATTCTTATTAATTCTTGACTAATATTAATTAAACAATATGATTTCTCTTTTAATATTTTATTCACATAAAATATTAATAAATCATAATTAATCCACTTTCTCCATAAATCATCCTATCAAGTTGCTTTGGTGAAGGCAACCCAAAAAGACCATGCTCACAATCGGGTCAAGTACATACCAAAATAGTTACGGACTTAGACACTAATCCAACAAAAACCACATCCTATATCAAGGACCCAAGAATGAGAATATGATGATTTTTTAGATAAGATAGTGTAAATACCTGACGAGGTTGGCTTCACCTTGCCATCCTTTATGTCTTGCAAGTACTTGGGGCAACTTCGTTTCCAATGCCCTTTCTCGTGGCAGTAAAAGCAAGTAGCCTCCTTTGGATCAGAGGCGGGGGCGCTTCAGAACTGGCTTTTCCTTTTGGTCCATTACTTGAGGATCCGACTTGAGACTTTCCCTTCCAATTCTGTTTAGGAGGACCTTTCCTCTTATTCCCTTTTCTTTTCCCAATGGCTAAGACAGGAGTAGCAGCAGCGGTGGAGGCGATACTTTTCCCCTACATTCCTGCTTCAGTAGTTTGCAGGAGGTTCTGAAGTTGAGCCAATATGGTCTCTTGGTTGTTTAGATAATAAGTTAAGACAAACTGATCATAACAATTGGGCAATGAGTGCAAGACTACATCAATAGCCAATTCCTCATCAAAGTTCACATTTAGCTTTAGCACGTGCTCCACGTAACATTGCATTCTTTGCACGTGGCTACTGACGGACTCTCCATCTTTCATCCTGCTATTTATGAGGGAGTTTACTACCTCATACTTTTCTTGACGAGCTCGTTGGTGGTACTTTCCCACCAAGTTCTTGTTCATCTCGTATGGCCAGTAATCATAGTAGCCACCATGATGCATGCCACTTTGGTTGCATCATTATAGTGCTTGCTATACTCAGCTAGTTCTACGATAGTAGCTTTGGTTTCGTCGATCTCGATAACTTCCTTTTCGAGCACATACACTTTATCCTCGAAACGTAGAGCCATTATGATGTTACGCATCCAATCATTATAATGTTGGATTAGTGTCTAAGCCCATAACTATAATTGGTATGTACTTGACCCGATTGACATGGTCCATTTGGGTTGCATGACATCGGAACAATTTGGATAGACTTTTGTGAGAAAAGGATATTTATGATTTGTTAATATATTATAAGTTCTAATATATTAATATGAAATCATATTATTTAATTAGTATTGATCAAGAATTAATTTGGAATTAATTTTGTGATCAAAAGGAGACTAATTAAATATATGGGGATTGATTGTGTAAGTCATTCATTCTTATATATGTGGGCTTATGATCCATAGTTCCTCATGTTGGGCTAAACCCATGGATACTCCATGGAGGTTTTAACCCATGGAGCATCAAGAATATGGAAAGACATGAGTTACATGGTGTAACCCTAATAGCCACAATATATAAGGACCCCATGGATCAAGAAATTGGCACTAGTGTGTGTACACATGAGGGATAGCTGATTTGAGCATATGAACCTTTTCTCTCAAGTTATTCCAAGTTGGTTGTGATGTTGTGTGAACCATTTGAGGTGTCACACTTGAGGCACTAGGCTCTTAAGCTCGATGGAATCAAGCTACATAAAAAGGTATGTATTCTAACTTGTTTATATTACCCAAGTATCAAAGATTGTATGCTAGTTAGGGTAATACCTTGGAAAGTTCAAGTATGCGTGTATAATAGAGAAAACATAGATCCAAGGTATTTAGGGTTGTATGTACACCATAGGAGTGTTAGAATGCTCAAAACCCTTCAGTGGTATCAGAGCCTAGGCTTGTTTTCATTTATACTTGATGCAAACTTGTTTTTCAAAACCAAAATCTGTCCAGACTAGAAAACTCGACGAGTTCTGGCCAAAAACTCGCCGAGTTCATGTGTTAAGGCATGAACTCGACGAGTTCCTTGGAGAACTCGACGAGTTGAGCTTCCAGTTTGCAGATTTTCGTGTTTTTTGGCTGGAATTGGACTAGGAACATTACCCTAAGCTGTTTTTGAACTTGTAAACTTGTTTTTGATGTGGTAATGTTCATGCTAATCCCATTTCATAGATAATTGTCAATAGATTCATGTTTTGTATTAGTTTAATGGTTAGGCTAATTACATGAAAAGTGTTTGATTTGAATTATCTTGTTCTTATGAGTTGATTTAGATTAATAGAAAAGTTATGTGATAATATGTTTTCAATCCAAATTAATCTAAAAGTTGTTCATAATATGTGTTTTTATAACTTGTCCTCAAGTTATATGAAAAGTCACGTTTATGATTATTAAAACTCATAAGATTTCCATAAGTTATGAAAAATGGGGAGTCTCATTTTTAAATGTTTTAAAGTCTTCCATAACTTGTCCTCAAGTTATGGAACTTGAAGAGTTTTTCATTAAAACTACTTTAAACACATAAGTTATGGAATTGAAATGTTGTTGAATAGTTCAAACTTGCCCTCAAGTTTTGGAATTTGTAAAGTTTCCCCTCATGAATACTTTAATTCCATGTTAAGCCCTTAGAATTTTAAAAGTTAAAATTCAACCCTTATACTTTATAGTATTATAAGTTAATATATATATATATATATATATATATATATATATATATGAACAAAGTCAGTCTTACCGTTAGTAGGCCTCATTCACGAAGCCGGTCTATAGGGGGGGTATAAGGTTACTGCCTATAAAATGGCAGTTTAATGGGTGTCCACTCTCACCCACCGCTTCCTTGACTGGTGGAGGGTCGTTAGCCGAACGGGTAGGACAAGGACTATAATTCTCCCTTCATTAAAAGTATTAATGATAAATACTAAGTAACTAAACATTTTATAAATTCCCAATCTTAGTTACTTAGGAAAATGTGAATTTGGTGCTAACCCATGAATTTACACTTTGCACTTTGCTTAAGTCGTTAGTGGAGCGCGTGTGGTTAACCGGCACATTAACCTGGATTTAACAAGGTAGGCAAAGGGTAACTTAATGTTTATCATAGTATCGGTGGAGCGCGTGTGGTTAACCGACACATCGATTGAGTGGTAAATATTAACGGTACGAAATATATTTGCATGGTTATTGACACCTTGTTTTGTGATCCTCGGCATCCCAGTCACAAAATTTGAGAGGGCACAATCGAGATTGAAACATGCCATTGAAAAGTTCAATGAATCTCAAAAGATCTAGGAGTTTCAAATCCAATTAAAACCTAATAAATTATTTCGTTTTTCATGGTGGAAATTGGTGAATCGTCATTCGCTTACCTTCAAATATTTTATAGCTTGGATTACGACATCCCTCTTCCAAGTTATAAAATATTGTGTTGGGTCCTAGCCTTAATATTTCATATTTGGTGTTATATTAAGGACTTTAAATCAACTATCTTGAATATCTCCCAAAAGATGTCTGGTTTAGACAATTATGATCTTCCCAAAACTCTTGGAACAAGCTTTCCTAATGAAGATGATGTCCCAGAAATTATTCTTCACTCCCTCCACCTCCTCCAATTATTCTCCCTAACCCACAAGTTCAAGGTCACTCAAGCCCTATTGGCAAGTAAAGTCTATGTGTGCTCCTATCTTGGAGATAAAGTCACATATTGACAAGCCAGGAGAGTTGGGTGTCGAAGTCTTGAGGAAGTTGGATGTTCAATCACTTCCTAAGTCACATAGTGAGTTCTTTAAGGACTACTATGTAACAGACTATGACATGACCCTTAATGAACCTTAATGATCTTATCTATTTTCTAGGTGCTGCTGAATCAACAATGATTTGGAGCACTGGTAAATCAAATTTGATTAGAAGATCAACTTCCCAAACTTCCATGGACTTTGACAATGGTAACATTGGATATCCAGAAAAGCTTTCTCTTCCCAATGGAAAGGGATCAGCCATAGTCAACTCGGTTGACCAAATGGTAAAGAGAAAGGCTAAGTCTGAGATAGTCATGTGTACCATTCCTAATGGGTCCATATGTTTCTATTGCCAAAGGAAGGAGCATTGGTTGCGAACCTGCCCTATCTACCTGAATGATCTGAGAGAAGGTCAAGTCAAAAAGTTTGAATCTGTTTCAGGTAAGTCCACTATCTAACCCTCTTAAGTTCCTATTTGAAGATTCTTAATACATTTTAATGTATGGTAGGATCAAGCAAAGGGTAGGAAACTTAAAGGAAGAGTAAGCTGATTCTGATCGCGAAGATGGATTTCGATCGCATGGTTCGGTGATCAGAAGTTTTGAGTTGCTGCTTAAGAGTTGTGATAGATTGCTTAGGAATAGATAATAACATAGTTTTCATATGCATTTGCATTGTAAGGATAAGTTTTCCGCAAGTTTTAAAATAAAAGAAAATTTTTGATTTTATTTATTTTAAGTATCCTTACAATGGCATTTGTGGAAAATTGTTGTTTATATGTTTCCATTGATAGCAATATTGGGAAATAGATTTGATTCTTTCGTTTGTGGTAGTGTCATAATTTACCAAATAAGGAAAGATTCTCATCACCCAAGTTTCAGTTGGATAGAAACTTGGAATCATGCAAGTTGTATTGTATGATGAATGAGAATTTTCATCTTTGGAAAATTAAGACTAATTCTTTGTTCACATGTATATGTGAGTCAAGTGAAGGACTAAGGGATCGAGTACACATTCATGTGCACTGGTCAAGTGCACTACAAAAGATCGATAAGACTTCTCATCATGATTTACTAAAGTTTAGTAAATATGGTTATACTTACAAGTTTAAGTATAATTCTGAAACATTGGAAAAGTTTCGATGTATGGCAGAACGAATAAGAAGAATAAAATTTTGCAGAAAGATAAAAGTTTCTCAAATTTGAAAAGATGGGAGAGTACTTTAGTATCATGTTTTATGATCATCTTAATGATTGTGAGACCATATCACAATTCATCCTCTAGGGACATCTTAGTGCATTCTTATGGCTAAGAAGAGGAGTCATGAATTGTTGGAATGGTTAAATCAAGAAGATGAGCCATACTTAGTTCCAAAACAATTCTTAGAGTCATACTCCAAGATTGTAACTTGAGTGACACGTCTTAAAGAAGGTTTATTAACACTTGTCAAATGTAAGAGTAAAATGTGTTCTACTCTTGTACATTTGAAATTGGTAAGTTGTGATGTTTTGGATAAAACAAAGACCAACTAAGGCCAATTGTGTGAAGTGTTTGTATTGATAAGAATCCGCACTATCTCTTGAATATTTGTTTTGTCAAGGAATGGTTCTTGGCAAGAGAGTCTTATATGTCAAGAGGACAGTGGGAGTCTAAAGATCTTGAAAAAGCTTCAAGATCTAATCAAGAATAAAAACTTGTAGTTTATCACTAGCACACGACTTGAGGTTTATAACCTATCGTGTTGACATATTCCTATTTCTGTGCCCATTCTAGTTAAAGTTGGCTTTGCATATGAGTTCTGAGAGTTCTCAATTGGTTGCATAACAACTTGGAAGCAATGGCAGGCCCTTGTGCTGCCAGGTGGCAAGAATTTAAGATTGCGCAAATTCAATCCATATGTGTTTGGATTTGTTACTAACATTGTCTTGTGATTATGGTTTTGACAAATTCACATGGATAGGAACACATACACCATAAAATCTAAGTGTCATAAGGTTTCTCTCCGACTCATGAAAATGATGGTGAGGAAACGCTTTCACTAAGTAGATTTTAAGTAGATAGCAATTATGATATTTGCATTCTCAAAGTCTTTAGTGGAGCGTGTGTTGTTAACTAGCACACTAACATGGACTTGTGAGGAATGACAAAGGTCTAAATAATTGAGACTATGATTACGACATCCCTTTTCTTAGTTCTAAAATTGTTTAGACACACATGTGTGCTATCTAAGGAAAGGTGTATGATTTTGATAAAGTTTTATCAAAGCATCTCGTATCAGACTTCTGAACTTTGGTAAGAAAATCAATAAAGTATTGATTTCTAGAAGTCCAGCTGATTTCTAAGTACATGTCAAAGCTAGTGGGAGCATTAGTGTTATGCTAATAATCATCATGTTAGTGGGAGCATGATAATTATAATAAGTATTGCAAGTTAGCAATATTAATTATAGAAAACAAAAGTTTCAATTGGGAAAAAGTTGTTTTGCTATAATTAAGGGAGAGGAAATTATACTTCATTTCAAATCTAAAAGTTTAGATCGTGAGATTTTAATCAAATTTAGTCAAGTATATATATGAATGTTATGTTGTAATGGTTCAACATAAGGAAATTCTATATATGGGAACATTATTTGCGTTCTAAAATTCGATTGTGATTACGGCATCCCTTTTTCACAATCTGAATTATGAGAACATGGCAAATAGAAATAGAAGTATTATAGCAAAAGACTGGTCTAGTATCATGTCTTTATGTGAGACATCATGAATCGTGTCCTATATGCTTCAGATATAGGGTCGATTGCATGTTCTTTAATATTCATCTGTTCTGAATTTTTCCAAATGCCTAGAGCATTAAGAGGGAAAAAAATACTAGAACTAGATATGACTAATTTGATTAAGCAATTGTCGATGACAATCTAAGGTTTACCAAAGATTGGTTGCTCAGGGACAGTTGGAAGTATGGTGTAAATTTTTGGAAGGACCATATTGACATATTCTGAAAAGAGGCAACTCTTGTTCAGAAGTGATAGTCAAAATGAGAATATGGAAATATTCCCATAGGTGGAAGTTATTCATTAAATCTGTGTAAGATTGGGAAACTTAATGCAAGAAGGATGTTCAAAGCAATGTACTTTGAATTTGAGACTTCGTTTCCATGGAATGATTTCCATTGGAATACTCTGTAACGACTGTTGACAAGTCTTTGTGACTTTGTGCATAATCGTTACAAGAGGATCAGTGCATATAAGTTTAAAATCTAACAGATTTAGGTAAATGGCAGGAATTTAGAATTCTTGCATTTGCGGTAAGGATTTGGGATTGTGAAATAAGAATCATTGGAATTATGTTCAATCAATCTATTTCCCAAAGTAAAGATCATAAACAAACTTAGTGTGCATACTTGGTGTATGGCATACCTAATGTTTGAAAAAACATAGTGTGCATACTTGGTGTATGGCATGACTAGTGTTTAGAAAAACATAGTGTACATGCTTGGAGCATGGGAAAACTATTGTTTTAATTCAAGTATAAAGTTGATAATTTGAAACAGTATGCAATGAATAATGTGTGATCAATATGGTGATAAATAAAAGGTGTTCTATTTATATTCATAAGTTCTGAGACCATATTGGATTCGATTATTCTTGTGTTTCACTTTGCATGTTTTGACTTCCAGAATAACTAGGTCGTTCTTCCTGAATGACTAAGTTATTCAAACCATCCACAGTCGATAATACGTTGGAAGTAGGTATTAAGGCAAGACTGTCATGAAGCTGGTTTGTAGATGTCCAAGGTAGTGGACATAGAAAGAGTTGCTACAACATGCATGAGTGCTCATAAGTTCTGAGTATTGGATTAAACCCACGCTCATTTGACTCACTTCATGGATTTTATCACGAGTGATCATGAGATGATAATATCTTATATTCTTCAAACCTAGAGATATGAGTTATTACCTATGAGTTGGTTATACATTGATTGTACGAAAACGCATTGGTAACTCGATGCTATAAAACGTGCCTTTGTGTATGATTCAACAAGTAGTAGAACAAGCATATGAGTCGAAGTTTATCCATTCCTTTTACCTTTAAAGGGATAAAAGCGATATCTGTGGGCCCCTCGATGATTTAGTGATGCCACCCCGAAGTGCTTGGCCAAGCCTAGACCGATGTGATTTGTTCAATTAGTCGGTCGTCATAAATCGAAAATCGGGAAAGAATAAATGGACAGAGAGAATGATTATAATCCATGTCTCAGTCCATATGATATCTAGAATGGAGGAATATATGATCCCTTATCTAATGGACGCGTCATTGATTTGTTCAGAGTTCGACGCCGGCTTTTAAGAGCTACGATTGCTTGTCGGGTTTTGGAGTCATACACAATAATAGTTTTAGAATTATCCAAGTGGGAGACTGTTGGATTAGTGTCTAAGCCCATAACTATAATTGGTATGTACTTGACCCGATTGGCATGGTCCATTTGGGTTGCATGACATCGGAACAATTTGGATAGAGTTTTGTTAGAAAAGGATATTTATGATTTGTTAATATATTATAAGTTCTAATGTATTAATATGAAATCATATTATTTAATTAGTATTGATCAATAATTAATTTGGAATTAATTTTGTGATCAAAAGGAGACTAATTAAATATATGGGGATTGATTGTGTAAATCATTCATTCTTATATATGTGGGCTTATGATCCATAGTTCTTCATGTTGGGCTAAACCCATGGATACTCCATGGAGGTTTTAACCCATGGAGCATGAAGAATATGGAAAGACATGAGATACATGGTGTAACCCTAATAGCCACAATATATAAGGACCCCATGGCTCAAGAAATTGGCACTAGTGTGTGTACACATGAGGGCTAGCTGATTTGAGCATAGGAACCTTTTCTCTCAAGTTATTCCAAGTTGTTGGTGATGTTGTGTAAACCATTTGAGGTGTCACACTTGAGGCACTAGGCTCTTAAGCTCCATGGAATCAAGCTACATAAAAAGGTATGTCTTCTAACTTGTTTATATTACCCAAGTATCAAAGATTGTATGCTAGTTAAGGTAATACCTTGGAAAGTTCAAGTTTGCATGTATAATAGAGAAAACATACATCCAAGGTATTTAGGGTTGCATGTACACCGTAGGAGTGTTAGAATGCTCAAAACCCTTCATATAATTGGTGCCATCAAAAGTGACTCTCAAGCAGATGTTCAAGAGCGAGAAGTTGTTGTTGGAGTTGGAGGAACCAGAAGCATCGTTAGGAGTTGACGTCTGAAAGAGAAGAAAGACAAGTTTTAGATTAGATAGAAGAAGTCCTCAATATAACACCCAAATGAAATATTAAGGCAAGGATCCAACTAGATAGTTCACAACTTAGAAAAGGGATGTCATAATCTAATTGTGAAATAAACAAAGGTAGGTAATGACGATTTACCAATTTCACCAAGATTTTTTTCAACAAATTAGATTTTTTTAATGAAATTCCTAGATCTTTTGAGATTCATTGAACTATTCAATGGCATGTTTAATTTCGATTATGCTCTTCCATTTGTGACTGGGATACCGAGGATCACAAACAAGATGTGAATAACCATGCAAATTAGCTTGGTGCTCTCGTTGCTATTTATCATCTAATTAATGTGTTGGATAGCCACACGCGCTCCATTAATCAATAATAATTTACGAGACACCCATTGCCACCCTTTATTAGTCCATATTAGTGTGCCAGTTAACCACACACGCTCCACTAACGAATTATATAATGTGCAATGTGCAATTTCATGGATTAGCATCAATTTCACATTTTTACTAAAGTAACTAAGATTGAGATTTTTTTTATGAAAAACATTTAGTTACTTTATTAATTTCATTATACTTATTAATGAGAATTAAGTGTCCTATCAAACCCGTTCGGCTAACGACCCTCCATCAATCAAGAGAGCAGTGGGTAAGAGTGGATACCCAAGGTCAGTCATTTTATAGGCCGCTTCCTTAAACTCCCCTTATAGATCGGCTTCATGAATGAGGCGTAGTAGCGGTTCGACTAGCTTGTCTTATATATATATATATATATATATATATATATATATATATATATATATATATATATATATATATATATATATATATATATATATATATATATATATATATATATTATAGAAATATTAAACTTTTAATGTTACATATAATATAAGGGTGTACTTTTAAACTTTTCAAAAATATTAAGGTTGTATTTTAAAATTTTAAAATTAATATCCAATTAATTAAATTGAAAAAAAACCAATTATGAATTTTAGATAAGGATATCAAATTACAATTTTAAAATATTCAGATTTATCCAATTAAACAATATCATTGAAAGTATTTATCCTAATCAATTCATAATATATCAAAAACCGAAATTTTTGTATCTGACAGCTTACCACGTCGTGGTAAACAATTACCACATCGTGGCAAAGCAAAATCGTGAGGCACCACGTCATGGTGATAGTCACCACGTCGTGGTGTCAGAACAGAATGACGATTCTATTGCTCCTCCTTGTTTAAGTTAATATTAGTATCAATTCAATAGAAAAATAAATCTAGGCTATGATACCACTAATGGGTTTTGAGCATAACAAACTGTCCTATGTGTGCATGCAACCCCAATATAGATCTATGTTTTCTCTAACTGAACATACAATATGAACAACAATGCATAAACCCTAAATCTATAGTAAATAATCAAAAATACACAAATAAGGGTTATGAAACATACCTTTGATTGTTATATAGTAATAACAATCTTAATCCAAGTCTTGAGAATCTTTGAGGCTAGCGTCACAATTGTCACGCCTCTAATGGCTCACACCCAAAACTAGCTTGTGAAGAACGATTGGAGAAGAGAAGGAAGGTTGCAAAATTTCGGCTAGGTCACTCTTGGAACAAGTGGCCAAAAACAAAGGGTACCATCCCTATTTATAGTTCATTCAGGAAACCCCAGATAAGCCCTAATCCAATATTATCTTAAACTGCGTAATTATCTACTTCCCTGATTATCGATTAGGGATTATTCTAGAATCATTAGCCTCCAAGAAACCGTCCAAGGCTCCATGGAGGGTTTTAGATTGCCTATTGCTCAACTATTAAACAATTGCAATTTAGTCCTTGAACTTTAATTAATTCCTTTAATCCCAAAATTAATTCCAAATTCATTTCTAATTAAATATTAATTAAATATTACTTATTTCAAATTAATATATTAATCTCATAATATATTAACAAATTATTTATTTCAATTTATTAATCAAATTAATAAATTAACCTCCTTTCTCCAAAATCATACTGTCCAGTTGCTAGTCTTGTGGGCAACCCAAATGGACTATGCTATTTTCAATTCAAGTATATACCAAATATAGTTATGGGCTTAGACACCTAATACAACACATTCGTCATCACTTCATCAGGGACATTGTTCAAAAAGGAAAAGTGGAGTTGTTCTACATTCCATCCACTGATCAACTAGCTAACAATTTCACTAAGGAATTGGACAAGAAGACCCTGAATAAATTGATTGCAAATCTTGGCATGCTTTCAATGACTTAATCCTTTTCTATCTCGCTTAGAATAACTTTACTTTTATTTGCTTTCTTAAAACTCAAAAACACACAAAGAAAAACAAGTGCTTCATTTATTATGCTTTCGTCAAAGAAGTTTACATAGTTGCTCAAATTTTGAATCTAATTTTTACATGTGCTTTATTTTCTCTCTATTCTCTATTTTCAGGTCTATTTATACTTTATCTACAGTTAATCTACACCTCTTCCTTCCATATTTTGAAAGAGATGGGGCCGTTCAGAATGTTCTGAATGCTCTAGTTGTTGAGAAGAATATTGGAATCATGTCTTCTTCTTATTGACAATACCCTCTTTCTCCTTCACTCACTGTTATGGATGCAAGAAGCCACCATCAATACAATGAGCCTTACTTTCATCTACTGACTCATAATCCGTTAAAACCTTGAGTGCCCTCGTGTTGATCTTGTCAACTCGATGCTTACACGGATTAGAGCCCATTAAATCATTGGTTACAAAGACTGGTTCCGGTTCTTCTCTTGCTCTTGGTGAACATGAAGCTTGAAATCTATCCACAAAATTTCAACGATTATAGGTATCTTCATTCTCGTTTGTTATGTATTGTGTTTTATAATGATGTCTTCGTTATTGCTTGTGTAATCTTTTATAGACTATATTGAAGGGGAGGCATCTCGAAGAAAGGAAACTGATTCATGAGCTTTTAAATCAACAGATTTTCTAGCATCAGTTTTATGATTCTCTTGAAAAAGGATACATAAAGGGCCTCAAAAAAGCCGTATATTCCTTTTTAACTATTCATTTTTTGACCATCTCTTACGCTATTATCTCCTTACCATTTTTGTCCTGTACCATATTAAATGAATTGATGGTGAAATATAATTTCTATACTGAAACTTAACTTTATGATACAGAAGATAAACCACATCTCGTTGATAAGTTTATATTTTTTATGATTCACGCTGATTTCACCTCAACGTGATTGAAACATTCCATTATATCCTCAAATTGTCCTTAATAAAGCTTAACGATTCACTGTGATATACCACACACTGATAAAAACTTATGTTATATGTGACTCGAGAGTTTGGATCATGTTCATGGAGCGTTTGGAGCATTTGGAACTACATGGAGCACTTAGGGTTCATGGAGCATGTTACAAAGGAACTTATCATCTGAGAAAGGAATGGATCGTCTGAAAAAGGAACGGATCAAGTGCCAAAGGGAACCTTGTTGCGCCATATATTGAAGGGATGGGCCAAGAAGGATGTTGTTGCGCCAAAGGCATTCCTTCTTGCGCCATTATGCCCCCTGTTGCGCCATGAGGAGTTCCTCTTGCGCCATAAGGATCCCTCTTGCGCCATGAGGTATTCCTGTTGAGCCATGAAGTATGCTCTCGCGCCATGCATGGCCTTGTTGTGCCATGTATGTCCCTGTTGTGACAAGGTGGTGATGTTGCTCTAATATTGATGTTCTTGCGCCACACTTGAAGTCTCTTGCGCCATCCATATCCCTATTGTGCTATGATGGTGCAAGTTGGACCATCTTGGTCCTTGATGAGCCAAGTATTCTATGAAGTCCTCTATGATGCTCAAGATCGTTCAAGGATGCTCAGAAGTTGGTATTTATCAAGGATTACACCATGTTGTGCCACTATAATGGTTGTTGGGCCATTAGTGTTCATGATGCACCATTTATACATCATTTTGCTCCACTATGGCACAAGGTGCTCCATCATGTGTATTGCTGATGCTCATGGGTTGTATGACATGGATGAATGTTCCAGAAGATGCTGGATGATGTATTGTGATTGGTTGACACCTTTCATGGGCCTATGGGTCAACGGGCTTGGCCCATTAGGGTTTTAGGTCTGATCCCTCAAGTATAAATAAGGATGCATGCTAGGTCATTTTGTATATTCATTTCTAGAGTGATAGGTGATTCTCTGTGTAATTATACTAGTAACCTCTGTTTGAGAGATCTGAAATAAAATAATACTTCCTTCCTGCCCTTGGACGTTGGTCAGCTTGACCGAACCACGTAAATACTGTGTCTTGTGTGCTTATAGTTTTGCTAGTTATCCGCTTTACTTCCTGACAAGTGGTATCAAAGCTGCGGTTTGTATTCCTATGATTGAGATCTATACTCACAAGTATGATTTGGAGAAGTTCAATGGTTCAAATGACTTCACTTTGTCGAAGGTGAAGATGAGGGCTCTTCTGGTTCAACAAGGATGTGCGGCAGCACTGGAAGGAGAGGCAAAACTGCCAAAGGACATGGCAGCTGATAAAAAGGTGGACATTTTGACGAAGGCACATAGTGCCATTCTATTGAGCTTCATAGATGAAGTACTGAGGGAGGTCGTGTAGCAAACAACTGCTTCTGGGCTATGGGATAAACTTTGTGACAAGTACCAGAAAAACTCTTTGACGAATAGGTTGTATCAGAAGCAACGGTTGTACACTCAAGAGAATGTCTGAAAGTACCCAAGTGAAAGATCATCTGGATAACTTTAATCGCATCATCTTGGATCGACAAGGTGTTGACGTGAAGATTGAAGATGAAGATCATGCACTCATTCTCTTATGTTCTGTTCCTAACTCATATGAGAATTTGGTTGATACCATGCTCTATGGTAGGACAACGATCACTGTGAATGATGTGAAGGACTCTCTGATGTCCAAGGAACTGAAAATAAAAGTTTCAGTTGGAGAGGAGGTGCCCAGTTCCGGTTTGTTTGCAGGGAGAGGGAGGATAGAAGAGAGGAAAGGGGAAACAGAGGGAGATCACGTTCTAAATCGAAGTCTAAAGGGTCATCGAATGCCAAGTATTATAAATATAAGGAGAAGGGGCACTTCAAGCGAGATTGTCCACAACTGAAGAATGGGAAGTCCAAGAGTGAATCAAGCAACAATAACAAAGCTGCTGTGGTTCAAGAAAGTTCTGATGAAGGGGACGATGGTGATGTACTGACTGTGAGTACATCAAGTTCTGCTGATGCTTGGGTCTTGGATTCTGGAGCATCCTATCACATGACATATAATCGTGACTGGTTCGACTCCTTCAAAGAGTGGGATGGCATAGTCAAGATGGTGATGGTTGGGTGAGCAGTATCAAAGGTAGTGGCACGGTGCAGATCCAGATGCACGATGGCATGGTCAGGAAGTTAGATTGCTGGTATATTCCAGAACTTCAAAAGAATCTAATTTCTCTTGGCACATTGGCTAAGAATGGGATGAGGTACGATGGTGAAGGTGACTGGGTCAAAATGACCAACGGCTCTCTGGTTATAATGAAAGGGAAGATGAATCGTGGAGGGATCTATATCCTAGAAAGCAGTACGGTTATGAGAACGGTGGCTATCTCCCAATCCTTGAATGAAGGTGATGACAAGACGGAGTTGTGGCATCGTAGGTTGGGGCACATGAGTGAGAAGGGCATGTCAGTTCTATGTAAACAAGGACTACTTGGTGGAGAGGCTACTGGAAAGATAAAGTTTTGTGAAGCTTGCGTTAAGGGAAAGCATCGCAAAGTGAAGTTCGGTACCAGTCAACACACAAGCAAGGAAATCCTGGAGTATGTTCACTCAGATCTGTGGGGTCCTGCACCAGTGAAGTCTCAAGGAGGATGCTCATACTTTGTGACGTTCATTGATGACTATTCAAGGAAGGTTTGGTTGTACTTTCTGAAGACCAAAGATGAGGTGTTTGGGAAGTTCAAGGAGTGGAAGACCATGGTTGAGAAAAGGACTAGAAAACAGGTCAAGACTTTGAGGACTGACAATAGGTTGGAATTCTCCAATGCTCCATTTGATAATTTCTGCAAGGCAGAAGGTATAGTGAGGCACCACATTGTACGACACACACCATAGAAAAATGGAGTGGCAGAACGGAAAAACCAAACACTCATGCAGCGTGCAAGGTGCATGCAGATATTTGCTAACTTATCCAAGCAATTTTAGGCGGAACCGGTTAACACTGTTTGCTATCTGGTGAACAGATCACCATCAAATGTTGTTGACTTGAAGACTCCTCAATAGGTATGGTCCGGGAAACCCTCTGACTATTCTGGTTTACGTAAATTTGGATGCCCCGCATATTCTCATGTGAATGATGGTAAACTTGAGCGACGGGAAATGAAGTGCATATTTCTTAGATATGCAAGAGGAGTAAAAGGTTATCGACTGTAGTTTACAGAAGAAGGAAGAACTCCTAAATTTATCATGAGCAGAGATGTGACCTTTGATGAATCTGCCATCGGTAACCAGGGAGGAGGTGATACAAGTCAAGCAGGGAACAAAGATCAGGGTGCTAGCCAGAAGGTGGAGTTTGCAACTCAAACTCCAGACATAGTTGTGATAAGTGAAAAAGATCAAGGCTGCAGTAAACAGCCTGGACAAGATGAAACCAAAGAGCAAACCATGGGATCTTCGTCCAGTGGTGTTGATGCCAGGAAAGATGATGGGTATGAATCTATAGCAAAGAGAAGATCGAATAGGGTCATTAGACAACCCGATAGATATGTGGGATATGCGAATTCAGGTGAACTTGACTCCATTGCTTTTTCTTTAGCAACTGGAGAAAACATTGACACTGAGGAGCCTCAATCGTATAAAGAGGTTATGGAGAGTAAAGAAGCACATGGATTGTTGATGGCCATGAATGAAGAAATGTAATCTTTAGAGAAGAATGAAACATAGGATCTTGTTCCATTACCAAAGGAAGCAAAGCCAGTGGGATGCAAATAGATCTTTAAGAATAAGGAAGGGATACAAGGAGTTGAACTAGCTAGATTCAAGGCAAGGTTGGTGGCGAAAGGATTTTCTCAGAAAGAAGGAATTGATTATCACGAGGTGTTCTCACCGGCCGTGAAGCACAAGACAATTCGGGTTCTTTTGGCCATGGTGAGTGCATTTGATCTGGAGCTTGAACAACTTGATGTGAAAACCGCATTTCTTCATTGGAACTTAGAAGAGAAGATTTATATATCCCAGCCAGAAGGGTTCCTTGATTCTAAGAATGATCATGTATTTTTGTTGAAGAAATCTCGGTATGGTTTGAATCAGTCTCCAAGACAATGGTACAAGAGATTTGATTCATTCATGATCTCAAATGGCTACACTCGGAACCAGTTTGACAATTGTGTTTACTCAAAGGAATTGTCACCAGATTCCTACATATATTTGTTGCTATATGTTGATGATATGCTCATCACAGCCAAGGACATGGCTGGAATAAATGAATTGAAGGCAACCCTGAAGAATGAGTTCGAAATGAAGGATTTGGGAGCAACAAAGAAGATATCTGGAATGAACATACTAAGGGATAGAAAAGTAGGGAGGTTGTGTATTTCTCAACAGAAGTACATTGAGAAAGTTCTGCAATCCTTCAATTGTGATCAGTCCAAGCCAGTTGTAACTCTTTTGGTGGCTCACTTTAAACTTGGTCCAAACACTATACCCATTACTAATGAAGAAAGGAAGTACATGAACAGGGTTACATACTCAAGTGTTGTTGGAAGTCTCATGTACGCTATGGTATGTACCAGACCTGATTTGGCACATGAAGTTAGTGTGGTTAGCAGGTTTATGAGTAATCTAGGGAAGCCTCATTGGAAGATGTAAAGTGGATCTTGTGATACTTGAAGGGAACGACGAATGTTTTCTTGGTGTATGGAGAAAATACGAAGAGTGACTTGGTGGGATATGCTTACTCTGATTATGGTGGTGACTTGTTGAAGCACAGGTCACGAACGTGCTACATATTCACTTTATTCAGATGTGCCATCAGTTGGAAGTCAACGTTACAAGATGTCGTTGCTTTGTCCACAACTGAATCCGAGTACATGTCCATGACGGAAGGAATGAATGAGGAGATATGGTTGCAAGGGATTATTCAATGTCTTGGTCTGAAGGTGGAGAATCCAGTCTTGTATTATGACAGTCAAAGTGCTTTGAGTCTTGCCAAGAACCGTGCGTGTCACGAGAAGACAAAGCACATCGATGTCAGGCTGAATTTCATTGGGATATGTTGGAAGGAGACAAGCTTTCAATACTGAAGACTGCTACCAAGGTCAAACCAGCAAATATGTTGACAAAGTCATTTCCCACGGAGAAGTTCAAGCTTTGCTTGGACTTGGTTGATGTTCGCAGGAGATAGGTCCCTTTGGGGACGAATGGCAGGATGGGAAAGGAAGTTCTTGTTTGAGGTGGAGTTCAGAGGGTGCTCAAGTCAAGGTGGAGATTTTTATATGTGACTCGAGCGTTTGGATCATGTTCATGGAGCATTTGGAGCACTTGGAACTAAATGGAGCACTTGGGGTTTATGGAGCATGTTACAAAGGAACGAATCATCTGAGAAAGGAATGGATCGTCTGACAAAGGAACGGATCAAGTGCCAAAGGAATGGATCATACAAAAGGGGGTTTGGAGCAACTGGAAGAGCTTTGGAGCACTTGGGAGTGATATGGACAAGGGAACCTTGTTGTGCCATATGTTGAAGGGATGGGCCAAGAAGGATGTTGTTGCGCCAAGCGCATTCCTTCTTGCGCAATTATGCCCCCTGTTGCACCATGAGGAGTTCCTCTTGCACCATGAGGATCCCTCTTGCGCCATGAGGCATTCCTGTTGAGCCATGGAGTATGCTCTTGCGCCATGTAGGGCCTTGTTGTGCCATGTATGTTCCTGTTGTGCCAAGGTGGTGGTTTTGCTCCAATTTTGATGTTCTTGCGCCACACTTGAAGTCTCTTGCACCATCCGTATCCCTGTTATGCCATGATGGCGCAAGTTGGACCATCTTGGTCCTTGATGAGCCAAGTATGCTATGAAGTCCTCTATGATGCTCAAGATCGTTCAAGGATGCTCAGAAGTTGGTATTGCTCAAGGATTACACCATGTTGTGCCACCATAAAGGTTGTTGGGCTATTAGTGTTTATGATGCGCTACTTATACATCATGTTGCTCCACTATCGCACAAGGTGCTCCATCATGTGTGTTGGTGATGCTCATAGGTTGTATGACATGGATGAATGTTCCAGAAGATGCTGCATGGCGGATTGTGATTGTTTGACACCTTTCATGGGCATATGGGCCATTGGGCTTGGCCCATTAGGGTTTTAAGTCTGATCCCTCAAGTATAAATAGGAATGCATGATAGGTCATTTTGTATCTTGAATTCAAGAGTGATAGGCGAATCTATGTGTAATTGTACTTGTAACCTTTATTTGAGAGCTCTGAAATAAAAGAATACTCCCCTCCGGCCCGTGGATGTAGGTTAACTTGACCGAACGACGAAAATATTGTGTCTTGTGTGCTTATAGTTTTGCTAGTTATCCGCTTTACTTCCTAACATCCTAAAAAATTTGTTTCGATGGTTAGGCTATGTACCATAGCTTATCAGACGCACCAATCCATTCTCGCCATACATTCTTCTTTAGAATTTTATGACTCGGTGTATGAAGCCAGATGTTGATGAGAACTCGACAAATCTATGTTGATGGGTATATCATTGTTTGTGATATATTACACGCACCTACCCATTCTCTCCCAACAAATCTTCTAATAAAAGAAGTTAATGATTCATTGTATCTTCCATACACTGATAAAACTTCGACACTCTTTGCCGATGGGTACATTTCATACTGGAATGTATTACACGCATCATTCCATTCTTTCCCTTTACTCTTCTAATAACAAAAGTTAATGATTCATTGTATTTGCCATACACTGATAAAACTCCAACACTCTTTTCTGATGGGTACATTTCATACAGAAATGTATTACATGCATCATTCCATTCTTACCTTTTATTCTTCTAATAAAAGAAATTGATGATTCAACGTATAGAATCATACGATGATGAGACCTCACAATACTATGTCAGTGAGTGATAGTTCAAACCCACATTATTAGGAGACATCACAATCTCACTGGATTGTCAGCTTCATTCTTGATCCGTTGATGGAGTAAGTCAGATACGTTGACCGCTTCCGCTAGTACCTTACTTTTTTTGATGTCAAAAAGGGGGAGAAACCAATCTTCATTTGGTCATGAGGGAGATATTTCAGTTCAATATTCGACATATATGATCCTCCATATGCTGTTTTCGACATATTTTCATAATATCTCTAAATGAAGAATCAACTATGTCATAGTTTCAAGAAAGGAAGTTCTTATCTTCAAGGGGAGCAAATGCTAAAGAACTTGTTGTAGATTAGTTTTGACATCATCAGATAGGGGGAGATTGTAAGGTCACACCTTATGATCTAATCAGTCAAACACTACACGCTGACCACCAACGCCAGCACCAGTGTCAGCATCAGTGCCAGCGCCAGCACTAGATCTTATCAGCATCAGCGTGAATCAATGATCTTCGTGATCATATGTATATTAGGAGGTTATACATTTAAATATAAAATAGATATATGATCCGTAATCTTAGTGATTAGGATCATACCTTTACTTAGATAGGTATAGATCCCTTAATTAGTGGTATATCAATTATTGTAATCGTATATAATCAACATTAGGGTGAAACCCTAATGTAGTCTTCGCGAACGTCTTTGTGACCTCGTTCTCTTGGTGAGAACATTCTTTCTTAGTGAAAGTATCTTTGTGATTATTCGTGTTATTTTGTTTTTCTGATTAATCTTTTCTTAGTTTGTTTGTTCTTTGTTATTCACTTGAGTGTATCCGATCGGTATAAACCTTCATCATCATTGAATTGAATAGGAATAAGTTTCACGAGGAATTAATGCCCATTGAGTTAAACGGTTATTGACATAGTATTAGGAATGGATTGGCTTAGTGCGAATGATGCGGAGATACTATGAAGAAAGAAGATGGTGAGATTAAACCCTCCTGGAAGAGAATCATTTATGGTGTACGGGGACAAACGCCGAATAAATTCTAGAATCATCTCCCTGATGAAATCTAGAAAGTGTTTGGCCAAAGGATGTACATCATATCTAGCATCCGTGATCAGTGCAAAGAAGGAGAAGAAAGAGATGAAAGGAATACCCGTGGTGTGTGAGTTTCCGGAAGTCTTTCCCGAAGATCTTCCTGGATTGCCCCTTGATAGACAAGTAGAGTTTCAAATAGAATTGTTACCAAGAACAACATCGATAGAGAAAGCACCATACCGATTAGCACCGACAAATATGAAAGAGCTTATGATACAACTTCAAGAGTTGTTGGACAAAGGTTTCATTAAACCTAGTTCTTCAGCATGGGAAGCTCTGGTGTTATTCGTAAAGAAGAAGGATGGGAGCATGAGGACCTGCATAGATTATAGAGATTTGAGCAAAGAAGCTATGAAGAATAAATACCCATTGCCTAGGATCGATGACTTGTTTGATCAACTGCAAGGTGCAAGCTACTTTTTGAAGATTGATCTCAGGTCAGGGTCTCATCAGCTAAAGGTACAAGAGCAAGATATTGAGAAGACAGTTTTAAGAATGAGATATGGACACTATAAGTTTTTGGTTATGTCGTTAGACTGACTAATGCTCCAGCAAGATTTATGGATATGATGGACAGGGTTTGTAAACCTTTCCTCGATAGGTCTGTAATAGTATTCATCCACAACATTCTGATTTACTCGAAGAGCCAGTAGGAGCGTGGCAGACACTTGCGAGAAGTATTAGAAGTTCTAAAGAAGGAGAAGTTGTATGCCAAGTTCTCTAAATGTGATTTTTGGACATGAGAGGTTCAATTCTTGGGTGATGTGGTTAACCAAGAAGGGATAATGGTTGGCCCATGAAAGATCGAAGCAGTGATGAAGTGGGAACGACCAAAAACTCCCACTGAGATTCGTAGCTTTCTAGGATTAGCTAGATATTATAGAAGTTTTATGCAAGGCTTTTCTTCAATAACTGCTCCATTGATAGCTTTGAACCACAAAGGAGCTACCTATACATGGAGTGAGAAGCACTAAGAAGCTTTCTAAAAGCTAAACAAGTGATTGTATGAAGCCCCAATTCTTGCATTACCTGACGGAGTTGAAGACTTCTCTGTTTACAGTGATGCATCTGGAAAGGAAAAGGCCAGAAGCGTTAAGAATTGAAATTGTCTCAACGATTGTAGAAAGTATCAAGAAAGCTCAGGAGGAAGCTTTGGAGGGAGATAACCGAAAGGAGTAACGATTAGTCAAAACGTTAGTGTTCGGTACAAAAAACCAAGGATTGAATGTTTTCCAAAACAGGAATTGGGGTGCCGACGACGGGAGGAATGATATAACTTCTCATGGAAGAAGCTCACAAGACCATGTACTCGATTAATCCTGGCAGTACCAAGATGTATAGAGATCTGAAACCATATGACTGGTGGCCGACGATGAAGCTCGATGTTGCTAAGTATGTGGATGAGTGTGTGACCTGTGCGAGAGTTAAGGCGCAACATCGGAAACCATATGGGAGTTTGGAGCCTTTACCTGTACCCATGGGTAAATGGGAAGACATCACCATGGATTTTGTGACCAAGCTACCTAGGACAAAGAGTGGTCACGACATGATTTGGTTAATCGTGGAACAATTCAAAGAGAGTGCACACTTTATAGCAGCCAATGAGAGATGGTCTATGGATAAGCTTGCAAATGTTTATGTGAAAGAGATAGTGAAAGTTCACAGTGTTCCATTGATAATTATGTCAGATCGTCACAGTCGTTTCACCTTTATATTTTGGAAGAGCTTACATAAAGAGATGGGTACAAAGTTGTGTTCGAGTACAACCTGAAAGGTCTAGTATGCTCAAGAATCATATTAAAGTGATATTACTAATTAACATATGATACTAATGGTTCACACTAACAACAACTTGATATAATTGATTATTTATAAGAAATTGATTTTAATAAATATTCAATAAAACTCTTTATAATTAAATTGGAAATTATTTATTTCATGGAAATAATAATTTTCATTAGCAAGTAATATTACATAATTCATATGGTATGAATTATTAAGTTGTGTACAACGTTTTGGACTAGTTATAAACCCTTTTGTCTTTTACTCAAAAGACAAAGTTTATACTTTATAAAACTTGTGTTTATAAAATTTAAACTAACTCTTCTTTTTATATATATAATTCCAAAAATTAGATAAAGATAAAGAAGTTATGGGCTTTCCATTAGTTTATTCAAAAGAAATGAAGCATGGGAGACATATTTATGACATGGGGACATATGTGCTTAAAGTGTTAAGACCTAATGGTTAATACTTTCACTTTATGCATATAAATAAGAGGCTTGCATTCTTGAAATGTTGCTCATTCTTTCATTCCTCTTAAAACCGTAACATGCTTAGAGCATGTTACTCTCTCCCTTTTGTTCTTCTTTTCTTCAAGAATACTTACATCTTCATGCCTCTTTAAGTTCATACTGGTTATGAACTTAAAGCCTAAGGGTTTAAGAGTTTATGGACTAGCATCTACATCAAGTTGAGTTATTGTTGGTGTCTCAAAGGTTCCACATTCTTCATCAACTTCCAAGCCTCCCAAGAGGACCCAAAGAACAACAAAGGTTGTTATTTATTCATCCTTTCTATGGTTGGTGTTTTAATCTTTCTATAACTTGCAAGGAGATCGTTGGTGGGTATAAAATATATATGTTATTTCAAAATTAAAATCTTACGTTGACATAATTTTTCTAGTTTATGAAAATATTTTTTTGAACTAAAACGCAACACAACCTACCATCCACAGACTGATGGTCAGAGTGAAAGGACAATTCAAACAATGGAGAATATGTTGAGAGCTTGTACTATGGAATTTCTCGGTAACTGGGATGAGCATCAATCCTTGGTAGAATTTTCCTACAATAATAGTTACCATTCGAGAATTAAGATGACACCTTATCAAGCACTGTATGGAAAAAAGTGGCGTACGCCGTCTTGTTGGCTTGAAGCTGAAGAGAAATAGTTTATGGGTCCTGAGATTGTCCATCAGACCGCTGAGAATGTGAAAGTGATCAGGGAAAGGATGCTAGCAGATCAAAATCGTCAAAAGAGCTATGCAGATAAGAAGCGACAACCAATGACTTTCGAAGTTGAAGATTTGGTGTTGCTCAAAGTCTCTCCTTGGAAGGGGGTTATCACATTTGGAAAGCGAGGAAAACTGAGTCCAAGCTTAATTGGACCATTGAAAGTTCTTAAAAAAAATCAGGAACCAAGCTTACAAGCTAGAATTGACAGAAGAAACAGAAGGTATTCATAACACCTTTCATGTGTGTTATTTGAGGAAGTTTGCGGGAGAAGTTCCCAATAAAATTCCACTCACACAGTTAAGGATCGATGAGAATAAGAGGCTGATTGAATAACCTGAAGCGATTGTTGATCGTAAGACGAAGAAGTTATGATGTGAGATTGCCGAACTAGTTCTTGTGTGATGGAAACCTACGTCTGGGCCGAACCTTATCTGGGAAACAGAAAGTGACATTATGAGTCGCTAATCGCATTTGTTTGCTGATGCATGATTCTGAGACGGAATCAATCTAAGGGGGAGAGAATTATAACCCTCATGTTTCTCGCTAGGCATTAACAAAATGGTGTAATTGTAATGGTCAACAATTGTAACCTTTTTTGAAGTTAATAAAGATAATTATCTGAGTATTATGTGATTTACGTAGTTATGTGTATTATATGTGCTTAAAACAATATAATAAAATAAGAATAAAATATACGTCCAAAATAGAATAATAATTAGGACGGATAGCCTTGATGAAAGAGGAAGTAGTCGTGATGAGGATTCCAGAGATATAAAGAACACTCCAATCTGACTTATAACGAAGAAGTTATGATGCGTTGAAGTTTCACGTTCGAACCAATACGGCTGTAGATATCGTAAATAGTGAATCAGAGATATAACGCTTATTTCAACGTAACTGTGTTAGTACAAAAATCGAATTTGAGATTGGTTGATTTTTAGCCGAAAAAACCTAAATGAGAATCGAAGACTCGTTAATAGGAGTCCGTCGATAGAAAGACAGTCGGAAACGGATGTTGGACGAGAGAGTTACAAATTTTTAACGGACTTTAACTGTCTAAGCCTGTTAAAAATAACTTTAAAAATAAAGTCAAAATTAGCTGACAGAGTCTAAATGAAAGCTGTAGATCTCATCGGTGGATACGCGTGGATATAAAACCCGTTGAAAACGGAACTCGTATGATGAAGCTATGAAATTTTGAATAAAATATGATTTTTTGCGTGTAGCCGCGTGCACAGACACGATGTTCGGCGCGCATCTGACATCTAGCCAAATCTCGACACATGACACCACTCAGAGAACGACACGTCAGCACCCCGACCATTTGCGCGACGTGCCCCGACAGAGTGCGCTACGCACATATCTTTTTTGGCTATAAATACCCGCCTCCGTATATGCTTTTAATATATCACTCTATAGCTCAATCCCTCGAGTTCTCTCTGCACCAGATCCAAATTTCCTTAGTTTCTAGTCTACCGGCGAAGCCCTGTGACTCCTGAGTGCCCGACAAGTAGTACCCCTCGAGTAGGAGCTCTGACAGTGCAATTTCCGGACTTCTGTCTAGGACATCTCTGTAAGTTAGATTACAATGTATATTATTTTAGTGTAATTTATATTTATATTCATAGTCGTCATTATAAATTTATAAATAAGATTTTTCAATGATTCCAAATCATTATACTGATTGATCTACTTACGGGGGTGATGTCTAGACAATATTTATTGACGTGTTTAAAGTGGGATTTCCAAACATTATACTATGTATACCAAATAGACCCTACCTTCGATATGATCTTATCTGGTTGCTCCTTACCTGATAGATCTTGATGTTGGCATTGGAATTGTTGAGGAATCTAGACTATTAATTAGTCACAAAGAATAATAAACTAAGACTTAGTGATAATTGAACCTAGGTCACATCAAAAGAAAGGCTAAGTGTTGAAGCGAAGCGCTGCCCAACTTTCCAGTCATCCTCTTTAACAAGTGAATGCATAGTTACTTTTCACTTACACATAGATATAAAGTATCTATATGATTAAATGTTATTTGTGCCTATTATCTGAATTACTTGATATATGTGTTAGATAAATTATATGATTTTACCTAATTAATCGTATATGTATTTTCTTATATATTTATATAAAATATGTTGGGTAGTAATGGGTGATAAAAATGATGAGATGCTGGTGAGAGGATTTTACTTTTGATGACCTAGTCATCTAGCAGAGTATAGATGACGACCACAGACTATTCTAGACAGTCCATTGGAAACGCTGGCAGGGTCGCAACTGTAGGTGTTAATGAAATATTTGTTCATTTGATGTACTCTATCATCTCCATGGTCGCCTTATTGACATCTATTGCTAAAGGAATCCCCAAAGCAGTATTGTCTACCCGTTTATGATGATGATCCTTAGGATAGGTCCCTTGAGATCAGTATAATAGGATCAATATGTGAGAATAACGGGAATGGATAATCGGGTAAATTATTTGATGTGAAATATATAATTAAAGAGCTTAATTATTGTGGGTTGAATACCCTATGTGCTCACCAGGCCCCCAAGACTGACCTACTATGTTTCTTTGTATCACAGGTAGTGGTACGAAGACACTTGGATGATGAGTGATTTGAGGAGTTTGTAGGACATTAGTATAATAAGATGTTGTAAGGTCTATTAAGACTTGTTTATGCTTATGTATATGTATTAACGATGACATCCCATGGATTTAAAACATAATTGAAATACATTTCTTCGGAAATGCTTGATAATACTATTATCGAGTTTTGGGAACAAATTCCGCATCAATTCTAACACTCTGGAATAAATAAAGCATAAATAAAAAGTTTTAAATTGGCCGTGAAAATGGGGATGTCAAAGTCTTCATAGCACCAAAGTACATTCATATGTAGTATACTCTACAGCCTGGACACTACACGAGAAAGAATTTATGCAAAGTGTTTGGAAATGGAATTCCTAGTGACCTAGGAAAAGTGTTATAATATGCTAGATCGAGCATATTCGTGAGAAGGATCCTAGAAGGCGAGTCTAGGAAAGTTAATATGTGCTTGATAGATTCGCAAAATGCCTAGTGGAGTCTAGGGATAAACTGTCGTATGTGCTTGTTTGGACACACTTATGTGTGTTAAATTGAGTTGTGTTTATCTTGTGTAGTGACTTGGGAACTGCACGTCATATCTTGGGATGAGTATGAATAGGTGTGAAAGGTAGTATAGGCATGTATTACCCGAAGCACAAGATTCGTACTTAGATCAGGAGGAGTTACAAGGTTACTAAGACAATGGTAGTTGAGTTTGTTTTGCATGTTTCCATCATTACCTGCGATATGGTGATGTCTTGGAGAGTGATTCTGGTTTGAGAACAAGTAGTCATAAAGGATCAAGTCCGAGAAATGCAGATCTATGTAAGTGAGTGAGTTGATTAAATTTGAGAACCTTGTTCAATGTAGTAACCGAATTTAGCCGGGAGAGTTAAGAAGGAACTAAACAAGGTGGTCGATTGAAGGATTGCAACCTTCGTTAGGGATGAGCAACCAAAAGCTAAAGATGCTACCTGCTATGATATGGTTGTAGGTTGTCCTGCCATGTTCAAAGGAGGAAGAATCGGATTGATAACACAAGATAGAAGGTGTTTTTTGTATTAGTGTTTGACTCGCAAAGACAAGAGTCTAGTTCAATATGTATCTAATGTGCTGTGTAATGGAATGTCATTAGAGTATGACCATTCGGTCTTTTACTATAGCTGAAGTAAAGACCTTATCTGGGATTGGGTTTACGATCCAACTTAGGAAGTAGAAGGAGTCATCGATAAAGTCAAGTTTGTGATTTAGGAGTTAGGGCTGAAGGTTCATCGGTGGACGAAAGAACAAGTGCAGGTTCAATCACCACAATCAGTAGATATGTTCAAACCTATTGACTCTAATTTAAGAGACTAGAATAGCTACAGTTTTCGTAGCTAGTATATAAAGGTGAAGTTGCAAATGTCTTGTGTGCATTTGCACCCACGTGTTTTTAGATATAATCAGGAGGATCATTGCAAATGGTCAATTGGAGCACGACAAGGTTGAGTGTCCCATAGAAGATGGAAGAATTGTATGGAGATCAGCAACCATCGTTGTTGCTAATGATTTTCATTACATTGGTAATACCCTCTTATGCCATTTTGTATGCATGTGTATTGGTGGACAACTTTGTGCTTGTCAAGATCTTGTTTGGTCTACGGGCGTGTTATGCGAGAAGATTAATCATTGAGAAAAAAAAAAGAATTGATACTACATTGGAGATGTTAAAGTCATTGATATGACAATCACGAATTTCTTCCAAGAAGAAAGAGAGCTACAAACCACATAGGCAGATCCAGCTTGGGCTTTGACTGGATGTGAGTAGCAGTAAGTGAGGTTTCGAACCCAAGTGGGGGAGAACCAACCATTAAGACAAAAGCGCAAAAGGAAACTCGACATTGGTTTAATATCATGATCCAGGAGAGTTGCAATACATGAAACTAAGGGAGAGTTATTAGCTTTCGTTTTTGTTATAAAATGGGTGTTTTGGTTGGAAAGTGAGAAAACGACATCAAATATTGTGAGAGAGCTTTAAACATTTACCTATTTATATGGGTAAATGGGACGATCTTATCTTAGACCTTATCATCATGTGTCCCAGGATGGTGTAGAACCATGATGTGTCATTGTTTATAGTTGACCAAGCGATAAAATTATGCCTTTCTAGGTATTCCATATATGGCGAACTGGTCTATAGAGAATGTTTTTCGTGAGATTCGTTATCATGGGTAAGTAAAGATTTTAATTTAAGATTATTCTCGGAATATCTTAAATATTATGTTAGTGATAATGTGAAAACTGTTTTAGTCCAACAAAGTTGAAACCCGAAGGGGACATATATCAGTGAAGATCGTGAACTTTGTCATTTAATCCTTAGTGATAAGGAGAATGGTTATGTGGAGAATTCAACGTGATAAAGACGCTTATTTATAATGAAAGTTTAAATAAAGAGATTTGGTGTTTCAATATTGAAACTAGGTAAAAGGTTGATAAGCTGTCATAAAGGATCCTAGAATATTGTTTTTGAGTATAGATAAGGGAGTAAGTTGATTTGGTACTATGAGAGCCCAATGAGACGATTCTTACTTGGGAAAACTAAAAGTGAGTAGCATGGATCACATGTATCCGCTGAGTTTGTGATTTCGGGATGAAATCATCCTAAGTGGGGGATAATTGTAATGTCCGCGAACTCAGGCTAGACGTTTTAAGGATTATAAGATATAAATGTTTGTTTTGCCGAACAATTAAATCCTCGAATAAGATAATCGTAAATAAATAATAATCCTTCATACGCGATACGTGTTATATAAATGATATATATATATATATATATATATATATATATATATATATATATATATATATATTGCATACATGTTTTATGGATAAATATTACGAGCTTATAATATTTGTATAAAACTTTAATATAAATTTAACGAAATACATTAAATAAACGTTTAAAAATAAAAGATTATTTAGGATAAATAATCTTAACGAAAGTTGTATTAGTCGTGATGATGATTCTGTGAGTATAAATAACGCCTAATTCTAACTTCGTATGAAGAAGTTATGATTTTTCAAAATTTTGCGTTCAACCCGACACAACAATGTGTGTCGTAAAAAGTGAAATGGAGATCGGTTTCTCGTTAGAAAAAATAATCTAAACGAATGTTGATGTACTCGAAAATACGAATATGTCGATAACGGAGTTCGTATGAAGAAGTTATGAATTTCGCAAAGTCTTTTATAGTGTATTCTTCATAGACTGTAAATTAAAAACAAAATGCGAATTAGCCGACAAAGTCTAAAGGAAAGTTGTAGTACTTGTCAATACGAAACCGATGATATAAAGAATGTCGAAAGCGGAGCACGTATGTGAAATATATGGTTTTTCGAAGATTCGAGAATTTACCCGGGCGAGACGACGCAGCCCCACCCAAATCGCTACACGTGTCATGCCAGGAATTCACCCTTGCTGCCTACGCCACTACGCTGAACGTAGCTCTACGCCTACGCTCTGAGCGTAGACTTTCCTGGCAGCCGATAAATAAGAACTCGATGATTGCTCATTTCCTCATAATTTTTACCCCGTTTCCTCTAGAAACTCTCCTATATTCCGAGCTCGATTCTCTCGATTTTCCGGCTACTTTAGCGAGCCTCTGAGGCGTCAGAGAGCCCGACGTCGACGGCGACAACAACCACAACCACAAGAAGGTGACGACGGCAACAAAAACGACAACGGCAACAACAACAACGACAATGACGACAACAACAAATCTAATAATAATAATAACAACAACAACAAAAGAAAAAAAAAAAAAAATATAAACGAAAAACAAAAGACAAACTATAAAATCAAGGGCACAACTAGCAATCAATGACAATGAATAGATTCACCTTATAATTAATTGTTGATTGTTGATAATGGAATTTGATCAGTGGTTCAATGATCACTCGATATATATTATTTCGATATATATTATTTGGTTTCGTCCCCCTTAGTTCTCGAACTTGTGTTTTGTCTTGTCCGTTGATGTAACTTGATTTATCTGAGCGAGTGAAATATGTTAAAATTTTGTATTCTTTATTTTTATGTGCATCTTTAATCGTCGCGCTACTGTGTTTTGTGTGTTTATCTTTGATCCTTACAAATTTGGTTTGAATTTACAATGTGGTTTAATACCTTATAATAAAATTTTAGATAAGTAATAAAAATGTATTATTTTAGGAAGCGAAGAAAAAAGATGTTTTTATATGAATTCAATTTGTCTCTTTTTGATATTCATGTGATATAACATGAAAATTGAAGATCTCAACGAAAGAAACTGAGAATGTGGATCTACAATCTTGGACTTAAATATTTTAAAATCTACGAGTAATATTAAAATATATGCAGAGGCAATTGGTTTTTAGGAATATCTTAGTATTTCATAGAACTTAATAAAAAACTAAAACTTTTTAAGATTCAACTGGATAAGAAACAAATAATGCACGTTAATGAAAATCTATACCAACCATCAACCAATGAATTATTTTAATATCTAATAGTCAGAAAAACAGACAGACATGATCATGTTAGCTAACTAGATTGATGATATATATATATATATATATATATATATATATATATATATATATATATATATATATATATATATATATATATATATATATATATATATTCATTTGAGACCATACTAATTTTGTGAGACCGTGAGACAAAATCTAAAATTAATTTGAAAATACAAAATAAAAGGAAAAATCTGAAAATTCTTTTTTTAATTATTATTTTCGTCACTTTAATTACCTAAAAAAAATAAAAAAAAATTACCGTTTTTTTTTAAAAATACTTGAAATATTCTAATAGAATATTACACTGTAAATATTCTAATGTGATTTTTAGAATGTTAGAATATTCTATTAGATTTGTCAGATATGTAAAATATTCTAATATTCTACTATAATATGTAAAAAAAAGGTATTTTATTTATTTGTTTTTTATTTTTTTTGGTATTTTTTTTATTTTTTTTTTGGAAAATATAAATTCCGAAAATAATATTTGAAAAAAAAAATTTCGAAAATTTGAATTTTCAATTATTTTGCATTTTAAAAATGTTTTTTTTATCTACCAAATGAGTGGCTATGATTGCGTCTCACGCTCTCACAAAATTAGACCGTATCACATGAACCTAACCCTATATATATATATATATATATATATATATATATATATATATATATATATATATATATATATATATATATATGTTCAAATGTTTCTCACATCTATTGTGTGCTACAATGCACCAATAAGATTTTAGTATTAATTATATGTATATTAAATGCTATCTATACTAATAACTCATTTTTATGGAAACCAATTAAATTCGTCATTAATGTCAACAATAATATTCTTTCTGAATGAATTCATATTAGAAGAATGAGAGTGTATTCCAGCAGAATGAGAGCGTATTCTAGTAGAATACACTGTCGTTCTTCATATTCAATGCAACTTTATTGTATTTTAAGTGAGTGAGTCATGAAACAAAATACGAACTCATATATAAAAACCTAGATGCGAATTCATTCTGAAAGAATCTTATTACTGACATTAATGACAGATTTAATTAGTTTCTGTAAAAAGAGAATTATAATTATGGATATCATTTAATATACATATAATTATGGAAATCATTTAATATCTATATTTATTTAATTTACTAAATTCCTATTGGTGCATTCTAGCACACAATAAATATAAGAAACAAAATAACGTTACCCTATATATATATATATATATATATATATATATATATATATATATATATATATATATATATATATATATATATATATCAAACTAATTATTAATATTAACGATTTGGTTTTTTTAAAGAAAATTGGGACACGTTAGTTTGTTTGTGTATGAAATTTCAACAAGTATAAAATCATACTGTGAACTATTCAATACAATGGTCGGAAATCAATATATCAAGATGACCATGTTTTATTTACCAAATCTCATGACCATGCAGTTCAACTGGGAATTCGTGATCTTGTTTCTTGTTGGTTCCATTAGACAGCGAGGCTAGTTTTCATATCAACGTTCGAGAAATCAAGGCAATGGGGGGACGGATTGGGAACGGCTCCTTCGGGGGCATTCCTCGTGCATGGAACAACCAACTTAGAACTGGTACGGACAAGGGGAAGCCGACTCTTTACTTAAAATAAAGCATTGCGATGGTCCCTCCAAGTGCGGGCCTTAGCGGGGTGTGGGGATGCCTCGTTGAGTCGCTGCGGCAACAATTCCAGGTTTGTGGTCGAGCATTGGTAGGACGGGTGTTGGTCGATTAAGACAGCAGGACAATGGTCATGAAAGTTGAAATTCGCAAGCAACGCTGCTGACCTAAGCACATCATTGCTAGTTGGGTGTGGGCAATATAGTATATGCTTGGGGCTCAGGCTCCACTGTTGGTGGCGCCCTTCCGTCAATTCCTTTAAGTTTCAGCCTTGCGCCCCCAACACCATGCCAACCTGTTAGGGATGTTGGGGAGGTATGGTGCGATGTGTGAGATGAGCCTTGTACCCTTGGTCGTTCATGGGTTTATGTGTGGGAAGTAGCCTTGTTTCCTTGGTCGTTCATGGTTTTGTGTGTGGGATGAAGCCTTGTTCCCTTGGACGATAAGGTCATCCGTTATATCCACCACTAACCATTATAGTGGTGTTACATCATCACCACTAACTACCACTAAATCTATGGGATACCCACCACTACCACTCAACTCCACATCATTTTTTAATTAAAAAATACAATAAACATGCTACTTTAAAAAAAAAGTCATAAAATTTTTTTTAACTAGTTTTTCATTAAATAAAAAACCTAGAATTAAAAAAAAACTACATTACTTAAATAACCTAGAATTAAAAAAAAAACAAACAAACATAAAAAACAAATCTTCGTTCATGTTAAGCTGGTACAAATGCTCTACAACATCTTCTCGAAGATTGAAACACGTTTCATTGTTATGAATTTCAACAACTCGTGCTAAAAATTCAGTCGTTTCGGGCACAAACTCTTTAAGCGGGATGACTATGTCATTTAGATCATACGTGCAAATCGCCCGACCTTGATCTTTAATAATCATATTATACATGATAATACATGCTTGGACCATTCGTTTAATTATATATTTATCCCAAATTCGTGTAGCGTATTTCACTACATGCCATGTCTGCTTGAGGACTCCAAATGCCCTCTCGATATCCTTTCTCGATGATTCCTGCCTTTTTGTGAACAACTTTTCCTTTTCACTTTGAGGAACCAATTATGTCTTCATCAATGTAGAATAATCAGGGTATATCTCATCACAAAGGTAGTAACCATATTTATACGAGTGCCCGTTTACCAAGAATAACATATCAGGTGCTTTGCCTGTCCAAAGATCGTTGAAAAGAGGAGACTGGCCAAGAACAGTAATGTCATTGTTAGACCCCACAACTCCAAAGAACGAATGCCATATCCATAAATCCTGAGATGCAACCGCTTGTAGTATTATACTTGGTTTACCTATATCACCTCGAGTGAATTGACCACACCATGCAATTGGACATTTTCCCAAGCCACATGCGTACAATCTAGACTACTAAACATACCCGGAAATCCATGCCTCTCTTCATGAGCCAAATATAATCTCTCAATATCACGTGGAATAGGTTTATGCAAATATTCTTTGTGAAAAACCTCATACACACATGCACAAAACGAATCTGCACAATCAATTGCGCAACTCTCGGATACTTCCAAGTACTTGTCGACTGCATCAAAGGCTATACCGTATCCTAAATACCTAAGCACATCAGCACATTTGTGTATACTGCTAAAACCATTCTTCGTCTGGCATCAGGTTTTTGTTTTAAAAAATCATAACGAGCCTCTTAAGCATTACTAATACGTAAACATATAGCCTTATTTAGACGGAAGTTCCATTCGAACGAGTCATCATTGTAAAATCACGTACCGGTCCTATGCGACTTGGCGATCTCGATTAACGACCGCTCTTGAACGCAAAACATCCGAAATTTCTTCATCATGAATGTGTTGCACAAAGTTGAAGAAGGTCGATATGAATTCTCCATCATCATCCGAATCGAAATTCTTAAATAAATCCATGTATATTTGTTTTTAAAGATAGAGAGTGTAAAATAGAATGGTTTGAATGTATAGGTTGTTAAATTGTTGTGTTTATATATAGGTAATGTTTTTATATTAAACAAAAATTTCAAAATTATGACCGTTGAACAGTAAGAAAGTGAAATGCAAGCTAATTGGTCGTTTAGGTTCGTCGTCGGCATCACGAAGGAGCACGAGCACGTCCGACCATGAATGGTCGGGATAGTGTGCACGCCGGATTTCCATGGCCACGTAGACCACAATGGGCTTCGTCGAAGGTATACGCGATGCCCTAAGGGTAAGTGTAAGGGTGATGTGACATTGCCAAATTATAGTAAGTATATGGTGACTCATATGTAGCAAGTGTGGGGTGAAGTAAATAGACTTACAAAGCTTTAACCAAGTATTTTTCTCCCTCTCTCTTTCTCTCTCATTATATATATATATATATATATATATATATATATATATATATATATATATATATATATATATATATATATATATATATAGAGAGAGAGAGAGAGAGAGGGAGAGAGAGAGAAAGAGAGATTACATTGAGATTCTAAAAAAAAGAGATCTTGAAATTCAACCTCAACGACATACTTTTCATCCGTCGTTCTAACATACCAGTGTACCGACATAGCGTGATATGCTTAATCGAAAATGATTATATGACCGAGAAGTATAATCATATATGATTATGCATGTTTATACATATATGCATAATCATAAATGATTACACACACACAAACACACACACACACACATATACATATATATATATATATATATATATATATATATATATATATATTAGTTCTCATAGTGATTAATTATATGTGATTATGGTGGTTGGTGACGGAGGTGGTGGTGGTGGCAGAGGTAGCGGTGGTAGAACTGACAGAGGTGGAAGTGGTGGGGTCGGTTGGTGGTGGAGGAGGTGGTGGTGGCGGTTGGGAAGGTAGCAAGGGAAAAAGGAATGAACAACGCCTCATAATCATTTATGAATATAACTCTATTGTCGCCCCATTACGACGGAGCACTAGAACGACAAATAAGAAATATGTGGCTGATGTTGAATATCAAGATCTTTATTTTTTTGGAATCTCAATGAAACCGACCTCTTTCTCTCTCTCTCTCTCTCTCTCTCTCTCTTCGTTCTCGTTTAAGGTTTTTTTCTTGTTCTCGTCGTTCCCACTTAACCGCTTCTTTTTATCGAAGAATTTCTATGTGTTCATGTTTCAATACATTTTTCTCTTGTTGCACTACTATGTGTTTATTGATATTATCATATATATGTGCTTTGATATTCTTTCACTTTCCTTCGCATGTTTAGCCGTTCGCTTCTCCTTGTACCTTCATATCGATAGCCGAGGAAGGGAGACCTTCGTAATGTCGTCTGAAATTTCATCTGTCTCGACATTAAGGTTGATGTGATTTTGTGCATGGGAAACGTCGACTTAATCCGGATTTCATGAACTCTTTGATTGTGTTTCTTACGACGTTGGAACGTAAGTCGATTTTGGATCTTTTCTGGAAATTAGAAAAAATGGCCCATCTCTAATTGATATTGCGCTATCGTTTAAAAACATCGAAGTTCATGGTATCACTTTCTTTTTCTGAATAAATCTTTTTGTGTATCCCATTGAATTTGCTACACCTCATGTTCATTTCTCTCAATTTACTACATAGGGTATCATTGTTGCTCTATGGACTTTTCTTCATCATAGCATGAAAATTTTGGATCACTCCTTTCCAAAAAAGCCATTTTCTTCATGCAATTTCCATCAATGTTGTTTTTTGACACTAACACAATTTCTTCATCTTCCATCCATCAATGTGGACCTCTTTGAGCATCTTTGGTTTTTCTTTCCCCTTTCTATTCCCTAATACCTTCAACTTGTTTCATTAGAGTTCTGTCATCAAAAATTACTACCAATGGTTGTATGGGTGGTGGTTGTTGGCTAGGAGTTGATTGAAGGGTAGTTTGTGTTTGAGAATTTGGTATGGAATATGATGAACCGAAATGGTTTTTTTTGGAAATTTAGTTGTTGCCCATAAACGTCTTGTTGGAAATATGATGTTGGAGGAAATTACATCGAAGGTGAGGTGGGGTTGAGATAGTTTTGTTGGTAGCGCAATTTTGGCGAACCTTTGATGTTAAGTAAATGAAAATATGACTCGTATTGAGCAAATCCCGCGGCAGAGAATGTGTTTGGGTGTGGTTTAGGTTTAGTAGAGGGGTGTTTGGGTTTTGATCAATTGTTGTGTAACTGTGTAAGAGAAAGAAAGAGATAAAATGGTGTAAAAAGGATAAAAAGGTATGTATTTATAGATAAAAAATGATTTTTTTTTGTAAGAAAATCTGAATGCTCAAATGTCATATGAACTAGTAAAAAATGATTGGTTTGCGAAAACTCAGGTTTAACCAAACCGGTCGAAAACCTCAAAAACCAGAATAAACGAGCTTACTTGACCCTTAAAATTGGGTTTTTGAAAAAAACATAATTACTTTGAATGTCTGGGTCTCTTTTCTTTTTTAAAGAGTTCAATTGCAACAACAAATTTTTACAACCAACAACGTGGGAGAAGTTGTATATCATTCAAGTTTCAATATAACCTTTCACCATTCTTTTTTATAACATCAAACAACTATGAGAGTGTTTGGCAACGAACGGTTAAGAGCTTCTACTTTTTAGCTTTTAACAAAAAGCTCAATTTAAAGAAAAACATCGTTTGAGAGTACGAACGTTTAACTTTTAGTTTAAACAAAAAACTTCAAATCTAAAAGTTACTTCATGTAACGTTTAAGAAAAAGCTATTGAACCTTTTTAATCAATTTTCAGAATTTCCCCTAAAATTATATTTATATATTTATCTCTTTTTAAACGATTGTTCCTTTTATGTATTTTAATACATTTCTAAAGTTTTCAGCTACTTTTGTCAAACATTAATATAACAAATCCAAGCTACAGCTTCCAGCTACCCGCTTGCATCCACCAACCACTGGCTACCATCTAGTTTTGCCAAACACGTCCTATATATTTTTCTCTTTATATCCAATGTGGTATATGTTGTTATAAAAAATTAACCATATGCTTTTCAATTTTCACTAAAGTCGTCCACCATTTCTTTTATTTTTTTTATTTTGTCCAATAATATAAGGTATATCATAATTTTACTTTCAAGATAGGTCCTATGACTTTTCCTATATAAATACTAAACACATTTAAAAAAATAGGTGTGTCTTAGTGTAACGTCCGCGTTTCTCGTTAGACATTAGTTATAAAGATGTAATTACGTCGGTCTGCGATTGTAACCTTTTATGAATAAATAATTGAGAATTATTTGAATATATGTGTTTATAAGTTAATTGGATGAATATTGTGTGTATATAATATTTGTGTAAAATCACTTTTTAAAAGTTAATAAATAAGGCTAAAATAAACATTAAAAATACAATATTAATTAGGATAAATAGTCTTGATGAAAGTTGACATAGTCATGATGATAATCTCGAGGATATAAGGAACGCTTGAATCTGACTTTGTATGAAGAAGTTACGATCCTTCGAAGTTTCGCGTTCAACCCTATACGTCAAAATGTGTCATAAATAGTGAAATAGAGATAAGTTGCCTATTAGCCTAAGTAATCTAAACAAAAGTCATAGAAATCATAAAAGCGAGAGAGTAAATATAGAGAACGCCTAAATATGACTCCATATGTGGAAGTTATGCTTTTTCAAAGTTTCAGCGTAGTAGTGTGGACACAGAAATCGAAATTCAAATTGGTTGATTGTTACCCGAAACAATCTAAACGAGAGTTGAAGATCTCGTGAATAGGATTATGCCGATATAAAGACAGTCGAGAACGGAATTCATATGAAAGAGTTATGATTTTTATACGGGTTTTAAATGTCTAAGCCCTTTAAAAATATAAAATTAAAAGTAAATTGAAAGTTAGCTGACAAAGTCAAAATAAAAGTTGTAGTACTCGTCGATAGCTACGCGTGGATATAAAGAACGTCGAAAACGGATCTCGTATGAGAAATATATGACCTTTAGAAAATCGTAAAAACGAGAGAGTACATATAGAGAACGCCTAAATCTGATTCCGTATATGAAAGTTATGATTTTTCAAAGTTTCAGCATAGTAGTGTGGACATAGAAATCGAAATTCAAATTGGTTGATTGTTACCCGAAACAATATAAACGAGAGTTGAAGATCTCGTGAATAGGATTATGCCGATATAAAGACAGTCGATAACGAAATTCGTATGAAAGAGTTATGATTTTTATACGGGTTTTAACAGTATAAGCCCTTTAAAAATATAAAATTAAAAATGAATTGAGAGTTAGCCGACAAAGTCTAAATGAAAGTTGTAGTACTCGTCGATAGTTACGCGTGGATAAAAAGAACATCGAAAACGGAGCTCGTATGAGAAATATACGATTTTTAGAAACTATTAAAAATTCGACACGCGAGCACGCTTCAAGATGGGGCAACACAGACTAGGGGAATTTCGATATATAGCAGTAGGGCACATGATCGACGTCGCCTTTTAGTGCGCAACGCACCTTGCCAAAATTTTGTCTATAAATGCAACCTTCATCCCTCATTCCTTCTCACACTGTAACATCCTAAAAATACCGAGTAAAAATTTCATTTTAAATAACTTAATCCCATTTATTTATTGTTCCAATAGACGATAAAAATCAAAGTACTCTCAAAACATCACAATAATTCGTAAACATTCAATGCAAAATAAATCTCCTGGGGATGCAGTGCGATCAAGCCGGGCTCTCCCTTTTGAAATCAGAAATACATGAAACATTTAAAACATAAACCGTAAGCACAAAGCTTAGTAAGTTCCCAAAAATACCACATACCATACTAATCAATGGGCCCATCCCTGTGGTATATTTCAACCCAACATACAATCATGGTCCCAACCTTGGGGTATGTTTCAACCCGAGCATGATATAATGGGCCCAACCCTGGGGTTTATTTCAACCCAATCATATAATAATGGGTCTAGCCCTGGGGTTTATTTCAACCCAATCATACATGAAAGAGTCACAAAGACAGATAGCATTCTACATAACATAATCTAGTGGGCCGGCATTGGTGCCTTTGACCCACAAGTACAGTGAGAAGACTCACTTGAACTATTCAACAGAAGCCCAACAGCTACATCAACAACAAACAGCCAACCCAAGCTTTCTAAATCCAAATCGAGGCTAGTCCTTAGCCAAACACTCAATTCTACCTAAGTATGACAAAAACTCAAACTAGTCAAAAAGTCAACGGTCAAAGTCGACTGAGCCGTCAATAATATATCTTCATTTTATTATCGAGCAAAGAATGAATGACTCCAAAAGTCAAACTCGGTCACTAGATATTCCTATGTGGCCAATAATAAATACCATAAATGTCTCAAAAGTTTGGATATACCTATTTTACCTTCAACCACTAAATATAGGATGGGCCTTAGATAAATTTAATTATCTAAAACTACTCATCTCGACAAAATAGTAAAGTTAAGTTTGTTACTATTTTAACCATACGATATTATCCTATAGACCTTGAGATCCATTTAATTCTAATTAATTAATCATCTTGTAATTAATTAATCAATCTGTATCTACAAAATATTTTACATCACCTAGCTTAAATTCTCAACATTTTAAATAATTAAATTCTAGCTTTACGCACATAATACTAAGGTTTAGATAGGTTTATTTTAGCTTTTGGTCCAATATTGCTAAGCCCAACTACTTGGTTGAATCCACAATTCATTAGCCTACACTAACAGAAGCCCAATACAATAAATGAAAAGTCCATTAGGTTAAGGAGGAGTACCTCACACACACATACACCAGCCTACACACGCTGTTTCACAATCCTAAGCCTGGTGGTCGGCGCCACCTTCTTCTATGATGACATGGTCTCCTCCGGCGACCTGCACCTCCTCTGGCGACACCTTCCATTTATGTCAAGGTCTCGATACTAAAAGCAACAATTGCCTCAAAGTCCAACATTGGCCAGAACAAGTGGTTGAAAGAGACCCGAGATGCTTAAAAACCAGCTTCGTCGGTCCCTTCTTCTCCGGCCACCATTTCCCCTATCAATGGCAGCGCCGCCGTTGCTCCCATGGGTATAATGATGGTCAATCCAAGAGCCTCACGTCGCATCCAACACCCAAACATGTCACCAAGACTAACGATCCGAGACCTAAGAGTCTCAATCAAATGGCTATCGGGCCCCACCCATGTGAATCATATAGCCACTGGTTCACGATAAATCATGGCACCCTCTAGCAACTAGAACGATAAACTTACGGTACTAAGTTGATCTCGCCGTCATTCCGTCACTGAACTGAAGACTCACGACCAACACCACATGGGTCTAAAGCTACTCAACTATCAACCCGCTGACTCAGATGAACCTAATCAACATCTTTCTCAATCACTAACAAAAACATCATGAGCCAAACCCTTCTATAAAGCACAATTCCATTCACAGTACAGGCTGCTACGAACACAAAATTAGATGTAAACATGGTCGCAAACAACCAACGAATGAGATAGGCGGTTGTACTCTTGCTCCAATTCAAAGGCTATAATCAAAATAAGAACCATGCCTATAATTCGAACCAAGTTCTCATTTTCTATCTTGTTCAGTCCACATATACCCCTCACGACAATATCTAATGAAATTACCACAATACACACCCTCAAGAGAATCCATAACCAACCCTGGATTTGCTGCATTCTTTTTTTTTCACAACCTTACCCAAAGGGTGAAGTACCAGTAGATCTAACGAAATGAAGAACCTCAATTGTTATAAAAAACATCCTCATAAATGACTGAAACAAGATCCAACCCCGTGACTGAAACTGAACAGATTCCACCAATATGTAACTAGCTCGATAATGTAACATCCCAAAAATCATAAAAACTTAAAATCTTCAAAAACAGCCATTATTCATAATTATTTACAAGAAAATCCATTGTTTCAAAAGTAAAATCATATCAGAGTGTCCCAAAAGTCAATATCATGAAAATAGGAAGATGTGCAAGATTAGGCCTTCTCTTTCCCACGAGCCTCTGAAGTACCTGAAATAATAAACTAAAATCGTAAGTCAAAGCTTAGTGAGTTCCCCCAAAGTACCATCACACAACATAACAAACAAAGCATGAAATATGAGCTTTCAGTCTGACTGGACCGCATCGCAGGGCCTACAGCCTATCTGGACCGCTCTACGGGACTTCGGCCTGACTGGACATCCTCGCAGGGCCTACAACCTATCCGGACCACCCCGGGTGTCTTGGCCTTCAACACAAACCAGGACCGCCTCAACCCAACCACAATATGTCGACATATGTAACAAAACAAACATAACACAGAACCAACAAATACAGATAACCATACATATTTACTAATTAATCATATACTATAATAACACTATCCTATAACCAAGATACATAATATAATGGGCCGACATTGGTGCCTTAGACCCACGAGTACAGTGAGGAAAACTCACCTCTCAGTCCGAACAACTGCTGAATAAATCTCTGCTCCAAAAACTGGCTCTACCCGACACCTCCAAATGATGCCAAAAGATGATGCGATTCTGGATCTAAAGAGTCCCCCTCCTCCAAGGTGTTCTTCTCTTCTTCCTTTCTCCTTCAAGGCTACCAAAACACACACACAAAGCTCAAAAAGACTCTAAATGGGTTAGGGTTTTCTTTAGGAGGTAAAAGTTGGTTGGAGGCTGATGAGGGAATGAGCATTGGGGAGATAATGATGTATATAAAGGGTCCAAACCCTAAAAATTAGAGTTTGAGGATCATGCACATACGCTATGTACGCCCAACTTACGTGAACTTGAGCCAAAAATGACAAAAATGCCATTATGGGCCATTTTGCAACATTTCGCATACACAAGGGCTAAAATGCAATTAATCTTCATTCTTAGGGTTAAGATTGGAAATACCTCATCATCATAATGTTATGATTCTCCCAGACTTGAACTAGACTTCGTCCTCGAAGTCCGTTGCTGTGAACATCTCCGGGAAATGCTCTCGCATCTCAGACTCGGGTTCCCATGTCCATTCGGAACCCTTCCGATGCTACCACGAAACTTTGACTAAAGATACCAGCTTGTTGTGCAAGGTCTTCGTCTTCCAGTCCAGGATTGCCACTGGTCTCTCCACATAATTCAGGAGATCATCAACCTGAATATCCCCTAAGGGAACAACTGCTGAATCATCAGCCACGAAGTTCCGAAGTTGCAAAACATGGAAAGTGTTGTGGATCTGGCTACGGTCCTCAGGAAAATCCAACTTGTATGCTACCTTGCCAACCATGGCTACCACCCGAAACGACCCAATATATCGGGTCCCAACTTGCCCTCTTCCTGTAGCGTATTACACTCTTCCAGGGTGATACCTTAAGTAAGACCATGTCCCCGACCTGGAACTCCAACTCGGATAAACGCTTATAGCATTACTCTTCTGTCGACTCCGAGCTGTCGGAAGTCTCTGCCTAACCTGATGGATAAGCTTTGTCGTCTGACGGACTACGTCAGTCCTTCCCATGACCCTATGGCCAACCTCTCCCCAACACACTTGGGTGCGAAACTTCCTCCCATAGAGGAACTCAAAAGGCGGCACACCGATATTGGAGTGGTAGTTATTGTTGTACGAAAACTCAGCTAAAGGATGGTAGGAGTCCCTACTCCCACCAAAATCAATGACAGAAGCTCTCAACATGTCCTCAAGTGTCCGAATGGTCTACTCACTCTGACCGTCCATCTACGGATGCTAAACAGTGCTGAGATGCAACCTCGTACCCAGTTCATCGTGGAACTTTTGCCAGAAACAAGATGTGAACCTAACATCTCGATCAGATACAATGGAGACTAGAATACCATGCCGAGCAATGATCTCGTGCACATACAAATCGGCCAATTTCTCAACCGACGAGCTCTCGCGGATAGCTAAGAAATGGGCACTCTTGGTCAACCAATCCACTATCACCCAAATTACATCATGCCCCTTATCCGTCGGAGGTAATGTGGTGATGAAATCCATAGTAATATGTTCCCATTTCCACATGGGAACCTCCAGTGGCTGCAACTTGCCATGCGGTCTCTGGTGTTCGGACTTGACCATCTGATAGGTCAAGCAACTCTCAACATACCATGCTATCTCCCTCTTTATGCACGACCACCAGTAGCTAAGCCTTAAATCCAGATACATCTTGGTTGCTCCATGGTGAATTGAAAACCTGGACTTGTGTACCTCCTCCAATACAGTCTGTCTGATCCCACCAAAATCTGGCACCCAAACCCATCCATACCAGGTCAATAATCTGCGACTGTCAGTAGCAAACCTGTCAATCTCACCCCTGAGCCTCTCCTGCTTCCAATTATCCTTCTTGAATCCCTCGGCCTGAGCCTCCTTAATCAAATACAACAATGGCTGCCTCTAATCGCAGAACTATCCGTCTTGCGACTCAAAGCATCAGCCACCACATTCGCTTCCCAGGGATGATACAGAATCTCGTAGTCATAAACCTTGACCACGTCAAGCCACCTACGTTATCTCATATTTAGATTTGGCAGATCCATGAGATATCGAAAACTCTTGTGATCTGTGTAGATAGTACACCGAACCCCATACAAGTAATGTCGCCAAATCTTGAGAGCAAAGACCACTGCCCCCAACTTCAAATCATGAGTCGGATAACGGACCTCATGTGAATTCAGCTGTCGAGAAGCATAAGCAATAACACTCCCACACTGCATAAGCACTGCGCCCAAACCCGTGATGTATGCATCACAAAATACCATAAAATCCTCAACACCCTCGGGGAGGGTCAACACTGGGGCCTTACAAAATTTCTGTCTCAGAGTGTCGAATGCCACCTGTTGCTTAGGGCCCCAATGGAAATCCATGCCCTTCGTCTTCAGATGAGTGAGGGGTACTACAATCTTGGAGAAATCCTGAATAAATATATGATAATACCCTCCTAAACCCAAGAAACTCCTGATCTCCAAGGGAGACTTCGGAACCTCCCACTGCATCACGTCCTCAATCTTGGCCGAATCGACCAAAATCCCATTTTGGTTAACGAGGTGTCCCAAGAACTAGACCTCTCGTAACCAAAACTCACACTTAGAGAACTTGGCGTATAGCCGTTCTCGCCTCAAAACTCCTAAAAGCTCTCGATGGTGCTCCTCATGTTGCTCCCTGGTCTTGTAATACACCAAGATATTATCAATGAAAACAATAACTGATCGATCGAGCATCAGCCCGGAACCAATTTATCAAATCCATAAATTCCACAGGTGCATTGGTAATCCCAAATTGTATCACCACGAACTCGTAATGACCATAACGAGTCCGAAACACAGTCTTCTCCACGTCATCCTTTCTAACCCTCATCTGATGATACCCTGACCTCAGATTGATCTTGGAGAACCAAGATGCACCCTACAACTGATTGAAGAGGTCATCAATCTGCAGAAGAGGATAACAGTTATTCACCATCAACTTGTTCAAATCTGGGTAATCAATACACATTCGGTGTGAACCATCCTTCTTCTCGACGAACAAAATCGGTGCTCCCCACGGCGAATTGATTGGAGTAATAAACTCTTTGCCCAACAGCTCATGGAGCTTAGAGGACAACTCCTACATATCCGGTGATGCCAATTGGTACGACACCTTAGCAATTGGGGCCGCACCCAGAACCAAACCAATCATGAACTCGACTTGCCTCTCCGGAGGCACACCGGGCAACTCTTTTGAGAACACATCAGCAAATTCTATGACAACTTAAGCATCTGAAACCAAAACCTGCTTCCCAACTCGGGCGTCAACCACGTAAGTAAGGTAACCCATACACCCATGTTGAATATATTGTCGAGCTCTGGCAGAAGAACAAAAGGCTGATCCTAATCTGGTACCCTCACCATAAATAACTAGTTCTCCCCCACTTGGGGTTCGAACTACTACCCGCTGACCCTCGTAATCGCTCATAGCCCTGAATCTACTCATCCAGTCCATCCCTCCAATCACACACACATCTCCCATGGGAATAGGGATCTGCTCAATCGAGTAAGGCACCCTAAAAGTCTCCAAAACACAATCCTAAAAAACTCTCGATCCAGAATCCCATGTTCGTTGGCGATAGTAACCCGCAATGGACACTTCAGCTCTCTAATGGTCATATCGAAACCCCTGCTGAAAGACTGACATACAAATGACAGACTCACACCCGAGTCAAATAACATAAGATCAGGCAAATAATTCACTAAGAAGGTACCTAGCAGAAGCATAAACATAAGCGTACCATAAAATAATCGACAAAATAATAAATGGAAACATACCAGTAATGACGTCTGGTGCCACCTTAGCCTCCTCCGTTGTAAGCTGCAAAGCACGACCTCGATCCCTGGGGTTCTTTGCCCTACCGTGGCACCCATCTGTGATCGTCAATGTAGTTGGTGCTGGAGCGTGCGCCGGCCCCGCAGTGAGCAAGGGACAGTTGGCCTTAATATGGTTAACCTGCTAATAGTGATAACATATCTTGGTGCTCAGTAATGGGACATGCTGGAGACAATCCTTGGCATAATGCCCATCCTTTCCACATTTGTGGTATTCAAAAGAAGATCGAAAATCACCATCATGAACCTTGCCGCACTTTCCACAAATGCGGCCCCTCTGGCCCCCAGATCTCAACTTAACCGCCTTGAACCGCTTCATCACAAGTTGCGTCTACATCATAGCTTGCCTCCGCTCCCTCGCCTGGACCTCCATCACAATCTCCCGCCTCCTCGCAGCCTCCTAAAGCTCCACAAGTGTACCATAGCTCTGAGTGGACACAAACAGGCGAATGTCCGTCTTGAGCATTCTCAAGTACCGAATCATTTGAGCTTGCTTAGAAGCAGCAAACTCAAGACAGAAAAGATTCCTCTCAATAAACATCTTGGTGATCTCAGTCACCGACTCAGTCCCCTGCCTCAGATTCAAATACACCTGAGCCAGCCTATCCCTCTCCACCAATGGAACATACCTCATGTGAAACATCTCAGAGAAATACTCCCATGTCACAACAGTCCTTTGCTCAGGAGTGTACGAGCCAGTCACCAATCTCCACCAGTCCTTTGCCCCTGATCAGAGAAGGTTTAGGGCGCACTTGACCTTCTGGTCAGCAAGGCATGAGCATGTAAAGAAACACCCCTTAACATCGGACAACCACCTCATCGCAATGATCGGGTCCTAAACTCCATCGAACACCAGAGGCTTCGTATTATCAAAGTCCCGATACTAGAAGGCTCTCTCCCCACGAACCCCTACAGCTGCAACAACTGTGGTAGCTGCAGCAAAAACAGCCATAGAAAGTGCAACATAACGATCGTCGAAAAGCTCAATCATGGCGGTCTTGATACACCCAAACAACTCCAGAATCGATCCGTGGACAACAATAACCACCTCAATAGAAATCATCTCCCAAATCTGATCCTCGGTCAATCATGCACCACTAGCGTATGCTAATCATACATAACATTGGATCCTATAGACAGTCGAATACTTGATTCTACCCTAATCCCTTCATCAGACAAGAACATAAAATAAGGCCAAACCAAACATTCTCAGGATATAAAATCTTAGTTATGTACAACTATGATGCATACACTAAGCAACTACATTAATGATGTCAATTCCATACAAGAAATAACCCTAGGCTATCAGGCATCATATATCAGGAAATTCTATCATGCAATTCCTGAAGATCCCTAGCCTGCCACTAGCATGATGTTATACCATAAACATAATGTCAAATAACAGTGTGGGTAACTTGGGGTATACTTTCTTGCTCCGACTGATTGTACACATCACATCCTTCCTTGGTTACTTTTGAAAACCATTAATTTTTTTTGCAGTTCCCTAGTTTGAGTCTGGATTCACACGAGTGTTCATCTAATTCTCTTAAACCAAGGCTCTGAGTCAGTGATGAAGATCACCAAGATGTTTACAGAGAGAGCCCTCTTCGGCCCAGAGTATGAAGCTTCAGAGCAGGTGCTTATATCGCAATACTTGAGTATGCTTAAGACGAAGATTCGAGAGTTTGTATAGACTCATCCATATCGGACCTTGACCGAGTTGCATTCAAGCGCCGGGAGGAGGGAGATTGAGTTGGAGATCTAGAGGAAGGATGAGAGGACAACTTCAGTGCAGTTTCAACCGGCGGCCAAGCGATTCAAGTCTGCCGACCTGAGTTCAGGACCAGTTGAGGGGATGGGTTCTGGGTATGTCAAGTGTGGGAAGCTTAATGATGGAAAGTGTTGATATTTTGTATGTCGAAGGTGTGGAAATAAGGTACATTTCGGCAGGGATTGCAGGCAGATCAGACGGGTTTGTTTCCATTGCGGCCAGGAGGGCAACATCAGAGCTCATTGCTCCTTCTCAAATTCGGTGAAATGCAGGATCTATGCCTTTAGCTTGGAAAATGCTAGATGGACACCAGGGGAGGGCTGAGGTGCCTAGAGCAGAAGATATAGCCTACCAGTTTGTTGCAGAGGATCCAGGTGTAGCGACCATGTCGGCTGCAGGTATGTTTTCCATTTGTTTTATTCATGGCTTGCATTTATAAATTAAGTTTTGCTTTTAGAAGTTTCCTTATGGGTGGAAGTTGTATTGTGTATTTTTTTTGTAGTATTTTGAGGTCCTTGGTGAGTTGCATTGTTGGGGCGACTTAGACTCAGGAATCTCTTTTCCATTTTGGTTATTTCCCTTAGGGAATGAATAAGCGGTGCCACAATTGGTCAAAGAAAGTCAAAGTTGGTCAAAGAAAGTCAAACTTATCCAATAAAGGTCAAACTTATTTCTAACATTGTCTTATAGTTAGACTAAATTAATGAAATTAGTGTGTTCAAGCCTATTATTCTAAAAGTGTTGTATGATAAGTGAGAAGCCATTTGGACCGAGGCTTCGGGCCGTGAATCGATCTGGGCTGTGAACCTTCCCTCCCTATATATATGAGATTAGACTGATTTTCACTTCACTTCTCCACTTCTAGCCGTGAACCCAAGGTTTCTCTCAAGTATCATCCACCAAAAACTCTCCTTTCTCCTCTAAAAATCGTTAGAAACACTTCCCTTTCTTGTTTTTTTTATGAAATCCTTTGATTTCATCCTTGATTCATCATCTTACATCAAGATCTTCAAGTGTTCTTGGGCCGTGATCCGTCCTTGGGCCGTGAACACTTCATCTTGGCCGTGAACACTTCAAGTGTTTTGGGCCGTGAACCCATCTAGTTGGGCCGTGATCAAGTTTCAGCCTTTCATTTCCAGTTCTAACACTTCTTTGTAAGTGTTCCCTACTTCCAAGGGCTGTTTCCTTTACAATTTAGTTGTTAAATGCACTAATTGTATTCATATATATGTTATTATATGCTAAATAGGATTTGTTTGTGCTCGGGACTTCACTAGTGATACCAAGCATCCTATATCGATCTTTCATTCAAATCACTCACACCAGGTGAGTTCATACCCTACAAATTAAAGTTTTAAACACTTTTATATGCCTTTTAAAATGCTTTTATGGGGAGAATACAAGTAGAACACAACATAATTATGTCAATGGAATACTTGTTAAAACTCTTTTAAACTATTTTAAAACTTCTTTTATATCAAAATCATGTTCGTCTATTTATTTACGTATAAGTATTCTTTAACGGACTTAGGAATATTGCTAAACACCGTAACTCCTGTTCCTTGTTTGGTTGTGGGCTTAGGGTAGGATCACTAGTTCGACTGTTGGCTAAATCCTAGTTATACTTATTAAATACATATGTGAATATTAAACGTCATTTTTAAGGAGCATACTTAACTTAGTTGCTTATGGTGAGTAATTGAGTCTTTCTACAAATCAGTAACAATTCAAACAAACATACTAGTAAACTATAATAGGTATAGTTTAGAGGATTACTACTTAGTATTTCTAGAACAGTGAAACATACATGAGTCAGTTCATACATACTATTGCTATACATTACATACATACTATAACAAGAACAAGAAGGAACATACAAACTATAACAAGAACAAAATAACAAAAGTGTGAGATACTATTTTATGGCATAGCAATATACTTGTTGTGTCACGTTTTGTAACCAGAGTCTCCTGGAGGGAGAGCGTGAGTTTGTGTATAGATCTATACGGGATTGACCATCCACACCTTGCTGCTAGCTACAGTGGGACCTGCAGGTCTACGGGTGACAAATGTCATACCATTTTCGACGCTTGAAGAACGTCGTGTTTTACACTAGTCGATCAAGCATGGTTATAACCTTATCACATTGTAACCTTAATTACCCAATTTGGTTTTAAAGGTAGTTAATGCATTAATGGTGTATTTTATACAAAACTACTATACATCTTCATTTTCCATTTCGTTCATTTATACGAGGAATGCATACTATTTTTAGAATAAAGATAGTTTTACACATATGGAAAACATTACATTTATACTATTTCAAGTACAAACTTACGTTTTTCACTTTATTCAATAGAACAGAACATACAAAACAGTTGAGTCTTGGCAGAAGACTACATTTCTTTTTAGTAGAAAATATAGGATTTTCTAGGAAGTATACAAGCATTTTCATCAAACACTTACAAACATTTTTCTGAAAACAAATACAAACCTTTGACATTAAATACTTATGCACTCACTCAACTTTTATGTTGATACTCTCTTTCAAAATAACTTGTATTCTCAGGTCACCAGTAGACAGGTACACTGGACCAGGTTTTGAGAAGACGGAGCATGATCAAGACTCGTCTTTTATTTTGATATATTTTTGGTGTCTTACAACTATACATAGAACACACATGTATTAACTATTCTATTAATGCAATGGATGTTGTTGCTTGTTTTACTATTATGCTTTGTTATGATACTGTACATGACGTCCTCCGCCCCCGAATGTTTCTGCCATCTCGGTTTGGGGGTGTGACAGATTGGTATCAGAGCATTGTTTATAGTGAACTGGGTATATCAACCCATAAAAGATATACAACTATAAACACATCAGGATTAAAACACTCTGACCAAGAGAATATACTTTTTAAATAATAAAATATTTACTAAAAGTATACATACATGCATTCATACTAAGATCAGTGTCATACAAGATCAGAACAAAAGTATTGCGTTTGTTGAACAACACAAGTAGGCTTGGGGACATATAATCAAGTCTGGGACTGATATAGCCTGATCAACTATATCTGTCCCAGAAGTGATTATCATGTGCCTAAGAATGGTTGTGGTGTTGCAACAAGTCTAAAACTTACCAACTCTACTACAATGAAACTCTAGAACAGAACAAAAACTTAAAATATTATAGGAGTATTTTGTGGTACTATAATTACTTATGTGAAAACTAAAAAGGGTCTTTACTAGTAGGTCAATAGTTACTGAGTGGATACGCTATGGTTATATGTGACTAAGATGTTATAGACTTAGAATCTATGATCATTCACTTTACTTCCTGTTCCTTGTTTGGTTGTGGACTTAGAGTTGGATCACTTATTCGAAGGTCTATTCTATCTTCAGTCATATATAGCTGGTATGCACTACGTAAGTATTGAAGTAACTGGTATGGATCATTCTATAATTATCGTTAGTATTACTTCTATTATATGTTCTTACACCCCTTTTCTTGCTTAGATAACATGGTTGGATTCCATTTACCTGGCGACCCGTACTTTCCCGATCAAGGACACGGTGGATGGCTAGAAGATGAACCCGAAGAAGAGAACCCGGTGGTCCCAATAGAAGAAGACCCCGAGCAGAGTTCCGAGGAAGAAAACGAAGAAGATGAATAGGAAGACTCGGACTCAGAACTAGAGGTCTATAATCCACCCCAAGTTGCTCAAAATCCTAACCCTCGTCAGTATTTTCAAGGCCCGACGCCTCTGTGGGCAGTGAGCTTGAGAAGGTGGAGTCACGAACAAGGACAACCACCTCCTTACAATGGAGACCAAAGCTTCTACAACCTAAATGAGGGAGGCTCAGCAGACAGAGTCCTTCCTATCTTGGTTCGCTGTGTTGCTCGCAATGTTGAACAAGGAAGAGCAAACTTCGAAAAAGTCATGGAAATTCGTGCTAACTCAGGAGTCAACACAGTTCGTCTCTGCCACCTGTCCGATGACCAGGAGTTAGCAAGAACTCACACTGACGCCCTACAGGTAGAACTGAATGCCTGCCAATCCGAAGTTAGGGATATTCGACAGAACCAAGTGGCATTGCAAAGGCGTGTGTGGGAATCAGAACAGCAGCTGGCTGGATCCAGGGCAGAATCATGTACCAACCAGAACAACGCTCATCGCGAGTAGAGCTTACTTTACTCACTCTTTTAGATATAGCTTATGTCTACTTTAAGACTCTAGTAGTATTTTTCCTGTTTATGTGTAGACTTGAACTTTCAGTTTCTTTAGGTCTTTATGCTGTCAAGGTTTTTCCCTGTGTTGGTATTTGTAGACCTTTTACCAGGTCAAATTTTCATGAACTCTATACATCTATAATACCAATGATATTGACAAGCATCCAATCCTCTTGGAAAAATCTCTATTTAAATACTTTCATCTTTCTAGTGGTAACTCTTTATTGAAAACACTCAAACAATTACATGTTGATCTATGGTGTGTTAGATCATGGAACACTCTCATTATTTTCATTGTTGAATACTTAAAATTATCTTTATCTTTGTAAACTTTTAGTTGAAAGATGCCTCCGCGTAAATCAAACAGAAAAAATTCACCACCTCCTCCACAATTCGATCCAGTAGTTTTTAAAGCTGCAGTGACTGCGGCTGTAACGGCAGCCTTAGGGCAGGTCAATGCTAACGGAGCTAGCGGAGGTGGGATGGGTGTCAACTCCACCCAAGGTGACAGTCACGGGCATCCTAGGGAATGTTCGTATAAAGACTTAAGCAACTGCAAACCCAAAGCCTTTAATGGCAGCGGTGGAATCATTTCCCTCTCGCAGTGGTTCGAGAAGACGGAGTCTGTCTTCGAAATATACTCCTGCCCGGAAGGAAGCAAAATAAAATTTGATGCCTGCACCTTCGTAGACAGAGCCCTCACATGGTGGAATAGCCATGTCAAGTCACTTACTCTGATAGTTACTAACTCGATAGGATGGGAAGCTCTAAAGGAGCTGATGATCGGAGAATACTGCCCGAGGAGCAAAGTCCAGAAGCTCGAACAAGAGCTTTGGAGCCTGAACATGAAAGGCTCTGAAATAGTAGCCTACACAACTAGGTTTAGCGACCTGGTGGCTCTGTGTACAGGGATGGTCCCCACTGAGGCCAAGAAGATCGAGAGGTATATTTGGGGACTAGTACCCCCATTTCAGGGGAATGTGTTGTCTTCAAACCCCGCTACCTTCGACAGTGCCAAACGATTGGCACAATGACTCATCGACCATGGAGTCCGCACATCAGCAACAACCCCTGCTGTCCCGGAACCAGCCAAAACAACCGACAACAAGAGGAAGTTTTGGGACAGGAAGAAGAACAACTCGGCGCAGAACGCTGCCAAGAAACAACAGATTGTGGTTGTTCATGCCGCAACAACCCCTGCTGCCCCTGCGCCGGCGAAGCAGTACGCTGGGAGTTTGCCTAAGTGCAACAAGTGCAACTTCCACCACAACGGCCCCTGATGGGAGATGCAGTGTGCCAACTGCAACAGGAAAGGACACACAACACGTTTCTGTAAGGCTCCGGCAAGGCCAATCACCCAGGTCCCTGGTGCTGGAGCAGGCCAGGCCTGCTACGGGTGTGGTGAGGTTGGACACTTCAAGAGGAACTGCCCGAAAGCAGGGAACCCTGGTGGAGTAGGGACAGTTCTGGCGATATGCCATGATGAGGCTGTAGCAGACCCTACGGTGGTTACGGGTACGTTTATCCTCGATAACTCTTATGCATGCATACTATTTGATAGTGGATCGGAGAGGAGTTTCGTGAATCAAAAATTTGCACACATACTTAAACAACCACCACGAGCACTAAAAGAAACGTTCACAGTAGAAATGGCTAACGGGAAGACTGAGAGTACTAACAGCATATACATAGGATGCACCCTCTCGCTAGATAATTATTCATTTCAAATCGACCTCATGCCTGTCTCAATTAAAAGTTTCGACGTCATTATCGGCATGGATTGGTTGAGTCTTCATAGTGCTGACATCATGTGTTTTCAGAAAGCCGTTCATCTTAATCTACCGAATAGTGAAACCTTAGTTATCTATGGCGACACACCAGACACGAGCCTTCGAATCATCTCGAGTATTCAAGCCCATAAATATTTACGAAATGAATATCATGCATTCCTTGCTCACGTGGTTGATATGAGCTGATGTGTGTAAAATGCACTAGTTTTAATCATACTAACTTAAACACAAAGACAAACACACGAAAGGCAGTGTACCTATCGATTAGCAGTTTAGTTCAGGTAAGTAGGGTATCGAACATAGGGAACGGTAATAAATAAATTAAATACTAATATTATCTAATTAAAACAAATAATAAAAGAGGGGGGTTTCTCTAGTTTTGCAAGACTAGAAACTTAAATAATCAATTTAACACTCAAACAAAGACAATTAACAACTAAGAAGAACAAGAAAGGACAACCAGATTCAATGATAAAAGAGACTTCTGTTCAGATTCAATTCACTTATTCCTATGGTTGATTTCGTGGCAAGTGCAATGGATCAATATGTTAATGGTTACCGATTCCTAATGTGATTGGGTTCATGTTCACTATTACCAATCCTTTAGTAGACATGTTTATTCAAACAATGATCAAGTGATTAAACAAACAAGTTTCCTAGTTTTCAGTTCGTATCAAGTAAGACTTGTAATAATAGCTAATCAAATTTGTTCAATTCAATCAACTCATATGTGGTTGTTCATCACACATGCTCACACATTGATTTACATATTTTCTAGTTAACCCTAGTTTCATATTCACTATTCCTAGGCATACAATCTTGTATTCACAAAACTATATGAATCAAGTAATCAAGAAGATGTTCATGCAACTCAATAACTTACTTATTAACAGAAAATATTTATCATCAGTACATGAGGATCTTTAACAAGCTTAACAAGATGAATAACCAAATTAATATTAATCCAACCACTCAATCAAACCATGTCCATAAGATTATCTCATCCAAACAGAAGTAAAAAGCTTTTAGCTCAAATCTACAACAAGTAATAACCTAAAATCAAAATCTAATGATTCAAACATGGTTCAAAAAAAAATTAAGAAAAGAAGAATGATTATTTTCCTTTGATTCTCTTCTAAATTGTCTCTAAGGTTGTAATCTCGAAAACTGAAGCTTCAAGAATCCTTCTGATCTTCAATAATCGCAGCTAGCCTCCAGAAAGTGTTAGGGTTTCGGGCATATATGTTCTCTATTTATAGTTACCAAAAATCAACCCAACTCGTCGAGTTTTTAAGACTAACTCGACGAGTTGTTTCGATAATCTGCGTATACAGCGTGTACGGCAAGGCATGTTCGAACCGGGAACATTCTGACCAACTCGTCGAGTTGAGGCCCAACTCGTCGAGTCGTTTGGAATCAACATTTTCTCAAAACACGAAAGTCGTCCGAAATTCTGTCTAGTTTTTAGAACATTTTGAATCTCATCAACTAGAGTTACGGTTCATGAGATATGGCCAAAACACTGACGAGGGGTCAAGCTGTCCAGCAACATCCTTCTTTCTTCAAAATCCAAGATCCAAGCTTCCAATCGCCAATTCCACTTCATTTTCTTTCCGAGCATGTCTTTATTGCTGAAAATGAAATTTTAAAACTAATTAAGCATCTTTTGTTCATTAAATGAGATAAAATCAACATAAATTATTAAGATAATGCATGCATTTTATAGCTAAATATGCTCATATCAAAATACTCCACACTTGACTTTTGCTTGCCCCCAAGCAAAACTGAATTTTAACACACTAATACCACATAAGACAATCGCAATTGAACCTGGCCGTTATGCCAAGACCGCAACGCATGCATTTGTGTCTAATTTTTTTCCTAAGGAGCTCCCTAACCCTAAATACTCACAATCCTCATAAACACTCGCCCACTTCTTTTGAACCACACTCATTTTATGCATCCCTCTGAATCCATCCGCATAAAACATTCTTAACCTCAAGTCAATTTTGGTTAAACCCCCAAGCACACATACGATAAAATAACCTAGAAAAGAAATTTACAATAGAAATACTTGATACTTTGTATCTTCAATAATTTGTAGCTTTTCTTTTTGATATTTCTTCTTTGTCTTCAAAGCTTTGTAGATTCTTCCTTTCAAACATTTCATCACTCTCTTTTTTTCTATTTTTCTTTCTTTTCTCTTTTTTTCTTTTTTTTCACTTTTTTTTTTCACTCAAACTAAAAACCTAGAGAAAAAAAAACATATGCTTACGCAAGGGGATTTAACTTCATCCTTTATTGGCTAAAGATATTAGTTTTCCTGGATACATTTCAAGTACACGATGCTAAACATGTTGCGTCCCTCAAACTAAGCAAGGTTGTGTTTTTGTCCCATGATTTCACTAGAATAAAGGGGGCCACAAATGCATTAAAACGTATATTGGCTCAACTAAACATTTAGGTCCTCAAAGAATCATCAAACACAATACTAGCATGAATCCTAATTGCTTTTACCATAATTTTCTGAATTAACCCTAGCAATTTTTATGCAATTTTTATTAAATTATCCTAGGATTCTAATATAACTAATGTAATTAACCCCCTACCCCACACTTAATTCATGCAATGTCCCCATTGCATGTTATAACAATTAAAGAACATAAAAGTAAAGAGAGAATTGGAACAAACTCCCTTAGGATAGTAGTGGCGAGGGTGATCTTTCTTCTTTTGAGCTCCATCTTCAGCGGAATTTGGCATGGGAACAACTCATCCATGCCTTGGGTGTCAAAATCTCGTGTGGTTCAGCTCCAAATATACCGGAAAAAGCTTCTTGGAAATGCTCGGAAAATGATCTTCAAAAATATAGACAATGCCCGCGTCGAATGGAATCAAATCGTCGACTCAAAGATAAAAGAATGAGCAACTCGCCGAGTTTTATGTGGAGACTCGTCGAGTTGAATCGTGATATGGGCAGAAATCGCGAATTTTCTGTTGGCCTCGTCGAGTTGTAAGAGAGCACTCGACGAGTTTAAGGTGCTGAACGTGATTTTCTTCTTTCTGCTTCAGTTCTGATTTTGTGGTCAAAGAGGGTATTAAGTTAATACACCTCCTTATACTCTTCAGTGATGAGACTCCTTTTTAACCATTCTAAACACCGGACTCAAGAAATGTAACGCCCGTAGATCCGGGCTAGTCAATTTAGAGACGATAAGCATCAAAAATGACTTTTTGATGGAAGACTATTTAGAAGGAGTAATCTTAACTAAGTTGTAGTATATGTTACAAGGATTCCGTACATATAAAGAATGACGAAATCCGATTTATAACGAAGAAGTTATGACCTGTCGAAGTTTCACGACAGAACCGGCACGACACAGCGCGACGTAAATAGTGAATTTACGTTAGAGCGATATTTGGCCTTAGTGATCTAAATGAAAGTTGTAGAATACGTTAAACCGAGAGCGTGCATAAAAAGAACGTCCAAGTCTGACTTCGTATGGGGAAGTTATGATTTTTCTAAGTTTCAGCTTAGCAGTATGCAGCCCGAAGTTCGAATATGAGATCGCGTGATTTCTAGCCGAAAGGATCTAAACGAGAATCAAAGATCTCATCGATAGTAGCCCAACGGTGAAAAGACAGATGAAAACGGATGTCCGATGAAGAAGATATGATTTTCTAACGGAGTTTTCCTGTCCCGGCCTACTAAAATAATATAATAAAAGTTAAAGTCAAAATTAGCCGACGGAGTCTAAACGAGAGTCGTAGAGCATAATCTCACCACGCGTGCATATATAGAACGTCGAAAACGGAGCTCGTATGCGTGAGATATGAATTTCTGAAATTCGGAACGCAAACTTCGAGGCTGTGTCAGAGCTCACGAGGTGAGCACAGTGCTCACGACGTGAGCACGGACTGGACACCCTCCAAAGCAAGTGGACCAATGACGAACGTAGTGACCTACTGAGCTCACGACGTGAGCACTAAAATCTCACGACGTGAGTACAGAAAATGGCCCTATAAATAGAAGTTGAAGGCCAGCCGAGTTTGGTTGCTCAATTCCTTTCCTCTCTCCCGTATTACATCGTTTTACATGCAAAGAAGTACCCCCGAAGCCCCGGTATCATCCCGAGACCCGAAGCGAGTCCCGAAGCCCCAAAGATCCCGAGAAGAAAAGAGTTCCCGAGCCGAAACTCTGCCTGCGAGAAGCCCGATCTTTGAAGATATTCCAGTTTCACCGAAGAATACTACTTTTAGAGCCGTAGTACTGTCCGATCATCTTCTGATCAAGTGAGTGCATAGTCCCTTTCATATACACGATTATAATACAAGTATTGATGAACGTATTAGATATATGATATGAGTGAGTGTGTAGTCACTTTCTTCTAACACATAAATATGAAGTATTTGCTATGAAATACGTGCTATGTGTTATATATTGTTTGTTTATATGAGATGGGTGTGGAATGGATGTTTTATATAGTTTTTAAATGAGTTAAACTGTATATGTATTTTGTATCTAAAAATATGTTGGGTAGAAGATGGGTAGATGAACGATGAGAGATGAAAGATGGTATGAGTAAACATCGATAGTTATGGACCTAGCACCTGTTAGAGAAGAACTTTGGTAGCTACAGATTAAGGTATAGTTAATTGTCCTTATTCCGGGAGTATGGGTTGGGCACAGTTATTAATCTGGGAGTATGGATCAGATTAGGATTTAGGTATAGTTAATTGTCTCTATTCCGGGAGTATGGATTGAGCACAGTTATTGATCCGGGAGTATGGATCAGATCAGGATTTAGGTATAGTTAATTGTCCCTATTCCGGGAGTATGGGTTGGGCACAGTTAGTAATCCGGGAGTATGGATCAGATCAGGATTTAGGTATAGTTAATTGTCTCTATTCCGGGAGTATGGATTGGGCATAGTTATTGATCCGAGAGTATGGATCAGATCTAGAGGTTAATTTAGATCCGGGAGTATGGATCGGATATACCAGATCCGGGAGTATGGATTTGGTAGAGAGGTTAGTTTTAGATCCGGGAGTATGGATTTGGTAGAGAGGTTAGTTTTAGATCCATGAGTATGGATTTGGTAGAGAGATTAGTTCTAGATCCGTGAGTATGGATTGGGTAAAGAGGTAAATTCTGATACGAGAGTATGGATCGTTTCGTTGTGAAGATCGACGGGGTGGGATAAGAGTTGCTTGTATATAATGAAATTGTATATGTTTGTGAGTTCTAATATATATATATGATATAACATTGTGGGTTGAAAACCCTATATGCTCACCAGGCTCCCAAGCCTGACCCACTCAGTTTTCTTTGTATTACAGGTAATGCACAAGATTATAAGTTGGTGGACTTGACGAGCGATTTTGGATAATAGACCAGTAGTTGTAAATAACTGTTGTAAGGTCGAATTGTACTGTTTATGCTTTTGGTTTGTATCGGAACATGACATCCCGAGGTTTTATTATTAATGAAAAGTACATTCTCTTTGAGAAATGTTTTGATAAAGTTTTATCATATTTTGTTTGGGAACAAATTCCGCAACTGTTTTCTTTAAAAGATTACTCTGATTTTAAAATAAAGCATAAACAAATCGGTCTTTTCTGGCCGTGAAAAATGGGGATGTTACAAAAAATCACTCAAATCTTCTAATCTTCTCGTAAACGACTCGACCCCTCACTTTATTTCCCTCACGCTTTAAGAAATCGCTCAAATCTCACCCTAACTTCTGCAAAGATCAAAGACAAAAAACTACATAATAACAGGAAAAAAAAACATCTAATTAGCATTCCTACATTACCCTAATAAACTAGAAGTTTAGAAACAAACCAAACCAAACACACAAAATAAAAAGAAAAAGAAAAAGAAAAGCAAACTCTAATGACGGGTTGCCTCCCGCAAGCGCTTCTTTTTGTGCGAGTCTTGAGCTGGCCTCCCAACTTAATAAACTTCCAATAAACTCAATGCCAATCCATCCATTGCATTAAATATTTTCTTTGGACCAATTTGTAAAATTTGGCTATTTGCTTCAAAAATTGGCCAAACGTGCTTGAATTCATAAAACCCAAGAATCTTGACAAGGGTTGGAACCAGTTGGATACTAATCAGAAATGGATCACGCTTCAGAACTTTCTCCAAATTTAGAGTCATCACCCCCTGCTTCGAAACACAAATCGGAAGAACAGGGGGCCACGTCGTGGTAATGGTCAAACCACGGCTTGGTTCCTGCAACTCAACTTGTTCTTGTTCTTCATCTGTCCCCTCTGCCATCAATCTTTCCAGCTCCTCCAAGTCTCTTACTGGATTAAATTCTTCATCTAGTAACTTTAGCTCTTGTGACTCAGATTGTTCTTGTTCGTTAGACAAGATGTTATCTAACCATCTTCCAAATTTCTTCAAATCATCATCTGAGTCATACTCCTCATCTTCTTGCTCAATTTCATGTACTACTTCCTCAAGAAAAGCATCAAAAGCATCGAGATTTGGAAAATACATAATAAATATTAAAACAAAAAAAAAACTCGTAACTTTATATGAGATAAATCTCATACAAAGGATCGATAATACTAGCAAATAAAATTAACTAATTAGAACCGTTCCCCGGCTACGGCGCCAAAAACTTGATGTGTCTAAAATGCACTAGTTTTAATCCTACTAACTTAAACACAAAGACAAACACACGAAAGGCAGTGTACCTATCGATTAGCAGTTTAGTTCAGGTAAGTAGGGTATCGAACACAGGGAACGGTAATAAATAAATTAAATACTAATATTATCTAATTAAAACAAATAATAAAAGAGGGGGGTTTCTCTAGTTTTGCAAGACTAGAAACTTAAATAATCAATTTAACACTCAAACAGAGACAATTAACAACTAAGAAGAACAAGAAAGGACAACTAGATTCAATGATAAAAGATACTTCTGTTCAGATTCGATTCACTTATTCCTATGGTTGATTTCGTGACAAGTGATATGGATCAATATGTTCATGATTACCAATTCCTAATGTGATTGGGTTCATGTTCACTATTACCAATCCTTTAGTAGACATATTAATTCAAACAGTGATCAAGTGATTAAACTAAGAAGTTTCCTAGTGTTCAGTTCGTATCAAGTAAGACTCGTAATAATAGCTAATCAAATTTGTTCAATTCAATCAACTCATATGTGGTTGTTCATCACGCATGCTCACACATTGATTTACATATTTTCTAGTTAACCCTAGTTTCATATTCACTATTCTTAGGCATACAATCTTGTATTCACAAAACTATATGAATCAAGTAATCAGAAGATGTTCATGCAACTCAATAACTTACTTATTAACAGAAAATATTTATCATCAATATATGATGATCTTTAACAAGCTTAACAAGATTAATAACCAAATTAATATTAATCCAACCACTCAATCAAACCATGTTCATTAGATTATCTCATCCAAACAGAAGTAAAAAGCTTTTAGCTCATATCTACATCAAGTAATAACCTAAAATCGAAATCTAATGATTCAAACATGGTTCAAAACAAACATTAAGAAAAGAAGAATGATTATTTGCCTTTGATTCTCTTCTAAATTGTCTCTTAGGTTGTAATCTCGAAAACTGAAGCTTCAAGAACCCTTCTGATCTTCAATAATCGCAGCTAGCCTCCAGAAAGTGTTAGGGTTTCGGGCATATATGTTCTCTATTTATAGTTACCAAAAATCAACCCAACTCGTCGAGTTTTTAAGACCAACTCGACGAGTTTTTTCGATAATCTGCGTATACAACGTGTACGGCAAGGCATCTTCGAATCGGGAATATTCTGACCAACTCGTCGAGTTGAGGCCCAACTTGTCGAGTCCGTTTGGAATCAACATTTTCTCAAAATATGAAACTCATCCGAAATTGTGTCTGGTTTTCAGAACATTTTGAATCTCGTCAATCAAAGTTACGGTTCATGAGATATGGCCAAAACACTGACGAGGGGTCAAGCTGTCCAGCAACATCCTTCTTTCTTCAAAATCCAAGATTAAAGCTTCCAATCACCAATTCCACTTCATTTTCCTTCCGAGCATGTCTTTATTGCTGAAATCGAAATTTTAAAACTAATTAAGCATCTTTTGTTCATTAAATGAGATAAAATCAATATAAAGTATTAAGATAATGCATGCATTTTATAGCTAAATATGCCCATATCATGAGCCAAGAGATGAAAGACATAAAGAACATCCCAGAAGTACGCGACTTTCCCGAAATCTTTCCCGGAGAACTGCCAGGATTACCACCACAACGTCAAGTCGAGTTCAGATTCGACTTAATCCCAGGAGCTACCCCTGTAGCCAAATCGCCTTATCAACTTGCACCAGTCGAGATACAGGAACTATCCAGACAACTAAACGAACTAATAAGCAAGGGATTTATTTGACCAAGTTTCTCACCCTAGGAAGCACCGGTCTTGTTCGTGAAGAAGAATGATGGATCGTTTCGTATGTGCATCGACTACCGCGAGCTAAACAAACTAACCATTAAGAACTGATACCCTCTACCACGGATAGACGACTTGTTCGACCAACTCCAAGGAGCAAACTACTTTTCAAAAATTGACTTAAGATCCGGGTATCACCAGTTACGAGTGTTAGAGGAAGATGTTCCCAAGACAGCCTTCTGAACTCGTTATGGTCACTACGAGTTTGTAGTGATGCCCTTCGGATTAACCAATGCGCCCGCAGTGTTCATGGACTTAATGAATCGGGTGTGCCGTCCTTACTTAGATAATTTCGTAATCGTGTTCATTGAAGACATACTTATCTATTCTCGCAGTAAGGAGGAACATAGTCAACACCTACGACAGATCCTAGAAACACTACGAGCGGAGAAGCTTTATGCGAAGTTCTCTAAGTGCGAATTTTGGATTCAAAGCGTCGAATTCTCGGGTCACATGGTTAGCGATGAGGGAATACACGTGGTCCCTTCCAAAATAAAGGCCATTGAGAACTGTTCAGCACCAAATACGCCTACAGAAATTCGTCAATTTCTAGGCCTTGCTGGCTACTCTCGCAGGTTCATTCAGAACTTTTCCAAGATTGCGAAACCACTTACCACATTGACCCAGAAAAGGTGTGACCTTTGACTGGGAAGAGAAACAAGAGAATGTGTTCCAAACCCTGAAGCGAGCCTTATGCAGCGCACCGATATTATCCCTCCCAGAAGGGATAGAAGATTTTGTGGTTTACTGCGATGCATCCAACCAAGGGCTTGGCAGTGTTCTTATGTAATGAGGAAAGGTCATCGACTATGCCTCAAGACAGCTTAAGACGCACGAAGTAAACTACACTATACATGATCTTGAGTTAGGAGCAGTAGTATTTTCTCTGAAGATCTGGAGACACCACCTGTATGGTACAAAAAGCACTATCTTTATAGACCACAAAAGCCTTCAACATATATTCGATCAGAAGGACCTCAACATGAGACAACGACGATGGGTCGAGCTACTAAATGACTACGAATGCGAAATTCGTTATCATCCCGGTAAAGCCAACGTAGTAGCTGGCGCCCTAAGTCGAAAAGAATACTCTGGTCGTAGAGTCAATGCGTTGACTATAACAATCCATTCACATTTAGCCACGCATATTAAGGAGGCTCAGCAGGAAGCCTTGAAACCTGTAAATGTGGCAGGTGAAGCCCTAAGGGGGATGGATAAAAACTTAGTAGTCAAGGGTGACGGAGTCTTATATCTCATGGATCGGATCTGGACACCGAAGTTCGGTGGTTTCAGAGACGTTGTCATGAAAGAAGCTCACAATACTCGATTCTCCGTTCATCCAGGTTTAGATAAGATGTATCTGGATCTCAAAAAGCTATATTGGTGGCCTAAAATGAAAGCTGATATTGCTACCTTTGTTGGCAAGTGTCTAACTTGCGCCAAAGTTAAATTCGAATATCAGAAGCCCTCAGGTTTACTACAACAACCGGAGATACCTGAGTGGAAGTGGGAGCAGATTACAATGGACTTCATAACCAAGTTGCCCAAGACAACGGGTGGTCTCGATACCATATGGGTGATCGTGGACAAGTTAGCTAAGTCCGCACACTTCCTGCCAATCAAAGAAACGACAAGATGGAAAAACTGACAAGAACATACATTAGAGAGATTGTACGACTGCATGGTGTTCCCATATCTATCATCTCTGATAGAGACAATAGATTCACTTCGAGATTCTGGCAGTCGCTACAAAGGTCCTTGGGAACTAGGCTGGGCATGAGTACAACCTACCACCCACAAACTGATGGACAGAGTGAGAGGATGATACAAACGTTGGAAGACATGCTGAGAGCTTGTGTGATCGACTTTGGTAAAGCATGGGATATCCATTTGCCATTGGTCGAGGTTTCATACAACAAAAGCTATCATTCTAGTATCAAGGTTGCTCCATTTGAAGCCCTCTGTGGCCGGAAGTGCAGATCCCCTCTGTGGCCGGAAGTGCAGATCCCCTCTGTTCTAGGCTGAGGTGGGCGACACGCAACTAGCTAAAGGAAGAATTCCAGAAAGCACTCTCACAGGTCCGGAAATCATCTGGGAAACGACAGAGAAGATTGTTCAGATTCGTGAACGATTGAAAGCCTCTAGAGACCGACAGAAGAGCTACGCTGACAAGAGACATAAACCTTTGGAATGTTAAGTTAGTAACCTGGTGCTATTGAAGGTCTCACCTTGGAAGGGCTTGATACGCTTCAGAAAGCATGGTAAGCTAAATCCAAGGTACATAGGGCATTTTGAGATTCACGCTAGGATCAGCCCTGTAGCTTACAAAATCAAACTACCTCAAGAACTTAGTAACGTACACCCTACCTTTCATGTATCGAACCTGAAAAAGTGCCTATCTGATGAGACTCTTGTTATCCCACTCGATGAAATCGAGATCAATGAGAGCCTCAACTTCGTGGAAGAACGAGTAAAAATCATGGATATGGAGGTCAAGCAGACGAAACAAAGCCGTATCCCGATAGTGAAGGTTCGCTGGAATGCAAACGGGGACCCGAATTCACTTGGGAGTGGGAGGATCAAATGAAACATAAATATCCTCATCTTGTCCCTTAGTCCATGCATATTTTCTTAATTCTAACTTCGAACGAAATTCCCTTTAACGGGGGGATGATGTGACAACCCAAAATTTCTATCTTGTAAAAGTCAAACTTGGTCAAAGAAAGTAAAACTTATCCAATAAAGGTCAAACTTACTTCTAACATTGTCTTATAGTTAGAATAAATTAATGAAATGAGTGTGCTCAAGCCTATTATTCTAAAAGTGTTGTATGATAAGTGAGAAGCCATTTGGACCGAGGCTTCGGGCCATGAATCGGTCTGGGCCGTGAACCTTCCCTCCCTATATATACGAGTTTAGACTGATTTTCACTTCACTTCTCCACTTCTAGCCGTGAACCCAAGGTTTCTCTCAAGTATCATCCACCAAAAACTATCCTTTCTCCTCTAAAAATTGTTAGAAACACTTCCCTTTCTTGTTGTTATTGTGAAATCCTTTGATTTCATCCTTGATTCATCATCTTACATCAAGATCTTCAAGTGTTCTTGGGCCGTGATCCCTCCTTGGGCCGTGAACACTTCATCTTGGCCGTGAACACTTCAAGTGTTTTGGGCCGTGAACCTATCTAGTTGGGTCGTGATCAACTTTCAGCCTTTCATTTCCAGTTCTAACACTTCTTTGTAAGCGTTCCCTACTTCCTGGGGCTGTTTCCTTTACATTTTAGTTGTTAAATGCACTAATTGTATACATATATATGTTATTATATGCTAAATAGGACCTGTTTGTGCTCGGGACTTCACTAGTGATATCGAACATCCTATATCGATCTTTCATTCAAATCACTCACACCAGGTGAATTCATACCCCTAGAAATTACAATTTTAAATGCTTTTATATGCTTTTTAAAATGCTTTTAGGGGGAGAATACAAGTAGAACACAATATAATTGTGTCAATGGATTACATGTGAAAACAGCAAACAAAACGATTTCTTATACTCAAAAACTTGTTAAAACTCTTTTAAACTATTTTAAAAATTCTTTTATATCAAAGTCATGTTTGTCCATTTATTTACGTATAAGTATGCTTTAACGGACTTAGGACGATTGCTAAATACCGTAACTCATGTTCCTTGTTTGGTTGTGGGCTTAGGGTAGGATCACTAGTTCGACTGTCGGTTAAATCCTAGTTATACTTATTAAATACATATATGAATATTAAACCCCATTTTTAAGGAACATACTTAACTAAGTTGCTTATGGTGAGTAATTGGTTCTTTCTACAAATCAGTAACAGTTCAAACAAACATACTAGTAAACTATAATAGGTATAGTTCAGAGGATTACTACTTAATATTTCTTGAACAGTGAAACATACATGAGTCAGTTCATACATACTATTGCTATACATTACATACATACTATAACAAGAACAAGAAGGAACATACATACTATAACAGGAACAAAATAACAAAAGTGTGAGATACTATTTCATGGCATAGCAATATACTTGTTGTGTCACGTTTTGTAACCAGAGTCTCCTGGAGGGAGAGCGTGAGTTTGTGTATAGATCTATACGGGATTGACCATCCACACCTTGCTGCTAGCTACAGTGGGACCTGCAGGTCTACGGGTGACAAATGTCATACCATTTTCAACGCTTGAAGAACGTCGTGTTTTATACTAGTCGATCAAGCATGGTTATAACCTTATCACATTTTAACCTTAATTACCCAATTTGGTTTTAAAGGTAGTTAATGCATTAGTGGTGTATTTTATACAAAACTACTATACATCTTAATTTTCCATTTCGTTCATTTATACGAGGAATACATACTATTTTTAGAATAAAGATAGTTTTACACATATGGAAAACATTACATTTATACTATTTCAAGTACAAACTTACGTTTTTCACTTTATTCAATAGAACATAACATACAAAACAGTAGAGTCTTGGTAGAAGACTACATTTCTTTTTAGTAGAAAATATAGGATTTCCTAGGAAGTATACAAGCATTTTCATCAAACACTTACAAACATTTTCCTGAAAACAAATACAATCCTTTGACATTAAACACTTATGCACTCACTCAACTTTTATGTTGATACTCTCTTTCAAAATAACTTGTATTCTGAGGTCACCAGTAGACAGGTACACTGGACCAGGTTTTGAGAAGACGGAGCATGTTCAAGACTCGTCTTTTATTTTGATATATTTTTGGTGTCTTACAACTATACATAGAACACACATGTATTAACTATTCTATTAATGCAATGGATGTTGTTACTTGTTTTACTATTATGCTTTGTTATGATACTGTACATGACATCCTCCGCCCCCGAATGTTTCCGCCATCTCGGTTTGGGGGTGTGACATTAGTGGTTAGCAGATCGGGAACCGCAAGTGCTGTTAGTGGTTAGCGGATCAGGGATAAGCTCGAGTGCACTTAGTGGTTTGTGGATCGAGGGTAAGCCCGAGTTCTGTTAGAGGTTAGCGGTTCGGGAGTAAGCCCCAGTGATGTCAGTAGATAGCAGGTAGGTCCGTTTTAGACAAGTGAGTATATCGTTAGTTTAGTATGCGATAAATGCGTTTTATTTAGGTTTCGTTAGTGCATTTATATGCAGGGTTATCGTTGACAGTATTTGACCGTGTTTTCTGTAATCCATTTTATCTATAGGATGGTGCGTGGCCAGAAGATCTTGGATATATCGAATTTGCAAATTCTTGGTTTGCATGTTGGTTGTATAGAATGTAGTTACTCAGCGGGTTATTAGGCACAACCTCATAATCCTCAAGGTTTTAGGTAAGGAAATTGTTTCTCTCAAGGATGGTTTGTTGTAAAATGTGAGTGATCATCCCTTCGATGAAGTGAAGTCGTGAGTTTTTGGTCAGTATGATTAAGATTCGGGTGGCTCTGTTTGTCTGGAAGTCATGTATGGTCTTGAAGTCTTCGACTTACAAATAAAGGGTGGTCCTAGTCGATGTTGGTTAGTGGCGACACTTTGATTTTCGTTTCTTTGTTGGGTCGCATGTTTATCGCCGAGAATAGATTTGAATTTTTGGGGTCGGTGAGAAGTTGTTTGGTTAAGGTTTTGTTCCAATGTTGCAACCGGATGTGATCTCGACCTTTGGAAGTTTCTGCTCGGATAAGGGTTATGCGCTTCATTTTGGAAATCTTGATGATTGTTGTTGTAGTTTAAGGCATGCAAAGTGGTGTGATCTTGTGCATGATGGGAGTGAAATTAGAGAAACCGCAAGGGGTTTGAAGGGTGTTTATGGAGTAAGTTGTACAGACATATTTCGAGGACGAAATCTAATTTAAGTGGGGGAGAGTTGTGACACCTATTTCCCGAAGAAGGTTGGCTAAAGACTTAAGGGATCAAAAATAGGATTTTTTTTAGAAAACCCTCTGCCACATCGTGGTGCATGGATGCCCACGACGTCGCGTGAGATAAATGAAACACATGTTTTGGAATATACCACGACGTGGCATGAAGATGGCCACGTCGTGCTAGCCGATGCAGATCAAACCCGATCTTTTTAGGGTTTCCCTCATATATAAACACCTTAACTCCCATGTTATGTCATTTTCTCTAGCCTCCACCTCCCCATCTTGAAACCCTAGCCTCCTTTCCATGAGTTTGAGCTTGGTGACTTGTTTTAGGGTTGTTCCTTTGTTTTGGTGAAGTTTGTGAAGGAAGGAAGTCCATCTTGGCACAAAAAGCAAAAGAGTAGGCCTAGATCCATCATCTTCTTCAAGTTTCTGGATCTTTGGAGGTAAAAATGTTGCACCTTGACCCTGTTCTTTTGAGATTCATGTTGTTTGTCATTTTAGTTAGTTTTGGTCCCATTCTTGGATGCTCTTGGATTTTGAGGAACTCCAGAGCTTAATACGACATTCTTATTGTTATGAACTACTAATTAGTGGAGAAAAAGGTCTTAGCTTGAGTGTTCTTGGTCTCATGATTAAGTTTTGGTCATATTAAGAGCTTATAGGACTTAGGGTTGTAGATCTTGCCTTGGTGTGAGGTCCTAATGGATAAAGTTGGAAACTCTATCTATTAAGTCATTAAGAAGATTTAGATATGAAGTTTTAGGCTTAGATCTGTAAGGATTAAGTGCTTAATGAAGAAAATGGCACTTGAGACAGTTCCCACGACGTGGCCAAGGAAGGCCCACGTCGTGGATGAGTCCCAAGTCGTGACTGTTTTATTTTGATATTGCCATGACATGGCCAAAGAGGGCCCAAGACGTGGCAATGTACTGGGCGTTGACTTTTGACCTTGCGTTCCCACGGCGTGGCCAAGAGGGCCCACAATGTGGCGTTGACTTTGACCAAGTTGACCATTGACATTTGACTAGTTTGGCTTTGGTCAAACTTGATAGGAATTGGGTTGTTGATTAAGGGCCTTCTTTGTTTTGGTGCTAGTTAGTTCACGGTAACAATCAGTGCAGAGGGAGAGTGTGTCGCTGTGTTTCTTAGGTCTTCGATTCAGACGCGTTTCCTCACAATACTCATGGGTTGAAGGCACCAATGGTGGCCCACTAGATTGGGTTATGTATCCTTGCATGTTGCAATATATATCATTGTATGTTAGGATATATGAGTAAGGATATACTGGTTAGATTACTCGTATGTTGGTTATCGCCTAGTGGAGTGCCCTAGTGGTTGTCTGTAACCGCAAAGGATTGCTTGAGAAGTCTTGATCTATGATTTTTTGCCTGTTCTTCATTTTGTTGTGGCTCTATAGTAGAATCATTTGTTCTGATGTCAATCTCACCTCTGGTTATATATAGATATGCATTCCATGGAGATTTTCCGATAGTGGCATAGTGTGCTGGGAGAGGCCTACTATGCGGTAGTGAGTCTTCTCACTATACTATAGGACACTAGGTGTCGTTTGTGTGTGCTGTCTTTGTGACTCAGGTTCATTACAGACTCGGGGTTGATGCGGACCCGATGGAGCCGATCTGGGCTCGGAGTCAATATGGACTTGGGGTTGATATGGACTCGGGGTTGTTACAGACCCGATACAGTTTCTTGTTATATATATATATATATATATATATATATATATATATATATATATATATATATATATATATATATATATATATATATATATATATATATATATATATATATGTTGTATGTGGTATTTTGGGGGAACTCACTAAGCTTTCGCTTACAGTTGTGGATTTTGTTGTGAAAATGAGACGCTACAAGGTTTATCCAAGGTTTTTCTTTAATAACTGCTCTATTGACAATCTTGACCCACAAAAGGGCTACCTACACGTGGAGTGAGAAGCACGAAGATGCTTTTGAGAAGTTAAAGAAGCAATTGTGTGAAGCACCAATCCTTGCTTTAGCGATGGAGTTGAATACTTTCCAATTTTCAATAATGCATCTAGAGTTGGGTTAGTTTATGTTCTAACCCAAAGAGATAAAGTGGTATCATATGCATCTAGACAACTTAAAATCCATGAACAAAACTACCCCACTCATGATTTGGAGTTGGCAACGGTGGTTTTTGCATTAAAGATATAGAGACATTATATTTATGGTACAAAGTATAGACGTTTCACCGATCATTAGAGTCTTCATTATCTCTTTGATCAAAAGGATTTGAAAATGAGACAAAGACGTTGGCTAGAGTTACTCAAGGAATATGAATGTAAGATACTTTACCACCCTGGTAAAGCAAATGCCGTAGCAGATGCTTTCAATAGAAAAAGAAACCTGGAGAGGAAAAGGATAAGAGCGTTAAGAATTGAAATCGTCTCAATGAGTGTGGAAAGTATGAAGAAAGCTCAGAATGATGCTTTGGAAGGAGATAATAAAAGAAAATAATGTATGGGCAAGACGTTAGTGTTTGGAAAAAACAACCAAGGGTTGAAGGTATTCCAAAACAGAATTTGGGTGCCAAATATGGGAGGTATAAGGGATCTTCTCATGGAAGAATCTCCTAAAACCATGTATTCTATCAATTCAAGCATCACCAAGATGTATATGGATTTAAATCCATACTACTAGTGGCCAACAATGAAGCTTGATATAGCTAAATATGTAGCCGAGTGTGTGACTTGCGCAAGAGTCAAGACTCAACATCATAAATCGTATGAAATTTGGGATCCACTACCGGTACCCACGGGTAAGTGGGAGGACATTACCATGGACTTCATAACTAAATTGCCCATAACGAAGGGAGGTCACGATATGATTTGGGTGATTGTGGACCAATTAACAATGAGTGCACATTTCATAGAAACCAATGAAAAATGGTCTATGGAAAAGCTTGCAAGAGTCTAAGTAGAAAATATAGTAAGAGCTCACAGTGTTCCCTTGGTGATTGTTTTAGACTGTGATAGTCGTTTCACTTCTAGATTTTAGAAGTGATTACACGAAGAGATGAGTACAAAACTGAGTTTAAGTACATCCTACCACACAGACAGATGCTTGTACTTTGGAGTTTATGGGTAATTGGGATGAGCACCTACCATTAGTCGAATTTTCTTACAACAATAGTTATCACTCGAGCATTAACATGGCACCTTATCATGCGTTGTACGGACATAAATGCCATATGCCATCATGTTGGATTGAGGCTGGAGAGAAGCAATTTATGGAGCTTGAGATTGTCCATCAGACCGCTAAGAAATTGAAATTGATCAGGAAAGATTTCTAGAAGTTCAGAACCGTCATAAGAGTTATGCAGATAAGAAGCGACATCCGATTACTTTTGAAGTCGGAGAGTGTTGCTCAAACTCTCTCCATGGAAGAGACTTGTCAGATTTGGAAAGCGTGGGAAGCTGATTCCAAGGTTCATTGGATTGTTCAAAGTTCTTCAAAGAATTGGTAATCAAGTGTACAAACTGGAGTTGCCAACCGAACTAGAAGGTATTCATAACACCTTTCACGTTTGTTACTTGAGGAAGTTCACAGGAGAAGTTTCCGATATGATTCCACTTTCGGAGTTAAGAATCAATGAAAATAAGAGGTTGATTGAAGAACCTAAATAATTTGTTGACCGTAAGACAAAGAAGTTACGATGTAAGATGGTGGAATTAGTACTCGTGCGATGGAAACATACGGCGGGGCCGAACCTCACTTGGGAGAGAGAAAGCGACATGAGAAGTCGTTATCAACATCTGTTTGTTGATGCATGATTCCAAGACGGATTCATCCCGAGGGGGAGATAATTTTAACGCCCACATTTCTTGCATAAAAGATGTAATTACGTCGGTCGACGATTTTAACCTTTTATGATTAAATAAAAGAGAATTATTTGAGTATATGTATGTATATGTTAATTGGATGAATATTGTGTGTATATAATATCTGTGAAAAAACATATTTTAAAAATTAATAAATAGGGCTAAAATAAATGTTAAAAATACAATATTAATTAGGATAAATAGCCTTGATGAAAATTGAAGTAGTCATGATGATGATCTCGGGGATATAAAGAACACTTGAATCTGACTTCGTATAACGAAGTTACGATCTTTCGAAGTTTCGCGTTCAACCCTATACAACAAAATGTGTCGTAAATAGTGAATCAGTGATAGGTTGGCTATTAGTCAAACTAATCTAAACGAAATTCATAGAAATCATAAAAGCGAGAGCATGCATATAGAGAACGCCTAAATCTGACTCCATATGAGGAAGTTATGATTTTTCAAAGTTTCAACGCAACAATGTGGATACAGAAATCAAAATTCGAATTGGTTGACTGCTAGCTGAAACAATCTGAACGAGAGTTGAAGATCTTGTGAATAGGATTTCGTTGATATAAAGATAGTCGAAAACGGAATTCATATGCAAGAGTTATTATTTTTATACGAGTTTTAACAGTCTAATCTCTTTAAAAATATATAATTAAAAATAAATTGGGAATTAGCCAACGGAGTCTAAATAAAAGTTGTAGTACTCATCGATAGCTACACGTGGATATAAAGAACGTCGAAAACGGTGTTTATATGAGAAATATATGATTTTTAAAAAATATTAAAAAAATTGGCACGCGGGCGTTCATATGGCACGACGTGCGCTTCTAGAAAGGGCAATGCGAACCAGGGGAATTTCGAGATGTGGAAGCAGGCCGCAGGATTGATGTCACCTTAGGGTGCGGCACTCCTTGCCAAAAAATTTCCTATTAATGCAGCCTTCAGCCCTGATTCATTCTCACACATTCCCATCTTTTCCTCCGGTGAAATTCCAATTCTTTAGTCCGAATTTTTTAGCAACTAGGGATTTAGCTAGGCTCTAGAGAATCAGAGAGCCCGACAAGTAGAAGGTTTTGGGTCGGATTTTTGCCAGTGCAATTTTTGACTTTTGTCAGAAATCTCTATAAGTTAGGATACACTTATTATGCTTTAGGTGTGCCTTATATTTATATTCACAGTCGTTATTATGACTCTATTAATACGATTTATCAGCGATTCCATGTCATAATACTAATTGATCTACTTACGGGAGTAATGTATATGCTAAATTCGGTGAGGTATTTAAAATGGGATTTCCAAATAGTATACTTTGTATACCAAATGGACCCTACCTCCAATATGATCTTACCTGGTTACTCATTATCAGCTATAGATCAATATTCATTGGGGTTATTGAGGAATCTAGACTATCGTTATTATAGTCGCGAAAATTATAAAACAAGGATTTAGACTTAGTGATAGATATACCTAGGTCTTTCAAAAGGAAAAACTAAGGTGTTAGGCGGAGCTCTGCCCAAATCGCAGGCCATCAACTTTAACAAGTGAGTGCATAGTTACTTTCATCTTATACATAGATATAAAGTATATAGATGATTAAATGCTATATGTGGTTATTATCTGTTTTCATAATATTTGTGTTAGATGAAATAATATGACTTTACTTGATTTTACCATATATGTATTTTCGTACTTATAAAATATATTGGGTTGTAAAGGGTTATGAAAGATGATAATGATGATGAGAGGCCATGACTAATATAGTACCATTGTACTAACGATGTAGTCGTCTAGCAGAGTATAGGTGACGACCACTGACTATTCTAGGCAGTCCAGTGGAACACTGGCAGACTCGCAACCTGTAGGTGTTAATGAACTACGTGTTAGTACGATATACTCTATGCCCATTATGGTTGCCTTATTGATAGATATTGCTAAGGAATCCTCGAAGCGGTATTGTCTACTCGTTGCTTACAAAGATCCTTAAGATAGATCCCTTGAGATCAGTATTTTAGGACCAGATAATGAGAATAACAAGAACGGGTAATCGGGTTAATTGTTTGATATGGAAAATATAATTAAAGGATTTAATTATTGTGGGTTGAAAAACATATATGCTCACCAGGCTCCCAAGCATGACCCACTCAATTACTTCGTATCACAGATAGCGGTACAAAAGCACATGAATGATGAGTTTAAATCTACTGAGAGATTTAAGGAGCTTGTAGGCCATTAGTGTAGTAAATTGTTGTAAGGCTTGTAGTGAACTAGTTTATGCTTATGTCTTGTATCAGTTATGACATCCAAGTTTTAAATATCAATGAAAACTATTTCTTTATAAATGCTTTGATATTGATATTATCTCACATTAAAATAATGTTTTGGGAACAAATTTTGCAATAAAAGAATATTCTGAATTAAATAGACATAAAGAAAAAGTTTTTTTTCGGGCCATAAAGATAGGGGTGTCACACCTAGGATCCACTTTGATACATGGTAGCTTCACGCGCGTCTATTAGTGTACATTCCTCTTAACTTTTGTGAAATTTTTAATCGTTGATATAGGCTTGATTTTCCCAATGTCATCGACAAAAATGATACTACAACAAATAAGTATTAATCTTTCTTTCAAAATTTAACTAATTTGATCAACATGCTAGTAAAATATCATATATGTACGTACTTAGCGAATATATAATTCTTTTGTGAAACATTGTTGTTCACTTTTTCTCAATATGTTTCTTTTACTTTTTTACATCTTCGGCCAATCTGGTGGTTTTCTATCTTAACAAAATCTTATTTGTCTGTAAGGGTGGACTAAGTCGAGACTATGACATGGCGGGGTAGGGGCGGTACTGTCGGTGCAACGAATTCGTCGACGAAGTGGTACAACCAAAGTGATTCCAAGCTGGTTACTTATTTGTTGGTTGTCTTTCTCTGTCTTTCTCTATGTAGACTCACTATACTCTCTTAAGCTTTGGTTAGTTGTACTTCATGCATATATATTCGTACCAAAATAGTTTTGTATGTTTTTAATTAGTTTTGTATGATTTTAATTGGTTGTATTTATTTTGAAATTAAAAATTGAGTGAGTTGGAAGGAATGAGAAAGATGAGTTTTCATGTGTTGTGGGATAAGAGGAGTGAAAGTAGGGATAAGTGTAGGTGGGTACCCGCCTTATTTATCTGGAACGAGAAGCGGAACCAGAACCAGAACCGGTAGTTTCTAAAATGTTGGAACCGGAATCGAATCCGACGGGTAGCGGTTCTAATACCGGGTACCCGGTTGGTTAAATTTGTTGAATTTTTAAAACTTATAAAAATATATCTACTGTAAACTTACAAGAAAGTTACCGATAACATCAGTACGAAATTCGTTACGTATTAAACATAAGGATTAGAAAATATTAGTAGCTTGAATAACATGACGAAAAAATATGTACAGATTCTTAGAACCTATAAATAAACTCCACTTATTTAAAGGTTTAAAACAAATTACTTAAAATTTTAAAATTTTAAATGATGTTATTCAAGATACTATATAAATTTATAAAGTACGTGATTATGATATATATATATATATATATATATATATATATATATATATATATATATATATATATATATATATATATATATAGGATCCGACGGATACCCAGTGGGTAGAGATACCGTGAAAATGAGAACCAGAACCGGCAGTTCCGAGGCGGTTCTGATTTCGTAAGCGGATACACGGTTTCGTTGCTTATCCCTAGATGGAAGTGAGAGACTGAGAGGAGATATAAAAAGTTGATTTGATAGTGACGCTGCAAGTTGGGAGGAATGAGAAAGATGTTGCAACTATATTAAAATTTGAGTAAGTGAAGAGGAATGGGAAAGATGATATTGTATGATTTTAATTGGCTTGTAATTATTTTAAAATTAAAAATTAAGTGACTTGCATGTCTAATGATACGAGGGAGTTCTTATTTCCATGCATAGAATTAGCATAAGTGTTGGTGCTCCCAATCGAGGTGAAGTACATGGAACAAGAGTTTCATGAACTTATATTGAGTTCATGTGGAAATGATTGTGCTTTATCATGAGAGTGGTATGACTGAAGTCTTGAGTGTCCTTGTCAAGTTCCAACGAATCTTAGACTTGTTTTGATTCTATTAAATTTAAAAATTTGCAAGATTAATAAAGTTGGTTGTAGTATAAAAAATATTTGGTATATTTGATAAGATACTATATAATGTGAATCATCATGCATATTATTAAGGTATGTAAGCATGTTCACAGATGCTTAAAGTGGAAAATAAAGTCCAATCTGTAGTGTTACGAACCATATTGCGCTCTTTGACCTCCAAGTTCGCCACTTAAAATTCTAAAAGATGGTGGTGGGGAGGTGATAGATCAGATTGTTTGGATTCCTTGTTGTTCAACATTGACACTAATGAATGTAACTCGTCCAAAAATAATTAAATAGATAAATTAAGTCTGATTCAACGCTGCTACTTGTTGGCTTGATCACTTCCGATCTTGGGATGGACAATTAGTATCTGATTCATGTGACACAGTATGAACAGTTTAGTCAATTGCCAACTTGGCGTATACTCTTGCGAATGATTCATAAATTTGTAAAACTTGTTTTTTCGCGTTCAAGAAAGAAATTACAAAAATTTTAGTCTAGAATAACACACTTAGTTGTTTGATGCCATGCCTACCAACAAACGATGATTACCAAATTTTTGCAATATGTTCGTGGATTTTTCTTCTTACTCTTGAAACAGAGTGGAGGTATTAGATATTGTATTTGAAGGGAGACGTCTTGGGAACCATAATCCACAAATTCGCGGTAATGTCTTAATAAGGTTGGTAGTTGTTTACTTATATATTTTAAAATTTTGGGTATTAAAAATAAATGAAATTGTCTAATTTAGGCTTTGAGACTAGTAAACCCTAGACAACTACAATGCTAGGTAACCTAAGAGTTTGTTGGTTACAATTGATGGGTTTTGAGCATTACAACATTCATATAGTGTACATGCAATCCAAATGCTTTGGATCTTGTTTTTTTCTCAAGTTATACATGCAAATAATCATCCAAAGCATAAACCCTAATACCTAGCATAATAATTTCGAAAATCACATATGATTAGGGCTAGAAACCTTACCTCACTTGTTACGTAGTAACAACAAGAACAATCCTTCTTGATCTTGACTTCTGAAAGCCTAGTGCCCCAAGTGTTGCACCTCTGATGGAGTCACAAACACTCAATGCAAGGAGGATGAATTGGGAGAGAAGGATTTCGCCACCTTAGGGTTTCATAAGAACATTCAGCGAAAATCCCTTTGTATGGAGTCTTTTTATACTTGTGGTTGATAGGGTTTTAGATGGAAACCCTAATATGACTGCTTAGGCCTTAAGCTATCCAAGGAACCCTTCTAGAAGGCCCCTTGGACGAATTCCTTATGGGCTTCCCATATAATTCGTCCATCCCTTCTACAAGGAGTCCATAACCCAAATTACAACTATCAGATAATTGCAATATCAGTCCCCAATTATTTAATCAGTCTCTTTTGATCACCAAATTAATTTCTGATCAATAGTAATTAAATAATATGATTTCCAAATAATATATTAATCTTGTAATATATTAATAAAACCATTTTGAGTACCAATTTATCATTCATATAATAAATCCTACTCTCTCTCCTCTTGTCATCCTGTCAACTTGTATGAGTGAAGGCAACCCAAAATGACCATGCTCATAATCAAATCAAGTACATACCAAAAATAGTTATGGGCTTACACACATAATCCAACAGTCTCCCACTTGGATAAGTCTAATAACTATTATTGTAAGTACGACTTCAGAATTTGATTAGCAATCGTAGCTCCCAAAAGCCGCTGTCAAACTCTGATCTTATCAGTAACGCGTACTTTAGATAAGGGATCAAATATTCCTCCATTCTAGATATCGTATGGACAT